>NW_027362765.1:216753128-217353128 GCF_046119375.1 Phyllobates terribilis | reverse complement strand
AGTGTGTGGCAGTCCTACAGATGTTGCTGGATGTTCTTTAGTGTCGACTACGCCACCCGTTGATTTGCGGTCAATACGGCCGCCGCTGCAGCAGGGTCCGCTGAGGCTGATGGTGTGTGTGCAGCTTCTGATAGTATAACCCCCAACGGGAGGGGTATAGCCTCAGGGGGTCAGTTGTAGAGGGTGGTGGTTGTGGTGGTGCAGTGAGGGTGGTATTAAGACTCAGAGTCGGGCTGTGCAGTTCAAGGTGTTTACTTACTGCTGTTGTTCTGGTCACTCCGGCCTTGAGTGATCGCCCGAGCCGTGCTGCGTCCACCAGGTCCTGGACTCGGCCAACCCCCAAGTAATTCTGGAGCGTGATCCTGAGCTCCCTTTCTGACGTTCCTTTTCTCTGGCCTTCCCCACCAGGGATCCACCTATGTCCGGCTCCCTCGGGTCTCTTGGTGGGTACACCTCTTCTGGGTTCCCTGACCCTATACTTGGTCTGCCTTCCTGGTGGATTTAGTGGGGGGTCGTGGCAGATCCTGCCCACAACCTCCGGTCTCTGGCTGAGGATTAGTGCCCTCCACCAGCTTGGGATCCGGTACCCTTGTGCCAACCCTTCACCCTGTTGCTTGTATTTGGGCTCTTGGGGTTCCCTCTTCTTCCCCTCTGGGTCCTTCTGACTCCTCTCTCTCTTCTTCCAGGACTGCTTGACCCCCTACAACAGACTGACTAGTAGCTGTCTGCCTGTCTGACCCTGATCTAAGATGGTTCCCACCTTATATACTCCCTCTATGTGTGAGCTCAGGTGACCAGCACCCAATGAGCTCCTAGCATTACCCAGACTGCTCCCCCTATCTGCCCCTACACTACTGGGATGTTCCACCCCCCCTCCCACTCCAGCCAGGGACAGACACTATCGTACCTGCACATAAACTGGTGGGAGTACCGTTTATCTGTCCCCCGGAAATGGGATGTATGTAGTGTATGCAGCCTACTGAGCTCAGTTCCACACTCCATACTTACCCGGGAGTGGAATATCACACCTCTGGCTTGAGGTGCAATACCCCTGTAGCAGCCGAATCCTCAGGGTGCTACACTCCTCCTGTTCCTCCTTGCACAAAGGAGGAGGTAACGGTCCTGTTGCTGGGTTGTTGCCCTCCTATGGCTCCCTCCACATCTCCTGGTATCTGCTCCATGCTCTGGACACTGTGCTGACAGACACAGCTACCCTTCTTACCACATCCTCGATGAACTGCACTACCTGAGCAACTTCTGTGGGTTGTACTGTAGACACCGCCTCATGCTACTGTACCTCTAGGGGTGAGAGCAATGGCAAAATGAAAAAGTGACCAAAACAACTGACAAAAAGGATGAGAACAGAGAAATGGTCTGTGGTCACCACCTGCAGAACGACTCCTTTATAGGGGGTATCTTGCTAATTGCCTATCATTTCTACCAGTTGTCTGTTCCATTTGCACAACAGCAGGAGAAATTGATTCACAATCAGTGTTGCTTCATAACTGGACAGGTAGATTTCACAGAAGTGTTATTGACTTGGAGTTACATTGTGTTGTGTAAGTGTGCCCTTTATTTTATTTTTTTGAGCAGTGCATATATAAATATATATATATATATATATATATATATATATATATATATATATATACAGTCATTTCCGAAAGTGTTGGCACCTTTAAATTTTCCCAGAAAATGAAGTATTTCTCCCAGAAAATTATTGCAATTACACGTTTTGTTATACACGTTTATTTCCTTTGTGTGTATTGAAACAATACAAATAAAACAGGGGAAAAAAGGCCTGTTTTTCGTGTAGGTTAAAAAATGTTTTAACCTACACGAATAAAGGAAGATTTTAAGAGATGATGAGTGCCAGTTTTTTCTTTTCTCACATTCCACAATATTTGTTTTGTTTTTTTCTGGCAC
Source organism: Phyllobates terribilis (assembly GCF_046119375.1). Taxonomy (NCBI): domain Eukaryota; kingdom Metazoa; phylum Chordata; class Amphibia; order Anura; family Dendrobatidae; genus Phyllobates; species Phyllobates terribilis. The sequence goes on along the minus strand of NW_027362765.1, from coordinate 217,351,202 downwards.
CCGAGATCCCTGCTGCTTGGAAGGCTGTCTTATGATTCTTTAACACAAGGCCGGTTGGTGCCGGTTTTTCTATCTCAGAATACCTTAGTATAGGGGTGAAGTCAACAGTGACCTGTGAACGAGAACATTATCCATTCTGTACTAAATACTGTAAAAGTTTTATTCTGCAATGCTCAAGCAATAGCGCCAAGCTCTTATGCATGACATAAGATTGTAAACATTAAGCTTGTGACACTGTGGGTGAAAAATGCAAAGGTGAAGTTATTCTGTTTTATTAATTTTGATTGGTGACTGTTTCTTAAAGGGGAGTAGTCACGCAAGGTGTGGGAAAGACTTAGTGCAACACAAAGTGAAGAGGGAAAGGAAGCCCAGACTCTAGGGAAAGGGGGGGAGTGGAGACCTCCTGGCTGATAGAATATCACGCTGTCTCCTCTACCGTCCCTATATTGGCTCTTCACCAATCACCGCACGTGTTCTTCGCCCTGTCTTTCCCTGGCATTTGGCTAAGGCTAGGGAAGGGAGGAGATGAGCACTAGTTGATCCCCACTGACACTAAAGACAACAAGGGGGGACAAACTAAGGGGAATTGCTTAGCTTTAGATGTCTCCAGACAACTGCACATACGTCCTCAACACCAGAGAGGAAGAAGTACTGCTCTTGCTCAAGCCTACACAAGGAGTAATGAATATCTCCGGCACCTCCCTCTGGAAAACAGCAGGTATTTATACACCCAGGCCAGGGTGTTAATTAGCCAGAGGAAGGTAGCCGCTGGGTCCTAGAGACATCCTCTAAGACATTGTCTGTAATGCCAAACGTAGAGATCTCCTGCAACCAACTGCAGGATGACTGTCTGTCACTTCTGACACACCAGTGACAGGAGTCATTAGAATACAATTTGTTAGGGACTTCATACAATGAAATATGGTATGGTATTTTAAAGGGATTGCACTAATTTGAAGATCATCTCTGTCTTTTCCATATTTTTTCAATGTACTAAATACAGTATGTTCCATATTCATGTTCACAATTCTCATAAAACAATACGTTTGAAGTGTCTCAAAAAGAAATGTTAAAGGGAATACTGTAAATATGAAGATTTCCTCAGACCACACAGCCATTTAACTGATCTAATATGTTTATTTTCATCTGGGAAGGTGCATTTTTTTCATAAGAGAATGTGCATGTGACGCGCCCCCTGGGCCGTGGGGTACCCGGTGCCGGGCCGGTAGATGCTGGGGGTTGTAGTCACAGTGGCGGTGACCTGGTCCGTGACCCAGGGCGGTCAATCCAAGGGGAAATTTATATGTATAGGTTTTATTAAAGAGTCCGACCACGCCACCTGTGGAATGCGGCTAAAGGGACCCCCTCTGCAGAACAGTCCTCTGAAGCTGGTGGTATTGCAGCAAGGATGTTATGACTACCCACAGGAAGAGTCAGCTCCAGGGCAGTGTAGAAGATGTTGGTGGTTGTGCTGGGCGTTGTAGTGCAGGGAGTGATGGCGCAGCAAGAAACACAGAGACAAGGTGGAGCAGTCCCAGGGTCTTTACTCACGGTTATTGCAGCCCAAGTTACAGAGCTCAGTGTAACTGTCCACGTCGTGCTGCGCTTACTCAATGAGGGGTTCAGTCGACCCTCAGATATCTCTGGAGTACTTAGCAGGACCCCCTTCTGTGTCTTCTCTCTGGCTGTCTCCCTGAACCTCATACCAAGTGTTCCAGTCCAGTATCTGCGGGCGTTGGCGGGCGACGTCTATTCCGTCCCATGGGACCTTTGTAGCTACCTTCCTGGTGAGACTTGTATGGAATGTTGGCTACAGGACATGAAATTATGCAGCCTCCGGTTTCTAGTTAAGATATGCAATCTTTTACTAGTTGAGGGATCCGGTTCCCTGTATGCAGCCTGACCCTTCCACCTCCCGGTAGATGCAGGCATACGGGTGGCCTTCTGCACGGCCCGTACCCCTAGGGTCCCTTCTTCCGTTCCTGGAGCCTTCCTGCTCCCTCTCCTCTCTTCTCTCAGCCTTGGGCCTCACTCTCCAGGCCCGCCTCTGGAGCAGATCTCGTACAGAGCCTCTGCTCCTGTCACTTTCCTCCTCACTACTGATCTGTCTTTCTAAGATGGCTTCTCTACTTATATCTTCCTTCTATGTGCTCCCCTTACCTGAGAGTGAGATACCACACCTCTGGGTGAGATGCAATACTTCTGTGGCGACCGAACCCTCAGGGGCACCACACACACCCCTGGTAAAACACAGCATGTCCGCGGGCTGAAACAGAGTAAAAACAATTTTAAAGACATGCAAAATTTTGGAATGCATTCGCATAGAAGATTATAAACACAACATTTCTTCCCTTTATGAGAGGTCCTCTTTCTTTAATGTTACTGGTTACATTTTCTCTTTCTAAAAAAAATATTATAAAACTTTATAAAGGACTTTTCTCTTTCCATACACATATAAGTCATTTTTCAACAGGTTAATATATCAAAGCATTTTTCTTTTTTAAGAACACTGGTAATAACATTTTTCTTCATACTCAAAACATTCTTCCTCAACAACACATTTTTCAAATAAAACTTTTGTCAACCGGTCACAGCGCAATTTGCAACCAGGTGTCCATTTTCTTTAATAAAGTGCTAACTGGTAAACACGAACATGAGGGACCCGTCCGAAAACCCTCAATGTAGGTCCTGGGCGTGGCTGCAGGGCATAGATGATCCGGCGTTTGACCACGTCTTCGGCCAGGCCAAACGGGTTTTTGTTCTGAGGTCATTTGTTGTACAATTATAAAACCAATAAGGGGCACTTTAAGAAGTGCAACTATTTACAAGGGAAAGTTCTTTGGTTATTCACGGTCCATAACCTGACAGTTTTTGGTACCCTTACCGGGTAAGTATGCACACATAACTTTTCAACTTATGGTGGTACCCTGACGGGTAACTTATTTACAGTTAGAGTTCAGTTCAGTCCCATCTACTGCGCTCAGTAGTGGTGCTCCCTCCGGGGAAGCTCTTGTCCACTGTAGGCTGACCCAGCCGGGTCTTCAGCACTGTAGGGTGAGGAGCTGCTCTCTTTCCCCACCCGGTGGACATTCAAGGCATACCAGCCCCGTTCACCTTGGTGTCTGGTATACGTTACATAATCACCCGGATACAGATCCCGGTCCGGGTGACCTTCTTTTAGGTGGGACTCCACGTCCCTCTTGTTAACGAAGAGGCCAGTGTCGGAATGCGGGTCCCTGATGAAACCCCAACCTCCTTCCAGGTTGAATTTTACAATGACCCCTTCCACTCGGGGTCCGGATGCTGCTCTGCTGGTCCTGTGGGCCTGGGCCTTCTCCACCATGTTGCGGGCCTCCAACTTCTCCCAACGTACCCGCCGGAAGTGTCGCTCCTTCTCGAGTTGCGCCAGCTCCCGCCTGCAGTACTCTTTTCTGCGGGCCGCCGCTGCCTTGGTTTCTTGGGAAAACCCCATGAGGTCTTCCCCGAGACTATCCCACTCGTACTCCTCTTCCTCACCGCGGGAGTCGGCAGGGGGCTGGGGAGCTGGCAGGAGTGCGGGCCGCTGGTCCTCCACCTCCACGGACCAATCCCAAGGCCGGCGTCTGCATATCCACTTGAGTGTGGGAGGGGGCGGTTCCTGCAGGGGGCCCAGGAGCGGGCCGGTGTCGCTGGTGCCCGGAGGTAACGGTTCCGGGGCCTGGAGGACGTATGGGGCGGGCTCGCCGGGGACAGGTGTCCTGGGAGGAGGGTCCAGAATGGGTCCTCGCTTGCCGTGGCCGGGGGCAGAGGGCCTTGCTGGGGTGTCAGGAGCGGCCGGTATCGGTAGCACCCGGGGTTGGCGGCTCCGTCAGAGGGCCCAGGAGCGGGTCAGTGGCTCTAGCGCCCGGGACAGGGAGGCTCCTCATACCTGCTCCCGCGGCTGCTCTTGCGCTGCACTCTGCCTCCTGGCGCTGGTCCGGATTCGCCGCGGCTGGGGCGGTGTCCGTGCTTGGCAGCGGTGCTTGCTGCCGGCTCGCCAACCTTTCCACCATTTCTTTCTTCCAGCCGAGGATAGCGTCTTGCTGGGCCCTCTCCATCCTCCGGCTCAGGTCTTTCATCCTGGTGCAGAGGAACTCGGAATCCTCCCGGGACAGCCTGGCAATTAACTCCTCCAGGGTGAGGGGTGCCTCCTGTGACGGCAGGTCACTAGCAGGGATTCCAGCTTCACCTGTCTCCATCTTCCCTGCCGGGTATGATCCGTCTGGAAGGATCCAGACCACACCCCGTCTCCCGGTTTTATTCTTCCCTCTCCCCTTTTTGGGGCGGTCCCATGTCTGCTTGCTGTCGGTCACACCTGGGGGCGTCTCTTCCAGGCTGATGGACAGATCCAGGGTTATGGCCACAGTTGCAGTGGGTGGGCCGCGCTTTTGGCGCCACTCTGGGACCTGGCTCACGATGGGAGGTGATCTTTGGTTGTTGTTTGGCTGGCACATAATGGCGCACGTTCTTCAGGGGTGGGCGCCACATTTAGTAAAAAACACAGTCTTTTAGGTGCACAATACCCGATGATAACGGGTGGGTTACATATCCAGCCGACTACGCCAAAGTTGATGTGCCCCCTGGGCCGTGGGGTACCCGGTGCTGGGCCGGTAGATGCTAGGGGTTGTAGTCACAGTGGCGGTGACCTGGTCCGTGACCCAGGGCGGTCAATCCAAGAGGGAATTTATATGTATAGGTTTTATTAAAGAGTCCGACTACGCCACCTGTGGAATGCGGCTAAAGGGACCAGCGCTGCAGAACAGTCCTCTGAAGCTGGTGGTATTGCAGCAAGGATGTTATGACTCCCCACAGGAAGAGTTAGCTCCAGGGCAGTGTAGAAGATGTTGGTGGTTGTGCTGGGCGTTGTAGTGCAGGGAGTGATGGCGCAGCAAGAAACACAGAGACAAGGTGGAGCAGTCCCAGGGTCTTTACTCACGGTTATTGCAGTCCAAGTTACAGAGCTCAGTGTAACTGTCCACGTCGTGCTGCGCTTACTCAGTGAGGGGTTCAGTCCACCCTCAGATATCTCTGGAGTACTTAGCAGGACCCCCTTCTGTGTCTTCTCTCTGGCTGTCTCCCTGAACCTCATACCAAGTGTTCCAGTCCAGTATCTGCGGGCCTTGGCAGGCGACGTCTATTCCATCCCTTGGGACCTTTGTAGCTACCTTCCTGGTGAGACTTGTATGGAATGTTGGCTACAGGATATGAAATACTGCAGCCTCCGGTTTCTAGTTAAGATATGTAATCTTTTGCTAGTTGAGGGATCCGGTTCCCTGTATGAAGCCTGACCCTTCCACCTCCCGGTAGATGCGGGCGTACGGGTGGCCTTCTGCACGGCCCGTACCCCTAGGGTCCCTTCTTCCGTTCCTGGAGCCTTCCTGCTCCCTCTCCTCTCTTCTCTCAGCCTTGGGCCTCACTCTCCAGGCCCGCCTCTGGAGCAGAGCTCGTACAGAGCCTCTGCTCCTGTCACTTTCCTCATCACTACTGATCTGTCTTTCTAAGATGGCTTCTCTACTTATATCTTCCTTCTATGTGCTCCCCTTAACTACATCCTCCACCCACACCCACTACATAGTTCCCCTTTACTAGGTTCCCCTCCCACTCTAGCCAGGGACCAGGGACTCTGCTCTCCCGTAGGAGCAATCTCGCCCTGCCCTGCTGAAGTGTACGTGATGGATGCAGGTGTTAGGATCCTGAGCTGTACTCCTTCCTTACCTGAGAGTGAGATACCACACCTCTGGGTGAGATGCAATACCTCTGTGGCGACCGAACCCTCAGGGGTGCCTCACATGGAATTAGAATGCGTGCTATACACAACACCCTTAGGCCTTGCATTAGGCTTAAGGTCAGGATAAATATGGCACCCCAGTGGGTCCAGTTGCCACAGAGGTCCTGCATCTCACCCAGAGGTGTGGTACCCCACTCTCAGGTAAGGAGGGAGCGCTACCCGGGACCCACCCACCTACATCCAACACTACACCATTCCAGACCAGCAGGCGGGGCAAGATGCATTTGTCCACTGCTGAGCCCTGCCCCTGGCTGGAAGGGGGGGAACCAAGGGAGGGAGAACCATGTAGTGGGTGTGGGTGGAGGAAGTAGATCAGTGGAGCACAGAGGGTAGGAGTATAAAAGAGAGGGTGGAAGGTTCTGGAAGTGGTTCAGTGTTCAGAACTCAGAGTGGAGTTGGGAGCAGGATCTCAGGAGGAGCTCTTCTCAGAGGATTGGAGAGAAGAGTCAGGCCTAGTGAGAGAGGCCCAGGAGGAGAGTGAAGAGAGGAGTGGTGAAGAGGGCTCCAGGAAGACACCCAGGGGCCCGGCACATGCAGAGGCCACCCGTGCGCCGGAATTCACGCCGACGTGGAGGGATCAGACCGCAGAAGGGGATCGGCCCCAGACTAGTGGAGAACAAACAGGCTCAGCTACCCAACCGGAGGCTGCAGCATTTTCAAGGTGTTGCAGCCATACTCCACAATTATATTGCCGAAAAGGTGGCCGCATAGGGTCCAGGGGACTGAGAGCACGTCGCCCGACAAGGCCCGAGGCCACTGGCTTGGGACACTGATTGTGAGGCGCAGGGCAGGAGTGCGTGAGCCAGCGCAGTGAGACGACCGGGAAAGGTACATAGAACGGGGTCCCATTTAAGTGCTCCTGAGGTACCTGAGAGATTGCTGGGTCCCTACCCCGGTGGACACAGGACGACGTGGGCGGTCATTACCGGCTGCAGTGGTGACCAGGAACTGCCTTGAACTGTGAGTAAAGCCTGAAGACTGCACCCCACTGTGTCCTTGACTCATTACTGCACCACCAGCCCTGCACTACATCTCACTGACAACAGCTACCTCATAGCATCACTATATCCTGCCCTGGAGCTTAGCTCTGCCTGTGGAGAGCTGAACCAACTCTGCTGCGTCACCATCAGCTCCAGTGGATCTGCACCGCAGCGGTGGCCTCATATAGCTGCATACCACAGGTGGCGTCACGAAAATTATCTCTAAAAACTTTATTCCCCTTATACTTTTCCTTTAATTGACCTCCCTGGGTCACGGACCGGGTCACTGCCACCGTGACAATCCCCAAAACCCACCGGCCTTGCTACCGAGTACCCCACGGCCCAGGGGGCGCGTCATAAAGGTCAGGCCATGTTTCACAGTCTGTATATAGAACAAAATGAAGCATTTATGAAACTGTATCGTTGGGTAAGAATACGTTTGGTCAGTTTGGAGATTGCGGTCTGTATATGGATCGTCAAAATACCGCCATCTGAACTTTGCCTAATACTGTGTATCCATTTTGCTTGAAGAGGCTTATAGTTTGACATCACATCCAGTGCAGATAACTCCTTTCTAGCTGCCCTCTAAAGGGGACTTCCATGCTCAGAAACAGTCTCTATGAGCTATAGCTAAAAGCCAAGGTCAACCTGGTCCACAATTGTATCACAAGTGATGCTGCCTAAGGTGTCACCATGTGATAAACAATGATTATCATAGATTTCTGAAGCCAGATCAGTATAACTGAACTTTGTCTCCTTACAAACACATTGCAGCAGCTCTCACAGCTCTGCTGTATTGCAATAATATTGGAACACAGTTTGCCTGTTAGATGGAAGCTGAAGCCCTAAGAGGAACCTGCAGATGTGTTATAATCACACACAGCTCTGTGAGATAAGGAGAGCGGCCATCACATATCACACTGATAACCTCTCCTGTCTTGTAAAATAATCTTGCAGATCAGTGTCTGGCCCATAGTCCTGAACAGTTCATTTACATATAAGAAAAATGTGAATTTCTCTGGAATAAGACATCGGATCGCGGATCATTTTATTCAGCTTCCTATGATCTACATGCCCATATAGATGGCTTATGAGGGTTGATCCTACTGACAGATTCCCTTTAAACAAAGGTGGTACATTTTAGACTACAGTACTACAGTACAAGATTTCTCCAGTGCATCCTCCCTTAGTCTGGAACTCTGCACCTCAACATATCAGACTCTCACCTACTGTGGAAACCTTCAAAAGGAACCTGAAAACCCATCTCTTCCAACAATCCTACAACCTGCATTAACCCTGGCTGCACGACCAGCTCTGCCCCCACCTACTGTATTCTCACCCATCCCTTGTAGACTGTGAGCCCTCACGGGCAGGGTCCTCTCTCTCCTGTACCAGTCGCTGACTCATTTTTGCTCAAGATTATTGTAATTGTTTTTTTTTGCCATGTATACCCTTTTTCACATGTAAAGCGCCATAGGATAAATGGCACTATAATAATAAATAATCTATAATATAACGCTACAAGAGTCCATCTGTCCGAAGGCTTTATAGACTGCGCAAGCGTGACGCACCTGCGCAGTCTGGCTCCAGACAGAAGAACGCATGGAGCCGTTACAGATAAGAGGAGTGTATGGCACCGGAGATCTCAGTATGCATAGGCACTGAACGCATACCGTGATCTCCAACGCCATACTTGCATACTAACCTCACCGAGAGGAGTGTTGCTGCGGCGCCTCTGTTCTGGCCGGAGACCGGGGCAGGAGTGCGGCGTCGGAATCGGCGCATGCGCATAGCGAGCTCTCCGGTGCCATTTTACTGAAGACACATTTGCAGTGTGTCTTCAGCAGAATGGCGCCGGACAGCGCAGTATGGGCACGCGTATACTCCGGCACCACACTCCTCCCCCGGCCTCTGGTTGAATAGGGCGCAGCGCTGGAGCACAGGGAAGAAAGGTGAGTATAAGTGTTTATTTTTTTGCGTGTGTGCAGTGTCATAGGGATGAGGGATTGGGCACCATGCATACCAGGCTAGGGATGAGGGGGTACCATGCATACCAGGATGAGGGATGGGGTACCATGCATACCAGGATAGGGATGAGGGGGTGCCATGCATACCAGGATGAGGGATGGGGTACCATGCATACCAGGATAGGGATGAGGGGTGCCATGCATACCAGGATAGGGATGAGGGGTACCATGCATACCAGGATTGGGGATGAGGGGTGCCATGCATACCAGGATAGGGATGAGGGGTGCCATGCATACCAGGATAGGGATGAGGGGTACCATGCATTCCAGGATTGGGGATGAGGGGTACCATACATACAAAGATTGGGGATGAGGGGTGCCATGCATACAAGGATTGGGGATGAGGGGTACCATACATACCAGGATTGGGGATGAGGGGTGCCATGCATACCAGGATTGGGGATGAGGGGTACCATACATACAAAGATTGGGGATGAGGGGTGCCATGCATACAAGGATTGGGGATGAGGGGTACCATACATACCAAGATGAGGTATGGGGTGCCATGCATACCAGGATAGGGATGAGGGGTACCATACATACCAGGATTGGGGATGAGGGGTGCCATGCATACCAGAATTGGGGATGAGGGGTGCCGTGCATTCCAGGATTGGGGATGAGGGGTACCATACATACCAGGATAGGGATGAGGGGTACCATACATACCAAGATAGGGATGAGGGGTACCATACATACAAGGATTGGGGATGAGGCGTACCATGCATACCAGGATTGGGGATGAGGGGTGCCATGAATACCAGGATAGGGATGAGGGGTACTATGCATACCAGGATGAGGGATGGGGTGCTATGCATACCAGGATTGAGGGATGAGGGGTGCCATGCATAGCAGGATGGGGATGAGGGGTACCATGCATACCAGCATAAAGCTGAGGGGGCGATATGTGGCGCCCCTGAGGGTTCGACCGCCACAGGGATGCTGCACTTCTTTAATGGAGTGTAGTGTTCCTCCTCTGAGGTAAGAACAGTGTGATAGTCGTGACCCAACCTTTGCATCCAACACCACATTTCTCCACCAGAGGGGGCTAGTATGCACTAGGTGCTGCTCCCCTGGTTACAGTGAGACTGGGGAACCAAGAGTGAGGGGAACCAGTTAGTGGGTGAGGGTGGAGGACTTACAAGTTAGTTACACTTTAAATTTCATATTTAATAAAAAGCCATCTTTGGTCTTGGTTCTTTGATCGTTCTCTGACTGACAGTGGTAGTCAAGTCTGGCACTGTGACCTCCCTCCCGGAGCGCAGATCCTGTGTGGGCCTGCATCGGATGGGGACACAGCCCTCGTACCCCGGCCTTGGGACGAGGGGCAGGTTGTAGACAAGGAATGTCTCGACCCGGTCAAGGACCAGGACCAAGAAGGCCCAGAGCTTAAGAGTGTGGCTCCATAGCAAATGGATCCCAGGCAGGATGCAGATGGAGCGGTGTATGCCACCTGTCCTCGCCATGCTGATATATTCAGAGGGAGTCCGGCTGCAAGAGGGGTACCGGCCCCCGACACCCGACCTTGCTACTCCATGTCCTGGTCGGGAAAGCCCGGTAGGCCCTGAGGATCCCACTGGGTATCAAACGGAGCAGAGCTGCTACCCGTGCCCTTGTTCTGAGAGGAGCTCAGAGGGAGACCCGGCCTATCCGCACACACACGGACAGGAAAGGATTCGGTCTGTAGTTCAGGAACACTCTGGTGTAGGGTCCCGACTGAATGCTGGACTTACTCGAAGGTTGTCGGAGCCCCTTTCCTGGTGACCGCAGGACTCCGCGGGGAGCAGGGAGTCGCCTTCCTTCTGCCAACTCTAAAGTGAGTAAAGCCTTGGAAGTTCACCCCTATGGCCTCCGAACTGTTTATTCTCCGCTACACCACACGACGCGGCACCCGTCTTCCTCTACTACTACCCCCTCCATCCTGTCCCTCTGCCCTGAGGCCTTGCTCCGCCGGTGGGGAGTAGTAATAACTCTGGCCGCCATAACACCATGCCTCAGCGGACTGCAGCGGCGCTGGTGGCCTTCACCAGGTGCCACAGGTGGCGTAGTCGTAAATCAGCCACTCAACCCGGAAAAGCCCACACCATCTCCTTTTAATGTGACGGCCCTGAGCACGGGTCGGGTCCGGGCCACGGCTGCACCCCATCTCTCCATCACAGGACCCGACTCCGAGTCCCCCATCTCCCATGGTAAAATAAAGGGCTTTTTCGAGTAAGAGGCGTCACACATACATACCAGGATTGGGGATGAGGGAGCAATGCATACCAGGATGGGTACGGAAAGTATTCAGACCCCTTTAAATTTTTCACTCTTTAGTTTCATTGCAGCCATTTGGTAAATTCTTTTTCATTTTTTTCTCATTAAAATACACTCTGCATGCCATCTTGACTGAAAAAAAACAGAAATGTAGTAATTTTTTCAAATTTATTAAAAAAGAAAAGCTGAAATATCACATGGTCATAAGTATTCAGATTCTTTGCTCAGTATTGAGTAGAAGCACCCTTTTGAGCTAGTACAGCCATGAGTCTAATTTGGAATGATGCAACAAATTGTTCACACCTGGATTTGGGGATCCTCTGCCATTCTTCCTTGCAGAGCCTCTCCAGTCAGGTTCGATGGTGAACGTTGGTGGACAGCCATTTTCAGGTCTCTCCAGAGATGCTCAATTGGGTTTAGGTCAGGGCTCTGGTTGGGCTAGTCAAGAATGGTCACAGAGTTGTTCTGAAGCCACTCCTTTGTTATGCATGCGCCGCCCCCGAAAATCTCCCTCTCTCAGTAACCGAGAAAAAGATTAGCGCAGTGCCCCGTTTTTGCAAGAAAAATCTGTCCTTACATGCAAAAAAAATTATGTGTAAGTATGAATTGCAATAATTCTAAGATCAAAGAACGTAATTAAACATCCAGGTTACTGGCGCCAAGAAAAAACTCCACAGCCTGAAGCACATCCTCATGCTCAATACTGGTATACAGTGCTTCAACGTCCACTGCAACCAGGAGCATGTCTGTGTCTAGACATAGACCATCTACCTTCCTCAGGACGTCACCAGTGTCTGTGACATAGGAAGGCAGCGTCTCAACCAGCGGGTGAAGACAATATTCAATGAATTTACAGACTGGGTCGCATAGCCCCCCAATGCCAGAGACAATGCCACTGAAAATAACCTCGGCACTCAATGGATATGAAAGAATAGGATTTTTTATTATTCATGCAGTCCAACCAGAAAAATAAACATTTTTTGAGAGTAAAACAGCAATCTTGGAGCATTATATTAGGGTATTCCCACCCTGTAACTATAACGCCTGGACGGATCCCAGAGGAGCTGGATATGAGAACAAATTATATGTGAGGATAGGTACTATGCATGATGGATAGAAACAGTCTTTTTATATAAAGGCTGATAAATCGTATTCCCTATTAAGGCCTTTAGGGGTTCTGGATTCCAACTCGTGGATCCAGAAAGCTTCTCTTTGTTTGAGGAGTCTAATCCGATCGGCACCTCTGCGTGGTGGTGGTACCTGTTCCAGGACTTGGAACTTTAATTGTGATATATTATGTCCTTTTGTGATAAAATGGTGAGGAATGGGTAGTAGCATGTTTTTACATCTTATGGTGGATTTGTGTTTAGAGATACGGTCTTTTACCGACTGCGTGGTTTCGCCAATGTAAATCATGCCACAAGGGCATTTAATGAAATAGACCACAAATGAACTGTCGCACGTAAAATAGTCTTTGATCGTATATCTCTTGCCTGTCTGAGGATGGAAAACGGAATTGCCTTTTAGGATATTATTGCATTGGGGCCTTTCTAACGGTACTTAAGGATTTGGGACAAGTGCCTCCTGACGCACTGTTAGTCACGTTTGATGTCAGAAACTTATACATGTCTATACCACATGACACCGGCATAGAAACGGTTAAAACCCTCATGACTGATTCTTCGATAGATCCATGAGTAATAGACCTCTCCATTGAGCTACTTACGTTAGTTCTTACTAAGAACTATTTTCTGTTCCAGGACACCTATTATCTCCAGACCAAGGGCACTGCGATGGGCTCCAATGTGGCCCCCCCTTATGCAAACTGTTACATGGCAACCTTTGAAAACCGTATGGTCTACTCACACCCATTATTTCAGACGCATTCTGTCATATGGAAAAGATTCATTGATGACATTTTTTGCATTTGGGATGGTCCATTGGAGTCCCTCGAGTTGTTTCACACTTTCCTCAATTCTGCTTGGCCTGATCTTGGTTTCACTATGACCCAGGACAGATTTAAGATCAGTTTCCTTGACACCTTGGTGTTGAAAGACACCGAAGGGCACTTAAGCACGGATCTCTTTCGGAAACCCACCAATCGAAACGGTTTACTACATTTCACCAGCAATCATCCCAAACCCATGAAAACATCCATCCCCAGATCCCAATTCAAAAGGGTTGAACGTATTGTTACAGATCCAGAGACCAGAGCTTTAAGGCTCCAAGAGATGCAATCTAAATTCAGAGAACGGGGCTACCCATCCTCGATTCTCCAAACTAAAATTGGGGACCCCATCAGGGGTGCAGCAGCGGAACGAGTTCCCTTTGTCCCTACGTTCCATCCATATGCTTATCTCCTCCATAAAACCATCAAAAAACATTGGAATTTATTACAAGAAGCGTATCCTACCATACCCTCATTCAAACAACCTTTTATGCCCTGCTTCAAAAGAGCTCCCAACATTAAGGATGCGCTAGTACGCGCAGATATTGGTAGTAGTAAAACAGGCCAGACACAACGTTTTCTCCAAAACCCAAAAACAGGCACATTTCCGTGCCTTCAATGCCGCCAATGCAATAATATCCTAAAAGGCAATTCCGTTTTCCATCCTCAGACAGGCAAGAGATATACGATCAAAGACTATTTTACGTGCGACAGTTCATTTGTGGTCTATCTCATTAAATGCCCTTGTGGCATGATTTACATTGGCGAAACCACGCAGTCGGTAAAAGACCGTATCTCTAAACACAAATCCACCATAAGATGTAAAAACATGCTACTACCCATTCCTCACCATTTTATCACAAAAGGACATAATATATCACAATTAAAGTTCCAAGTCCTGGAACAGGTACCACCACCACGCAGAGGTGCCGATCGGATTAGACTCCTCAAACAAAGAGAAGCTTTCTGGATCCACGAGTTGGAATCCAGAACCCCTAAAGGCCTTAATAGGGAATACGATTTATCAGCCTTTATATAAAAAGACTGTTTCTATCCATCATGCATAGTACCTATCCTCACATATAATTTGTTCTCATATCCAGCTCCTCTGGGATCCGTCCAGGCGTTATAGTTACAGGGTGGGAATACCCTAATATAATGCTCCAAGATTGCTGTTTTACTCTCAAAAAATGTTCCAAAACTGCTGGATTATTCTCATGTTATTATATGTTAACATTATTGTACTATGTTTTACAATATGTGTCAGGATTGGTGTGCATTTATTCATTCTCTGCTTCTTCCCTCATAGAGATCCCTGCCCTCCGTTCCTGCCCTCCTATCCAGTCCCCTTCTCCGTTTCCATGGTTGCAGCGCACGCACAGATCACCTGGCTTCCATAGATAGTGACTTCCTCTTGCGTGGAACGCAAGCTTCTGGACCGCACGCATCATTCATAACGTCACATCCGGTGACGTAATTTCCGCTTCCGCGTCAGCGCGCTCTGCAGCGTATTACTCTATTAGCCTTGCACCTCCCATCCTCCCTATATATACTAGCGCCCTCCACACTGTATGGCAGCGCTCTCTACCAGCGGAGGATACCGCGTAGCCTAAGCCATATCCAAGTCACCATACAGGTATAGTACTCCCTGCTTCCCTTCCAGACACTGTGGGACAGCCAGTCCAATGTTATTCCTCACCTTGGCATTTATATACTTACAGGCAGCCTTAGAGACTTACTGTCCGGGCCGTTCAGCCACGTACATTTTCATTGGTAGTCTGGTATGTCTTCCCTAGTGCTTTGTAGCTTTGCCTCCGCGATTATAGGCAGCACCCTACACCCTCTCCTATCCCCTTCTCCAATTTTCCCATCCTATCCCATTAATTTCAGTGTGTTAATATTCAAATGAATTATTCTGTAGAAATTTATTTTTTGTACTGCATTACTTGTATTTTGCAGCAATACTGATGAAGGTCAATTGTGACCGAAACGTTAGGCAGCCTTAGAGACTTACTGTCCGGGCCGTTCAGCCACGTACATTTTCATTGGCAGTCTGCAATACTGATGAAGGTCAATTGTGACCGAAACGTTTATTTTTCTGGTTGGACTGCATGAATAATAAAAATTCCTATTCTTTCATATCCATTGAGTGCCGAGGTTATTTTCAGTTTAGTACGGGTTCGGCCCCTACTCGTGCACCACTTTAAACAGCTGTGCAGTGTTTTTTTCATATAGAGACAATGGCACGTCCTGGGGGTTCTAGAGGGTTCTTATGAATTTTTGGTAATAGGTAGAAGGTCGGAACTACAGGGTATTTGACACAGAGACCTTCAAAAAAAAATTTAGGGATGATTTCCTGAGTAAAAGCCCTATCCAAAATTTCAAATAGCTCAGCAGAGAAAACTGTGAGAGGATTCTCAGAAAGAGAGATGTATGATCCTTGATCACAAAGTGGCCTGAAGGCTTCCTTCTTATACTTCGTCACAGGCCAGACCACCACGTTCCCTCCCTTATCCGCAGGTTTGAAAACCACATCCTTAAGTGATTGTAGTTCTCTTAATGCATTCCGCTGTGCACAAGTTAAGTTATCCTTTCTAGTAATGCCAGAAAGTGTCCTCAAATCATCCAAAACAAGTTTATTAAAAATTTCCATCTGTGGGCAAAGGTAGAAGGGAGGGAAAGTGGTGGACCTGGCCAAGACAGAAGTGGGGAAAGTACCTGTAGGAGCTGGATTGCTTTCTGTTTCCAATTACTCCAGAGCAGACAAAGCCTCTCTCTCCACAGTGGTGTTAAGACCATCATCTAAGGTGGGTTTGGCATGAAGTTTGCGTAGAATCACTTTTCTCAGAAACAGCTGTAAGTCCTTCATAACTAGGAAAAAATTATAACTGTTAGTTCGAACAAAAGTCAAATCCAATGACAACATCTCACTTTGGGCATTGGATAATATATGATTGGAGAGATTAATTACCTCCAGATTATTTGTTTTAGATTTTTTCTCCAGGGATTGTGCGGGGGTTAGCTTCCGTTTGTACGTAAACTTCCCCTTCCGTTGTTTCTCAGCTACAAATCTCTCACTAGTCATGCCGGACTGGCTGTTTCTGAGTGACTCTTCATCCATTGATGACAAGGATGAAAGTGAATTCCAGCGGTTCCCAGAGGATGCGTTAGAACCCTCCTGTTTGTTTTTTCCATCTTGTGTTTTGCGGTCACGTGACCATCTGCCTTTATATTCCAGCTCTGCCCTTTTGGCTGTGCTGGACTTCAGTGTTGTTTGACTTTTTCTAGCCAGGTGCTTCGGTGCCTATCCCTGTCAGTTCGCTTGGTCCTTCTGGGACCTCTAGTACCTTTTTGTCAGTTTTTCTTTTTGTGTTCTGCAACAACTTTCTCTGTTCAGGAGGTGTCCCATTTTTGTTCCAGTCCTTAGTTCTTCTAGGGACTCCTTCCTTTATTCTATAGGTCTTCGTTCAGACTAGCCGAGGACTAAGGTGGGTCCGTTCGCAAGGAAAAGGCAGCCCGCTACATCGTAGGGATTCAGCTTAGTCTTACTGTAGGGACAACTTTCCCCTTTCTTTCCTTAGTACATGTTGCAGATCATAACAGGATGATCTGTTTGGGCCATTTTTGCCCCTCCATTTATATACCTGATTTCGATTATAATCGGAGAGGTTCCTCTGATACCTTTTAGTTTTGGCGGCCACTATATCTTTTTCCCATTTAAGGAACTCAACATCCAGTTCTTGATTAAGTTTAACTAGTGCATCCGATTTCAATTTAGCAGTCAGATTATCGTGAACCAAGGTTAATCTCTGCTTCAATTTCCTGTAATGATGACTCATAAGAATTGATCAACAATTTCATACAACCCCGCGAGCAATTGGAGGATAGATCCTCCCACTGTTTTTTCTGTACATCTTCCTCAAAAATGATTGCCAGAAAAACCTGTTTGCGGTGGACCCTCAGAATCAGTCCCTTTGCCACATAACGTTCTCAGAAGGGCTTATTCCACCAAAGATGGGTTTTCTTATTAAGAAGGTCTTTCAATTTATAAATAAGGTCATCATTTTCCCTGGAATTTAAAATGACAGTGGACTACTCACCAAAGACCTTATCAAGCTTTGTGAGCCAGGTTTGCTCACGAGCCTTGTGATCCATATGTTCGGATCCAGACTCTGTGAAAAGACACAGTATTAAATAGACATAGAAACATGTAAACAATATGGCCGGAAAATTCCAACATAATTTAAAGCAGGGTTCCCCAACTCCAGTCCTCAAGGCCCACCAACAGGTCATGTTTTCAGGATTTCCTTAGTATTACACAGGTGATAATTGCATCACCTGCACAGGCAATAATTCCATCACCTGTGCAATACTAAGGAAATCCTGAAAACATGACCTGTTGGTGGGCCTTGAGGACTGGAGTTGGGGAACCCTGATTTAAAGGATCAGTATATATGGGTACTCCTGATACAAATAGAGCCTACAATAAGATGGAGTAATAATATCCTCAATAGAATCATACCAATATCAAATTGATTTACAGTAAAAAAATCTATTTTATTAAATGTCAAAAAATGAAAAGAAGACAAACAGTACCATCAATATAGCAGGTCATTGGTGGTGAATACACAAACCAGAGCGGTTACCAATTCAGTCCATATGGGGCACATACATGTGAAGGTGCTAATCTGTTTATTCTCAACAATGTAAATAGTATAACATATGCACAAAAAATCTAAGTGGATATATACATCAGCAGTGCTGTCAGGATAGGGCAGGAGAAAGGGAAATGTCTAATACCAATAAAGTGCATAGAGAGCAGTCAAGGTAAAGCTGTTATCAGAGGAGGAGTAGTGGGAAAAAGATCAAGCAACACTTCAAAAAGGTTAAATGCCCTGCTCATCCATATTACTTTTCAGCACTGGTACCGCGCTGAAGCCACGACGCGCGTTTCATGTATGCTTCTGACGCGCCCCCTGGGCCGTGGGGACACCCGGAGCCGGGCCTTTTTTGTGGACGCTGGGGGTTGTAGTCTCCGTGGCAGCGGCCCGGTCCCGTGGCTCAGGGCGGTCAAACCAGTGGCAGTTAAATGTCCGACTACGCCACCCGTGGATTGCGGTCAGAGTGAACCGCCGCTGCAGGGCAGACCGCTGAGGCTGGTGTTGTTGGTGCAGCAGAGTGTAGAATAACTCCCCACGGGAGAAGTATAGCCTCAGGGCAGTGAGTGCAGATGATGGGGGGTGATGGTGCGCAGGAATAATGACTCAGAGTCTCTGTAATGCAGTCCAGGATCTTTACTCACAGTTCGTTACTCCACGTTACTTCGGCCGGCTGTAACCTCCCGCGTCGCACTGTGCTCACCAGGTGAGGGGCTCGGCCAACTCCCAGATAAATTTGGAGCATTTCACAGGACCACCTTTGTGTGTCCTTTCTCTGGCCTATCATATCCTACCAGTGACCACGCTTCTGTCCGGCTGCCTCGGGCCTTGGCGGGTAAACGTTGGCCTCCGTTTCCCCTGACCCTATGTGGTGCCTTCCTAACGGGTATGGCAAGGGGCTGCGCCACATAAAGTGTCACAGCCTCCGGTTTCTAGCTGAGGGTAGTTCCCCGCCTCCACTAGTTTCGGGGACCGGTCTCCCCCTTTGGCCTGACCCCTCCACTCAGGTAGATTCGGGCGTGTGGTCGCTACCAGCCGGTCCACACCCCTTGGGTCCCCTCTTTCCTTGTTCCTGGAGCTCCTCTGCTCCGCTTCCTTCCTTCTCCTTCCTCCAGGCATGGGCCTCATTTGCCAGGCCCGCCTCTGGAGCAGAGCTTGTGCAGAGCCCCTGCTCCCTGTCACCTCTCTTCAGACTCCACTCCCAAATGGTGCCCACCTTTTAGCACCCAGGAACTGCTTCCTCCCTGCTCCTGCACTCCAAGGTTCCCCCTTCCTCAGTGTTCCCTCCCCCCACTCCAGCCAGGGACAGGGACTGTCCTGCCCATCTCAGGGGCATATCGGTCGCCCTGCCCCCCCCGGAAATGTGGTGTAATGCACGCAGGTGTCGGGGTCCTCATCCACACTCCATCCTTACCTGAGAGTGAGATATCACACCTCTGGTTGAGGTGCAATACCTCTGTAGCAACCGAGCCCTCGGGGTGCTACATTCCACCCTGGTAAATCACAGCACGTCCGCGGGCTGGAACAGAGTAAAAGGCAGGGTACATTAGGACATGCAAAACTTTTATACAACTTCCCTTTATGGGAACCATTTTCTCTTTTCAACATTATAAGTGCACTTTTAATATCACGGGAACTCTTTTATCAAACATCATGTAAAGCATCATATAAAGCATTTCGATATATAAAACTTTTCATATAAAACGTTTTCAAGTGGACTCTCTTGTACTGGCCGCGGTGCAACTTGCGACCAGGTGTCCATTTTTCAATAAGGTGCAAATTTGCAAACAGGTAACAGACGAACATGAGGGACCCGTCCCAAACCCTCAATGGAGGCCCTGGGGTGGCTACAGGTCGTAGATGATCCAGATGCTGGACCTCGTCTTCGGCCACCTCCAACGGGTTTTTGTTCTAAGGTCATTTGTTGTAGTACCTTATAAAACCAGTAGGGGGCACTTTAAGAAGTGCAACTATTTACAAAGTAAACCGCTCCCAGTCCTCGGCCGGATACAAACAAAGAGTTGGCTGCTCCCAGTCCTCAGCCGGCTATTACTAACCCGTCTCCGGGTAACTTTCAGCAAAACAAACAGGCAACAGTCAGGCAACAGTCCCCAACCGGAGTGAACTTTTCTTCCTGTACCCTGACGGGCAACTATTTATAGTTCACTCACGTTTTCCTTTAATAGCGGTGTCCTCCTTGTGCACGCTCCTCCTCCTCGTAGTCCTCAGATCCATCCGGGTCCTCTGGATAGTCGGGCTCATGGTAGTGCTGCTCTTCTTCTACCCTCTGGACATTAAGGGCGTACCACCCTTGCAATCCTCGATGTCAGGTGTATGTTACCCGAACTCCCGGGAACAGCTCCTGCTTCGGGTGACCCGCTGGCAGGTGACCCTCCACATCCCTCCTGTCAACATAGAGGTCTGTGGCTGTGGTAGAGTCCCGGATGAACCCCCATCCTTTCTCTTGGTTGAACTTTACCACGGTCCCAGTAATTTTAGGACCGCGTGCAGCTTGGGGGTTTCGGCGGGTCCCCGTCTTCTCCTCTGCGCTCCGGGCCTGCAGGTGCTCCCTCTTCTGGCGCCGCGCCCGCTCCTCCTTCTCTAGCTGCCTGATTTCCCACTGGCAGAACTCCCGCCTGCGAGCTGCGGCCGCCCGCGTCTCCTGCGAAACGCCCATCAGGTCCTCCCCAGTCTGGTCCCACTCGATCTGGACCTCTTCCTCCGGGAGCTGGGGGCTGGTGATTGGCGGTGGAGCAGACAGGAGCGGAGCAAGCGGGGCCTCGGCCTCTGCGGACAGGTTTTTCCACTGACGAGGGTGAACCCATCCATCTGGAAAGGGGACCGGCTCTCCATCGGGCCCGGCGAGCTGGCTGTACAGGTCGGTCCCTAGGGATGGCAGTGTCGGGACCGGGGGCGCACGCTGCTGAAAGGCGCCTGGGGAGATCAGGCCTTGCGACCGGGCCTGGAGCGGGCCGCTTCCGACCGCACCCGGGGTCAGGGGGCACGGCCTGGGGCTTGGTCCGGCGACGGTGCTCACGGCGTGGGGCCTGTGTGCCGGCGGCGGGAGCGGGGGAGGCGCAGCGACTCCCGGGACATCTGACTCCGTGACGGGGTCCAGAGGCAGTTTGGTAGCATCAGGGCTGGTGGCAGGGGTGTCCCCCTTACCTGCTTCCAGGGCTGCGCTGCTCTCAGCTTCTGGCCTCCGCTCCTTTTCCTCAGGGGCTGGCTCACTGGCCGGTGCTGGCGGCGTCCCGTGCTGCTGGGCCGCGACCCGCTGGGCCATCTCTTCCCTCCATTACGCTATAGCTTCCTGCTGCGACTGGACCATCCTCTGGTCCAGATCCTCCAGTGCAGTTCGAAGGAACTCCGGGTCTTCTCCAGGAAGCTGAGCCATCAGCTCCCTGAGGCTGTATGGGGCCGCGATGGCCTGCAGAAAGCCACCCGTCAGGGTGCTGGAGTCGGTGCTGCTCGCCATCTCCAGGTGTGGTCTGCCGAGACTGATCCAAACCACACCCTGCCCCTCAGTTTTCTTCTCCTTCCGCCCCTGTTGGGGGTGGTCCTGGGGCAACCTGCTGACAATCACTCTCAGGGGCAGCCCCCCCACGTTGATGGACATCTCTACAGCCGCACTCAAGGCTGTTGGGGGGGCCTCCTTCTTTGGCGCTATTCTGGGACCTGGCCCACGATGGGAGGTGGCTTCTTGTTGTCTTTTGGCGCGCTCATTATGGTGTCCGTTCTGCTGGGGCAGGCGCCATATTCAATACAGTAAAACAGTCTCTTTTCAGGCACGCAGTACCCGGTGGTTGCAGGCACGAAATCCTGCCGACTACGCCAAAGTTGACGCGCCCCCTGGGCTGTGCGGACACCCGGAGCCGGGCCTTTTTTGTGGACGCTGGGGGTTGTAGTCTCCGTGGCGGCCGCCCGGTCCCATGGCTCAGGGCAATCAAACCAGTGGCAGTTAAATGTCCGACTACGGATTGCGGTCAGAGTGAACTACCGCTGCAGGGCAGACCGCTGAGGCTGGTGTTGTGGGTGCAGCAGAGTGTAGTATAACTCCCCACGGGAGAAGTATAGCCTCAGGGCAGTGAGTGCAGATGATGGGGGGTGATGGTGCACGGGAATAATGACTCAGAGTCTCTGTAATGCAGTCCAGGATCTTTACTCACAGTTCGTTACTCCAGCCGGCTGTAACTTCCCGCGTCGCACTGTGCTCACCAGGTAAGGGGCTCGGCCAACTCCCAGATAACTTTGGAGCATTTCACAGGACCCCCTTTGTGTGTCCTTTCTCTGGCCTATCATACCCTACCAGTGACCACGCTTCTGTCCGGCTGCCTCGGGCCTTGGCGGGTAAACATTGGCCTCCGTTTCCCCTGACCCTATGTGGTGCCTTCCTAACAGGTATGGCAAGGGGCTGCGCCACATAAAGTGTCACAGCCTTCGGTTTCTAGCTGAGGGTAGTTCCCCGCCTCCACTAGTTTCTGGGACTGGTCTCCCCCTTTGGCCTGACCCCTCCACTCAGGTAGATTCGGGAATGTGGTCGCTACCAGCCGGTCCACACCCCTTGGGTCCCCTCTTTCCTTGTTCCTGGAGCTCCTCCGCTCCGCTTCCTTCCTTCTGCTTCCTCCAGGCGTGGGCCTCAGTTGCCAGGCCTGCCTCTGGAGCAGAGCTCGTGCAGAGCCCCTGCTCCCTGTCACCTCTCTTCAGACTCCACTCCCAAATGGTGCCCACCTTTTATACCTTCTTCTTAGTGCACCCAGGAACTGCTTCCTCCCTGCTCCTGCACTCAGGGTTCCCCCTTCCTCGGTGTTCCCTCCCCCCACTCCAGCCAGGGAAAGGGACTGTCGTGCCCATCTCAGGGGCATATCGGTCGCCCTGCCCCCCCGGAAATGTGGTGTAATGCACACAGGTGTCGGGGTCCTCATCCACACTCCATCCTTACCTGAGATTGAGATATCACACCTCTGGTTGAGGTGCAATACCTCTGTAGCAACCGAGCCCTCGGGGTGCTACACTTCCTCGGGGGGCATTATGGTCATATGTGTGAGGACTCCCCTTAAGTACCCGGCTCACAGGTGTTTACTTAGGCGCATCCCAGCGCATGTGCGGTGGACCAGCACTCCGTCCGCCGCGTCATTTCCGGCCAATTCCCGGCAGTGGTGTGGGCGGGAACAATTGTTCCGATGACATCAGTAGCCCATACCACTGCTGTGCGGAAGCCTTATATGACGCGGTCGGGCCGGAACAACCCCGCGCATGCGCAGCTAATGGTGGCCATTTCTGAAAAGGGACAATTTAAGAGCAAAACCCCGTATATTGGTGAGTATGTAGAAATAGAAAGAAAAAGAAATAAGTGCAAGGAGTGGGCGCAAAAAGCCAAATATGATGTAGATTTAAGCATACATAAACTTGGCATACATGATTGTGTTGAAATATAAAATCTATATCATCATGTAAAAAGGCTATTCCCTTTTTGAGCTAGGTATTTCATTTATATAGCTTCCCGTGGGCAGGTGTTTGAACAGTTGGGTCTCGGTCCTGCTCTGCCATCATCTACATTCAAGTCGTCTGAAGGTAAGGTTTTAATACAAGAGGATAGGACCATCCTGATTGGGGTACACCTTGTCACGATAGGATGGCTTTTATGCTTTTTTGATCAAAAACAGTGTTTGCTAAGTGTCCTATATTATTTATATGTACTATTACTATTTACTTACTTACAGCAGGGTATATGCTCATTTTGTTTCTATTTTAGGTTTTGTCTGTTAAATGACTGGAGTGTGAATATTCTCCTATACGTTGCATGTATACCAACATGTGCTCTGGTTCATTTCTTTGGTTTTGCTATTATCTGACTAGGTCAAATATAATTGTCTGCATGAACCTCTAAGTTCCTAACATTGTAGTAAACTATTGGCTGCTTTCTAAAATAGCTATTTAACATGTCATTGTCCTCTTCTGCTATGTCCTGCTCTGCATATACTGTAACTGGTGTCTATATACCATTTATTTATCTATTTTACATCTCCATATTTTACACTTTGCCTCCCTTACCAAGCCAGCAGTTTATCTGCTCTCCGCCAGCACTCCCCTTGGGACACTAGAACATAATTGCCTCGTTTTCTGTGTCAGAGTTGATAACAGATTGATGATTTCACCTCTGTCTTGCTGCTCGCAGCCTCCCAATAGTGGTGTGACCTATGGATGAAAAGTAGGATAAGACTATGATATGGCCTAGATAAAAAATTACATGTATAAATTGCTGAAGGCTTGCTATATATAAGATGGTTTTGCTGATCATGATCTAGTTCTTTGCTAAGTCTGAAGTGACAGCCCATATAGGTGCCCATCTATAGTGGTTGCCCTGGCACCAGAAAAACTCAGATTGCAGTTAGATGATGGGCAACTATAATAATGTGCTCTCTGCACAAAGTGTAATTTCGGGAGGAAGTGCGCTTTAAATCTATTGGACACGTAATTTTTGAAGCTTGGATATAGCGAGACAGATAAGAAGTTAATATTGTTCCATCAGCTTTGATAAATGCATGAGCTGTGGGATATTATCATATTATATTAATAGAATTTCTGGAGAGATCTCATAGATGTGACAGTTTGTGCTAAGTGTGTATTGCAAGTGTCTGTAATGATTCTCGCCCTCTCCAGACAAATTCTCCACCGAGAATTATTTCCATATTCATCACCTTCTACTGCTGCATAAACAATATACTATTTTAAAGCCATGTTTGTCCTTAAATTGTAAAGAATATGTTGGCTCTATATAAATAAAATTATTATTATTATTGTTATAATAAAAACTATATAAACAAATAGAAGTTTGGGAAAATATGTGATTTCTTTATGCTTTTTCAGAGAGATCTGGGGGATATAGGATTTGAGATCACATTGTGGGAGGATTGCAGAGAGAAGGACATGATATATGGATTAGTCGATATGTAGGAGAAAAGATCGGACTGTGAGTACACAGTATATACGTATTTCCCTGTATGTTATCATTACTAATAGTGATTACCAGCACCCATTCATGATAGTGGATAGTAACGTGGCAGAAATCTTATTCAGAGTGGAATATGCCTTGAACCATTGTAAAGAACTCATACAACTGCAATATTCTTGTTGCCATTGTCAAGACGTTAAAGGGGTTGTCCACTACTAGGACAACCCCTTCTCAATCTGAATGTTTGCCCCCATTAAAATAAAAACACCTGTACTCACCTCTCGGGCCGTCGCTGTTCTAGATATGTTGGCACTCGTGTTCCAGGGGCTTACATAAGGTTATGTCACATGAGCCCTGTGCTCAATCAGCACTGGCGTCACTGTCTCTGCCTTTGGATGTATAAGTAATCAAGAGGAAGTGAGTGGCCAGTCACAGTCCTTACTTCCTCTTGATTACTTATACATCCGAAGGCGCTGATTGAGCGCAGGGCTCAAGTGAGCCCCGGGAACATGAGTGCCGACATTGCTGAAATGGGAGCATGGGAGGTGAGTTTATTTTAATGGGCACACAATCAGATAGAGAAGGGGTTGTCCTAGTAGTGGGCAACCCCTTTAACTATTTCCATATATTGCATAGAATGGGTGTCTCACCATGTAGTGACCCACCAATTACTAGATACTGTGCAAATGCAGGCACTGTTCTTGGCTATCTCTGTCAATCCCATAGCAAATGGAGCAACAATGTGCATTACGGGTGCACAAGATCATTGTTCTCCTAAATTGTGGGGGTTATAGCGGTACAACCCCGGCGATCAGATAGTTGTACTTTTGGGACAACTTCCTTGGTATGAATTTCTTTAGTTTCTTAGGCCACAAGAGAAAGTTATTAGTGATGGGCGAGCAGTAAAATGCTTGGGTGCTCGTTGCTCGGGTCGAGCACATTGGAATACTCGGGTGCTCGACCCGAGCAACGAGCCCAATGTAAGTCTATGGGAAACTCGAGCATTTTTCAGGCGGCTTCCCAGGGCCGGCTCCAGGTTTTTCTGGGCCCCGGGCGAAAGAGTCTCAGTGGGCCTCATGATTCATGATGCACAGATACGGCGGAGAAATATATATATATATATATATATATATATATATATAGTACACAGGGCCCAGCCTGCCACCTCATCCTTCACATATGCAGACATGCGCACGCACACACGGTACGCAGACATGCACACACACGGTACGCAGACAGGTACGCAGACACGCGCGCACACGGTACGCAGACACGCGCGCACACGGTACGCAGACACACGCACACACGGTACGCAGACACACGCACACACGGTACGCAGACACGTGCGCACACGGCACGCAGACACGCGCGCACACGGCACGCAGACACGCGCGCACACGACACGCGCACACACGGCACGCAGACACGCGCACACACGGCACGCAGACACGCGCACACACGGCACGCAGACATGCACACATACAGACAAACACATATTTTTACACAAATTCTTAAAGACATATATAAAACAGACAAATATATATAAACAGTCATACACACTGACATTCACATACATGCACTGACACAGACCCATTACAAGTATTTTTAATATGGGGATTGGGGAAGCCTCACTCACCTGTCCCCGGTCCAGTGTCCTGTCCAGCAGCTCCTCAGGTATGGGGCAGTGCAGGGCCCCGGGAGTGTCACAGACTTCATGGCCCTGGACCATCAGAGGGGCCCACTTGCGGTCGGGTCCGGGCCCCTCCCGCCCATCTGTGCAGGACCTCCGCTCCGACGGTGTTTGATGGCACTCCCCCAGACATGGCCGCGCGCTGTGCGGCTGTGTCTGCTAGCAATGACGCGGCAGGGGCGACACACAAGCACAATTAAAGGTGCAGTGCCGTCGACCCTGCCGTGTCATTACTAGCAGACACAGCCGGACAGCGCGCGGCCATGTCTGGGGGAAGTGCCAGCAATCAAGCAGCGCCTGCGTCCCTGAACAGGTGCCGAAGATGCGGCCATGGCCCCAACAGTGAGTGGGCGGGTGGGTGTGTGGGCCGGGCCCCGACAGTGAGTGGGCGGGTGGGTGTGTGGGCCCGGCCCCGACAGTGAGTGGGCGGGTGGGTGTGTGGGCCCGGCCCCGACAGTGAGTGGGCGGGTGGGTGTGTGGGCCCGGCCCCGACAGTGAGTGGGCGGGTGGGTGTGTGGGCCCGGCCCCGACAGTGAGTGGGCGGGTGGGTGTGTGGGCCCGGCCCCGACAGTGAGTGGGCGGGTGGGTGTGTGGGCCCGGCCCCGACAGTGAGTGGGCGGGTGGGTGTGTGGGCCGGGCCCCGACAGTGAGTGGGCGGGTGGGTGTGTGGGCCGGGCCCCGACAGTGAGTGGGCGGGTGGGTGTGTGGGCCGGGCCCCGACAGCGAGTGGGCGGGTGGGTGTGTGGGCCGGGCCCCGACAGTGAGTGGGCGGTGGGCCCCTCTGATTTTCCAGGGCCCCGGCACTTGCCCGGGTACGCCGGGTGCTGACGCCGGCCCTGCGGCTTCCCCCGGCGATCTGCAGAGGGCCTAAAAATTGCCCAAATCGATGGGAACAGTGCTCAAATGGCATGGGAACAGCATGGAGAAAACCCCTGGAAGCATTTCTGACTCCCAGGTCACTGCTGTCAACAATGTTGTCAGAGGTATTACGCCACTTTTACGGACTCACAATAAAACATACTAAAACGAAACCAAAATGGATTTTCCTTGGAAATATGTTAAGGAACATCCTTTCCAGGGTTGTATATAAGGCAAAATAAATAACCAAAAATAAAATTCTTCTCCACACCTTGGGCTATGTTTACATGTAGCGTTTTTGATGCGTTTTGCACTTTTGCATTGCTTTCAACCGTGACAAATGCATTCTCCGGGAAATGTCATTTTAACATTTTACAACCTTATTTGGCCATGTGGTGTGTGAGACATGATCAGACACATCCTGTTTCATTTATGAAGGAGGGACTCTGAAAGTCACAAAGCCTATTTTTATAGGGCCATCAGGCGGCCTTTACTATTCTTAAAGTGCCAGCAGTCGGCCCTCACTATTCTTTGAGAGCCATCAGCCGGCTAGGCTTTGTTGTTCCCATTACTAAAGAGTGGGTCTCCTATACTGTTATGGCATATACAGTGAGTGGCAGGGCTGCCCAAAATTTGGACCACCCTAATACCCCTTTGAAAATTTGGACGCACCCCAATACCCCTTTGAAGAGACTTAGAGGAGGGCCTCCTGAAAACAATGTTCCCATTATTAGGAAGTGGGTCTCCCATTGTGTTTGCCTATGCAGTGAATGCAAGGGTTGCCAAAAATTGGGAGGCACTCCATTGCCCCATGGAAGAGACCTGGAGGAGGGCCTCATAAAAAAATGTTCCCATTATTAGAAAGTGCGTCTCCCATAGTGTTGGCCTATGCAGTGAATGCAGGGGCTGCCAAAAATTGGGAGGCACTCCAATGCCCCTTGGAAGAGACGTGGAGGAGGGCCTCATAAAAAAATGTTCCCATTAGAAAAGAGCGGGTCTCCTATACTTGTAATGCCCATGCACTAAGTGTATGGGCTGACAAACATTTACCCCTGGGGGATATACATGAACATACTGTATAAGAAATTTTTTTATGGGCATCATAAACACCCTTTAAAAGAATTATGTGGGTGTTGCATCACGGACCACGGTCACCCTGGTGATATGGTGGTGGAGGATGAGGATGAGGAGAAGGAGGAGGAGAAGAGCAAATAGCCAAAATCAGGAAGCGCATACCCATGTGTGAGTGTGAAAAGGTGCATGGGAATATACCTTCCAAAAAAAGACACTGGATTTGAGTTTATGTTATGCTGCTATTGTAGCGCCCCGAGGGTTCGGTTGCTACAGGGGTATTGCACCTTAACCAGAGGTGTGATATTTCACTCCCAGGTAAGGATGGAGTATGGACCAGGGCTCAGTTAGCTGCATACATACACTTACACACCCAACCCATTTCCGGGGGACAGCTCGACGGTGCTCCCATTTATTGCAGGCACAACTGACCATGTCCCTGGCTGGAGTGGTGAGGGGGAAGAGAACCCAGTGATGTAGGAGCAGAAGGGGACAGTTTCTGGAGCATAGGAAGGAGCTCATTGGGTGCTGGTCACCTGGGCTCAGACAGAGAAGCAGATAAAAGGTGGAAGCCATCTTTAGTCAGTAGTGAGAGAAGTAGTTCAGCCAGAGAGAGCTGACAGGGAGCTGTGGCTCAGCCTGAGCTCAGCTCCACGAAGCAGGTCTAGGGTGAAGGCTGGAGCCAGAGAGAAGAAAGACAAGGAAGGAAAGAGGAAAGATAGAGGAGTAGAAAGGCTCCAGAGACAAGAAGGCAGAAGGGACCCTAAGAGAGAGCAGAATGGACAGTAACCATTGCAAACCCGCATGATATCGGGTGAAGGGTCAGGTCGTGAAAGGGTACCGGATTCCCAAGTTGGTGGAGGTAAATTATCCCTCAGCCAAAGACCGGAGGTCGTGATCATCTATTGGTGCGACCCCCTGCCAAACCTGCTGTTATGTTCTGCTACCAGAGCTAAGGAAAGAGAGGAGATCTGTCCCTACGATAGAACTCAGCTGAATCCCTACGATGTAACAGGGAACCTGATCCTGCGATCAGACCTGCTAAAGTCCTAAGCTAGTCTGTACGGAGACCTATAGATGTGGGGAAGGAATCCCTACAAGTACTAAGGACTGGGAGGAAAATGGGACACCTCCTAACAGAAATAGCAGCAGACAGACAAACAAACAAAATATATAGAACAAAGAGGTCCGTAGACCAAGCAAACTAACAGAGTTAGATACAGAGCACAGGCTAGCTAGAAAGTAGTTATACAATGAAGTCCAGCAAAGCCAGAAGGGCGGAGCAGGATTAAATAGGCCAACGAGGTCATGTGACCAGCAAAGGAAAAAACCTAAAAGCAAGGTTCTAACAGTACCCCCCCTTCTAAGAGGATCCTCCGGATCCCCTAGGACCAGGCTTATCAGGAAATCTCCTGTGAAACGCTCTGATAAGTCTGGACGCGGAAACATCATCTGACCTCACCCAAGAGTTATCCTCGGGTCCGAAACCTTTCCAGGCCACCAGATACTGCAAACTACCTCTTTACCGTCTAGAGTTAAGGATGCGAGAAATTTCATATTCCCCGTCCTCCACCACCGGAGGAACAGAGGCAGAGGCGTCACCATCCGACACAACAGCTTTTTTTAACAGAGAGACATGAAATACCGGATTAATTCTCCAGGAGGTAGGAACCTCCAACCTAACAGCAGATTGGTTGACAACCTGAAGCACCTTAAAGGGCCCTACAAACTTGGGACCCAATTTCTTAGAAGGAATCCTCAACCGCAGATTCCTAGAGGACAACCAAACCATGTCACCAACAGCGAACAAAACCTCCTGTCATTTCCTATCAAAGTAGTCTTTAGATTTTCTGTTGGCCTCCTGAAGATTACCACGCACATCCGTCCAAACTCTCTCCAAATCACCGGAAAAATTCTCCTCCTCAGGCACGGCAGATCCCAACTTGGAGAACGACCCAAACGACGGATGTCTCCCAGAACAACAAAAAAAAGGCGAACAACCAGCAGAAGAAGATGTATGATTGTTCAGAGCAAATTCAGCAAGTGGCAGAAACTCAGACCACCCCTCTTGATTGTCTGCCACAAAACAACGCAAGAACTGCTCAACATCCTGGTTTTTCCTTTCTGTCTGGCCATTAGATTCAGGATGATATCCGGACGAGAACGACAGATGAACTCCCAACCTGTCACAAAAGGCACGCCAAAAACGAGCCACGAACTGAGGACCCCTATCAGAAACAATGTCAGTAGGAACGCCATGAAGTCTGACAATTTCCTTGACAAAGGCCTTAGCGAGAGTTTTAGCGCAGGGCAGTTTGACGAAGGGAACCAAGTGACACATCTTGCTAAAACGGTCCACGACCACCCAGATGACAGTAAAACCCTCAGAGGGGGGAAGGTCAGTTATAAAGTCCATAGCCAAATGTGTCCAAGGAGCACTAGGAACCTCCAAAGGACAAAGCAACCCCGCAGCAGGAGTATGTGAGGACTTAGATCTAGCACATATAGTACATTGACGCACCCACTTAATGACTTCCTTCTGCCATCCAGGCCACCAAAAACTGCGACCCACCAGTCTCTTGGTCTCAGAGATTCCGGGATGACCTGCCAACCGAGACTCGTGACACTCAATAAACAAATCTCTCCTAAAGGTCCCAGGCACAAACAACCTCCCATGAGGAGTGTTAGATGGGGCATTCTCCTGTGCTTTAAGAATCTCATCTTCCAAAACGGAGTCCAAAGCAGCTATCACAACACCTTCTTGTAAAATGTTCTCCTCTTTCTCAGCACCGACTATGGGAGAAAAACTGCGAGACAAGGCATCCGCCTTAACATTCTTAGTACCAGGGATGTAAGTAACGGAGAAATTAAACCGCGAGAAAAACAGTGCCCACCTAGCCTGACGGGCATTCAGGCGCTTGGCAGCATCAAGATATATCAGATTTTTATGATCCGTAAGAACCTGAACGGGAAATTCCGCACCTTCCAAGAAGTGGCGCCAGTGTTCAAATGCGAGTTTAATAGCCAATAATTCCCGATTACCAATATCGTAATTCAGTTCAGTCTCCGAAAATTTTTTTGAAAAAAAGGCACAGGGATGTAATCCATCCCCGTTATCCTGAGACAATACTGCGCCAACCCCCACCGAAGAAGCATCAACCTCAACCAAAAACGGCTTAGTCACATCAGACTGCATAAGGATGGGAGCAGAGGTGAACCTCTCCTTGAGATACACAAAAGCTTCAATGGCCTCAGAAGACCACTGAACCGCATCAGCACCTTTCCTGGTGAGATCGGTCAGAGGTTTGACAATACTAGAAAAAATTTTTATGAATTTTCTGTAATAATTGGCGAAACCTAAAAACCTCTGTATCGATTTCAAACCAATAGGCCTAGGCCATTCCTGTACAGCTTGAACTTTAACCGGGTCCATCTCAAAACCTTCGCTGGAGATAATGTAACCCAAAAAACTAATTCTCTGTACAGCGAACTCACATTTCTCCAGCTTAGCAAAAAGCGAATTGTCCATTAACAATTGTAATACCTCACGTACGCTCCGCCAATGAGACTCCAGATCCGGCGAATAAATCAAAATGTCATCCAAATACACAACCACATTTTTGCCGATCAAAGGTCTAAGAATGTCATTAATAAGATTCTGAAAAAATGCAGGAGCATTAGTAAGACCAAAAGGCATAACCAGATTCTCAAAATGACCCACAGGAGTGTTAAAAGCAGTCTTCCATTCGTCACCCTCCTTCATGCGCAACAGATTGTATGCCCCCTTAAGGTCAATTTTAGAGAACCACTTGGCCCCCATTAACTGGTTAAACAGATCAGGAATCAATGGCAGTGGGTAAGGATTGCGTACAGTAATTTTGTTAATCTCACGAAAATCCAGACAAGGACGTAAACCGCCGTCCTTTTTTTTTTACAAAAAAAAATCCAACCGCCACAGGAGACTTAGAGGGCCTAATGTGACCGGCGGCCAAACTTGTCTGTATGTATTCATCCAAAGCCTTCCTCTCAGGAATAGTAAGGTTAAATAAACGACTTTTAGGAAGAGTCGCTCCAGGGACAAATTCAATAGAACAATCATAGTCTCTATGGGGAGGCAAAACCTGCGATTCCTTCTCAGAAAAAACTCTCCAAAAATCCTGAATAGGAACAGGCAATTCTCCCCTATCCAAAGCTGCAATACGCCCGTTACAACACTTGTCATAACATTTATGGCTCCAGGATTTAATTTCATTGGTAGACCAATCCAGTACAGGATTGTGAAATTTTATCCAGGGCAATCCCAATATTACTGGAGAAGGCAAGTTATTCAAAACTACCAAATCCAATTTCTCATGGTGAACACCATTAATAGTGAGAGGAAATTCACAGACCTTGAGAGTAATATTCTTCAAAGGGGAACCATCCACAGAAACCACAGCAATGGGGGATGATAAAGGTTCGGGTTTTAAATTGAGTCTTTCCAAGAATCCCCCATCAATTACATTCAGAGTAGATCCACAATCAACAAACACCCGAAATTCCATTAATTTTTCCTGAGCAATCGTGGAAGCAGCTAAAAATACACCCTTGGAATTTAAACAGGCAATACGGGCATGACTGACCATTTTTTTTTCTTTCTTCATACGAAGCTCACAGCCTTTAATCAAATGACCAGATTTTCCGCAATAGAAACACAAGCCTTCAGAAAATCGACGGTCTTTTTCTTGAGAGCGAGGTGCCACCGATACAATCTCCATCGATTCACCACTGTTAGTACACACATTCTCATAACCAGAAACTGACATAGCAGAGGATTTGCTCTCATTAACCCTTGCACGCAGTCTCCTATCCACCCGTATAGCTAATTGCATAGCCTGTTGCAAATCTTCAGGTGTAGGATAAGCAATTAGCAGGTCTTTAACCCTTTCATTGAGCCCAGCAAGAAATAGACTTTTCAGAGCAGAATCGTTCCACCCTGTTTGAGTAGACCAACGACGGAAATGAGTACAATATTTTTCCACATTACCTGATCCCTGTCTGAAACGTCTTAACTCAGTCTCAGCTGATGCGACATGGTCAGGATCATCATATAATAGTCCCAAAGCAGAAAAAAAACTATCCACTGATCTGAAGCATGTATCACTAGGTTGCAAAGAAAAGGCCCACTCCTGAGGCTCTTTGCGCAAAAGTGACATTATGAACCCTATGCGCTGGGATTCATCCCCAGAGGACTTGGGTCTCAAACGAAAATACAATAGGCAAGCATTTTTAAATGAAAAAAATTCTCGGTGTTCACCAAAAAATAAATCCGGCAAACATACCTTAGGCTCCAAGAAATGTGCTCCAGGACAGTTACTCACGTGCTGACGGAGCTCGGCCACCTCCAGAGAGAGTCCCTGCAGGCGATGAGCCAAATCCTGAACCGACACCATGATGGAACAGAAAAATCTTTCCTTAGAGAATTTGCAGGCTGGACTTACTGTTATGTTCTGCTACCAGAGCTAAGGAAAGAGAGGAGATCTGTCCCTACGATAGAACTCAGCTGAATCCCTACGATGTAACAGGGAACCTGATCCTGCGATCAGACCTGCTAAAGTCCTAAGCTAGTCTGTACGGAGACCTATAGATGTGGGGAAGGAATCCCTACAAGTACTAAGGGCTGGGAGGAAAATGGGACACCTCCTAACAGAAATAGTAGCAGACAGACAAACAAACAAAATATATAGAACAAAGAGGTCCGTAGACCAAGCAAACTAACAGAGTTAGATACAGAGCACAGGCTAGCTAGAAAGTAGTTATACAATGAAGTCCAGCAAAGCCAGAAGGGCGGAGCAGGATTAAATAGGCCAACGAGGTCATGTGACCAGCAAAGGAAAAAACCTAAGAGCAAGGTTCTAACACCTGCTAGGAAGGCACCATATAGGATAGTGGGAAACGGGGGCCAACGTTTGCCCGCATAGATCCGCGGCAGCTGGACAGAAGTTTGGTCACTGGTGGGGCACGAGAGGCCAGAGAAAGGACAGAAGGGGGTCCTGTGCCATACTCCTGAATTGCCTGGGGGTTGACCGAGCCCCTCACCTGGTGGACGCAGCACGGCTTGGGCAGTCATTGCTGACATGGATAACAACTGTGAGTAAAAACCCTGGACTGCATCGTTGGACTCTGTGTTATTTATGCTGCGCCTGCACCATCACCCCCAGCATCCTATTACACTGCCCTGAGGCTATACTCTTCCCTTGGGGAGTTGTCCTATCCCTCTGCTGCACACCAACACCAGCCTCAGCGGTCTGCCTTGCAGCGGCGGTCATCCCTGGCCGCAATCCACGGGTGGCGTAGTCGGACATTCAAAACCCTATAAATAGACTGCACAGCATTTGGTCTGACCACCCTGAGCCACGGGATCGGGTTGCCACTACTACCCCCAACATTGCACCGAAGCCCGGTTCCGGGTGCCCCACGGCCCAGGGGGTGAGTCACTATCATTCGGTGGTGTTGAGAAGTCTGGCACAATCCACCCATTGTTCATTTTTATAAGAGTCAGCCTGTCAGCATTTTCAGTTGACAGGTGGATGCGCTTATCAGTTATAATGCCACCAGTGGCACTAAAAACCCGCTCTGATAAAACTCTAGCGGCAGGGCAGGCCAGTAGCTCCAAGGCGTAGAGAGCCAGTTCATTCCATGTATCCAGCCTGGATACCCAATAATTATAAGGCACAGAGGAATCACAGGTGGCCTACACCAGAATATTTTAAGCAGATATATTGGTGTCTGAACAGTCACAGACACACTCAATTTTTTTTTTTTTTTGGGGGGGGGGGGGATACCAAAAGGTTAATAAGACACGCATTTGTACAGTCTGACTGAGGAAAACAAAATACAGGATTTAGATAAAAAAAAAGGATTTTTCCTGGCCCTTGAGACCGGGGGATAAGTCTAGCAATTTGACCAGCAGGAGCACACAGGACTGTAATGCACTGTTTGTTGGTATACCCACTGCGTCTCCTATATAGCCTGCCTGCCTGATATCTGGGATGGATATTAGTCCTGAGAAGGACTGTTTGTTTGATTTGGCAGCCTTTAGAGACCCTACACTAACTATTTCGCACTATATATCTCTCCCTAACTCAGCAACACTCTCCCTACACTGTCTGATCCCGGGCGACTGTGTCCAAGATGGCGGTTTTAAATACTCGATGTGACGCTGTGCGGCCAGCCAATCACTGTAATGCCCACAAACAACATGGCTGCGGCATTACAGTGACTGGCTGGCAATCCCTGCATGTTCATTGGCTCTGTAAAGAGCGCCAAACGTGCAGGGCGGAAACCAGAGCTCCCGCCCGAGTAACCCGGAAATGCTCGGTGCTCTCCGAACTTTCCGAGTAGCGAGATGCTCGGGTGAGTACGCAGCAGTATTGAGCATGCTCGCTCAACACTATTCCTAACCAAAAAAAAATGTTGGTTCCAAAATTGTGCTGATGTAAAGTACACATGTGGGAAATGTTATTTATTAACTATTCCGTGTGACATATCTCTCCGATTTAAGGGCATAAAAATTCAAATTTTGAAAATTGTGAAATTTTTTATATTTTCATCAAATTTCTGATTTTTTCACAAATAAGCGCAAGTCATTATGGAATAAATTTACCACTATCATGAAGTACAATATGTCATAAAAAAACAGTCTCAGAATCAGGGGGATCCGTTGAAGCGTTCCAGAGTTATTACCTCCTAAATTGACAGTGGTCAGAATTGTAAAAATTGGCCTGGTCATTAAAGTGCAAACTACCTTCAGAGGTAAAGGAGTTAATAAAAAAAACAACAATACTAATATTACCATAAGTGCCATTATACACAGGAGCTCTGTATATAGTATACAGTGTATAGTGTTAATGAACAGGTAATACATTGATCACCAGTGACATTATACACAGGAGCTCTGTATATAGTGTATAGGTAATACATTGATCACAAGTGACATTACAAACAGGAGCTCTGTATATACTATATAGTAAAAACCTACAAGAAGCAAAATGAACCCTGCTGTAAGTAAATAAAAAGCAAAATTGCATTTAAGTAACATAGGGTTCTAGTAACACTGTTTTTGATCAAAAATAGTATAAAAGCCACCCCCCATGGCACAGTGACCCAATTCGGGAAGGTCCTACTCTGTCTAATATTAAAAACCTTATCATCTGTCAAAGTTGACCTCCGTGTGTAAATAAGGGCAGACAAAGGACCGGTCCGGAACTGTGGA
Organism: Phyllobates terribilis; assembly: GCF_046119375.1. NCBI lineage: Eukaryota > Metazoa > Chordata > Amphibia > Anura > Dendrobatidae > Phyllobates > Phyllobates terribilis. The sequence continues at coordinate 217,314,705 of NW_027362765.1, read as the reverse complement.
CACCAGCCTAGGGAAGCTATTTAAATGTAATTTCCAGCTCAAGGAAGGAAGGACACACCCTGGCTTGCACAGAATGCAAAGATACAAAGAAAAAACACAAAAACTGAGCTTGGTTTAAGTTGGTATACATGTAGCACATAAACGCACATTCACACTGGCCATAAATCAGAAAAAAACCTACAAGAATCAAAATGAACATAAACCCTGCTGTAAATAAATAAATAAATAAAAAGCAAAAGTGCATTTAAATAACATAGGGTTCTTAGTAGTGATAAGAGAGAACTAAAATGCTCGGGTGCTTGTTGCTCGGGTCAAGCAAATCGTAATGCTCAGGTGCTCGACCCGAGCAACAAGCCCAATGTAAGTAAATGGGAAACTCGAGCATTCTTCCGGCGGAGGTCTGGAGTAGTGTTGAGCCACCCCCGTAGTGTTCGGGTTCAGTTCGTCAAACAGCGGCATGTTCGCCGAACGGTTCGTCGAATGGTTCGTCGAACACCGTTAAAACCAATGGCAGGCAAACAAAAACACATAGAAACACATAGAAAACACATAAAAAACACCTTCAAAGGTGTCCAAAAGCTGACAAACTGCTCAGAAGACACAACTAACACATGGAAAAGTGACAAGTACATATAGTCATGCGAAAAGAAAAGAGGTGGAGGAGTAAAAGGAGGAGGAGACACAGATATAGGCATGTCATGCCCTTCTAAAATCAAGAAAGGCTGGAGTAAAAATCTAAAATCAGCCTACCAACACCCAGACGTCGTGACAAGAAAATTAAAATAAGAAATATCTTTAGGTAGAATGGCGGTTCCATTCAGAATACTTTCCTTACAAGATGTAGTGGTATCCCCGTTGGGAGTCGTGCCAAAAACGGAACCCAATACATTCGGACTAATCCACCATTTGTCATATCCAAGGGGCAGGTCAGTAAACGACAACATCGACGTGGAACCAAGTACAGTAGTATACACTGCACCTCCTTTGACAAGGCAATCAGGCGGGTCAAGAAGATGGGAAGGGGCACCCTAATGGCCAAAGCAGACAGTGAGGGGGCATTCCGGTTACTTACTACCTGTGCCTCCGAATAGTGTCCGCCTATTGGGCTGCTTCTGGGAAGGAGCATATTATATAGATCGCTCTTTGCCCATGGGGTGCTCCATATCCTGCTCACTAGTTGAGGCGTTTAGTTGCTTCCTCGAATGGGTCGTCATGGACGTTTCTAAGGGGGCACATATTATCCTTTACCTCGACGACTTCTTATGCCTGGGCCCAAAAGATTCGCCACAGTGTGAATACATGCGGTAGTCCACCTGTGAGAAGGAGAGAGCTGGAGGGAGAGCGGACACCACAGAGCCGAGGTGTTAGATGGAGAACGGAAGAAGGAAAGAGGGCGAGGGAGGTAAGGGAGTACAGTGGAAGGCCGACCTGAGCTCCCCCACGTTCCTGCTGGGTGGGGAACAGCCCTGGGAAGAAAAGGCGCTTGCGCATCCCTTTGAGGTTACGGGCGTGAGCGGGCAGAGGGAGTATGCTGGAGTACGAAGCCGACACGGCCTGGCCGTTCCTGCCCGTGCGACCTCCGTGTCGCCAGGTTTGTGTCAGAGCCGCGGTGGACCCTGACGGCCAGCCCCCCTCTCCCAATACTGGTGCCTGTCCGCTGGTGGGTCGAGACTCCCCGCGGTGGAGGCAGGTCTAAGCTCTGTAATTTAAATTGGCTCTGTAATTTGAATGAGCACACTTTAAATCCTTTTACAAGGATCTATTGGAGGGCAAGTCTGGTGCCAGCAGCCGCGGTAATTCCAGCTCCAGTAGCGTCCACTAAAGCTGCTGCAGTTAAAAAGCTTTTATAAGGATCGAGCTTGGCGGTCCGCCGCAAGGCGTACTACCGCCAGTCCCAGCCCCTTTGCCTTGGGGCGCCTCCCCGATGCTCTTAACTGAGTGTCCCAGGGGCCCAAAGCGTTTCCTTTGAAAAAATTAAGTGTCCAAAGCACAGGTGGTGTAGCTGGCTTAACAGCTGGGCTACTCCGCTGACTAGCAGACACTGCTACTAGGCCCAAAGTATTGCCTGGGCTAGATGCAGTTAAAAATTTGTAATTAGATCTACAGGCAGAGTAGTTTGCTTAACAGCTGGGCTACTCCGCTGACTAGCAGACACTGCTACTAGGCCCAAAGTATTGCCTGGGCTAGATGCAGTTAAAAACTTGTAATTAGATCTACAGGCGGTGTAGCTTGCTTAACAGCTGGGCTACTCCGCTGACTAGCAGACACTGCTACTAGGCCCAGAGTATTGCCTGGGCTAGATGCAGTTAAAAATTTGTAATTAGATCTACAGGCGGTGTAGCTTGCTTAACAGCTGGGCTACTCCGCTGACTAGCAGATACTGCTACTAGGCCCAAAGTATTGCCTCGGCTAGATGCAGTTAAAAATTGTTATTAGATACAAAGGTGGTGTAGCTTGCTTCAGATGCGCTACTCCGCTGACTACGAGACACTGCTACTAGCCCAAAAGGATTTCCTGGGTTAGATGCAGTAAAAAATTAGCTTTAGATACACAGGCGGTGTAGCTTCCTTCTCAGGTGGGCTACTCCGCTGACTACCAAACACAGCTACTACGCCCAAAAAGATTTCCTGGGTTAGATGCAGTAAAAAATTAGAATTAGATACACAGGCGGTGTAGCTTCCTTCACAGGTGGGCTACTCCGCTGACTACGAGACACTGCTAATATGCCCAAAAGGGGTTAGATGCAGTAAAATATTGTTATTAGATACACAGGTGGTGTAGCTTGCTTAAGATGGGCTACTCCACTGACTACCAGACACTTCTACTAGGCCCAAAAGGATTTCCTGGGTTAGATGCAGTAAAAAATTAGAATTAGATACACAGGCGGTGTAGCTTGCTTCACAGGTGGGCTACTCCGCTGACTATCAGACACTGCTACTAGGCCCAAAAAAATTTCCTGCGTTAGATGCAGTAAAAAATTAGAAATAGATACACAAGTGGTGTAGCTTCCTTTACAGTTGGGCTACTCCGCTGACTACCAGACACTGCTACTAGGCCCAAAAGGATTTACTGGGTTAGATGCAGTGAAAAATTATTAGATACACAGATGGTGTAGCTTGCTTCAGATGGGCTACTCCACTGACTACCAGACACTGCTACTAGGCCCAAAAATATTTCCTGGGTTAGATGCAGTAAAAAATTAGAATTAGATACACAGGTGGTGTAGCTTCCTTCACAGGTGGGCTACTCCGCTGACTACCAGACACTGCTACTAGGCCCAAAAGCATTTACTGGGTTAGATGCAGTGAAAAATTATTAGATACACAGGTGGTGTAGCTTGCTTCAGATGGGCTACTCCACTGACTACCAGACACTGCTACAGGCCCAAAAGGATTGGCTGGCTTAGATGCAGTAAAAAATTGGTATTAGATTCACAGGTGGTGAAGCTTGCAACACAGATCGGCTACTCCAATGACTACCAGACACTGCTACTAAGCCCAAAAATATTTCCTGGGTTAGATGCAGTAAAAAATTAGAATTAGATACACAGGCGGTGTAGCTTCCTTCACAGGTGGGCTACTCCGCTGACTATCAGACACTGCTACTAGGCCCAAAAAGATTTCCTGGGTTAGATGCAGTAAAAAATTACAATTAGATACACAGGTGGTGTAGCTTCCTTCACAGGTGGCCTACTCCGCTGACTACCAGGCACTGCTACTAGGCCCAAAAGGATTTACTGGGTTAGATGCAGTGAAAAATTATTAGATACACAGGTGGTGTAACTTGCTTCAGATGGGCTACTCCACTGACTACGAGACACTGCTACTAGGCCCAAAAAGATTTCCTGGGTTAGATGCAGTAAAAAATTAGAATTAGATACACAAGTGGTGTAGCTTCCTTCACAGGTGGGCTACTCCGCTGACTACCAGACACTGCAACTAGGCCCAAAAGGATTTACTGGGATAGATGCAGTGAAAAATTGTTATTAGATACACAGGTGGTGTAGCTTGCTTCAGATGGGCTACTCCACTGACTACCGGACACTGCGAGCCGAGGCCTACAGCACATGTGAAGGCCTAGTGAGGGCCCTGAGTGGCCGAAGGCAAGAGGAGAAGGAAGAAGTAGCGAGGGGGCAGAGGAGCATACCAGGCTCACTCTGATATATATACTGGACACCGGGTCCGCGCCTACAGGGACCCTTTACACCCAGTAGGAATCACCGGAACCCCTGGAGGACTATAGGTCCCAGGTTCACCAATGCTGATTACAGTACCAGGGCTAGGAGTCACGGAGGCCCCAGCGTCCAGGGAGAGTGATCTCCAAAAGAAGGCCCTGCCACCAGGTCAGCAGGTGCAAAGAGAGACAGTAACCAAGCTAGGCCTAGCTCCAGGCAGGTCAGAAGCTTAGCGAGTAAAGCCATGGATCAGGAGGCCCTATACCCGCTCACTGGGGAGAGTCCAAAAGTGTGCCCTTCGTCGGGAGTACCCTGGACCGTGCCTGCACCATCACCAGTAAAGGTACTGAAACTTACCCCGTGTGAGTGTCCGTCTTTCCTCCGGGACCGTCCTGCCGTCTCTCCTCTGCACCACCATCCATTACACCCCACGCTGCCCTGGAGCTAGCTCTACCTGTGGAGAGCCACACCATTCCTGCTGCCGTAACACCAGCTCCAGAGGACTGCTCCGCAGCGGCGGCACCCCTTAGCCGCATTCCACAGGTGGCGTCACGAACACTTTAAATCCCTTATAAATATCCCCCCCCCTTTTTACTGACCGGCCTGGGTCACGGACCGGGCCAGCTACCGTGATATCCTCCAGCAACCAGAGGCCCGGCTGCCGAGTACCCCACGGCCCAGGGGGCGCGTCAGGCTTGGCGTCACGAACAGGATTGCGTGCCCGTCGCCACCGGGTACTGTACGCCTTAAAAGACTGTAATACTCACTGTGGTGAAGTTTTCCCGCCATTCCCGAGATTTCCCGCCATTGTCCGCCATCTTCCTGTCGATGTGCAGGAAGAAGAGGGGCGTAACCGCGGGAATCGGAGAGGCGTGACCGCTGGAAGCGCGCGAAGCCCAGGACACGCCCCGCCCCTGACGTCGAACCAGGAAGCGTCAGGTCCTGAAAGGAGCCCAGAGGACGCTCTGATGTCAGACGCGAGCGACGCAAGGTCCTGGAAGAAGACCGTTGCCCGCGGAGCTGTGGCCTACCTGATAAGAAAGTGAAGAAGGTAGGCTCCGGTTCACTGGGGGGGCGCAACCATGGCCGACGACCAGCAAGCCGCCGGAGCACCGGTTAACGCTCCAGCGGAGCGGCCACTCCACCAGCAGGGGTTGTGACCCCGTTGATACCCATGGCCCTGCCGTATATCCCTGGAGCGAAATGGCTTGCCCAGTATAATGGCAAACCAGACACACTGTCCGGATTCAAGAGAAAAATATGCGGTGTGCTAGACATGTATTCTATGACTGGTAAGCAGAGAGCTGCTGTGGTGCTGGGACAATTGACTGGTGCCGCAGAGCGGGAAGTTGAAACCTGGCCAGCCGCAGACCAGGAATCAGTATCCATCATCTTTAAGAGACTGCAAACTGTGTTTGAAAACCGCACTGAGACAGATCTCCGGATGAGGTTCTACCACTCTGTCCAGAAACCTGAGGACAGTGTCCGGGACTACGCCTGGTGCTTACAGGAAGCCCTGCGGGCCCTGAAACAGGTTAGTCCAGCCAGCATACAAAGTGAAAATAAAATGCTGACGGAACAGTTAATCCGGGGGTTGAGGTCCCAGGAGGAGAGCAGAACTGTACGGTGGTGGGCCTTAGACCATCTAGATGCCACCTTTGACACCCTTAAGGACATGGCTATAAAGGGGCTGCAGCCCCTGGAAACAACAGATACTGCTATCCAGTGTTACCAGAGTGGGGCCACCCCAGTGCCCGCAGCACCCACTGCTCCTTCGTTAACGGCTGAAACAAAGATGCTAACAGTGCCTCTTAGTGAGCTGGAAAGCCTACGCTGTGAAGTGCGTCAGTTAAGTAAAACCCTGGCCACTGTCCTGAGCACCCTGCAGCTACAGGAGGAGCCCGAGCCGAAGGAAGGATACTACTCGCCGACAGCCCTGAGGATGTTCCCTGGATGAGAAGAAGAAGGAGGACAACGCCACCCCGTAGGAGGACAACGCTACCCCGGAGGAGGACAACGCCACCCCGTGGGAGGACCAACGACTAACGTCGCCCTCCAGTAGAATTCATCTGCTACCGCTGCCAGAAGGCAGGCCACACAGCGCGGAACTGTCCTTTAAACGAGCAAACCCTGGGGCCGAGGGCCGACACCCAGGAGTAAATCAAGCAGGCCCATCAAGCTGGTACCATCGGTTTGTGGGAGGAAGACATTTCCTGTCCATTGTGCTGGATGGCATCGCGACACCTGCCCTGCTGGACACTGGATCACAGGTAACCATCATACCTGATATCCTCTACAAAAGGTACTGGTCTGTAGATGAACTCCGCCCGCCTGCCCCGAACCTCTCGGTGTATGCTTCTAACGGCCTTCCTCTTAACCTAGTACGGGTTAAGGATGTGACAGTGAAGGTGGGGAGAGCGGAACTGAAGGACCAAGGACTGATTGTAGTGAAATCTAACCCTGGTGATACAGACTTGTACATGATACTTGGTACAAATATTGTCAGTAACTGTTTGGTAGAAGTGTTGTTTTTGCTCCAACAGATTGCTGACACCGCCAAACCAGGGCAGAGGAAGGTGCTCCAGAGAGAGATACGAGCCCTCCTATACCAGCAACAGGTAAAGCTAACAGGTGGTGAAATTGGTAATGTACGGGTGGCAGACCCGATACCCATTGTGATTCCCCCGATGAGTGAAATGCTGATTTGGTGTAGGACAGCAATAGGTCTCAAAGGACAGAACTACTAGGCGGTAGTGGAGCCCATTAGCTCGGAGCACAAACCTACACTCTTAACTGCTAGAGGGGTAGTTGATGTACGCAATGGGAGGGTACCCGTACGTCTCCTAAATTGTGGGGAGGATGAAGTTAAATTACCAAGATACGCCACTGTTGCCAGGTTGTATACTGTGAATGATGAGGCCATACACACAGTGGAATCCTTGACCCCACCAAATACAGTGGGGACAATGACTCCGAAGCTCAGTTGGAGGATTGGTGTCAACAGCTCCATGTTGGGTCTGACACCACTCCTGTCCATCAAAAACAAGGTGTATACAGGGTGGTCCAGGAATACGAACAGGTATTCAGCAAACACCCACTTGATTTTGGGAGGATTAAAGGGGTACAACACCATATACCCACCGGTGACCATCCACCCATCAAAGAACGTTACAGGCTAATCCCACCAGCACACTACCAGAAAGCTAAGGAAATGTTGCACGACATGAAGACTGCAGGGGTAATAAGAGATAGCTGTAGCCCCTGGGCAGCTCCCCTGGTCCTGGTCAGGAAAAAGGATGGAAGCAAGAGGATATGTGTAGATTACAGACAGGTAAATCGCATAACACATAAAGATGCATACCCTTTGCCACGTATAGAGGAATCCCTGGCTGCACTAAAGTCTGCAAATTACTTCTCTACCCTTGACCTCACTAGTGGGTACTGGCAAGTAGCAGTTGCGGAAGAGGACCGGGAGAAAATGGCCTTCACTACCCCGATGGGACTCTGCGAGTTCAACAGTATGCCGTTCGGACTCTGCAACGCCCCTGGAACGCTCCAGAGACTGATGGAGTGCTGTTTGGGACATCGTAACTTCGAGACCGTGCTGCTATATCTGGATGACGTGATAGTGTACTCCAAGACGTATGAGGACCATCTGAAGCACCTGGCGGAGGTATTTGAGTCGTTGTCCCGGTATGGGATGAAATTGAAGCCTTCCAAGTGCCATCTCCTCAAACAGAAGGTCCAGTATCTGGGGCACATCGTCAGTCCAGAAGGAGTAGCACCAGACCCCGAGAAGGTCACTGCCATCCAGAAATGTCCGTAACCGAAGAATCTCAAGGAGGTACATCAGTTCCTGGGACTGGTCAGATATTACTGGAGGTTTGTAAAGGACTACACCAAGAAGGCAGCCCCTTTGCAAGATCTCCTGGTAGGACAGTCCAACAGAGGCAAAAACCCCCCTTCCAGTGGGGTAAAGAGCAGGCTGAGTCCTTTGCAGTGATGAAAGAGATCTTGACTGGCGAAGAAATCCTGGCCTACCCTGACTACAGCCAACCTTTCCTGTTGTACACTGATGCCAGCAGCGAGGGACTAGGAGCTGTGTTAAGCCAGAAGCAGTATGGCAAAGAGAAGGTGATTGCCTATGCCAGCAGGAAGCTCCGTCCTACCGAAAGGAATCCAGAAAACTATAGCTCCTTCAAGTTGGAGCTCCTGGCCTTGGTCTGGGCCATCACTGGACGATTCAAGCACTCACTGGCCTCCACTAAGTTCACGGCCTATACTGACAACAGCCCCTTGACACATCTAGAGACAGCCAAGGTGGGAGCCATGGAACAGCGTTGGATGGCCCGTCTGTCAAACTATCAGTTCACCATCAAGTACCGGGCAGGCCACAAGAATGCCAACGCCGATGCCCTATCCATAATGCCTCACCAGTCGGACACTGAAGAAGAAGTGGATGACCTGGAAGAGATTGAGCTACCTGCCTTTCATAGAAATGGGATGGTCCATGAGCAGCGCACCTCCACGAGGTATCGTGGTAAGACACTGAACCCTTTACCTCACCCCAGTTGGAAGGAGACCCAGGACAGCGACCCTGTTGTCAGCCGTATCAAAGAACTGATAACTCAGGAAGGTTCCTCCCTGGAGAAGGACGCTTCTCCACAAGCCAAGCAACTGTGGAATGAGAGAAGCCGGCTGTTCATCTATAGAGAGAAGCTGTGCCGAAGGTATGTCAACCCCAGGACCCATGAGATGGTATGGCAGATCGTAGTGCCCAGGACAGACATCCAGATGGTATTGGAGGCCTACCACGATCAAGCAGGGCACTTTGGCTGGAAGAAGCTGGAAACTCTCCTGAAGAGTCGGTTTTATTGGGTTGGAATACGGAGCTCCATAGAGAGGTGGTGCCAGGATTGTGGACCCTGTAGCCTCAGAAGAAATGACTACAGCAGCCAGAAAGCACCCCTGCAATCCATCAAGACAACCCAGCCCCTGGAGATCGTCGCTCTGGACCACGTCAAGCTGTCACCCAGCAGGTCAGGCTACTCGTATGCCCTGACCATGGTGGATCACTACTCCCGGTTCCTGGTGGTAGCCCCCGTCAAGGATCTGATGGCAGAAACTGCAGCAAGGACGTTGCAAGCCTACTTCTGCAGGCCCCAGGGTATATATAAAGGACACAGTGGCTGAGGACTGGGAGCATCCCAAAAACTGTCATGTACATAGTTGCAATCCCTGGAGTGCCCCTTAAGTGACCACGGAACAAAAGCCCGTTTGGCGTGGCCGAAGACGTGGTCCAGCACCTGGATCGCCTATGCCCTGTAGCCACGCCCAGGGCCTACGTTGGGGGTTTTCGGGCGGGTCCCTCATGTTCCTTCATCGGTGAAATGGACACCAGGTCACGGGACTTACTGTGACTTAATTAATGTTATTTAATTGTTATTATTGTATTATAATGTTACCTGCAACGTTCAAGAAAAGTGCCTCCCATAAAGGGAAGAAATGTTATTGTTTAAACCTGTTTTGAGAAAAATGCTTCAGTCCAGGAGTACCGAGTTTTACTAGGGGGGGATGTGGCGCCCTGCTGCGCACTGGTGCCACAGAACCCAGAAGGGTGCATGGATAGACTTCTCCACAAGAGGCCCTCACACATTCACACACCTTCACCCTACCACCTCAGACCACCAGTAGTGAGCTCAGAGTTGAGCTGAGAGCGTGCTGACACTCAGAGAGAAACGAAGAGGCAGCAAGCTGTAGAAGTAGCGAGGGGGCAGAGGAGCATACCAGGCTCACCCCGATATATATACTGGACACCGGGTCCGCACCTACAGGGACCCTTTACACCCAGTAGGAATCACCGGAACCCCTGGAGGACTACAGGTCCCAGGTTCACCAATGCTGATTGCAGTACCAGGGCTAGGAGTCACGGAGGCCCCAGCGTCCAGGGAGAGTGAACTCCAAAAGAAGGCCCTACCACCAGGTCAGCAGGTGCAAAGAGAGACAGTAACCAAGCTAGGCCTAGCTCCAGGCAGGTCAGAAGCTTAGCGAGTAAAGCCTCGGATCAGGAGGCCCTATACCCACTCACTGGGGAGAGTCCAAAAGTGAGTCCTTCGTCCGGAGTACCCTGGACCGTGCCTGCACCATCACCAGTAAAGGTACTGAAGCTTACCCCGTGTGAGTGTCCGTCTTTCCTCCGGGACCGTCCTGCCGTCTCTCCCCTGCACCACCATCCATTACACCCCACGCTGCCCTGGAGCTAGCTCTACCTGTGGAGAGCAACACCAGTAACACCAGCTTCAGAGGACTGCTCCGCAGCGGCGGCATCCCTTAGCCGCATTCCACAGGTGGCATCACGAACACTTTAAATACCTTATAAATATCCCCCCCCCCCCCTTGTTACTGACCGCCATGGGTCACAGACCGGGCCAGCTTACGTGATATCCTCCAGCAACCAGAGGCCCGGCCACCAAGCACCCCACGGCCCAGGGGGCGCGTCAGCCTCAGTAAAAAATTAGAATTACATACACAGGCGGTGTAGCTTCCTTCACAGGTGGGCTACTCCGCTGACTACCAGACACTACTACTATGCCCAAAAGGATTTCCAGGGTTAGATGCAGTAAAAAATTGTTATTAGATACACAGGTGGTGTAGCTTGCTTCAGATGGGCTACTCCACTGACTACCAGACACTGCTACAGGCCCAAAAGGATTGGCTGGCTTAGATGCAGTAAAAAATTGGTATTAGATTCACAGGTGGTGAAGCTTGCAACACAGATCGGCTACTCCAATGACTAACAGACACTGCTACAGGCCCAAAAGGATTGGCTGAGCTACATTTCGCCAAATGCTATGAAAAACACTTGCACAGCACTGGCACAGACCTGCCTGGCAAAAGGTGCTATAAACTGCTGTAACCTAGCCCTCAAAAGGGCTGCAATTAGAACTAGTCCCTACTCCCTAAACCTATCTCTCTATGTAACTGGAAATTCACTCGCAATTCACACAGTTATACTGTATAGCGCCCACAGCAGCAGCGGTGCTGTCTAACACTCAGCTGCAGCAGTGAGAAAATGGTGGCGACGGGGACAATGGCTGGGTCTTATAGGGCAAGAACATGTAACATACACAGCCAATGACACATGTCCTTGCTTGTGTGAAAAAAAGCACTTCAGTGCGTGTGTGCACTGCTGATAGGCTAACACAGAGGTCCCCAACCGCCGGTCCGCGGACCAGGACCGGGCCGTTGGGGTTTTTCAGCCGGTCCGCGGCGCCGCTGACAGTTGTAGAGGATCAGCAGGGAGAAAGCCAGCATGTGATCAGTAGCCTATAAGAAAAGAGGAGGAGGGAATGGCAGTGAATATATAATTAGCCATGCGGCCCTACTCGCAGAATGTGCTCAGGCAGGAGCAGGGACAAGCAGGTCATGTGTATCCAGCGCTCCTTCCCCTCCTGCTAGCTGCGAGTTGGAGGGGGAGGGGCTCTGGATGCTAATGGGCAGCTAGATATGACGTCAGGTGTCCCACCCTTATGACTCCTGTAGCTGTGTTCTGGTGTCGTGCGGCCCAGCAGCAGATTTTCTGGTTAAAGTGAAAAAAGCAAATAACAGTGAAAATTCATAGCAGCAGTGGCTGTGTCCAGTAGCAGCAGTAGTGGTCATCATCATCAGATGGGACCTAGATGGGACCGTCTTGTTGCAGGAAAACAAGCCCAGTGCTCCCACTGATCCAGGGAAACAAGCCTGGTGCTCCCACTCATTCTGAACCTATGGTAAGTTGAATCACATTCTCATTATAAATGTCATAATTATATGATAAGTATGCACTAAGCTCCACCCCTCCATAACCCCACCCACATATGACCAAAGCCCCGCCCCCACCCCCACCGGGCCATTGAAAACTGGTCTTGCTTAAAACCAGTCCCTAGTGCAAAAAAGTTTGCCGACCACTGGGCTAACAGACTGCACCACCCCACTGTAAAAAAAAATGGAGATCGGCATTATTTCTGCAGAGATCCATCCCCTGCCCCTCCCCCTGCCCACTCTACTCTGAAACTGTCTATTAACATTGATTAACAGTATTACTGTGAAAAAATCCAGTTACACTTTTGGTGCATGAACAGTTATCGAACATAACCTCGAACAGCCGAATTTTTTGCAAATCGTTCGAGTTCGACATCTCTAGTCAGGAGGGGGCCTAAAAATTGGCCAAATCAATGGGAACAGTGCTAAAATGATATGGGAACAGCATGGAGAAGACCCCTGGAAGCATTTCTGACTCACAGGTCACTGCTGTGAACAATGTTGTCAGAGTATTACGCGACTTTTACAGACTGACAATAAGACATACAAAAACGAAGTCAAAATGGATTTTCCTGGAAAAAATGTTAAGGAACATTCTTTCCAGGATAATGACTTGTATATAAGGCAAAATAAATAAACAAAAACAAAAATGCTCCTCCACACCTTGAGCTATGTCCACACGTAGCTTTTTGATGCGTTTTTGCACTTTTACATTGCTTTGAATGGTGAAAAATATATTAACCGGTAAATGTAATTTTAACATTTTACTACCTTATCTGGCCATGTGGTGTGTGAGACATGATCAGACACATCCTGTTTCATTTATGTTAAAGTGAAAGTCAAAAGCCTATTTTTACAAGGCCATTAGGTGGCCCTTACTATTGTTAGAGGGCCAGCAGTCTTCCCTCACTATTGTTAGAGGGCCATCAGCCGGCTATGCTTTGTTGTCCATTATAAAAGAGTGGGTCTCCTATACTGTTATTGTGTATGCAGCAAGTTCAAGAGCTACCAAGAATTAGGACGCACTCCAATACCCCTTTGAAAAGACGTCGAGGAGGTCCTCATTAAAAAATGGGTCTCCTATAGTGGTAATGACCATGCAGTGACTGCAAGGGCATCCAAAAAATTGGATGCACTCCTATACTCCTTTGAAGAGACGTAGAGGTGGTCATCATTAAAAAAATTGTTCCCATTATTAAGGAGTGGGTCTCCTATTGTTAGAACCCTCCTGTTAGTTTTTTTTCTATTTTTGTGGTCACGTGACCTGCTGCCTATTTATTCCAGCTCCGCCCTTCTGGCTTTGCTGGACTTCAGTGTTACTTTGACTCTTAATCTAGCCAGGTGCTTTGTACCTATCTCTATAGTTTGATTGGTCCTTGGACCTCTAAGCATTTTTGTCTGTTTGTCTTTTTGCTCCGCTACAACTTCTGCTAGGAGGTGTCCAATTTTGTCCCAGTCCTTAGTATTTTTAGGGACCCCTCCCTTATATCTATAGGTCTGCGTTCAGACTAGCCGAGGACGAAGGCAGGTCTGTTCACAAGGAACAGGTTGCCCGCTGCATCGTAGGGAATCAGCTTAGTCCTATTGTAGGGACAGTTTTCCTATCTTTCCTTAGTTCTTGTAGCAGATCATAACAGTAAGTCCAGCCCAAAATAAAAAATAAAAAAAATCCTAAGGAACGAGATCCGGAGATCAGCATGGTGTGAGTTCAGGAATTGGCTCAACGCCTGCAGGGATTGTCTCTTGAGGTGGCAGAGCTCCAGCAACATGTGAGTAGCTGTCCTGGAGCGCATTTTGTTGAACCGAAGGTAGGACTGCCTGATTTTTTTTATGGTAAACAGCAAGATTTTTTTTCCTTTAAAAATGCTTGTTTTTTATATTTTCGTTTGAGACCCAGGTCCTCTGGGAATGAATCACAGCACATTGGGTTTATCATGTCACTTGTGCGCAAGGAACCACAGGGATGGGCCTTTTCTCTCCAACCTAATGATCCGTGTCTTAGTTCAGTGGAGGATTTTTTTTCTGCTATGGGGTTGTTGTATGACGATCCTGATCGAGTCTCTTCTGCTGAGACACAACTGAGACGTTTAAAGCAGGGGTCAGGTGATGTTGAAAATTATTGTACACACTTCAGAAGGTGGTCTTCTGAAGTGAGATGGAATGATTCGGCGTTAAAATGTTTGTTTCTTGCTGGTCTAAGTGGTAGGGTTAAGGATCTGCTGATTGCTTTCCCTGCACCTGGAAACTTGCAAGAAGCCATGCAATTAGCTATACGGGTGGACAGGAGACTGCGTGCCAGGGTTAATGAGGAGAAAACTCCTGCTATGGCAGCTCCTAGGCATCAGAGGGTCTGCTCGGACGACGGAGAACCGATGGAGATTGGGGTGATGCCACTCCGCTCTCAGGCTAAAGACCGCAGGTTTTCCAAGGGATTGTGTTTTTACTGTGGTAAATCTGACCATTTTGTTCAGAACTGTGAGCTTCTGTTAAACAAAGAAAAAAAAAAGGTCAGTTACGCCCGTATTGCTTGTTTAAACTCTAAGGGAGTATTTCTTTCAGGCAGTACCTCATTGCAGAAGGAGTTGATTGAATTTCAGGTTTTTGTGGATTGTGGTTCTACACTGAATGTGATTGATAAGGGATTTTGGGAAACATTTAAATTGGAAACTAAACCTTTGTCATCTCCTATTTTTGTGATTGCTGTTGATAACACTCCTTTGAAATGTGTTACTCACAAGGTTTTTGAATTTCCCCTCACTATTAATGGTATTCACCAAGAGAAGTTGGATTTAGTGGTATTAAATAATTTACCTTCTCCAGTAGTGTTAGGTTTGCCTTGGTTAAAACTGCACAATCCTTTACTGGACTGGTCTACTAATGAGATTAAATCTTGGAGCCCTAAGTGTTATGATAAATGTTGTAACGGTCGTATTGCTGCTGTGGAAAGAGGGGAATTACCTGTACCTATTCAGGATTTTTGGAAGGTTTTTTCAGAGGAGGAGTTGCAAATTCTACCTCCTTATAGGGACTATGAATGCACCATTGAGTTTGTTCCTGGAGCTACTCTTCCCAAGAGTCGCTTATTTAATCTTACTATCCCTGAAAGAAAAGCCTTGGAGGAATACATACAGACGAGCTTGGCTGCTGGTCACATTAGACCTTCTAAGTCACCTGTGGCTGTTGGATTTTTTTTTGTAAAAAAAAAAGACGGCGGTTTACGTCCATGTCTGGACTTTCACGAAATTAATAAAATTACAGTACGCAATTCCTACCCACTGCCGTTAATTCCTGACTTGTTTAACCAGTTAGTGGGGCCCAAGTGGTTCTCTAAAATTGTTCTCCGGCGGGCATACAATTTGTTGCGAATGAAGGAGGGTGATGAATGGAAGACTGCTTTTAACACTCCGGTGGGTCATTTTGAGAATCTGGTTATGCCTTTTGGTCTTACCAATGCACCAGCGTTTTTTCAGAACCTTATTAATGACATCCTGAGACCTTTGATTGGTAAGAATGTGGTGGTGTATTTGGATGACATTTTGATTTATTCGCCAGATCTGGAGTCTCATTGGCAGAGCGTACGTGAGGTATTGCAGTTATTAAGTGACAATTCACTTTTTGCTAAGCTGGAGAAATGCGAGTTCGCTGTGCAGAGAATTAGTTTTTTGGGCTACAATATCTCCAGCGAGGGCTTCGAGATGGACCTGGTGAAGGTTCAGGCTGTACAGGAATGGCCTAGGCCTATTGGTTTAAAATCGATACAGAGATTTTTGGGTTTCGCCAATTATTACAGAAAATTCATTAAGAATTTTTCTATAATTGTTAAGCCACTGACAATTTCTCACCAGGAAAGGTGCGAATACGGTCCAGTGGACTACTGAGGCCATTGAAGCTTTTGTGTATCTCAAGGAGAGGTTCAGTTTGGCTCCCATCCTTATGCAGCTTGATGAGACCAAGCCCTTTTTGGTCGAGGTTGATGCTTCTTCGGTGGGGGTCGGTGCGGTTTTGTCTTAGGGGAACAAGGATGGGGTTCATCCCTGTGCTTTTTTTTCGAAAAAATTTTCTGAAACCAAACTTAATTACGATGTTGGTAATCGGGAATTGCTGGCTATCAAACTCACATTTGAACATTGGCGTCATTTCTTGGAAGGTGCTAAATTTCCCATTCAGGTTTTCACTGATCATAAGAATCTGATCTATCTAGATGCTGCCAAGCGCTTGAATGCCCGTCAGGCTAGGTGGGCACTGTTTTTTTCGCGGTTTAATTTTTCTGTTACTTACATCCCGGGTACTAAGAATGCTAAAGCTGATGCTTTATCTTGCAGTTTTTCTCCCATGGTTGGTACCGAGGAGGAGAGCATTTTACAGGAAGGAGTTGTGATAGCAGCATTGGACTCCGTTTTGGAAGATGGGATTCTGAAAGCCCAGGAGGATGCCCCATCTAACACTCCCCATGGGAGGTTGTTTGTACCTAGAACCTTTAGGAGAGAGTTGTTTGTGGAGTATCATGAGTCTCGATTGGCAGGTCATCCAGGAATTTCTGAGACTAAGAGACTTATCAGTCGCAGTTTTTGGTGGCCTGGGTGGCAGAAGGAAATCATTAAATGGGTGCGTCAGTGTACTGTGTGTGCCAGGTCAAAGGCTTCACATACTCCTGCTGCGGGGTTGCTTTGCCCTCTGGAGGTTCCTAGTGCACCTTGGACGCATCTTGCAATGGATTTTATTACTGACCTTCCTGTGTCCGAGGGTTTCACTGTCATCTGGGTGGTCGTGGACCGTTTTAGCAAGATGTGTCACTTGGTTCCTTTCATTAAACTACCCTGCGCTAAGACACTCGCTAAGGCTTTTGTCAAGGAAATTGTCAGACTCCATGGCGTTCCCACCGACATTGTTTCTGATAGGGGACCTCAGTTTGTGGCATGTTTTTGGCGTGCCTTTTGTGACAGGTTGGGAGTCCATTTGTCATTTTCATCTGGGTATCATCCTGAGTCTAATGGACAGACAGAAAGAAAGAACCAGGATGTTGAGCAGTTTTTGCATTGTTTTGTGGCAGACAATCAAGAGGGGTGGTCTGAGTTTCTGCCACTTGCTGAATTTGCTCTTAACAACCATACATCCTCTTCTGCTGGGTGTTCTCCGTTTTTTTGTTGTACTGGGAGACATCCGTCGTTTGGTTCATTCTCCAAATTGGTGTCGGCTGTGCCGGAGGAGGAGAATTTTTCCGGTGATTTGGAGAGAGTTTGGACTGATGTACGTTGTAACCTTCAAGAGGCTAACAAAAAGTCTAAGAAGTATTTTAACAGGAAATGTCAAGAGGTTTTGTTTGCTGTTGGTGACCTGGCGGGTCTGTTCACAAGGAACAGGTTGCCCGCTGCATCGTAGGGAATCAGCTTAGTCCTATTATAGGGACAGTTTTCCTATCTTTCCTTAGTTCTTGTAGCAGATCATAACACCTATAGTGGTGATGCCCATGCAGTGACTGCAAGGGCTACCAAAAAATTGGAAGCACTCCAATACCCCTTTGAAGAGACATAGAGGAGGTCTTCATTAAAAAAAATGTTACCATTGTTAAGGAGTGGGTCTCCTATACTGGTAATACCCATGCAGTTGACAGGTAGATGCGCCTATCAGTTATAATGCCCCCAACGCACAAAAAACCCACTCTGACAAAATGCTAGCAGCAGGGCAGGCCTGGACCTCCAAGGCATAGAGAGCCAGTTCATGCCACATGTCCAGCTTGGATACCCAATAGTTATAAGGCACAGAGGAATCACGGAGGACGTTGGTACGGTCGGCAAGGTACTCCTTCAGCATCTTCCAAAACTTTTCCCTCCTTGTCAGAGTACCCCGAGCATCAGGACCTTGGTGCTGGGAGGGTCTGAGAAAACTGTCCCACACCTTTGACAGTGTTCCCCTGCCTGTGCTGCATCATATTTGTGTCTCCTTTGCCTGTACTCCTTGGTTCTCCAACGAACTGTGACCTCTGCCGTCAGTGTTGTCAGATGGGAATTTTTTTAATAATTCTTGAACAAGGGTTTTCTGGTACTGCAACATTTTATTATACCTCTCCATCACGGGAAGGAGAGATAGAAAGTTCGCCTTGTAGTGTGGGTCTAGAAGTGTGACCAACCAGTAATTACTGTTGGCCAAAATGTGTACAACGTGAGGGTCACGGGAAAGGCAGTGAAACATAAAGTCTGCCATGTGTGCCAGACTGCCAACAGCCAAGACTTCCCTGTGCTGACCAAGAGGATGACTGTCCATGCTCTTCTCATCATCCTCCTCATGGTCCTCCTCCTCATTCTCCTTCTCCTCAGGCCATCGACGCTGAACAGACAATATGACTGTTGTGTGAGTAGTACCGTCTGTAATGCAGGAAAACAGCTCCTGTTTCTCCTCCTCATCTTTATCACTCAATCCGCGTTGAGATGAGATGAGGCTGGGCTGTGTGGAATCACCCTGTATGGTTCCTTGCGTCATCTCATCGTGCTCCGCCTACAATGCCTCCTCTTTAATTGTGAGCAGCGAGCGTTTCAGTAGACAGAGAAGCGGGATGGTGACACTTATTATGGCATCATCGCCGCTCACCGTCTTGGTGGAGTCCTCAAAGTTTTGGAGGATGGCACAGATGTCAGACATCCATGCCCACTTATCTGATCTTATCTGCAGAGGCTGACCTGAATACCGATGGGCGTGTTGAAGCTGGTACTCAACAACTGCCTTCTGCAGCTCAAAAATCCTTCCCAACACATGCAATGTTGAGTTCCAATGCGTGGTGACATCGCACACCAGTCGGTGAGCTGGAAGCTGCAAACGCTGCTGAAGTATGGCAAGGGTAGCGGAAGCTGTAGGTGACTCTTGGAAATGGGCATACACGCAGCGTACTTTCACAAGCAGGTCAGGCAGATCCGGGTAGGTTTTGAGAAACCGCTGAACCACTAGGTTGAGCGCCTGGCTGTAGGTTCAGCGGTGACAGCCACAGATCTGCCTGCTCTATTACAGCTGTCGACAACTCTGCAGCAGTGTGTGGTTTGTCTTCTAAGCACATTAGCTTCAGCACAGCCTGTTGCCGCTTGGCAGAGGCAGTGCTGCAGTGCTTCCAGATTCTGACTGATGTGGTCATTTCGGAAATGGAGGATGAAGAGCAGGAGGAGGGGCAGGAGCTGTAGAATGTGGGCACGACCCTGATTGACCCAGGGCCTCGGCGTCGGGAGGACATGTTACGTCGCTGGGTCCGACTGGGTCCCAGCTGCCACTATATTAACCCAGTGTACCGTTAGGGAGATGTACCGTCCCTGGTCACAAGCACTTGTCCATGTGTCCGTCGCTAGGTGAACCTTCCCAGTAACTGCGTTGTTGAGGGCACGGGTAATGTTCTGGGACACGTGCTTGTGTAAGGCAGGGATGGCACACCGGGAGAAATAGTGGTGGCTGGGGACCGAGTACCGAGTGGCGGCCGCCACCATGAGGTTGCGGAAAGATTCCATCTCCACGAGCCTAAAAGGCAACATTTCAAGTGAAAGCAGTCTAGAAATGTGGCAGTTTAGCGCTGTGGACTGTGGGTGGTTGGCTGCGTATTTGTGCTTGCGTTCAAAGGACTGGGGGAGGGACAACTAAACGCTGCACTGAGATAAGGACGTGGACGTGGTTGCTGATGATGGTGGTTGAGAGTGTGCAATGAAAGGTGCATGGCGGGAGGCATCTTCGCCTGCGCCATGAACAGGATAATAGCATGCACGCACAACAGCGGAACAGGCAGTGGTGTCACCCTCAGACACTGTTCCTGGACCCTGGTGTTCAGCCCAACTAGTCGGGTGCTTTGCTGTCATGTGCCTGAGCATGCTGGTGGTGGTCAGGCTGGTAGTTTTGCTGCTCTGCTGATGCTGGCATGGCAGATGTTGCAAATGGCCTTTTTGGGGTTATCTGGACAGTCTTTACAAAAGAGCCAGACTCTGGAAGAGCTAAAAGTTGGACTGGCAACTTCCCTCGTGTTGGTGTCCCGGGGAACAGTTGCCCACCTTGTGTCTGTGGCCATCCCACTGCTTGTTCCTGCCTGTTGTGGTGCTTTGCCTCCCTCAACCTCTGTGCTACTGTCCTCCCTATGCATGTCACCTTGCCAGGTTGGGTCAGTGTCTTCATCGTCCACCACCTCGTCTTCCATGTACGCACCCTGGGCCTCCTCCTGACTTGCTGGCAATTGTGTCTCATCATCATCCACCTCTTGCGACAGTAATTGTGCTTTCCCACCGTCGCCTTTGTGTGACCGTGGCTGCTCAAATATGTGGGCATTGCTACATGTCATCTCCTCTTGTCCTGCCGTAATATTGGATCACGTCTGATGACCACGGTTTTAGGAACTGGCGTTATAGATATAAGTAATCAGGATTAAGAGTAACAAAAAAAATTAGTTCTGATTTCTAGAGCTATGGATATCTGTAATAGCAGCAGACAGAACGTGCAATGGATCCTATTCTGCTGTATAAAGTGTCCACAAACTCTGCCTGCCTAATTCCTGCTATCAACAGTAATACATGCAGCTGGACTAGTCCTTAGAAGGACTGTTAGATCAGATGTGTATATACAGCTGTGGAATACCTAATACGTGACTAATAAACCGCCAATTCTCTCCCTAGCGCAGCAGCACCTCTCCCTACTCTGCCTGTCTGAAGGGTAGACTGTGACGAGCATATGATCACCGGGTCTGATATAGACACGATGATGCTTTGTGGCCAGCCAATAACTTCAATGCCACAACCAACATGGCTGCGGCATTACAGTGAGTAGCAGGCACTCCCCCGCAAACATGCAGGGTGGGAACTCGAGCTCCCGCCCGAGCATCCTGGAAGTACTCGCCGAGCGTCGAGCATCTTGAGCAGTGAGATGCTCGGGTGAGTACAGACCATATGTCACACGAAATAGTTAATAAATAACATTTACCACATGTGTACTTTACATCAGCACAATTTTGGAACCAACATTTTTTTATGGTTAGGAATAGTGTTGAGCGAGCATGCTCAACACTGCTCGGTACTCACCCGAGCATCTCGCTACTCGGGATGTTTGGCGAGCACCGAGCATTTCCGGGTTACTCGGGCGGGAGCACGTTTGGTGCTCTTTACAGAGCCAATGAACATGCAGCGATTGCCAGTCAGTCACT
This sequence comes from Phyllobates terribilis, assembly GCF_046119375.1. Classification (NCBI taxonomy): domain Eukaryota; kingdom Metazoa; phylum Chordata; class Amphibia; order Anura; family Dendrobatidae; genus Phyllobates; species Phyllobates terribilis. Next base: position 217,293,577 of record NW_027362765.1, on the reverse strand, counting down.
GTAATGCCGCAGCCATGTTGTTTGTGGGCATTACAGTGATTGGCTGGTCGCACAGCGTCACCTTGAGAATTTAAAACCGGGCGCCGCCATCTTGGACACAGTCACCCGGGATCAGACAGTGTAGGGAGAGTGCTGCTGAGTTAGGGAGAGATATATAGTGCGAAATAGTTAGTGTAGGGTCTCTAAAGGCTGCCAAATCAAAGAAACAGTCCTTCGCAGGACTAGTATCAATCCCAAATATCAGGCAGGCAGGCTGTATAGGAGACGCAGTGGTTATACCAACAAATAGTGCATTACAGTCCTGTGTGCTCCTGCTGGTCAAATTGCTAGACGTATCCCCCGGTCTCAAGGGCCAGGAAAAATCCTTTTTTTTAATCTAAATCCTGTATTATTTTTTTTCCTCAGTCAGACTGTACAAATACGCGTCTTATTAACCTTTTGGTATCCCCCCCCCCAAAAAAAAAAATTAGTGTGTCTGTGACTGTTCAGACACCAATATATCTGTTTAAAATATTCTGGTGTAGGCCACATAACTAGAAGTTTGGTTTTACAGTTCCACGGTTCAAATCTCTGTATTATCCAGCTTTTGGCCTTTTTTACATAAAAAAAACAGTAATAGTGTCTCCCTGACTGTTAAGACACAAATATATCTGTTTAAAATATTCTCGTGTAGGCTAGATAACTAGAAGTTTGGTTTTGCAGTTCCACGGTTCAAATCTCTGTATTATCCAGCTTTTGGCCTTTTTTCCGTAAAAAAAAAAAAGTAATAGTGTCTCCCTGACTGTTCAGACACAAATATATCTGTTTAAAATATTCTGGTGTAGGCCAGATAACTAGAAGTTTGGTTTTACAGTTCCACGGTTCAAATCTCTGTATTATCCAGCTTTTGGCCTTTTTTACATAAAAAAAAACAGTAATAGTGTCTCCCTGACTGTTAAGACACAAATATATCTATTTAAAATATTCTGGTGTAGGCCAGATAACTAGAAGTTTGGTTTTGCAGTTCCACGGTTCAAATCTCAGTACTATCCAGCTTTTGGCCTTTTTTTCCGTAAAAAAAAACAGTAATAGTGTCTCCCCGACTGTTCAGACACAAATATATCTGTTTAAAATATGCTGGTGTAGGCCAGATAACTAGAAGTTTGGTTTTGCAGTTCCACGGTTCAAATCTCAGTATTATCCAGCTTTTGGCCTTTTTTTTCCGTAAAAAAAAACAGTAATAGTGTCTCCCTGACTGTTCAGACACAAATATATCTGTTTAAAATATTCTGGTGTAGGCCAGATAACTAGAAGTTTGGTTTTGCAGTTCCACGGTTCAAATCTCTGTATTATCCAGCTTTTGGCCTTTTTTTACATTAAAAAAACAGTAATAGTGTCTCCCTGACTGTTCAGACACAAATATATCTGTTTAATATATTCTGGTGTAGGCCAGATAACTAGAAGTTTGGTTTTGCAGTTCCACGGTTCAAATCTCTGTATTATCCAGCTTTTGACCTTTTTTACATAAAAAAAACAGTAATAGTGTCTCCCTGACTGTTCAGACACAAATATATCTGTTTAAAAGATTCTGGAGAAGGCCAGAGAAACAGAACTGTGGTTTTCCTCTTCCACGGTTCTAATCTCCTTTTTATTACCCTTTTTCCATTGATAGTGCGAGTGTAAGCTATTTTACTTCATTTACAATGGGCAAGGCGCGTGGCAAGGGACGTGGAACTGAACGTTCTGGTGATGGTGCGTGTAGAGGACGGGGCCGTGGCCAAGGTGAAAATATGCCACAACCAACAGCCACATCTTCTCGCTCCCACTTCTTGACCAAATTACTAGGGAAGCACACTACAACACTAGTATTGCGAACTGATCAGTGTGAACAGGTTATTAATTGGATAGCAGATAATACTTCCAGTTACCTGGGCACCACCACCTCCGGTCTGTCTTCCACACGGTCAAGTTTTAGTAGCCGTGAGTCTCGACCGCATACTCCTCCTCACCCTGATGCTCCTTCCTCCCATCATGCCTAGTGTCATCAGACAGCAAATGATCCCACAGTTGGACACGCTGAAGAGCAGTTCACTGGTCCATTTCCATATTTGTGCCCCTCGACTGCTCCGCTTGAAGTGGTGGAAGAGGAGATCCCATGTAGCGATGCCCAAATATTTGAACAGCCACGGCCACAGGAAGTCGACGCTGGCAATTTGTCACAAGAGGTGGACGATGATGAGACACAATTGCCACGAAGTGAGGAGGAGGATCGTGGTGCGCAAGTGGAAGAGGAGGAGGTGGTGGATGATCTAGTAACTGACCCAGCATGGCAGAAGGACACGCAGAGCAAGGCCAACAGCGCAAAATTGGCTGTAATCGAGAGCAGACGCCATGTCGCGTTTGGAGAGCCCCTGATGCGCCTAAACAGTGGAAGCTCCCCACAAGTGACCCTATTTTGGAAACTAGACCCCTCAAGGATTTTATCAAGGGGTATAGTGAACATTCTGAACCCATAGGTACGACACAGAAAGTGATAACATTAGGTCATCATATTGAATAGGTTGTCACTAGTCTTGAGCGCAAGTGGTCGCTACTTGAGCTTCAGTCAGGTACTCGGGTATGCACTCTGTATTGCAGAAGCTCAAGTGACATTCTCGAGTCCCCGCCCTGCATGTTTCCCGGCTGTTAGACACCCAAAAAAACCATGTGGGGATCGCTCATGCATGGCAGACAATCCCTGAGAGTTTTTGTGGCTGTATAACAGCCGCAAAATATATGGGGCGGAGACTCAAGCATGTCACTCGAGCACCTACGATACTCGGTGCATACCCGAGCACCCGATGCAAACTCAAATAGCAAGCACTTGCATTCAACACTATGAGAAATGGAGTATCTGCGCTGGTCTTGGCTTAGGTACTGGAAAAAATTAATTATAGGCAAATCGGTAAACAAAATTATGTATTATTTTTAATGATAATTCTTAAAATTGGGAAAAACAGTCGTGTGTTTAAAAATATACAGGGGATGGTGGTTTATCTGCTTCGTGGATATAAAGCTTGCTAGAAGCTTGCTAGGATCAATCTAGAGGGAGAAAGGATGAGGGGTTATTACCTGATACTGTTGCTAGTTCCAGGAATACTAATAGGTGTCAAGGGTGGTTACCTTCTTAGCGGTCTAGATGTATTTTCAATAGATGTGTTCTAGTCCGTGGGGGTGCACTCGGGGATTCTGTGAAAACAATGGGATTTTTGAGAGAGTGGTATGTGTTTAAGGATAATGGTCTCTATTCCTATAGTTCATACCTGATTTAGTGGGATGGTGGGAATACTGGCAGGATTACCAATGTTGTTATCCAGAAGGTTATGCTGCTGCCGTTTTTCTGTGATATAGAAAGTTAATATTTCTTAGGACAATAGACAGGTGTGACTATGTCCAATAGATTAGATTACCTGATTAGATTTACCTTGTGTGGTGCGACGCTTGGTCTGACAGAGGCACCTTTTGTGGTATCTGCAGTGGATGTACCACTAAGTGACTGCAAGGAAAGAGTTGAAACTCTCTCCCTTAATTTCCTTGGTGGCTGTGTAGCACCCTGAGGATTCGGCTGCTACAGGGGTATTGCACCTCAACCCAGAGGTGTGATATTCCACTCCCGGGTAAGGATGGAGTGTGGATCTGAGCTCGGTAGGCTGCATGCACTACATACATCCCATTTCCGAGGAACAGGCCGACGGTACTCCCACTTAGAAATGTGCAGGTACGACCGAGTCTGTTCCTGGCTGGAGTGGGAGGGGGGTGGTACATCCCAAGTAGTGTAGGGGCAGATAGGGGGAGCAGCCTGGGTAAAGATAGGAGCTCATTGGGTGCTGGTCACCTGAGCTCACACATAGAGGGTGTATATAAGGTGGGCACCAACTAAGAACAGGGTCAGTTGCAGAGAGAAAGTCAGCGAGCGGAGGAGAAGAGAGACCCAGAGAGAGAGAGGAGAAAGAAAGAGAGACCCAGAGGGGGAAGCAGAAGAGAGGACTCTAAGACCCCAAATCCAATCCACGGGTGAAGAGTCGGCATTAGGGTACCGGAACCCAAGCTGGTGGGGCAAAAACACACCCCAGCCAGAGACCGGAGGCCGTGGGCAGCGTCTGCCACGGCCACCCACCACATCCACCACGAAGGCATACCACGTGGAGGGTCAGGGAACCCAAGGCCAAGGGTCACCCAACAGAAGGCCCGAGGGAGCTGGACCTGGGTGGATCAATAGTGGGGACGGCCAGAGAAAGGACAGAAGGAGAGCTCAGGGTCACGCTCCGGACTCGCTTGGGGGTTGGCTGGATCCAGAACCTGGTGGACGCAGCACGGCTCGGGAGGTCACTCGAAGCTGGAGTGACCGGAACATCAGCAGTGAGTAAACATCCTAAACTGCATAACCCGACTCTGTCTCTGATTGCCGTCTACACTGCATCACCACAACCCCCATCCTCTGCACCTGATCCCCCTGAGGCTATACCCCACCCGTTGGGGGTTATATCACCAAAGCTGCACCTGCACCATCAGCCTCAGCGGACCCTGCTGCAGCGGCGGCCATAGTGACCGCAACACAACGGGTGGCGTAGTCGACATTAAGAACTTAATAACATCTGTAGGACTGCCACATACTCTGAGCTTGACACCCTGGGCACGGACCGGGTCACAGCCACTCGGAAGACTACAACCCCCATCTGATCCGGCTCCGGGTATTCCCCTAAAGAATATGGCCCAGGGGGCGCGTCAACTTTGGCGTAGTCGGCAGGATAGCGTGCCCGCAACACCCGGGTACTGCGTGCCTGAAGAAAAGAACGAATTTACCTTAAAAAGAAGTCTCCTGCCGGTTCCGGAGGGTCCCCGCCATCGGACCCCATCACCAGTCGATTCCCGCCGGTTGTCCGCCATTAACAGCTTTTTCCCGCCATCTGCAGAGTTTCCCGCCACAGGGAAGCGATTCCCGCCATTTCCAAAGGTTTCCCGCCTTGGAAGAGCGGACGCCATTATGGGCGTGCCAAAGGATGGCGAGAGGCCACCTCCCATCGTGGGCCAGGACCGAAAATGGCGCCAAAAGTGGAAACCGCCCCCACCAACAGAGACTGTGATGCTAGAGGTGTCTGTCAGCGTGAAAGAACAGCCCCTGGAGCTGACAATCACCAAGTGGCCCCGGGACCGCCCTCGAAGTGGGAGGAGACGAAAGGAGAGAACAAAGATGGGTGCCGCCTGGAGCAGTCTAGAGCGAGCGCACCCGGAGGCAAGAAGCCTGGAGAGGAGTAGCAGAGAAGCTCACCCGGAGATGGCCAGAGAGCAGAGCAGCACCGGCCCGCTGGCCAGGAGCCTGCTGGAAGAAGAGCAGAGCAGCACCGACCCGTTGGTCAGGAGCCTGCTGAAAACCACGACCCCACTAGGCCTAGTGGAGGTCCTCGCACAGCTCCCCCGAGACCGGGAGTGTGCGCAGACTGCCCTGGAGGGCCTCGCACGGAGGATGGCCCGGGTACAGCGAGAGACATTGGCGGAGTGGAGCCGAGAGATGGCCCAGCAAACCAAGACCCGGAGCACGCCAGCCAAGATGAGGAGACAGACCGCCTCTGAGGATGGCGCGGGAGGACCCAAGGCCGGAGACGGCGCCGAGAAGGGAGCCGAACGCATGGAGGCAGGTAAAGGGAACGTCTATACCCCAAACCAGGACACCGCTTACCTGCCCCAGCTCCCCGTCGCAGAGCCCGAAAGTCCCCCTGCTGTGCCCGAAAACGCCATGTCACCGACGCAGACTAGGCCCCAACCGGAAGCCGCCGCCGCGACCCCTGTGACGCCATGCGCACCGACCCCGAGCGTGGCAAAACAGGAAGTAACACCAGCCTGGTCGCAGGGCCTAGAATTCCCGGGCGTCGCATCACCAACAGCGCCCCCTACCTCCGCGGAGCCTCCGGCCTGGCCACAAGGCCAGGTAGCCCAGGGCGCCGCCGTCCTGACGGTGCCCTTCACCTTCCAGGTGCCCCAGGCCTGGCCGCAAGGCCTGGGCAACCCGGGCGCCACCACCACTGCGCCCGCACCCGTAAAACCAAGGGTGCCGCGTCTGGGAGAGGACTTGTTTGCCCAGCACACGTGGCCGGACGGGCAGCCTTTCATCTGGCCCCAGAAATATTATGAACTGGAGCACCAGAGGAGAGTTGGGGCCATGTGTGCACCCCTGATTCCGGCTCCGAAGCCCGTGATAAGGATCTCGCCCCCGCTTGAAGAGACCCAATTTGAGTGGGACCCCACCGGAGAAGACCTAATGGGGTTCACTCAAGAAACCAGGGCAGCTGCAGCGGAGCGTGCTGCGTGCTGCCGACAGCAGCTCGAGGAGTTTGCGAGGGAGCGGAGAGAGAGGCGGGTCCGGGAACAACAGGCCCAAATAAGGAGCGCCGAGCAGAAGAGCCGAACCAGGAGGGACCCCCGTGCAGCGCACAGTCCCCGCACCACCGGGACTGTAATTAAGTTTAACATGCAGCATGGGTGGGGCTTCATCAGAGACCACAACACCCCCGGCGACGTCTTTGTCACGCGCAGAGATGTGGAGTCCCATCTGCCGGAGGGGCACAGAGGTCGTGACCTTTATATCGGGGACGAGGTCACCTTTACCCGGCACAAGTGTGCCAAAGGACCTTACGCCCTCCATGTGCATCGCCTGACAGAGGAGGAGCTGCGATGTGAGGAGGAAGAGCAAGAGGATCCGGACGGGTCTGAAGCTGAGATCCCCAAAGAAGGAGCAGGAGGAAGACGTTGTTGAGTACAGCGGAGTAGGTGCTGTAAATAGTTACCCGATCGGGGTATAAAGAAACTGTTACTGCAAATATAGTCCCCGTTGGGACCAGCTGAGTGAACTGTTTACCCGTTTATCCCTTTAATCCCACTGACCGAGGACTGAGAGCGGTCATCCCTATTCCCATTACCTGGCCGAGGACTGAGAGCGGCCATATCCCCTGTATATAGTTGCGCGTCCTAAAGCGCCCCCTACCGGTTTTATAGGGAAAACCAGTTTTCCAGAAAGACTGTCGCACTTGGCCCGGTCAACAGTTGCACAGTGACCGGAGGAGAAACAAGAGACGACGAGAATGTTTTATATATATATATAATGTTGTTTTATATGTTTTATGTTGTTTATGAAAAAAATTTTGTATGTTTTGGTGTTTTTGTCTTACAGCCCGAGGACGTGCTGTGATTTACCAGGGGGGAATGTAGCACCCTGAGGATTCGGCTGCTACAGGGGTATTGCACCTCAACCCAGAGGTGTGATATTCCACTCCCGGGTAAGGATGGAGTGTGGATCTGAGCTCGGTAGGCTGCATGCACTACATACATCCCATTTCCGAGGAACAGGCCGACGGTACTCCCACTTAGAAATGTGCAGGTACGACCGAGTCTGTTCCTGGCTGGAGTGGGAGGGGGGTGGTACATCCCAAGTAGTGTAGGGGCAGATAGGGGGAGCAGCCTGGGTAAAGATAGGAGCTCATTGGGTGCTGGTCACCTGAGCTCACACATAGAGGGTGTATATAAGGTGGGCACCAACTAAGAACAGGGTCAGTTGCAGAGAGATAGTCAGCGAGCGGAGGAGAAGAGAGACCCAGAGAGAGAGAGGAGAAAGAAAGAGAGACCCAGAGGGGGAAGCAGAAGAGAGGACTCTAAGACCCCAAATCCAATCCACGGGTGAAGAGTCGGCATTAGGGTACCGGAACCCAAGCTGGTGGGGCAAAAACACACCCCAGCCAGAGACTGGAGGCCGTGGGCAGCGTCTGCCACGGCCACCCACCACATCCACCACGAAGGCATACCACGTGGAGGGTCAGGGAACCCAAGGCCAAGGGTCACCCAACAGAAGGCCCGAGGGAGCTGGACCTGGGTGGATCAATAGTGGGGACGGCCAGAGAAAGGACAGAAGGAGAGCTCAGGGTCACGCTCCGGACTCGCTTGGGGGTTGGCTGGATCCAGAACCTGGTGGACGCAGCACGGCTCGGAAGGTCACTCGAAGCTGGAGTGACCGGAACATCAGCAGTGAGTAAACATCCTAAACTGCATAACCCGACTCTGTCTCTGATTGCCGTCTACACTGCATCACCACAACCCCCATCCTCTGCACCTGATCCCCCTGAGGCTATACCCCACCCGTTGGGGGTTATATCACCAAAGCTGCACCTGCACCATCAGCCTCAGCGGACCCTGCTGCAGCGGCGGCCATAGTGACCGCAACACAACGGGTGGCGTAGTCGACATTAAGAACTTAATAACATCTGTAGGACTGCCACATACTCTGAGCTTGACACCCTGGGCACGGACCGGGTCACAGCCACTCGGAAGACTACAACCCCCATCTGATCCGGCTCCGGGTATTCCCCTAAAGAATATGGCCCAGGGGGCGCGTCAGCTGCAGTAGCTGCCAGGAGGAGCCGTAGAGGGTTGTGCTCCTATATGCTTTGTAGGCAGTATTGGCAGTCTATAGTTTCACATGGGCACCTTCCAGTGGTGTCTGGAGTGGGTGATGCACAGAAAGTTGTGTGGCTGCTGTGTTCCTGTGACATAGAAAGTAATTATTCCTTAGCACAATAGACAGGTGTGACTATGTCCAATAGATTAGATTACCTGATTGGATTTACCTAGTATGGTGCGACGCTTGGTCTAACAGAGGCACCTTTTGTGGTATCTGCAGTGGATGTACCACTAAGTGACTGCAAGGAAAGAGTGGAGACTCTCTCCCTTAATTTCCTTGGTGGCTGCAGTAGCTGCCAGGAGGAGCCGTAGAGGGTTTTGCTCCTATATGCTCCGTAGGCAGTATTGGCAGGTATAGTTTCACATGGGCACCTTCCAGTGGTGTCTGGAGTGGGTGATACACTGCGTTACTGCAGAGGATGGAGTAGAGGGTTTCACTCGAGATCCTATTTGGTTGAGAGGGTTACCAGGAGGAACCAGAGAGGGATTGCTCCTGTATGCTTCGTAGACGATGATAATGCCAGGTAAAGATGATTGCAGGAGTGTGAGGACTCTGCGTGTTGTAGCTAGAGTCCTATAGTAGGAGTAACACGACTGTTTTTCCCAATTTTAGGAATTATCATTAAAAATATAACATAATTTTGTTTACCGATTTGCCTATATTTAATTTTTTCCAGTACCTAAGCCAAGACCAGCACAGATACTCCATTTCTCATATTCCTAATCCATGCAGCCTTCTTTGGTTCACTGCTTGTATCAGCTGCAGGTCTAGGCCACAAGTCGGATAGCGCCTTCTAAGGCTATGTGCCCACGTTGCGGACCTGAAGCATATTTTTTACGCTTCTCCCTGGCGGGAAAATCGCATGCGGATATTACATGCGGTTTTCCCGCCAGGTAGAAGCGTTTGTGAGGCGTCTTTGCATGCATTTCCGCATGCGGGTTATCAAGCACTTCTCCAAGCATCACTTGGAAAAGTGCTTGACAACTTGTTCAGAATGGTAAAAAATAAAAAAATAAACTTTATACTCACCTTCTGATGCATTCTCTGCCCCGTCCGGAGGCTTGAGCGGCTCACGCTGTTGTGTGCAGGACCTGCGGTGACGTCATTGAGTCATGTGGTGGGTCACATGACTCAATGACGTGGCAGGTCCTTCAGACAACAGCGCGACGGAGGGAAAACATCAGAAGATAAGTATAAACTTTATTTTTTCTTTTTTTTACAGGTTCTTTGGTACCCAGGTCTGGATGAGAGTCTCCTCTCATCCAGACTTGGGTACCATCCGCACATTGATTCCGCTGCGCTTCCGCAAAATTAATGAACATGCTGCGGATTTTTGACCGCAGCATATACGCTGCGGAAAAATCCGCAGCATGGGCATTGACATTGCGGAATGCCATTGGGGACCATGGGGTGCGGATATACATGCGTTTTTCAAGCGTTTACGCTGCGGAAATTCCGCAGCATATACGCTTGAAAAACGCTACGTGGGCACACAGCCTAACACTTTCTATTTCTGCATTCAACACTAGTCTAAACTATCATCATCATTTTTTTTTCATTACTTTTGAAAAAATCCCCACCCCAACACAACCCTAACACCAACCCTAACACAACCCCAACCCTAACACAACCCCAACCCTAGCACAACCCTAACCCTAGAGTTTATTTTTTACGCCGTTCCTCTTGCAGTGTAAGTGATTAGACAACTTTATTCTTTGGGTGGGTGCAATTACAGCGATACCAGATTCATATAGGATTTTTATGTTTGGCAGCTGTCACACACTAAAAGACGCAAAAAATAGTTTTTTCAATAATTTTTCCATATTTCGGCGGACAGAGTCATGTAATGGCTTGTTTTTTGTGGATTTAGTTGACGTATTTATTGGTACCATTTTCTAGCAAATGACATTTTTTGATCGCTTTCTATTCCGATTTATTGGAGGCAGAATAAACAAAAACCAACAATTCAGGAATTGTTTTTTTTTTTATGCCATTCCGCGTGTGGTAAAATTGATAAGGCAGCTTTATTCTTCGGTTCAGTATGTTTATAGCGATACTACATTTATATCTTTTTATGTTTTGGGGCTTTTACACAATAAAAACCATTTTAAAGAAAAAATAATTTTTTTGTATTGCTTTATTCTGAGAGCTATTACTTTTTTATTTTTCGGCTGATGGAGGTGTATGGCAGCTTGTTTTTTGCGGGACAAGATGATGTTTTCAGCGGTACCATTTTTATTTACATTCATCTTTTTGATCGCGTTTTATTCCATTTTTTGTTTGGCGGTATGATGATAAAGCATCATTTTTTGCTTGTTTTTTTACTGTGTTCACTAAAGGGGTTAACTAGTGGAACAGTTTTATAGGTCAGGTCGTTCTGGATGTGGTGATACCAAATATGTGTACTTTTATTGGTTTGTTTTTTTTCTTCATAATAATATTTATTCATGGGTACAGTATATTTTTATTTTTTTTGCATTATTTTTTCATTTTTTAAAAATATTTTTACAATTTTTTTCTATTTTTTTTAATTTTCACTTTTTTTTACTTTTACACTTTGTACCACAAGGGGACTTTCATTTTTTGCAAGCTGATCGCTTGCATAGCATAGAGATGCAGCAGCATCTCTATGCTATGCAGGCTGTCAGCCCTGCACAGGCACAAGTTACTTTGATCATGCACTGCGCATGATCAAAGTAACTTCCTGATGCCTGGTGACCCGGATGTCGCTCAAAGCACAGGGTCCCGGGTCAAGATAAGAGGGGCGCGCTTACTTCCCCTTGTTCTCGAAATGCTGTGATTGACTTTGATCGCAGCATTTCAGGGGTTAATGTGTCGGGAGTGGTGCAGGACCACTCCTGACACATAGTATCGGGTGCCAGCTGTGAGAATCAGCTGACACCCGGCGGCGATTGCCCTGCACAGCTTCTGTGCGAAAGCGATGACATTGTGTGGAATAGTACGTACCTGGTCCAATAGACCCAGGGCACAGGGATGTACTATTACTGACAATGTCAGAAAGGGGTTAATGATCAGTATTGTAGTATTCGGTCACTATGTGGTGGTAGGTAATATGTGGTCCGGTCATGGTGTGACAGTATTTCTCCCTCTTATGTGGTATTATTAGATCACTATGTGGTGGTAATATGTGGTCTGGTCATGGTATGGCAGCATTTCTCCCTTGTATGTGGTATTAGTGGTCACTATGCGGTGGTAATATGTGGTCTGGTTATGGTGTGATATTTGTCCCTTTTATGTGGTATTATTCAGTCACTTCACTATGTGGTGGTAATATGTGGTCCGGCCATGCTGTGATGGTATTTGTTCCTTGTCCTTGTATGTGGTATTATTTGGTCACTATATGGTGGTAATATGGGGTCTGGCCATGGTGTATTTGTCCCTTGTATGTGATATTATTGGTTATTTTAAAAAATGGAAAATAAATTAAAATATACCTAAAAATAGAATTGGATATTTTATCAAATGTTTAATAGGTTAGAGTAGAGTAGGGCCCGGCCAAAAGAGTCTCTTTGTCGGGCTGGTGGCGGCTTAAAAAATCCTTTGTCCAGAACAAAAGCTGCTGGCTATGTATGTGATATGGTGTTCAATGGGAACTGTTAATGTGTGATTGGTGAGGATGTGGTGCAGAAGTGGAGTTTTTCCAAGAGTGGGTGGTGGGAGTGTGGAAGGTTCGAGGGGTGGAGGTGGAGCTAGGGTGGAGTCTCAATGGGGCCCAAAAATTTTGCCAGTATGGGGCCCTGAAATTCCTGGTGGCCGGCTATATGTAGTGAGTCACTGATGACAGGTCTCTGGCACTGCAGTACATGAGTACTGCAGTGCATAAGACCATCTATCAAAGTAAAAAATATACATGTCGCAGAGTGAAAAAGTGAAAATAAGTCAAATAAAATATGTAAAAAAAAGCACAAAAATCACGAAAACAAAAATATACAAAAGAAAAGTACACATAATTGGTATCGCAGCATCTGGAACTACCTGATCTGTAAAACTGTCATGTTATTTATTCCTTATGGCTAATATCATAAAAAAAACACACCAAAAATGTTGTTTTTTCATCTTATAGACACAAACAAATTGATTAAAGAGTGATGAAAAATTCACATGTAAAAAAAAAATATGGATAGATGAAAACGCCAAATCGTCCTGCAAAAAGCAAGCCGTAATATTGCTCATTCGGCAAAAAGATAAAAAAGTTACAGCTCTCAGAATATGGTGATGCAAAAAGAAATTATTTTTGTAAAATTTTGTTTTAGTCTGTAAAAACAGCAAAGCATAAAAAACCCAATATAAATCTGATATCGCTGTAATCGTAATGACCCGACGAGCAAATCAGTCTGATCACTTTTACCACATGGTGAACAGTGCAAAAAAATAGATAAAAACAATAGCTGAATTGCTGTTTTTTGTTCATTCTGTGTCTGAAAAATCTGAATAAAAAGCGATCAAAAAATGTTATGCGCCCCGAAAAGGTACCAAAAAAATCTCCAACTCGTCGAGCAAAAAATAAACTCTCATACTGCTCTGTTTGCCAAAAAAATAAAAAAGTTACAGCTCTAAGAATATGGCAAAAAGTTAACAATTTTTATAAAAAAGCATTTTTGGTGTGAGATAGCAGCAATCTGGTATCGCTGCAATTGCATCGACCCGAAGAATAAAGTCGTCTTATCACTTAGGGTATGTGCACACGATCAGTGTTCGCTGAGGATTGGACGCAGCGCAAGTGCGCTGCGTGCAATCCGCAGCGGCCAGATGTTACAGCATAGTGGATGTGATTTATACAAATCCCATAACCACTATGCGTTCCCATTCCCGTTACCGTACGCTGGTCTCCGCAAGAGAAATTCTATAGTGCAAAGGATAGGATGCGGTGGATATGATAGGATTTGGTGAAGCGCTTTGGACGCAGTGCTTCCAAAAAAGGATCATATGCACATAACCTTATACTGCATGATGAACAGTGAAAAAAATAAAAATAAAAACTATCCTTATACTGCTGTCTATTTGTTCATTCTACCTCTCAAAAATCAGAATAAGGCTTGGGTCACATTTATCCTGTGCTCTCCGCTGGCTGTCTCCGCCTTTGGACATATAAGTAATCAAGAGGAACTGAGTGGCCAGCTGCAGATTTCACTTCCTCTTGATTACTTATACGTCCAAAAGCTTAGACCGTTACACCAGTGCTGATTTGGCGCAGGGCTCACATGAGTCCTGGGAACGCGAGTGCCGACATTGCTCTTCGCTGACCACTTACATCAGGGTTTGTGTGTAAATCGCTAAAACTACGATTCAGACAAAACCCCTGACAGAACCAATCACTATAATGAGCCAGATGAAGTCAATTTGGACTCCATCTGGTCTCTGTTCCAGTGGTGTCACATTATTTTAGGTGTATTTTTACCACACAAGTGTAGTTGACCACAGTTCTGTGCACGCCTAAAAAGATGGATACCACCGGAACATATGCCAAACAGACTCCAAAGTGTCTCCATCTGCCTCATTATGGTGGGTGGTTCCGTCAGGGGTCTGGATTGCATTTTTGTGGGATATACACGGAAACTCCGACATCAGTGTTCAGTGTAGAACACAAGAAGGTGATCCCGCCTTATACTGGAGACGATCAAAAAATGTATGTACCCCAAAATGTTACCAATAAAATTCTTATCTTATCCTGCACAAACCAGCCCCCACTCAGGTCTGTCATCTGTCACTCAAAATGTAGGGGTTCCCATGTTACTGGTAGAACAAAGACTCTGGAAAAGGGAACACAGCTCCCACCCCCTAAAATAAAATATAGTGAAATCTGTGCACCCAAATCCAAATGCCTCCTCCTTCTGAGCCCCACTGTGCCTAAACTGCAGTAAGCGGGCACATGTTTGGCATTATTGTAGTGGGATTAGCCCAATTAACAATTTATGGATGCATGTCCAGAAGCCCAAGCTGGGCACAATGTATGGGGGCTCTACACATAATGGGGGCTCTACACTGAATGGGGGCACAATGTATGGGCATTAAACTGCCATATTTGCAATTCTCCAGAATAAAGTATGGTGGAGGATGTTACAAAATAGCCGTAGATTAATTCATTGAGAGGTGCAATTTCTACAATGGGGTCACTTTTTTCTGCTGTTCTGGCACCTTATGTCACCTGCAAACTATTCTAGCAAAATCTGTGCTCCAAAAGCTAAATAGCGCTCCTGCCTTCTCAGCCCTGACATGTGGCCTAACAGTAGTTTCTGACAAAATATAGGGCATCACTGCATTTGGGAGAAACTGCGCAATACATTTTAGGGTCCAGTTTCACCTATTAACCCTTGTGTAGCTGACAAATTTGCATCAAATAAAAAAATAAAATTTTTATCAATAAAATGTTATATTTCCACATCACAGGTTCAATGCACTTGTGGGTTCAAAATACTGAATACACCTCCAGATGAAATCCTTAAGCAGTGAAGTTGCCAGTATGGGGTCACTTGGGGGGTTTCTGCTGATCTGGCACCTCAGGGGCTCAGTGAATGGAGTTCACAATCTATTCAAACTGAATCTGCGTTCTTAAAGCCAAGTAGCGCTCCTGCCCATCCGATCCCTGCAGTGTGCTCATACAGGAGTGTACAACCACATATGGGATGCTGCTGTGTCACCCTGGCCTGGATGCCACAAAATGTAATAAAGCTGTGTCTGAGAGCAAGAGGGAGGTTTTCTAGTCAGGGGAACATTAGCATGCAATGCCTCCTGTCTCAGGCCAGTAGGGGGAGCAGGCTGCCCCTATAAAAGCTGGTGCTGGGGGCAGGGTTAGAGAGAACTTGAAGGCCTGTCTCAAGACTGAGACTTGTCCCAGAGCAGAGCAGGGACACACAGTTTTGTATTGCACCTAAGAGGAAGTGTGGCAGGAGGAGAGCCACAAGCCAGAGACAAGAGGCGAAGAGAGCCTGTCTTGGCAGATAAAAGACTTACTTTACCAGACTTTGGTGTCTGAGGCTGGGAGGATTCTACATCCCCCAGCAGAGAACCAGTCCGCAAGGGACTGTATATTCCTTGGCCTAAGAAGCCTGGAGGCCCTGCCACAACTGAAGGGAGCAGTAAAGCCATACAAGGCTGGGAGCAGAAATGAACCCACGTCGCAGGCCATACAGGCGAGAATACACGGAAAGCTCAGAAACGTGGGCTGTTACCCTATAATGAGGAGATAGCCAGAAGGAGCGCAGAAAGCACGGTAGGCCTACATCCTCACCCTGACCAGGGCCAATTTCCCCGTTGCTCTCAGACATCCAGGTCCCCTCCTAGCCGGGACTGTTTGTGGGTCAGTTTACCTGTTCTAGTAAAGACCCTGGACTGCAACCTGTTGTCTGTGTGCTCCTTGCTCCTCCAGCACTATCAGCACTGGGACTCTCACTACCATCACTCCCAACATCCACTATACTGCCCTGGGGCCGCACTCTTCCCGTGGGGAGTCACACTACCTTAGCTGCACACCTCATCAGCCCCAGCGGTCTGCATGCAGCGGCGGTTCCTAATAACCGCAATCCACGGGTGCCGTAGTCGGACATAATCAATAGCGCATAACGGACTACCACTGGCCTGACCACCCTGAGCCACGGAACCGGGTTGCCACTACTACTCCCACCGTTTCCCTATTGCACGGATCCGAGTGCCCCACGGCTCAGGGGGCGAGTCAGCTTTGGCGTAGTCGGCAGGATTGCAACCAACCCACCACAAACGGGTATTGCGTGCCTGAAAGAGACATTGCACTTACCTGAAAAGAGGTTTCCCGCCATCTGGAGCCGTTTCCCGCCATTTCCAGCGGTCTCCCGCCATCTTCCGTCTGTTCCCGCAATCTTCAGCCGTTTTCCCGCCATCGGACGCCATCTTCAGTACGCCGCACGGGAAGAAGAGGGGCGTGGATGTCCAAATGCGCGAGATCCGAAGCTCCGTCCCACGCACCGACGCTGAGCAAGGTCCTGGAAGGGAGAGAGAGCGACGCTGACGTCATCAGGACGCGACGCAAGGTCCTCGTCCGGAGCAGCATCAGCGGAGCCGCGGCCTACAGAAGAGGATCATCGGAAGGTAGGCCACGCTTAACTAGGGGGGAGGAAGATGTCGGACACAGAGGCGCCCACTACCACCAATGCAGCTGCAGCAGCGGTGATGCCCTTTTCCCTGCCCTACATCCCTGGAGCGGCCTGGCTGCCCAAGTACTCCGGGGAGCCCCATGCCCTAACTGACTTCAAGGAAAGGCTGTACAGTTTGTTCCAAGTCTACCCCCTGACAGAGGAACAGAAGGTCAGCATACTAACGGGGCAGTTAACTGGCGCAGCCCAAAGGGAGGTAAAATCATGGCCCACTGAGGAGAAAAGGACTGTGAAGGGTATTCTGGCCCGGCTGCGGGGTACCTTTGACACACGTACCTCCGCTGAAATTAAAATGAGGTTCTATGGATGTAAGCAGCGGGCACAGGACAGCATCAGAGACTATGCCCTAAATCTGCAGGAAGCCTTGAGGGCTATTCAACAAACTGACCCTAGCAGTGTGCAGGAAACGGATAAACTGCTAACAGAACAATTCATAGAAGGTCTGCTGTCCAGCGCCCACAGGGCCCAGCTGCGCCTCATGTTCTTTCAGAACCCCGAACTGACCTTTGCCCAATTTAAGGACAGGGCCATAAGGGTGCTCCGTGAATCTGCAACCAGTGGCGCTATAAACCCCCGGCGCCCTGCTCTCACCTACCACCAGGAGGCAGCGCCCTCCTCTATGGACCCCGTGGGGGCTGATGCACAGGCCCTGAACCAAGCCCCGTCGAAAGACCTGCACCACCAAGTCCAGGAGCTGACCAGGAGCGTCGCAGCGTTGACCAGGACCATCCAGGCGTTGCAAGTGGACCCGTCAAGACCCATCGAGCTGGCTTCAAGTCCGGAGGATGTCCCGTGGCGTCGACAGAGGAGGATCCCGTCGTTCCGAGGGAGGCCCACAGACCGCTACGCAGAGGATGGACAGCCCATTTGCCGTCGATGCAACCAGCCCGGACACATTTCCAGGTACTGTAATTTAAACGGGTCTAACCTGGGGCAGAGGGCCAACCCCCAGGCATAAGATCACCAGGCCCTTACAATTGGCGTAATAAGTACATTGGGGGCGCCCGGTTTTACCCGTGGTGCTGGACGGTATCCCCATGAGCGCCTTGCTGGATACTGGGTCACAAGTAACCACTATCCCTTATGTACTTTTTAAGCAGTATTGGACTGATGCTGATATCACACGGTATCCAGACAGTAACTTGAGCATCATCGCCAGTAATGGCTTACCCGTGCCGCAGATGGGGTTCAAGGAGATGACCATTAAAATTGGTAAAGTTGAACTGCCGGCACAGGGAGTGATTATTGTGGACATTGACCGTCGTGAAAGTCACCCTAAAATAACTGTGGGTACTAACGTGATAGAAAATTGTCTTTCAGAGGTAATTGTAATCTTACAACAGGTGGCGGTGAATGCTAGTTCCAGCCAACAGAGAGTCCTCAACAAGGAGATAAAAGCCCTGATGAGACGGCAGCAGGTAGAACTGTCTGGTGGTGAGATCGGTAGCGTAAGACTGAGTGACCCATTCCCCATTTCCATGCCTCCCAAAAGTGAAATGATGATCTGGTGTCGGACTGCAATCGGGTTGAGAGGTAGAGACTACCAAGCCATGGTAGAACCCGTGTACTCAGACAGCAGGCCCACCATTTTGACAGCCAGGGGGGTGGTTGATGTCCGCCATGGGAAGGTGCCCGTTCGCATTCTCAACATTGGGGAGAGAGAGGTACACTTACCCAGGTACGCTACACTTGCCAAACTGTTTGTTGTCGAACACAAAGCTATCAGGGCCATGGAACCCTTGCCTCCATCTCCTCAGGCGGAGGGTAATGGCTCCCAGAAACAAAAGGAGGACTGGTGCCAGAAACTCCATGTGGGTGCTGACTCCACTCCCCTGCACCAAAAACAAGGAGTCTACCGGGTGGTACAGGAGTATGAGAGAGTCTTTAGTAAGCACCCGCTAGACTTCGGTAGAGTAAAAGGGATAGAACACCACATCCCCACAGGGAGCCACCCACCAATAAAAGAGAGGCACAGACCTGTACCCCCTGCACATTATCAGAACGCAAAGGGCATGCTAAGAGAGATGAAAGAAGCTGGGGTCATTAGAGACAGCTGTAGCCCCTGGGCAGCCCCCTTGGTTCTGGTCAAAAAGAAAGACGGCACCATGAGAATGTGCGTGGACTATAGACAAATCAACCGTATCACCCACAAAGACGCATACCCGCTGCCTAGAATAGAGGAGTCTTTAGCCGCACTAAAATCAGCTAACTTCTTTTCTACTTTGGACCTTACTAGCGGGTACTGGCAGGTTCCTGTGGCAGAGGCTGACAAGGAGAAGACTGCCTTCACCACCCCGATGGGACTGAGTGAGTTCAACTGTATGCCTTTCGGGCTCTGCAACGCACCAGGGACCTTCCAGCGGCTGATGGAATGCTGTCTAGGGCACCGAAACTTTGAGACGGTCCTCCTTTACCTGGACGACGTGATAGTCTATTCGAAGACCTACGAGGACCACCTAAAGCACCTGGCCGAGGTGTTCGAAGCCCTGGCAGGCTATGGCCTGAAGGTGAAACCATCGAAGTGTCACCTGCTGAAACCAAAGGTCCAGTACCTAGGGCACGTGGTAAGCGCAGAAGGAGTGGCCCCCGACCCTGACAAGGTCACGGCAATCAAGAGCTGGCCAAGCCCCTCGAACATCAAAGAGGTGAGACAGTTTCTCGGGTTGGTAGGCTACTACCGAAGATTCATCCCCGGGTTTACCAAGATGGCAGCTCCAATGCAGGACCTCCTGATCGGACAGTCTAAGTCCAGAAGTCAAAAGCCACCCTTCAAGTGGGATAAACCGGAAGAGGAGTCCTTCCGCCAGTTGAAGATGGCCCTCACGGGGGATGAGATCCTGGCCTACCCTGATTATGGCCAGCCTTTTATTCTCCACACGGACGCCAGTAATGTGGGACTGGGAGCCGTACTGTCCCAAAACCAACAGGGCAGAGAACGGGTGATCGCGTACGCCAGCCAGAAGCTGAGGCCCACCGAGAGGAACCCGGAGAATTACAGCTCCTTCAAGCTAGAATTCTTGGCGGTGGTGTGGGCCGTGACGGAACGCTTCAAGCATTACCTGGCCTCCGCGAAGTTCACCGTGTACACGGACAACAACCCGTTGACACACCTGGACAATGCAAGACTGGGTGCCCTGGAACAGCGGTGGATGGCCCGTCTCTCCAACTATGACTTCGTGATCAAGTACCGGGCAGGCAAAACCAATGCCAACGCGGACACCCTATCAAGGATGCCTCACTTACCTGAAGGTGACGAAGACCCAGAAGAGCTGGAGGAGGTAGAACTCCCCGCGTTTCACCAGTATGGAGCCGCTCAATACTCCCACCGCGTGAAGGAGGAGGATCTAACAACCGTGATGATAAATCCCCTACCTCACCACAGCTGGGCCGAGACCCAAGATAGTGACCCTGCCATCCGCCTGGTGAAAGATCTGCTGACCCAGGAAGATGCCCGCATAGATCCGGATGCTCCAGAGGAAGCCAAGCAGCTATGGAAAGAGAAGAGCAAGCTGTTCCTCTACGAAGGCAAGTTGTGCAGAAGGATTGTCAACCACCGGACGCACGAGCTGACCTGGCAAGTCGTGGTCCCAAGACGGGATGCAGCCATGGTCCTGGGGGCTTACCATGACAGAGCGGGACACTTCGGTTGGAAGAAACTGGAGTTCCTGCTAAGAGGAAGGTTCTTTTGGGTCGGCATGAGAGGAGCTGTAGAAAAGTGGTGCAGAGACTGTGGCCCTTGTCACCTGAGGAGGAAGGACCGCACCAGCCAGAAGACACCCTTGAGGCCCATCGTCACCATGCAGCCTCTTGAGCTGGTAGCTCTGGACCACGTCAAATTGGCTCCAAGCCGGTCTGGATACATCTATGCCCTGACAATCGTGGACCACTATTCCCGTTTTCTAGTGGTGGTCCCGGTAAAGGACTTGACAGCCCAAACAGCGGCCAGAGCCTTCAAGCAATATTTTTGCCGTCCATACGGGTATCCGGAACAGGTCCTGACAGACCAGGGTTCAGCGTTCGAGGCTGAAATCTTCCAGGAGTTCTGCAACCTCTATGGCTGTAAGAAGATTCGTACAACGCCTTACCACCCCCAAACCAACGGGATGTGTGAGAAGATGAACAATATAGTCATTGATCTCCTAAAGACGTTGCCCCTGGAGGAACGCAGCCTGTGGCCAGAAAAACTGCCGGATCTGATAGACTTATACAATCATATCCCGGTGAATGCTACAAACTGCACCCCGGCTTACCTGATGCGAGCCAGACCAGGTAAGCTGCCCGTAGACCTGGAGATGGGAGTCCTAACACCTGAGGACACCTCCCCGGATGTGGACTGGGATACGGAAAGGCAACTGCAGTACAAGAAGGTACAGGAGAGTGTGGAGAAGAGCCTGGCCCAGGTAAGAGAAAGGCAAGAAAGACTCTTCAACCAACACGCCCCTGCTGGTCCCCTGGAACCTGATGATCAGGCCCTGAAGCGGAAGAGAAGGCTACATAAGTTGGATGACCAGTGGGAAAGGGAACCCTACACTGTACTGCAGTCTGATCACGACAACCCGAAGGTGTGCGTGATCACCAAGGACGGAGGAGAAACCACTAGTACCGTCTCCAGAGACCACCTCAAAAGGTGCCCCGAGCAACTCCGTAGTGCAGAAGAGGATCAGAGTGACCTTGAACCCGCAGAGGACAAGGACGAAATGATCAGCACCGTTCTCGGAGAGTTCCCTCAGTCCTGGACTCGCATAAATGATGCCATAGTGGTACCTGTCCTGCATTTCCTGCAACCAACTGCGCAACAACCTGCAACAGAGCCGGAAGGTGAAGAGGAGCAAGCAGTTCCAGAGGCAGAAGAGCCTGTACCAGCAGCCCAGGAGAGTCAACCCTCTGCTGACAGTGAGCCTGCCATGCCTGCGGTAAGCCAAAGGACCCGCAGACAGCTGCCTGCCCTACCTGTACACCCAGCTGGTAGCTGTACCCCTAACGCTAGTGGGGAAAGCCAGGTTGGTCCACCACCAGACAGTGGGCTACGTAGATCAACCAGGAGCACAAAGGGGCAGATACCCGCTCGCTGGAGAATATAGGATGCACTAAATTGTAAATAACCTTGTTGCCAAATGTTGAATTGTTTGCCAAGTTATATGCATGTTTGGTAATTCTATGTTTCAGTTTCTTGCAGCTACCGTAAGGACTCACAGGTTATGGACTTTTTATAACCGGGACCTTGTATGGACTGCATTTGGAGCCTAACCCAGGAATGAACTAAGACTGTAAAGGACTTGGGGTAGGACAGACCCCCACCTGGTTAAGGCTCCCCGTTGTGCTGGTGATATGGACACCCGGTCACAGGCCACACTGTGACCTTAAGAACTCAATTTGTGCGTCGTCTGTCTATTAATGTTTTATTGTTATGCATATTGTCTTTGCTTATTGTTTAGTCCCGGAGTACTAAATTTCACTAGGGGGGAATGTGTCACCCTGGCCTGGATGCCACAAAATGTAATAAAGCTGTGTCTGAGAGCAAGGGGGAGGTTCTCTAGTCAGGGGAACATTAGCATGCAATGCCTCCTGTCTCAGGCCAGTAGGGGGAGCAGGCTGCCCCTATAAAAGCTGGTGCTGGGGGCAGGGTTAGAGAGAACTTGAAGGCCTGTCTCAGGACTGAGACTTGTCCCAGAGCAGAGCAGGGACAGACAGTTTTGTATTGCACCTAAGAGGAAGTATGGCAGGAGGAGAGCCACAAGCCAGAGACAAGAGGCGAAGAGAGCCTGTCTTGGCAGATAAAAGACTTACTTTACCAGACTTTGGTGTCTGAGGCTGGGAGGATTCTACATCCCCCAGCAGAGAACCAGTCCGCAAGGGACTGTATATTCCTTGGCCTAAGAAGCCTGGAGGCCCTGCCACAACCGAAGGGACCAGTAAATCCGTACAAGGCTGGGAGCAGAAAGGAACCCACGTCGCAGGCCATACAGGCGAGAATACACGGAAAGCTCAGAAACGTGGGCTGTTACCCTATAATGAGGAGATAGCCAGAAGGAGCGCAGAAAGCACGGTAGGCCTACACCCTCACCCTGACCAGGGCCAATTTCCCCGTTGCTCTCAGACATCCAGGTCCCCTCCTAGCCGGGACTGTTTGTGGGTCAGTTTACCTGTTCTAGTAAAGACCCTGGACTGCAACCTGTTGTCTGTGTGCTCCTTGCTCCTCCAGCACTATCAGCACTGGGACTCTCACTACCATCACTCCCAACATCCACTATACTGCCCTGGGGCCGCACTCTTCCCGTGGGGAGTCACACTACCTTAGCTGCACACCTCATCAGCCCCAGCGGTCTGCATGCAGCGGCGGTTCCTAATAACCGCAATCCACGGGTGGCGTAGTCGGACATAATCAATAGCGCATAAAGGACTACCACTGGCCTGACCACCCTGAGCCACGGAACCGGGTTGCCACTACTACTCCCACCGTTTCCCTATTGCCCGGATCCGAGTGCCCCACGGCTCAGGGGGCGAGTCACTGCCACATTCAGTAAATATTGCATAACAAATTATTGGGTCCATTACCCCTCGTGTAAATTATACATTTGGTGCTAAAAGTGTTTTTGTGGAAAAAAAAAAATTTTGTTTTCACATGTGAGAAAGTTTTGTGAATCACTTGCAGGTTAAAAATGCTCAGTACACCCCTAGCTGAATTCCTTGAGGGGTCTAGTTTCCAAAATAGCATCACTTTTAGGTGTTTTCTGCTTTTTTGGCATGTCAGGGCCTCTGCAAATGCCACATGGCATTCACAATCTATTCCAGACAAATTTACTCTCCAAAAATCAAGTAGCACTCTTACCTCTCTGAGCTCTGCCATGTGCCCAATCAGCAGTTTTTGACCACATATTGGGTATCTTCTTGTTCGAAAGAAATTGTGCTATCCTTTTCTCCAATTATCCATTGTGAAAATTACAAATTACAGAAAAAGACATAATTTTAATTTTCACATCCACAAGTTCAACAAGCTCAACAGAGCCCTATATGAATTCCTTGATGGGTCTAATTTCCAAACTGGGGTCACTTGTGGGGTTTCTCCTGCTTTGATACCTCAGGGGCTCTGCAAATGAGACATGATGTCTGCAATCTATTCCAGCCAAATTTACATTCCAAATACCAAATGTCCCTTCTTCCCTTCAGAGCCCTGCCGTGTGTTCAAACAGAACCTTTTGACTACAGGCGGGGTATTGCCTTGTTCAAAAGAAAGTGGGTAGCAAACTGTGGGGTCCACTTCTTCATGTTACCTCTTACAAAAGTGAAAAAAAATTGGGGCTAAAGCATGTAAATGTAAGCATGTAAATTTTCAATGACAACCTAATGCTTTCAAATTCTGTGTAGCACCTGTGTGTTCAAAATGTTCGCTATACCCCTTAATAAAATTCATGAGGAGTGTAGTTTTCAAAATGTGGTCACTAGTGGGGTCTTTCTGCGGTTTGTGCGCCTTAGGGGCTGTGCAAATGTGACATGTCTCCCACAATCTATTTTAGCCAAATTTGTGTTCCAAAATTCAAATGCTGCTCCTTCTCTTCCAAGACCTGCTATTTGTCCAAACAGAGGTTTCTGACTACATATGGGGTATCAGCATGCTCAGAAGAAACTGGGTAACAAATTGTGGGGTCCATTTTCTTGTGCTATTAATTGTAAAAGTGAAAAAATTCAGGCTAAAGCAACATTTTAGAGTGAAAATGAATATGTATTTTCATTTGACTTTACATTAATTCATGTGTAGCACCTGAATGATTAAAGAAATAATGACAACAGTTTTGAAGTATTTGAGGTGTGTGATTTTTAAAATGGTATCACTTTTTGGGAGTTTCCAATACATAGGCCCCTCAAAGTCTATTGAAACCTGAATAGGTCCCTAAAGAAACAGGTTTTGTAAATTTCTTGAAAAAAATAGAAATTGCTATAAAACTTTTAACCCTTCTTACACCCTAACAAAATAAAAAAAGTAGTTACTTACTGGTAACGGGATTTCTCAGAGCCCATGACGGCACCACGGAGAGAGGGGATCCGACCTTCAAGGACAGGAAACCTACAGATAAAAAGGGCGGTACCTCTCTCCCGCATCAGTTGTTTACAGAGCACGAGAGGACCACCAGATTAGTAACACAAAATTTAACATTTTTAAGAAACTTATCAGAAACACCATGTGACTACATATAGGTAACTAATAAGTGTACACACCCACACGTGAAGGGGGGGAATGTACGGGTGCCGTCATGGTCTCTGAGAAATCCCGTTACCGGTAAGTAACTACGTCTTTCTCCTTCCCCCATGACGGCACCACGGAGAGAATTACAGAGAGGTGAATCATTAGGGGGGGACCACAGCTTCCAGAACCCTTCTCCCGAAAGTAAGGTCTAAAGAAGAGGTTAAGACTAGCCGGTAGTGATTGAAGAAAATAGAGGGGGAAGACCAGGTTGCCGCTCTACATATCTGCTGTATCGTGGCACCAGCCTTTTCCGCCCAGGAGGCTGCCACCGCTCCTGTTGAGTGGGCCTTCAGTTTCTCCGGGGCGGCTTCCCCACGTGAGGAGTACGAGAGTGTGATGGCTTCCCTTATCCACCTAGCCAGCGTTCCCTTAGAAGCTTTTTTCCCCTTTCGAGGGCCCTGAAAGCAAACAAAGAGAGACCTATCCCCCCTACACCCTTGTGTCGCCTCTAGGTATCGGATTAGACACCTTCTGACATCTAGCGTATGCAAGTCTCTTTCTTTCTTGTTCCTAGGATTGGGGCAGAAAGAAGGGAGGGTGATTTCCTGAGACCTGTGGAATCTCGACGCCACTTTTGGTAGGTAGGCAGGGTCGGTTCTAAGAGTAACTCTATCCTCCAAGATTTGTGTGAAGGGAGGGCCTGCAGATAGAGCCTGAATATCACTGACCCTACGTGCAGATGTGAGAGCTACTAAAAGCGCTGTCTTGAGGGATAGGATTTTTGTGGACGCTTCTGACAGAGGTTCAAAAGGGGGCTATGTTAAAGCTGAAAGGACCAAGTTTAAATCCCAAGGGGCAGTATTTCTAGAGGGGATGGGTCGAGATCTGGATGATGCCTTAATGAACCTAGATACCCATCTATCCCTGGCCAGGTCAAAGTTGTATAGGGCTCCCAGCGCCGCAACTTGAAATTTCAAGGTACTTGTGGCCAGGCCCTGTTCTAAACCCCTCTGTAAGAATTCTAGGATAGCTGTTAATGGAACCTCCCCTCCTAACCTGGAACCTGAGACTGAAAGGAACTTCCTCCAAGTTTTCCCGTAAAGTTTGGTGGTCACGGGTTTCCTACTTTGAAATAGTGTGGTGATGAGATTTGGGGAAAATCCTTTGTCCCCCAGGAGAGCCCTTTCAAATTCCAGGGTGTCAAGTACAAGTTTGTTACCTGAGAATGAAGCACCAGACCCTGCGAAAGAAGGTCTGGGAGCTCCAGAAGAAGCCATGGGTCGGAGACTGACATCATTCTCAGCCAAGAAAACCAGGTCCTCTTTGGCCAGAAGGGGGCTATCAAGATTATTCTTGCTTTCTCTTCTCTGATTTTCCTCAGAACAGCCAGAATCAGGGCAGTCGGAGGAAAAGCATAAGCTAGAGGGTGACTCCATGGGATCATGAAGGCATCTAAAGCTATGGGGTTCCCTTTGGGGTCTAGAGAGCAGAATGTGTCTGTTTTCTTGTTCTGACTGTTGGCGAACAGGTCTATGGAAGGTCGTCCCCACATCTGTGCAATCTGATTGAAAACTGACTGATTCAACTCCCACTCGCCCTGTCTTAGGTGTGTCCGGCTCAGGAAGTCTGCCGTGTGATTTTCTACTCCTCTTATGTGTAGGGCTGATAGGGATTGTAAGTTTTCCTCGGCTAACTGAAAGATGACCTCCGTCACTTACATCAGAGAATGGGACCGGGTACCCCCCTGGTGGTTCAGGTACGTTATTACTACTCGGTTGTCCGAGAACACCCTCACGTGGTGACCTTGAAATGTGTGTATGAACTCCCGGAGTGCAAACTCTATGGCTATATGGCTTGAAGCTCCTTCATGTTTGAGGAAACTGGCTTCAGGTGTTTTATCCAGACCCCCTGAGCTACAAGATTGTTGAGGTGAGCCCCCCAGCCCCTGGGGCTTGCGTCTGTGGTTAGGATTTGAGGAGTAGGAATTATCCATGGAATACCCCGGGCTAGACTTCCGGTGTGCCCCTCCTCCCATGCACCTGTCCGGGGAAGCTCATGCCTGCGCAGACTGGTTTCCCAGTGTCCTGCGGCGCTACGACATCCGGAGGCACCCGGCGCTGCATCAAGGGAGGTCCAGCACAGCAAGCTTCGGCGGACCCCAACAGGCTCCGCTCCTATCTTTGTCTGGACCCCCCCGCACACCCTAAAGGCCTCTGACCCCAGCGGTGGCGCTTCAGGACACCGCACTAGCTGAGGCAGGAAACCCTCGCTGCCTGAGTCGGTCTGGCCGGGCACCCCTTCTGGCACCCCGCAGGTATGCCTCTCCAGGTACTGTAGGTTTCCCATCAAGGACAGGAAACCAACTGATGCAGGAGAGAGGTAACGCCCTTTTTATCTGTAGGTTTCCTGTCCTTGAAGGGCGGATCCCCTCTCTCCGTGGTGCCGTCATGGGGGAAGGAGAAATGACGTTTGAAAAATGATGCAGATGTAAAGTAGACATATGTGAAATGTTATTTATTAATTATTTTGTACAGCATGACTAAATGGTTTAAGGATATAAAGATTGAAAGTTTGAAAATTGTGAATTTTTATAAATTGTCACCAAAATTCCAATATTTTCCCAAATAAACGCAAAACATATCGATCTAAATTTATCATTAACAAAGTACAATGCATCACGAAAAAAAAAAAAATCTCAGAATCACTGGGATACGTTGAAGCATTCCAGAAATATTACCGCTTGATGTGACACTGTTTAGATTTCAAAAATTTGGCCTGGCTATAATACGCAGGGGAGCAGCGGGAATAATAGCAAAAACTAGACAATTTTGACCCGGTGACAGGTCCTTATGATTACTGTGGTGAGCATTCCAGTGACTATGGTACATAAATAAATATATTTTAGATTATTTAGGCATACTTTGAAGTTCAGGCTGATGAATAGACACAAGATACACATTTAGAAAAGTCATTTATTTTTCCGAGCAAATAACCGTACTACATTATGTCACTTCCTCTACCTGTCATTGCCCTGAGGTGACGGAGCAGAAAGTGACAGAAGTCATTTGTGTTTACAAGGAGGGAATTCTAGATTGTACACACATAGCTTCGGGCAAACCCCCTCCTCTTTTCACACTCCATCTGAAAATGTGTGTGGCATTTTGTTGGCATTAAATTTTCATTTTATTTTTAAATAGGCAAGCTGCTATTTTCAAAGCTCCCCGGTGAGAAGATGATTGGCGGTGGGTGGGAGAGAGACGGACATGAGAGGAGGGTGGGAAGCATGGAGGGAGGAGATGCGAGAGAGGAACTAAGCTCTGAAATGGATGATAAATTAGAAGAAGGCAAGAATTGCACTTGCGCCGTCTCCTATATACTATACAGAGGCTAAAATCAGAAGCAGATAACGACTCTAATTATGCCCCTTCTGTCAACGGGAGTCAAATTAACCATGTCCTTCCCACACTTGGCTTTCATAGACCACATCTCTGGCATGGCAATGGTTACACACATCAATAGAGTAATGAATTTGGCTTTTTATGCTGAGTGTTTCATAGCCCCAGGGCCGGAAAAATCAGTTCAGGGAGAACAGAAAAAAACAGGAGGATAGTCGTAGCAGATGATACATGTACAGTGGGATTTCTACGAAAACTACAAGCAGAGAAGGAGGGAGATGCTCTTCTTTTCAACAACCAATCACATTGTTGCCTTCATTCTACAAAAAAATAATATTTTATGCAAAATTTACATTTTTTTTATAAACATTTTTTTTACCAATTTACGATGACCAATCCTGTAATAATAACAAATTACCAGCTTAGGATCCAATTTGTAGCTTGTCTAGAGGAAATTGTTCTCGTTTTCTCGAAGTGAGCAGATCAGTGCATAAACCTATTATGAGTTTGCCTCCTCCCATCTGGAATTGGAGTTTTTCGCCTTTCACGATAGACCATGGAAATGGTTCTTCCCTCTCTTTTTGTTGGATTGCAGATGCCTAGAGGATTAGCAAAAAAGATGGATTGCTTCACTGGGAAATAAGTAAAATAATCTTTTTCTAGATCACCAAAATTAAAGTCCAAACAAACTGGTAGCATTGATTTGTAGGGATATTGATCTGTTAATAGGAAATTTGTGTTTCTCTATGTGGCAGTCAGAGGTACTGTACTTTAAATGCCCTGATATCTTTCAAAGTTTTGTAGTCCACAGTTACCTATTGACATATCCATCATCTGTGGTGACCAATTGTGAGGGTGTTTTAATCACTGATGATCCATAGGGAGGCATGTCATCCCAATGTTGTTTGGTCCTCTACGCTTTATTTCCATAACTATTAATACCCCTGACTACTAGGTTTAGTTTAAGAATGTCCCGAAGGTTGGCCATAGATTGGAAGATTTTTTTGATTCAATCCCTTCCAATACGTTTAGGAAACATATCAGTAAACAAGCACTGATCTATCTACACTATATGGATAAAAGTATAAACGTGTGACAGAATTTCTCGTTCTAAAGAGCTCAGTGAAACTAGAGAATGGATGTCACTAATAATAATAATCTCTTTTTTTATATAGCACCAACATATTCCACAGCGCTTTACAATTCAGACAATTTACAGACATTATGGGCACTGTCCCCATTGGGGCTCACAATCTACATTCCCTATCAGTATTTCTTTGGAGTGTGGGAGGAAACCGGAGAACCTGGAGGAAACCCACGCAAACACGGGGAGAACATACTAGGTGGGATTTGAACCCAGGACCCCAACGCTGCAAGGCTGCAGTGCTAACCACTGAGCCACCGTGTTGCCCTGGTGTCACTGGTGAAACAAGTCAGCTTGTGGAATTTCTTCCTAAATATTCCACCATCAATTGTGAGTGATATTATTGAAAAGTGGAAGTGTTTTAAAGCCACAGCAACTCAGCCACAGTGTCAGACCATCTAAACTTACAAAGGCACTTAGTGCATAAAATTCACAAACGCTCTGCTGGCTCAATAACTACAGAGTAAAGAACCACCTCTGGCATTCACACCAGCACAAAAACCATGCACTGAGAGCTTCACGGCCTGGATTTCTATGGCCAATCAGCTGTGCATGGTCAAGCCGTATATCACCAAGCATGACACCAAGCTTCAAATAGAGTGGTGTAAAGCTGCCACCGCTGGACTCTTGAGCAGTGGAAATGTATACAGTGACGACTCACACTTCCCTGTCTAGCAGTCAGATGGACTAGCGTTTGTAAATGCCAGATGAACTTCACATGCCGGATATTGTGCCAACTGCATAGTTTGGTGGAGGGATAATATTATTGTTTCAGCATATTAAGACATTTTGGATATTTTCATACTTTCAATGTTGTGGCAACAGTTTTGAGAGGTCCCATTTCTGTTCCGGCAAGACTATGCCGCAGTGCACAAAGCACAGTCCATAAAAGCATGATTAGGTGAGTCTGGCGTGGAAGAGCATGACCAGTCGCCCAGACCCAGATCTCAACACCTTTGTGATGAACGAGAATGGAGATTGTGAGCCAGGTCCTCTCGTCAAAATCAGTGTCTCTCCTTGCAAATGTTTTTCTTGATGAATTGTATAGGCAAAAATTCCCACAGTTACGTTCCAAAATCTTTTAGAAACTCTTACTAAAAGAGTGGAAGCGGTTTTAGCTATAAATGGAGAAACAACTTTGGATTTAGAATGGGAAGTCGCAAATCTCATACAGGTGTAGATGTCATTGACTGAAATATCACCTCCTCTTTGACGTTCTAGTAACAAAAATAATTTCAAGAACACCCTAAAGTCATATTATTAAAGTCAATAACTTCAGTACCCAATTACTAGTATGTAGAACAAAATCTGACCTCTTTAACATATACATATATACACTGCTCAAAAAAATAAAGGGAACACTCAAATAACACATCCTAGATCTGAATGAATGAAATATTCTCATTGAATACTTAGTTCTGTACAAAGTTGAATGTGCTGACAACAAAATCACACAAAAATCATCAATGGAAATCAAATTTATTAATTAATGGAGGCCTGTATTTGGAATCACCCCCAAAATTAAAGTGGAAAACCACACTACAGGCTGATCCAACTTTGATGTAATGTCCTTAAAACAAGTCAAAATAAGGCTCAGTATTGTGTGTGGCCTCCACGTGACTGTATGACCTCCCTACAATGCCTGGGCATGCTCCTAATGAGGTTGCGGATGGTCTCCTGTGGAATTGTGGCGCCCCTGAGGGTTCAGTCGCCACAGGGGTACTGCACCTCAGATAGAGGTGTGGTATCTCCTCTTCCAGGTAAGGATGGAGTATCACCCAGGACCCCACTTCACACTCAACACTACACCACTCCTGTCCTGCAGGGGGCCTAAATGCACCAGGATGCTGCCCCGTTCCGAGATAGAGGAGATGGGGGGGAACCAAAGATGGGGAGAACCAAGTAGTGGGTGATGGTGGAGGAAACACTTACAGGAAGCACTTATAGCATCATTTATAATAGGTGGCCATCTTAAGTTCAAGGTCCTTTGATTGTGGTCTTCTGTCAGGGTCCAGCAAGAGTCTGTAGCTGGCTGAGGATTCACGGTCCTCGTTCTCAGGCCTTGAGACGAGGAGCGGGTCAGAGTTAACCAGTGTCTCTGCCCGGTCAGGGTCCCGTTCTAAGAAGGCCTTGGAGGGGAGCAGAGGAGATAGGCTCCACAGGCAAAAGGATCCCAGGGGGATACGGACGGAGCGGAGTCGCCACCTGTATTCTTCACTCTGGCTTAGCCAGAGGGATTCCTGCTGCAAGAGGGGTGACAGGCCCCCGATATCTGACTGTGTACTTCACGTCACTGTTGGAAAAGCCCAGCGGCTTAGTGGATCCCAGAGGGGGACACAAGCGGGAGGAGAAGGAGAAGGAGAGGAACACACCAACGGGGTCTTGACAGGTGCTGCTGATCTACCTGGGAAGTGCTGAACCCCCTTCCTAGTGGCCGCAGCGCGCCACGAGAAGCAGAGAGAAGCTTTGCAGCTGCTACTTCACCAAAGTGAGCAAAGCTTGGATGACTTCACTTACTGCCTCCGTTTGTTCATTCCTGAGCGGCACTGCACCCACTACTACTCTCCAGATCTAACACTGCCCTGAGGCCTACTCCGCCTGTGGGGAGTAGTACCAACCAAGCTGCCGGAACACCGGCCTCGGAGGACTGTTGCGGCGCTGGTGGCCTTCACCACAAACCACAGGTGGCGTAGTCGAACAACCACTCAACCAAAAGCCCATCATTTTTTATGTGATTGCCCTGGGCACGGACCGGGTCACGGCCACGACGACATCCCACACCACCACCATACAATGGCCCGGCACCGAGTAAAACCCCAACGCTCAGGGAGGGCGTCACAAAACTGGCGCAGTCGGAAGAAGATAATCCCCATTGCCGCCGGGTACTGCGCGCCTTTCACAAAAGACTGTCGTTACACACTCAATGTGGCGCCCGTCCAAGAAGAACGGACGCCATTATGTGCAAAAACAACAGCAACCTAAGACCTCCCATCGTGGACCTGGCTCCCCAATGGCGCCAAAAGTGCCGACCGCCCCCTCCAGCAGAGACTGTCCACATAGTAGTGTCCGTCAAGACGGATGGGACGTCCCAATGAGTGCCTGTCAGCCAGCAGCCCTGGAGCCGCCCCGAAAAGAGGAGGAGAAGCAGACCGCACCCTGCAGCAGAGATGGACGCAGCCAAGGAAATGCCCTCCGTCGCTGGCCAACCAATTGCTGCCTCCCTCAATATGGAGGGAATCCACCTGACCGCGGAGGAGGCCGAGTTCCTCCGCGGTGAAATGCAGGATCTTACCTGGAGTGTCGAAGAGGCCCAACGACTGGCCGCCACTGGTTGGAGGGAAGAGGTGCTGCGGAAGATTAAAGCCCGCCGCCAGAGCTCGTCGTACCTGAATATGGAGGCGTCAGCCCAGGCGGCCCTGTGCAGCACAAGAGCGGGTAAGGATGAAACCCCTATCCCGGGCGCGGGACGCACCGAGGCCCTCCTAGATCTCCTGCCGTCACCCCTCTCCCTGGGCGCCGTCGTTTGGGAGCAACTCTTGGCTCCGGAGGCCGAGGCCCAAGCCACCGCCACACCCGGAGGCCTGCTACGCCTCCTGACTCCCGACCCGGAGACCCCTGCACTCACCTGAGTGTACACCTGCCCCAACCCGGACTGGTCTGCACCAATAGAGGGCCCGCAGCGGCCCCCGCTATTGCCGCTTCCCGCACCTCCAGTCCCCTGCCCGGCGGCAGAAGAGTTTGCCTGGGACAACCAGGGGGGTGACCTGATGGGCTTCCCCCAGGAGACCCAGTCCGAAGCGCGGAGGCGGGAGAAGTTCTGCCGTAAGGAGCTCCTCCAACTCGACAAAGAGCGGCGAGGGAGGAGGATCCGCTGTGAGCGCCTGGAGGTGCGCACCAAGGCTGCCAAGTCACAGGCCCATCAGGCGGAGGCCACCAGTCCAAGCCCCCGGGAAGAAGGCCTTATCGTGCGCTTCTGACTCGCCCCCTGGGCCGTGGGGCACGCGGAACCGGGCAGTAGGGAGACACTGGGAGTAGTAGTGGCGGCCCGGTCCCGCGGCTCAGGGTGGTCAGTCCAATGGTAGTCTGCTACATACTTGAGATAATGTCCGACTACGCCACCCGTGGATTGCGGTTATTAGGAACCGCCGCTGCAAGGCAGTCCGCTGGGGCTGATGATGGGTGCAGCTGAGGTGATGAGACTCCCCACGGGAAGAGTGCGGCCCCAGGGCAGTGTAGTAGATGGTGGGATTGATGGTGGTGACAGTCCCAGTACCGGTAGTGCCGGAGGAGCGAAGGAGCACACAGACAACAAGTTACAGTCCAGGGTCTTTACTCACAGTTCGTTTGTTCCGGGTCACTTCCGTCGGCAGTGACCGCCCGAGCCGTGCTGCGTCCACCAGGTGAGGGGCTCGGTCAACTCCCAGGCAGTTCAGGAGCATGGCACAGGACCCCCTTTAATCCTTTCTCTGGCCTGCCTCACCAGTGACCCACTTTTGTCCGGCTGCCGCGGACTTGTGCGGTTAAACGTGGGCCCCGTCCTCCGCTGTCCTATATGGTGCCTTCCTAGCAGGTTTGATGAGGTGTCGCACCAATAGATGATCACGACGACCGGTCTTTGGCTGAGGGTTGTTTCTCCTCCACCAACTTGGGATCCGGTACCCTTAATCTGCCTGACCCTGCACCCTGGATTCTCGTGGGTTCTTAGGGTCCCTTCCACCTTCTTGTTCCTGAACCCTTCTGTTTCTCTTTCTCTCCTATTCTATCTTCTCCTCCTTCCCTTGGCCTCTTCTCCAGGCCCACTTCTCCTTCTCCTCTCAGGCTCTGGCCTCTTCTCTAGGCCTGCCTCTGGAGCAGCACTCAGCCTGAGCTGCTGCTCCCTGTCTTCTTCCCTGACTGAACACTGATCTAAGATGGTGCCCACCTTTTATACCTCCCTCTGACCATGAGCCCAGGTGACCAGCAACCAATGGGCTCCTACCTACGCTCAGAAACCGCCCCCTATCTGCCCCTACAGCACTGGGTGTTCCACCCCTCCCTCCCCACTCCAGCAGGGACATGGTCGGTCGTGCCTGCACTTATGTCTAGTGGGAGCACCGTTGAGCTGTCCCTCGGAAATGGGGTGTGTGTGCTGTATGCAGCTAACTGAGCCCTGGTCCATACTCCATCCTTACCCGGGAGTGGAATATCACACCTCTGGACTGAGGTGCAATACCCCTGTAGCGGCCGAACCCTCGGGGCGCTACATTCCCCCCTGGTAAAGCACAGCACGTCCTCGGGCTGGAAAAGAGCAAAAACAGTTGATTACAGGACATGCAAAACTTTTTCAATAACTTTTTACATTTAGAAACAGACATTACGGTTCAACTCCCTTTATGGGACACACTTTTCTTTTCACTAGGCATTATAGAAAACTTTTTCAATACTTCCGGAACTCTTTTGACATATCACACTATAGAAAACATTCACATCAATATCTAGCAGCATATAAAAACTTTTCATATATAAAACATTTTTAATTAAAGCACATTCTTGGGTTCTTGGCTGCGGTGCAACTTGCAACCAGGTGCTCTTCCTTTTTAAAGGTGCAACAGTCCATTTTAACTTTGAGGTAGACGTTGCGGTTCTTGTATAAAACCAGTAGGGGGTGCTTTAAGAAGCGCAACTATATACATGGAATTGGCCGTTTCCAGTCCGCGGCCGGTGGGGATAGGGGAGTGGCTGCTCACAGTCCTCAGCCTGTTAGGGGAAGAGGGACGGCTGCTCTCAGTCCTCAGCCAGATTACTTAGGGGATAGGGGCACACAGGTAACAGTTCGATACTTGTCCCAACGGGGACCACACTTTCAAGATGGGAACAGTCCCAAAAACGATTCGGATGTCCTGACGGGTAACTATGTACACAGGTACTTTGCTACTTACTAGTAGCGGTGTCCTCCATATGCTCCTTCTTCCTCCTCATATGGCTCTTCAGACCCGTCCGGGTTCTCTTGGCTCTCCTCATAGCCGCGGTGTTGTAGCTCCTCCTCAGTGAGCCGATGGACATGTAGGGCATATGGTCCTTTTGCACCTACGTGGCGGGTGAAGGTGACCACATCACCAGGGTACAAGTCACGGCCACGATGCCCCTCAGGTAGATGACTTTCGACGTCCCTGCGGGTCACAAAGACGTCGCCTGCGGTTTCTGGGCCCCTGATGAAACCCCAGCCGTTCTCCATGTGAAACTTGACTATGGTCCCGGTGATTCGGGGACCACGGGCTGCTTTGGGGTCTTGGCGGGCCTTACGTTTTTGTTCAGCACTCTGGGCTTGGAGCTGTTCCTCTCTGACGCGCCTCTCTCGTCGCTCCCGCTCAAAGGTTGCCAGTTGCTGGTGACAGGCCTCCAGACGACGGACCGCGTCTGCCCGAGTCTCTTGGGAGAACCCCATCAAGTTCTCGCCGGTGGGGTCCCACGCAAATTGGACGTCCTCCAGTGGGGGTAGGGGGACCTCCACGGGTTCTGGAGCCGGTATCACAGGCTCGCGCGGGGGCTGGGTCTTCCATGGCTGATTGCTGATGACTTCGGCCGGCCACTCCAGGGTCAGTCCATCCGGACCGGTATGATGGGCAATCAAGTCCTCACCCAGTCGTGGTATGGTAGAGGGACTTGATCTGGGGGCAGCGCCCGGGGGCACTCGGCCTTGCGACCAGGCCAGGGGTCTCTCGGTCGCGCTAGGTGGCAGTCCCGTCCGGGACAGGGGCGCAGGCTTAGCGATGGCGCCCGGGTCATCCAGGCCTTGCGACCGGGCCGATGACGCTTCTCTCTTTACGGCGCCCGGGGTCAAGGGGCGTGGTGACGGGCGGGGCGTGGCCGTGGCGCTCACCGCTTGAGGCCTAGCTGGAAGTAGTGGCGGCGCGGCAACAGGCGCGGTGAGTGGGGCTTTGGGTGCCGCGACTGGGGGCTGGGGCAGGCTTGCGGTTGCTGGGCTTGGGGTGGTGACGTCCCCTTCACTTGCCTCAGTCCTCGCGGCTCCCTCCGCGGCGTCGCCTCCGGTCCTCTCTCCTCTTGCGCCGTCCTCCGAGGCAGGCAAACCGCGGGGTGCGGCTGAAGTCTGTCGCTGGTGGGTCTCGGCCTGCCGGGCCAGTTCTTTTCTCCACTCTGTGAGTGCATCTTGCTGCGCCCGGACCATCCTCCGCTCCAGGTCCTCCAGTGCAGCTTGCGCAAGCTCCGTATCTCTGGGGAGCTTCGCCAGGACTTCTGCTAGGCTGCAGAGCGGTTCGGCCTGCAGCAGGCTTCGGGCCAGGAGACTGGTGCTGCTCAGGGCGTCCATTCCCGGGTGCGGTCTGTCTGGACTGATCCAGACCACCCCCTGCCCCTCAGTTTTCTTCTCTTCCCACCCCCATTGGGGGCGGCCCCGGGGCAACTTGGTGACAATCACTTTCAGGGGCAGCCCCCCCATGTTGATAGACATCTCCACTGCTGCATTCATGGCTGGTGGGGGCGGGCTCCTTCTTTGGCGCCATTCTGGGATCTGGCCCACGATGGGAGGTGGCTTCCTGCTGTCTTTTGGTGCACACATAATGGCGTCCGCTCTGCCAGGGCGGGAAAAACGGATGAAGATGGCGGGAAACGGTCCAAGATGGCGTCTGATGGCGGGAATCGGCTCCGGATGGCGGGAAACGACTCCGGACGGCGGGAACCTTCTTTTTAAGGTACATGTGCAATTTTCTTCAGGCACGCAATACCCGTTTGCAGAGGGTTGGTCACGATCCTGCCGACTACGCCAAAGCTGACTCGCCCCCTGGGCCGTGGGGCACGCGGAACCGGGCAGTAGGGAGACACTGTGAGTAGTAGCGGCGGCCCGATCCCGCGGCTCAGGGTGGTCAGTCCAATGGTAGTCTGCTACGTACTTGAGATAATGTCCGACTACGCCACCCGTGGATTGCGGTTATTAGGAACCGCCGCTGCAAGGCAGTCCGCTGGGGCTGATGATGGGTGCAGCTGAGGTGATGAGACTCCCCACGGGAAGAGTGAGGCCCCAGGGCAGTGTAGTAGATGGTGGGAGTGATGGTGGTGACAGTCCCAGTACCGGTAGTGCCGGAGGAGCGAAGGAGCACACGGACAACAAGTTACAGTCCAGGGTCTTTACTCACAGTTCGTTTGTTCCGGGTCACTTCCGTCAGCAGTGACCGCCCGAGCCGTGCTGTGTCCACCAGGTGAGGGGCTCGGTCAACTCCCAGGCAGTTCAGGAGCATGGCACAGGACCCCCTTTAATCCTTTCTCTGGCCTGCCTCACCAGTGACCCACTTTTGTCCGGCTGCCGCGGACTTGTGCGGTTAAACGTGGGCCCCGTCCTCCGCTGTCCTATATGGTGCCTTCCTAGCAGGTTTGATGAGGTGTCGCACCAATAGATGATCACGACGACCGGTCTTTGGCTGAGGGTTGTTTCTCCTCCACCAACTTGGGATCCGGTACCCTTAATCTGCCTGACCCTGCACCCTGGATTCTCGTGGGTTCTTAGGGTCCCTTCCACCTTCTTGTTCCTGAGCCCTTCTGTTTCTCTTTCTCTCCTGTTCTATCTTCTCCTCCTTCCCTTGGCCTCTTCTCCAGGCCCACTTCTCCTTCTCCTCTCAGGCTCCGGCCTCTTCTCTAGGCCTGCCTCTGGAGCAGCACTCAGCCTGAGCTGCTGCTCCCTGTCTTCTTCCCTGACTGAACACTGATCTAAGATGGTGCCCACCTTTTATACCTCCCTCTGACCATGAGCCCAGGTGACCAGCAACCAATGGGCTCCTACCTACGCTCAGAAACCGCCCCCTATCTGCCCCTACAGCACTGGGTGTTCCACCCCTCCCTCCCCACTCCAGCAGGGACATGGTCGGTCGTGCCTGCACTTATGTCTAGTGGGAGCACCGTTGAGCTGTCCCTCGGAAATGGGGTGTGTGTGCTGTATGCAGCTAACTGAGCCCTGGTCCATACTCCATCCTTACCCGGGAGTGGAATATCACACCTCTGGACTGAGGTGCAATACCCCTGTAGCGGCCGAACCCTCGGGGCGCTACATTTCCACCAGGAGGCAGGATGGGACTTCATTCATAGCCCACAGTTCATCGGGGACGTCTTTGTCAACCGGCGGGACGTCGAGGCGCGGCTGGAGCAGGGCCACCCTGGCCGGAACCTCTACCCGGGTGATCTCGTGTCTTACACTTGCCACCACGGGGAGCGTGGGTGGTATGCCCTGGATGTACATAGGGTATTCATGGAGGATGCCCCCACGCACCTACCTACAGAGGACCGGTCAGGCTCCGTTGGGAAGAATGAGCCGTTTACCCAGTGGGGATACCACTGTTAAGCAGCCCCGGAGGATGCACCTCCCTATTGTTTGAACATTTTCTTTGTTTTCGTGTTTCCTTTTTGCACCCGGATATCTACAAACATTTGTCCCTGTGGACGCTGAGCATGAGACAGACTCACTTTGTATATAGTTTGCACCTATTAGTTTGTACCTCTTACCTCAGAAGCAAAACCTGTCTGGTCATGGCTCTACCGGAGGTCCAACTCAGGATCTCCATGCCCTGCAGCCACCCCAGGGCCTACGTTGAGGGTTTTGGGCAGGTCCCTCATGCTGCTGAACTAGAACTTTTTACAGTATTTTGTACATGCATAATGCCTTCTTAATGTTTTATATATTTATGCAATATATATCTTGCAAAGTTAAAAGTGTCCAAACCTCCCATAAAGGGAAGATTGTTTTATTGTTTACAAAAGCATTTAAAATTCTGAATGTCTGTACCAATACTTTGCTCTATTGCAGCCCGCGGACGTGCTGTGCTTCACTAGGGGGGAAAGTGGCACCCCTGAGGGTTCAGTCGCCACAGGGGTACTGCACCTCAGATAGAGGTGTGGTATCTCCTCTTCCAGGTAAGGATGGAGCATCACCCAGGACTCCACTTCACACTCAACACTACACCACTCCTGTCCTGCAGGGGGCCTAAATGCACCAGGGTGCTGCCCCGTTCCGGTATAGAGGAGATGGGGGGGAACCAAAGATAGGGGGAACCAAGTAGTGGGTGATGGTGGAGGAAACACTTACAGGAAGCACTTATAGAATCATTTATAATAGGTGGCCATCTTAAGTTTAAGGTCCTTTGATTGTGGTCTTCGGTCAGGGTCCAGCAAGAGTCTGTAGCTGGCTGAGGATTCACGGTCCTCGTTCTCAGGCCTTGAGATGAGGAGCGGGTCAGAGTTAACTAGTGTCTCTGCCCGGTCAGGGTCCCGTTCTAAGAAGGCCTTGGAGGGGAGCAGAGGAGATAAGCTCCACAGGCAAAAGGATCCCAGGGGGATACGGACGGAGCGGAGTCACCACCTGTATTCTTCACTCTGGCTTAGCCAGAGGGATTCCTGCTGCAAGAGGGGTGACCGGCCCCCGATATCTGACTGTGTGCTTCACGTCACTGTTGGAAAAGCCCGGCGGCTTAGTGGATCCCAGAGGGGGACACAAGCGGGAGGAGAAGGAGAAGGAGAAGGAGAGGAACACACCAACGGGGTCTTGACAGGTGCTCCTGATCTACCTGGGAAGTGCTGAACCCCCTTCCTGGTGGCCGCAGCGCGCCACGAGAAGCAGAGAGAAGCTTTGCAGCTGCTACTTCACCACAGTGAGTAAAGCTTGGATGACTTCACTTACTGCCTCCGTTTGTTCATTCCTGCGCGGCACTGCACCCACCAATACTCTCCAGATCTAACATTGCCTTGAGGCCTACTCCGCCTGTGGGGAGTAGTACCAACCAAGCTGCCGGAACACCGGCCTCGGAGGACTGTTGCGGCGCTGGTGTAAATTGGCCTATACCTCATGGTTTTTTGTTGCCTTCCCCTGGATCAACGCTGCGGAATAGCTGCAGTGCACAAGAAATAGGCTGAACTGGATGGACGCTTGTCTTTTTTCGGCCTTATAAACTATGTAACTATGTAACTATGGTGGCCTTCACCAGAAACCACAGGTGGCGTAGTCGAACAACCACTCAACCAAAAGCCCATCATTTTTTATGTGACAGCCCGGGTCACAGCCACGACGACATCCCACACCACCACCATACATTGGCCCGGCACCGAGTAAAACCCCAACGCTCAGGGAGGGCGTCACAAAACCTCCTCCCAGACCTGGACTAAAGCATCCGCCAACTCCTGGACAGTCTGTGGTGTAACGTGACGTTGGTGGATGGAGCGAGACATGATGTCCCAGATGTGCTCAATCGGATTCAGGTCTGGGGAACGGGCGGGCCAGTCCATAGCTTCAATGCCTTCATCTTGCAGGAACTGCTGACACACTCCAGTCACATGAGGTCTGGCATTGTCCTGCATTAGGAGGAACCCCGGGTCAACTACACCAGCATATGGTCTCACAATGGGTCTGAGGATCTCATCTCGGTACCTAATGGCAGTCAGGCTACCTCTGGTGAGCACATGGAGGGCTGTGCGGCCCTCCAAAAAAATGCCACCCCACACCATTACTGACCCACTGCCAAACCGGTATTGCTGTAGGATGTTGCAGGCAGCAGATCGCTCTCCACGGCGTCTCCACACTCTGTCACATCTGTCACATGTGCTCAGTGTGAACCTGCTTTCATCTGTGAAGAGCACAGGGCGCCAGTGGTGACTTTGCCAATCTGTGGCAAATGCCAAGCGTCCTGCACGGTGTTGGGCTGTGAGCACAACCCCAATCTGTGGACGTCGGGCCCTCATACCACCCTCATGGAGTCAGTTTCTAACCGTTTGTGCAGACACATGCACATTTGTGGCCTGCTGGAGGTCATTTTGCAGGGCTCTGGCAGTGCTCCTCCTGTTCCTCCTTGCACAAAGGCAGAGGTAGCGGTCCTGCTGCTGGTTTGTTGCCCTCCTACAGCCCCCTCCACGTCTCCTGGTGTACTGGCCTGTCTCCTGGTAGCGCCTCCAGTCTCTGGACACTACGCTGACAGACACAGCAAACCTTCTTGCCACAGCTCGCATTGATGTGCCATCCTGGATGAGCTGCACTACCTGAGCAACTTCTGTGGGTTGTAAAGTCCGTCTCATGCTACCACGAGTGTGAAAGCACAACCAACATTCAAAAGTGACCAAAACATCAGCCCGAAATCATTGATACTGAGATTTGGTCTGTGGTCCCACCTGCAGAACCACTCCTTTATTGAGGGTGTCTTGATAATTGCCAATAACTGCCATCTATTGTCTATTCCATTTGCACAACAGCATGTGAAATTGATTGTCAATCAGT
Organism: Phyllobates terribilis; assembly: GCF_046119375.1. Taxonomy (NCBI): domain Eukaryota; kingdom Metazoa; phylum Chordata; class Amphibia; order Anura; family Dendrobatidae; genus Phyllobates; species Phyllobates terribilis. The sequence goes on along the minus strand of NW_027362765.1, from coordinate 217,252,004 downwards.
GTTTCTTCCTAAGTGGACAGTTTGATTTCACAGAAGTTTGATTTACTTGGAGTTATATTCTGTTGTTTAAGTGTTGCCTTTATTTTTTTGAGCAGTGTATACATATATACATACATACATATACAACCCCTGGCAAAAATTATGGAATCACCGGGCTCGGAGGATGTTCATTCAGTTGTTTAATGTTGTTGAAAAAAAGCAGATCACAGGCATGGCTCAAAACTAAAGTCATTTCAAATGGCAACTTTAGGGCTTTAAGAAACACTAAAAGAAATCAAGATAAAAAATGTGGTACTCGGTAAGGGTAATTTTTTTCAAACCAAGCTGAGGGAAAAAATTATGGAATCACTCAATTCTGTGGAAAAAGTTATGAAATCATGAAAAACAAACACACAAAAGAACACTCCAATACATCACTAGTATTTTGTTGCACCACCTCTGGCTTTAATAACAGCTTGCCGTCTCTGAGGCATGGACTTAATGAGTGACAAACAGTACTCTTCATCAATCTGGCTCCAACTTTCTCTGATTGCTGTTGCCAGATCAGCTTTGCAGGTTGGAGCCTTGTCATGGACCATTTTCTTCAACTTCCACCAAAGATTTTCAATTGGATTGAGATCCGAACTATTTGCAAGCCATGACATTGACCTTATGTGTCTTCTTTCAAGGAATGTTTTCACAGTTTTTGCTCTATGGCAGGATGCATTATCATCTTGAGAAATGATGTCATTATCCCCAAACATCCTTTCAATTGATGGGATAAGAAAACTGTCCAAAATATCAATGTAAACTTGGGCATTTATTGAAGATGTAATGACAGCCATTTCCCCAGTGCCTTTACCTGACATGAAGCCCCATATCATCAATGACTGTGGAAACATGCATGTTCTCTTCATGCTGTCATCTTTATAAATCTCATTGGAACGGCACCAAACAAAAGTTCCAGCATCATCACCTTGCCCAATGCAGATTCGCGATTCATCACTGAATATGACTTTCATCCAGTCATCCACAGTCCACGATTGCTTTTCCTTAGCCCATTGTAACCTTGTTTTTTTCTGTTTAGGTGTTAATGATGGCTTTTGTTTAGCGTTTCTGTATGTAAATCCAATTTCCTTTAGGTGGTTACTTACAGTTCGGTCACAGACATTGACTCCAGTTTCCGCACATTCGTTCCTCATTTGTTTTGTTGTGCATTTCCTGTTTTGGAGACATATTGCTTTAAGTTTCCGGTCTTGACACTTTGATGTCTTCCTTGGTCTACCAGTATGTTTGCCTTTAACAACCTTCCCATGTTGTTTGTATTTGGTCCAGATTTTAGACACAGCTGACTGTGAACAACCAACATATTTTGCAACATTGCGTGATGATTCACCTTCTTTTAAGAGTTTGATAATCCTCTCCTTTGTTTCAATTGACATCTCTTGTGTTGGAGCGATGATTCATGTCAGTCCACTTGGTGCAAGAGCTCTGCAAGGAGTGATCCCTCCTTTTTAGATGCAGACTAACAAGCAGATCTAATTTGATGCAGGTGTCAGTTTTGGAAATGAAAATTTACAGGGTGATTCCATAATTTTTTCCTCAGAATTGAGTGACTCCATAACTTTTTCCCTCGGCTTGGTCTGAAAAAAATTACCTTTACTGAGTACCACATTTTTAATCTTGATTTCTTTTAGTGTTTCTTAAAGCCCTAAAGTTGCCATGTCTTCTTAAAGCTTTAGTTTTGTGCCATGTCTGTGATCTGCTTTTTTTTAACAACATTAAACAACTGAATTAACATCCTCCGAGCCCGGTGATTCCATAATTTTTGCCAGGGGTTGTACACACAGTATATAAACACAATAGCACAAATCATCAACCATTAGAAATCTAATCATGTTTAGAATAACCTTAGCGTGGCCTATAATTGTTCTGAATTTGTAATAGGCCTTGTTATCTAAATACATTGGTTAAAGCAGAGTGGATTTTTGGTCCCCATGTATCCACCCAAGATCTGGGTTTTGTGCATTGTGACACTACCTCCTCCAGCTCCTGCACTGGATTAAAAAACAAAAAAAGGAACGGAGATATGTTACTTTACTACCCATTCTATGAAATACAAGAGAGATTATATTAGTTTGGGTAAAAGTGTGACCATTTTCTTTCGCCATATATAAATAGTCAAGGTAATTTGCCTCATTGGACATGTTCAATATGGTTGAAACCAATCTCCCCTAGTGAATGTGCAGGCGGCAACTTTTTCAAAGTATTCTGCGTAATCAACCTGAAAAAGCGCTTAATAAGGCTGAAAAGAATAAACAGATACGCTGCAATATAAAAAGGACTTGCTGTGCATATTTTCAGTGTTTTGATCATCTTTTAACAGCTTCATGTTTATAAAAGATGTGAAGCAGGTAAAAGAACCGACTGGTCCATTCTTCAGATGGCTTGTGCTTGGAAGCCACTCACTAGTTGACACATACATGCAGAGGCATAACTATGATCGGAGCAGGGGCTGAAATAGCACCCATGAACTGGAACTTAGGGGTCCCTTTGACTATTATTATTAAAAACCTGTGATAGTTGGGGGCCCTTGAGCTTCAAGTTACGTCACTACATACATGTCCCAAAAAAGGGCAGACAGCGAAGCTGGCGCTAAAAACAACAAAATAGACGCCAAAGACAACGTTTCAGAAAAACACCACTGGCGTTTTCCAGAAGCGTCTTATTGCAACAAATTTCAGGGGGTACGCCGGCGTCTCAAACCTGAAACTCTTTGGTCTAAAACCTGTAACAGGGTCCACAAAAATGAGGCATCATTTATAGTGCTAGTCTCCTTATAATAGATCATAGGCCCCTTAGTTTTCATCGCCCAGGTGCGATCGTAACCTCTGCACCCTCTATAGACTTACTGTACAATATATTGCTTGGGGGAATCTATACGTGTGGCATTTTAATTTCATCATTGTAATAACTGGGTACCCATAGACATTGATTTAGATTTAAAGGGGTATTTCCATCTTCAAGATCCTGGCCCAATATGTAGTAGGCGTAAAAATAATAATAGTAAATACCTCTGATTAGAAATGTAGTATAGTTCTTCTGATTCGCTATGTCGCTTACCCCATGTGCAGGGCATTGCAGTAGCTTAGGTATCCATGGTTATGGCCACTCATATAGTGACAGTTAGTTAGCGGTTAGTGCTTGTAACCATGGATACCCAAGCTACTACAATGTCTGCACATGAGGTAAGCGACATAGCGAATCTGAAGAACTATACTAAATTTCTAATTGGCGGTATTTGCTAATATTGTAATTACACCTACTGCATATTAGGCTGGGATTTTGGAGATGGGAATACCCCTCTAATGAAGGGCAAAGACACGTATTCTGCTACTTCCACCATAACACATAGTTTATGTATTCACGTAGACAGAGTATTTTGGAGAAAAAAAAAGATGTATTTGATGCAGAGCTGTGTGCAGATCTATTGTACAGTGCGTTTCATGTCACAAGCTGTAATAGACACATTCAGACGACAGGATCCTCACTGGGCTCTAGTCTGGGCCCTGTGTGATGCGGGATGCTCTTATCTGACAGCACTGGGGGATTTACACATATCACAGGCGTCCTGGGCATTGTTGAGGTGTTATCTCCTGCTGCACAGAGCCACTGCTGAGAATCAGCTCCACAGAATGAAGAGGGGGCAACGTGAGCTTAGTGCAATGTGTTTCAGAGACAGGCAGCAAAATGAACATATACATGCAATGAAATCAGCGCCAGCTGTAAAAGCCAAGGGGATTTTAAAGGATGGTGGTGCCGTATAAGAATTGTTAAAGTCATAATCTATTTTATTATACAGTAGGATTAGAATGGCTGAGACGTTCTTTCATTCAAGACTAAATTATATATAGCAATAAAGAAAAAAACTCACATCAGACCTTGGCACCATCTAGTTGTCTACAATACATACAGGTGTGCTGATAAGTAGAAAACAAGGTCATTTATCTGGAACTCTTCTCTTTTGCCACCTCTCTCTGCCAATGAAAATTCTTATCGGGACAGATGCACTAAAACATTGCTCCTTGCCCTAATTTTGATAAAATCACTGTTTTATCTGTGGCTGGTCAAGCAGTTCTCTGAATGCTGAGCTCTGTATAACCCTCACCACACAACTGATGGGCAGCTTTCTGTGTAAACTGTGCATAGGCAGAAAACTGCCAATCAGTGGTGGGGGTGAGGAGAGTCTCTGCTCGTGAATCCAAAGGACTACATGGCAGGAACTCATCATTGAGAGAACTAGAAGTGCTCAGGCAGATAAAACACTGTTTAAATCAAAACTACAGCAAGAAGACCAGTAAGTGGCCCAGCATTATGATCAGGGTATCTGCCCCTAATTTATGCTGCACCTAGAAGAGGCAGAAGAAACCTTCTGACAGCAAAATGGTTACACCTTAATAGGAAGGTAGGAAGGTTAAATAACCAAGGGGTTATAATGTAACATCTAATTGCAAAGTGCACATGGTAAAAGAACCCCAAAAGGTACAGATTGTGTGTGTTAATCCATATGGCTAGAAGCACAAAAGAAGAACACATATTGCGTATTAGTGTAAAGTACAAACCTTATAGCATGGACCCAAACCCGACGCGCGTTTCGCAAGTGGCTTTAACAAGGGAGATCTCCCTCGTTAAAGCCAAAGACACAAAACATTTTTAAGGCGAAGTTCTACCAAAAAAAAAAATGGGATGAATTTTTATTTATATGGTGTTCTGTATGTCCTCTAATAATACCCACACCAGAAAAAAAAATTAAAAGCTTAAGGTCTCCAATGTCATTTTTTGCAATGAATTCATTAATATCAGATGCTAGATGGAAGAGCTCAGTAGGATTTTTTTTTTCTTACATCTATTGTATTCTATTGGGGAAAAAAAGAAAAGAAAACAGGAGAAACTTTTTTTCTTTTTCACGTGGATACTCAGTCAAAAAAAAAAACAACAAAACTGCTCCTCTGAACTAACTTACACACTCTTACACTGGTCCATGTGCCATCAGTTTTGCGCACGGACTGAAATTACACGTTTGGATGAAATTAAAAGAATTATGAGAGGAAATGGGAAAACAAAGGGAAAATATGGAGAGCATGACTTGGTGCATCTGCTCCCTTTGCACAGTCTGGAATACAAGTTACCAATGCTGCAAAGCTGGAGCCGCTAACCACATCCAGTATGCAGGGAGCGCAAGTGGATTAGGAATATTCAGTGTGATCCAGATTCAGAGCGATAATTATCAGATCTCCCTATAATTTGCTCCTTGCACAATCCTACAATAGTAGCCGCCTTTACTCCCTGCCCGTTTACGTGCTCTCCCCACCCCCCACTCTCTCTGCTCCACTTTCTTTACAGATTTCAAAGCTGCAATTTTCCTCATAATGGAACAATTTTCTATACTTATGCACAATCAGAGTGAGAGGGGGAAAGGAGGGGAGGATGCCATTATTACAGGCTGCAAGAGCACAGAACGGAGGTGGGGACATACTGACAGGTGAACTGAAACCCCTCAACGCGGAGACTGTGTATCCTCAGCAACACTAATACTGAGTAAGACTAATACACAATGTCTGATTTGAAAATTAAAGAAAGATCACTTAAATTAAAGAAAAATTTCATGCTGCCTGGAACTTGTGGGTGTTACTGTGTCACCCAGGGGGAATATAGGGGACTCGGTACCTGGGCCTTTACCTTGTTTAGGAGGTCACGGCAGTCGGCTCCCGGGCCTGTCCTCTTGGTCTCTCTTTAAAAAGGGGTTTTAGTGTACAGTTTGTCTCGTGACGCCACCTGTGGTTTCCGGTAATGGTTACCGGCGCTGCTGCAGACCTCCGGAGGTGATGGGATGGCAGCTGGGATGTTTCTGCTCCCCACAGGCAGAGCGGGCCCCCGGGGCAGTGTAGGTGCAGAAGGTGGTGATGCTGGGGCTTGTGGTGCAGGAGAGATGGCGCAGCGGAAATAACTGACAGAGGCAGTGCAGTGCAGTCATCCGAGTTTTACTCACAGTTCTTGTTCAGGGTTCTCAGGTAGCCTGTACGGGTGTCAGCCTCCGCGTCGCACTGCGTCCACCAGACCAGGGGTTCAGCACTCCTTCAGGTATATCAGGAGCGCTTGACGGAACCCCACTTTCTTTATGTTCCTACTAGACCGACTTCTCATGCTGGGTCTTCTCCCTCCTGCCCTGCGCTTCCCACACACAGTCCCGATTGGGTGCTCTGAAGTCCCTCTGGGCAACCTGGAGTTCCCGGACCTGCTTGATGCCCTTCACGGTGACTAGGGTAAGACTGTGGCGACTGCACCATGGAAGTGCAGAAGCCTCCGGTTTTTCTAACCGAGACCTGGAGTAACACGGTTGATCCAGGGACCGGTTCCCTTCCTGCGGCCTGATCCCTCAGACACCTGGCAGATTCGGGGCGTACGTGTGCCGTCCTGCACTCACCGTACCCCCTGGGATCCCTTCTGTAAAATGGAGCCGCTCCCCTCCTGGGCCTCTGTTACTAGGCCCCACTTGTGGAGCAGAGCTCCTGAAGAGACTCTGCTCCCCTCCACTCCTTACTACTCACTGACTGACTGTCCTCACTCTCCTGCCACCCTAAGATGGCTTCCCTTTAAATACCTCCTACAATGGTGCTCCCCTACTCTACATCCTCCACCCACACCCACTACTGGTTCCCCCCTCTCTTTGGTTCCCCCCCACTCCATCCAGGGACAGGGCTCAGCAGAAACACAGTGCATCTTGCCCTTCCAGCTGGCCTGGAGCAGTGTAGTGTTGGATGCGGGTGTTGGGGTTCCGGGCAGCACTCCCTCCTTACCTGAGAGAAGGAGACACCACATCTCTGGGTGAGGTGCAGTACCTCTGTGGCGACTAAACCCTCAGGGGCACCACATCAATCCTAACAAAGTCCTAATATAACCTTTTTTAGGACAACATTCGTTCCCACTCTTTTCAGGCCTATACATTTATTATTCTTATACATTTATTATTTCTTGAAAGCCATCCCTTTAGGTTAAGTTCATACAATGAGATTTTGGTGAGCTTTTGATGCTGCGTATTTATTTTCACTGCGCAAAAAATGCAGCATCTCAAAGTTTCAGTAAAGTGAATGGGATTTATAGAAATCTCATGCCTACTGTGCTTTATTTTTACACTGAGTAAATTTTAACTACAGATTGTCCGCATCTAAACACATCATCTGCACATGACTATCAATAAAGTATTGCCAAAGCCAAATACTAGGCAATATAAAAAAAACTAAAAGCATGTTAAAGGGGTATTCCCATCTCCAAGAGCCTATCCCTATATGAGGTAGGTGTAATACTAATAATATTACCAAATACCGCCGATTAGAAATGTAGTATAGTTTTCTTATTTGCGATGTCTCTTTCCTCATGTGCAGGCATTGCAGGATCTTAAGTATCCATGGTTACGACCACTAGCAACTAGCTTACTCACTATATCAGTAGTCGTAACCATGGATTCCTATGGCCCTGCAATGCCTGCACGTGAGGAAAGAGACATAGCGAATCAGAAGAGCTATAATACATTTCTTATTAGAGGTATTTGCTAATATTATTATTATTACACCTACTACATATTGGAATAGGGTCATGGAGATGGGAATACCCCTTTAACATAAAACATGACCAAAAAGACAAAAACGGAAGCATCAAAAACACATGTAAAAAACCTCTCAAAACCACATAAAAAATAAATACATTTACCTAATAGGTGCTGAAAAACTGACCAAATGCTCATTATGAAAACATAGCCCTAAAAGGGTCAGTTGTTATGAAACCTCATGACTGATGCAATAGCTGCAAAAAAAAAACTAAATCCACAGATTTTTTGATCACAGGTCACATGTAACTTCAGTGTAGGTCAGGCAAGACTTATTTCAGCAATATGGATTTTCTTTTTCAGAGCTAGTTTTTATGGTCTTCACTAAGGGCCTGTAGTGCACAATAATATTGCAGGGAAACCTACTGTTATGCCTCCATAGAATCCTGTGAACCACGCCCTATTGGTATAGAACAGAATAACAAGCACCAAATAAAAAGGACAATATAACTAGAACTATGGAGGATTTAAAAAAAAAAATACTCAGAAAAGCAGCAGAAATTAAATAAGAGTAAAAATTGGCCATTTTGAGCTGCTGTCAGTTCATCTTTAATTGCAACATGACAACAGATTATCTATTTTTATCCCAAAACCCCCCCGAAGGGAAGGTGAGAGGAGAAAAAAAATATCCATTAAGAAATCCATTTCATAATCAAAATTCTAGGTTAAACTTACTTATCCTTGTCTGCCAAATCTGAAATTTTCATACTGATCCCAGCTCGTATAAACAGTTACTATATATGAGTAGGGATAAGCAGAGCCCTGGAAGTTCGGGTTCTGGTTCCCATGCCAAACTTTAGTCCAAAGTTTGGTTCAGGTAGCAGAACTGTACCTGAACTCGAACCTGAACCCCTTTGAATAGAATGGGGACCCGAAGTTTGGAACTGTAAAACACTCTCTATTGAAACGGACTTCCGGGAGAAGTCAGAGTTCGGACTTTAGCACCTTAGTGTCTGGTATGAACCTGAACTTTTAAGTTAGGGTTCGCTCATCTCTATATATGAGATATGGCAGCACGGTGGCTCAGTGGTTAGCACTGCAGCCTTGCAGCGCTGGGGTCCTGGGCCCAAATCAAACCAAGGACAACATCTGCAAGGAGTTTGTATGTTTTCCCCGTGTTTGTGTGGGTTTCCTCCGGGTTCTCCGGTTTCCTCCCACACTCCAAAGACATACTGATAGGGACTTTAGAGTGCGAGCCCCAATGGGGACAGTGACGATAATGTCTGTGAAGCGCTGTGGAATCAATGGCGGTATATAAGTGAATAAGATAAATAAATACATTTTGAAGGACTCTAATCAACCACATTCCTGTAGTGAACTCTTCTGAGGCCATCCATTTTTGCAGAATAACAGGTCTTACCATTATTAATGGCATAAACGAATAGCCACAGCATCATTCCTAGTCACTATTACCCCTTTTTTGTTACCAAAAAGTAGGGATATTGCTTTACAAATCAGTGAGCTCCTCAATAACCCGCTGACAGGATTGTGTGGCTCCTTCAGTATCTATGAATGCACACTTCTTTGGTTGAGCTATTTGTATGCGGACAGCCAAAGTCACCGTGTAGCCCCAGCTCAGCCATAAGTGGTAACCATAGTGTGGGCATTCATTCAAGATGCCAACAATTATAAGAAAGAAAAAGCAGACGGGTCTCGGCCTACAATATTCCCTTCAGGCACACTACTACGTGCACAGACTTCTTCCGTGTAAAAACAGCCCTTTACTTGACGTTCAGCCACACACTCCCCCTAAATAAGGAAAAATATCCCCCCAGATCTCATAGCTCTAAACCTCCAGTCATTACGATAAATCTCTGCTTCTTGTGAAAGGCTAAGCTATTTTTGGGGAGGGTGCAGTTATTTCGGATAGGCTCAGCCGTGGACCAATCTGGGTTGCCTGGCAACTGCGAGGCCTGCACTTTGCTGATAACGGAGGCATCATTTCCATGGCTGAATGGCTTCGAAGCAGAGACGCTAATCAAGGCACTGAGCACCACAGACAATTTCAGCAACATTTCAAAAAACCCTGTGGTCATAACGCACGATGGAGTTCGGAGGGAGGGAGTATGACGCCAAGTGACAAGTGCTGCTGACATTACAGGGGACAAAATGTCCGACATCAGCAGTCATTCAAAATGGATGGCAGCAAGTGAGCAATGAAGTCCGACAACGTGCTGCATGTAAATGGGAAAATATTCTGCAATATTGTAGAATCTGTAATAGTGAGAGCTATGTATGGGCAGCAATATGGTATTGTTATGGAGGAAACCGTGTCTGCTGATACATAAGATGGGTTTGCTGCCGTAGCTCCAATCTCAGCTCTGTAGTACAGGAAACCGGATCATTACAATTATTATTGTTAGTATTTCCCAAAAATCTAATAATGGAAATAAAGTAAAAAGCAAGAATAGGCCAGTTTAAGGTAGAAATCATATACTTTAAATGCACACAGATGTGATAAAATAGAAATCAGGCAACCAGGAAAAGGGTTAATGCTTGTATACGGTGACACCCCCCCATCATCTCTAATACACCCCCCATTAAAGGCTTTTGTTCCCCAGCAATTCTGGCTCGCGCTGATTTCATAATTACAGTCATTTTGTAGTCGCATACAGCTGCCTGTCCTAATGAACGAGAAGCGGTCTCCTCTCACCAAGGATGATGTATTCATAGAAACCAGGGATGTGAAAAAAGAAAAAAATACAAGATACATACATGGAAAAACACAAAAAAGGAGGCTTTTTTTGTTCTTTTTTTTTTAATAAATGTTCATTATTGTCATGTTTTAATCATTGGATATTAAATACAGATGTAACAAAAACTTGATGTAAAAAATAATAACAGACTAGCTCGATATCAACATATAGAACGAACATACATCATGGCACATACACGAGGAGACAGAAGGTCTAAAAAACTGCATACAAAATACAAAAGGGAGGAAAAGCGCCGTCTGGTGGAGAAGAAGTGCAACTTCATCACTTCATTCATCCAAATTTAACCGTTCACATTTTAGAGTTACCGAGGAATATTTCCACGTAAATGTTTGAAGCGTGGCAGTGATAAAAGTATCCATTACTTTTGATATGATATAAATGCATACATGGTCCCATGATCACGCTAAGAGATGCGTTCCTAGGAATGCCAACACGTGGCAGAGAATCTTATATACACAGCCATGGAGGCAATTTATGTAGAACCCTGCTAGATTAGACTCCAAGTCTTTAAGTGGATGGCTCCATCTCTCCTGGGCTCGGCTGTGCCAGTTACCATTTCCAAAGCACTAACCGGCCCCTATAAAGTAGGTGTTGTTGGAGGGCTTGGTTTAATCACCCATTCTCCATTTGGATTGGCATTGTACAAGTCCAATAAATAGGTATCAGGATCCAAGCAGTGTTCACCTAAGTAGAAAGACATTAGATATGTTACAGCTTCCCATTAACTCGAAATGTACAAAGCCTAAAGCAAACAATAAACATTAGATTTTAGTTGGCAGATCCTGCAGATATTGTGGCAATCTGCAGACAATCTAGTGCCGGTGTCGCCTCCCTGTCATTCACAGGAAACAATAATACAAAAGGTTGGATATTCAATTTTAAGATTTTGGTTTTACAAAAATGGTTTAAATGGTTTATCCAGAAAAGGAGGGCAAGGTGGCTTCTAAAGAGTAAATCTACTAGAAGAGGAAATTGCTGCTTAAAGAAAGATTAATATACAATGGAGGACATATGTAGCTGCTTGAAAAGAGTTTATCTGAACCCCTCACTACATACACACAAGGCTAAGAGCAGACACATCGAATAGCTGTGACAGGTTTTCCCTTTGTAACTCCTTGTATACTCATCCTCCTCCTGCTGCTCCATAATACACTGGATTCCATCTTACATGGCTTCATACATCACTGTATCTAGCACATCAGCAGCACAAATCTCCCCTGTGATTACACACAGTCAAACCAGTGGGCTTGTGCCATTTACACTGGCATAACCACTGAGCCCAATCATTGGCTGCAGCGGTCATATGCATTGATGTTGTGACATTAATGCTGGAGTCTCTAAAAGATGACTGGAGCAAGGGATAGGTGTCGCAGGGCAGGGGGAGTAATAGTTGAGTTTATTATTTCACCCAAGCGGATAGGAATAAAAATATATCCTTGTAAACCCCTTTACTTCTGGAACAGCACATGCTATTTTGTGGAAGTTTTTGATGCAGTTTTTAAGTCACAACTCTTCAGCTATCTGCTTGGCTCCAAAACAAAAAGTTACGTGCACAATTGACGTGCCCCCTGGGCTGTGTGTGTAGGGGAATACCCGGAGCCGGACCTCAGAGAGATGCTGGGGGTTGTAGTCTTCGTGGCGGTGACCCGGTCCGTGCCCAGGGCGGTCAAACCAGAGGGGATAATCTATTCGTTCTGAATGTCCGACTACACCACCCGTGGATTGCGGTCAGAGTGAACCGCCGCTGCAGTGCAGACCGCTGAGGCTGGTGTCGTGGGCACAGCAGAGTGTAATATAACTCCCCATGGGCGGAGTATAGCCTCAGGGCAGCAAGTGGGGATGTTGGGAGTGATGGTGCGCGGGAGTAATGACTCAGTCTCTGTAATGCAGTTCAGGATCTTTACTCACAGTTCTTTATCCAAGTTACTTCAGCTGGTCATAACGTCCCGCGTCGCATTGTGCTCACCAGGTAAGGGGCTCGGCCAAATCCCAGATAACTTTGGAGCGCTTCACAGGACCCCCTTTGTGTGTCCTTCCTCTGGCCTGTCATACCCCACCAGTGACCACGCTTATGTCCGGCTGCCTCGGGCCTTGGCGGGTAAACGTTGGCCTCCGTTTCCCTGACCCTATGTGGTGCCTTCCTAACGGGTATGGCAAGGGGCTGCGCCACATAAAATGTCACAGCCTCCGGTTTCTAGCTTGCGGGGATCGGTCTCCCCCTTTGGCCTGACCCCTCCACGCAGGTAGAGTCGGGCGTGTGGTGGCTTCCAGCCGGTCCACACCCCTGGGGTCCCTTCGTTCCTTTTCCTGGAGTCTTCTCCGCTCCTCTTCCTTCCTCTTCCTCTCCAGTCTTGGGCCTCAGTTACTAGGCCCGCCTCTGGAGCAGAGCCTCTGCTCCCGGTCACTTCTCCTCAGACTCAACACTGATCTAAGATGGTGCCCACCTTTTATACCTCCCTCTAGGTGCACCCAGGAACTTCCTCCCTGCTCCTGCACTACAGGGTTCCCCCTTCCTCGGTGTTCCCTCCCCCCACTCCAGCCAGGGACAGGGACTGTCGTGCTCTGTTTGGAGCATATCGGTCGCCCTGCCCCCCGGAAATGTGGTGTAATGCATGCAGGTGTCGGGGTCCTGATCCACACTCCATCCTTACCTGAGAGTGAGATATAGCACATCTGGATGAGATGCAGTACCTCTGTAGCAACCGAGCCCTCGTGGTGCCACACAATTCTAGCCAAAATGAGTGATAAGCTGGAAAATACTTACCAATATTTCCTCCAACTTCATAAAGTTCCAGATTAGAAAATCCAAAGGAACTATTACTAAAAGATTGAGAAGAGAAGACCAGTTAATTCAGGTAGGTAGGGTACAAATAATAGTGAAAAACACGAGCATGATGAACTAGTGATATAAAAATGACTTCTGTAGCTAGACAAAAAAAAAAAAAGAGCTTGATGTAGCATTTGCCTGTTCAATTTGGGGAGACATCTGGCATAGAAACTTAGGCCACTGGACAAATAAACTGCTGCCATGGAAAACTAGAAGATCAGTTTTGTCATCAGCTTTCCTTCAATGATTTTTTGTACTAGAGTAGGAGACATAACTGAAGGATGGGTATATGTAAAGCAGTTATTAAGGGCTCTTTGTAGTCATTCTGGCTAACAGATGACAGACTGCAAAGGGAACCTGTCAGAAGGTTTTTACACCCCAAAGTAATGTCATCACAGTAAAGTACCTGTAATGATGTTTACTTCCATACATTTCTATTACAAATCAGTGTCTGTTATTTTAGTAATCCATGGGAAAATTCTTATGCACAGAGTTTGCTAGTGCTTGGGTTGAACTTCATCTCTCAAGTTATCCAGCATATTTCTTCTCCCTCCAGGTGCCGGCCTCCTGCCAGTGACTGATAGGTCACTCTTCTGTGATCTGCTCCCATGTCCAACATTTTGCGCAGGTACCATAATTCCGGGTGTAGCGCATGCGCGGTAACGTCCTTATGACATTGCAAGATCCGGAAGATCCATATTACTGCACATGTGTAGCCTCCAGTATGATGGCACCTGCATGAAAATGTAAGCCGGGCGAAAAGGTCACGTTACTTAACCCCTTCACGCTGGAGCCTGCTTTCACCTTCCTGACCAGGCCAAATTTTACAATTCTGACCAGTGTCACTTTATGAGGTAATAATTCTGGGACTCTTCAACATATCCCATTGATTTTGAGATTGTTTTTTTCGTGATCCATTGTACTCTATGTTAGTGGTAAATTTATGTCAATATTTTTTAGCTCATTTCTGAAAATATCGGAGCTATGAACATGACGTTATGGTGATGAAGGGGCCTGAATAGTATCAAAAGCTTGCAATTTGTTACCATTTAATGGCTAACTGAAAAGATGGTATCAACTACTGAGGACGGCGAAAATTTAGCAATTTTGAAAATGTAAAGTTTTTATGCCCTTAAACCAGATCGTTTTATCACACAAAATAGTTAATAAATAACATTTGCCACATGTCTACTTTACATCAACATCATTTTTTTAAACATATTTTTTTTTTTTTGTGAGGAAGTTAGAAGGGTTAAAAGTTTATCAGCAATTTCTTGCTATTCCAACAAAATTTACAAAACCAAGTTTTGTTTTTTTTTAAAGGAGCCACGTCACATTTGAAGTGACATTGAGGGGCCTTTATGACAGAAATTACAGAAAAGTGATACCATTTTAAAACCTGCACTCCTCAAAGTGCTCAAAACCACATTCAGAAAGTTTATTAAAGCAATGTGGAAAAAAAAACATTTTTCTTTTTCCCACAAAAATGTTGCTTTAGCCCCAAATTTTGCATTTTCACAAGGGTAAAAGGAGAAAACAAATCATGCAATTTGTTGTGAAATTTTCCCATATGTGGTGGAAAACGACTGTTTGGGCACAGGGTGGGGCTCAGAAGGGAAGGAGCGCCATTTGACTTTTGGAGTGCAAAACTGGTTGAAATCGATAGCGGACGCCATGTTGTGTTTGGAGAGCCCCTGATGTGCCTAAACAGTGGAAACCCCATACAAGTGACCACATTTTGGAAACTACACCCCCAAAGGAAGGGGTGCACCTTGAACCACAGGTGCTTCACAGAATATTATAAAGATGTTAAGCCATGAAAATTAAAAATACATTTTTTCTACAAAAATGTTGCTTCAGCCACAAATTTATCATTTTCACAAGGGTAACAGAAGATAGTGGACCATACAATTTGTGGTGCAATTTCTCCTGAGTACACAGATACCCCATATGTAGTGAAAAGCTAATGAATGGGCACACGGCAGGGCTCTGAAGGGAAGTAGCGATAATTTTGGAGCACAATTTTGGCTAGAATAGATTGCAGATGCCATGTCACATTTGAAGAGCCCCAGATATGCCAAAACAGCAGAAACCCGCACAAGTGACCCCATTTTGGAAACTACTCCTCTTGTGGAATTCACCTAGGGATGTACTGAGCATTTTAAACCCTCAGGCAATTCACAGAATTGTATAACATTGGGCTGAGTAAATGGAAAATTACCATTTTTTTCACTAAAATGTTGTTTTGGCCACAAATTTTTAATTTTAAAAAATAATAATAGGAAATCATGGACCTGACAGTTTATTGTGCAATTTCTCCTGAGTGCGCCAATACCCTACATGTAATCGGGAACTACTTTTCAGGCACAGTAGAAGGCTCAGATTTCTAGGCGCGCCATATTATAGTGCAGATTTTACAGTTATGGTTTGCAGGTGCCATGACCCACTGGAAGAGCCCCTGATGTGCCAGAACAACAGAACCCTCATAAGTGACCCCATTTTACAAACTACAATGTTTAACGAATTCATTTAAGCGTGAAGTGATCATATTGACACCAGGAGTGTGGCACACAATTTTATACCATTGGGCAGTGAAGAAACACCAAGGTTACTTACCGGTAGCCGGTTTTTCCTGAACCCATGACAGCACACCTTGAGAGAGGGATCCGCCCCACCAAGGACAGGAAACAGTCTGAAATAAAAGGGCGGTACCTCTCCCTCGCTTCAGTTGGATTACAGAGCATTGAGAGGACCTCCAGAAAAGGATAGAGATTAGAGAGAGAAACTACGGGTGCTGTCATGGGTTCAGGAAAAACAGGCTACCGGTAAGTAACCTTGGTGTTTTCCCCTCACCCATGACAGCACACCTTGAGAGAATTTTGGAGAATATGAGCATCCTAGGGAGGGACCACCACCTGAAGCACCCTTCTCCCAAAGATGAGGTCAGAGGAGGATAGATCCAAACTATAGGGCTTGTAGAAGGTGGATGGTGCAGACCAAGTAGCAGCTTTACATATCTGGTCAATTGAGACATCTGCTCTCTCGGCCCAGGAGGTTGCGACACCTCTGGTGGAATGAGCTTTAATACCGTCCGGTGCCGGAACACCTGTAAATATGTAAGCTAGACAAATGGCCTCCCTAAGCCACCTGGAAAGTGTTCCCTTTGACACCCTGTGACCTTTCCTACTCCCCTGAAAGGCCAGAAACCAGGAGCGGTCCTTCCTCCACTGACTAGTCATGTCTATGTACTGTAGTAAAGCCCTTCTAACATCTAGATTGTGGAATCTAACCTCCCTGGGGTTTTTTGGGTTACTGCAGAATGAGGGAAGCATAATCTCTTGATTACAGTGGAACCTGGAAACTACTTTCGGAAGGTATGCTGGATCTGTACGTAGGACGACCCGGTCATCATGAATTTGGGTGTATGGGGGGGGGGGGGATCAACAGAAAGGGCCTGCAGGTCACTCACCCTACGGGCCGATGTTAGGGCTACCAGGAGTATGGTTTTGAGGATGAGGAACTTTGGAGAGATAACCTGCAGGGGTTCAAATGGGTCGCCAGAGAGTGCGTTTAAAACCAAATTCAGGTCCCAGGGAGGGACTCAGAGCTCGAACTGGCTTAGCTCTGGTACAGGATTTAATGAATCTAGAGACCCACGTGTCTCAGGTTGCAATTATAGAGCGCCCCTAGGGGGGACACCTGAACATTAAGTGTTCCCGTAGCTAACCCCAGGTCACATCCCTTCTGTAAAAACTCTAGGACATCTTTAATTGGAGGTTTATCCGACAACGGGGAGTCTATAAAACCCAGGAATTTCCCCAGATTCTGCTATAAATCTTAGCTGTTATGGGATTCCTACTACCCAATAGGCCTGGTGAAAACCCCCTATTGTTCAGTAACAACCTCTCAAATTCCAAGCCGCCAGATGGAAACCTTTGGCTTGTGCATGGAACATCGGTCCCTGGATGAGAAGGTCCGGCCTGTCCGGCAGAACCCAGGGATCCGAGACAGACATTAGGCGAAGCAGGGAGAACCAGGGTCTTTTTGGCCAAAATGGGGGCTATTAGAATTATCCTTGCCCCCTCCTCCCGAATTTTCCTCACAACTGCCGGGATCATTACTATCGGTGGAAATGCGTAGGCCTTCCTGAACTTCCAGGGTATGTGGAGAGCGTCTACAGCATAGGGATTCTCTGTTGGATCTAGTGAACCGAATCTCTCCACCTTCCTGTTCACCCTGGTGGCGAACAAATCTATGTCCGTTAACCCCCATAGCTGGATAATCTGTTGGAAGACTATTGGGTTTAGAGCCCACTCTCCCTGTCTTAAAGTGTGGCGACTGAGGAAATCTGCTTTTGAATTTTCTACCCCCCAGATGTAAAGAGCACTGAGGGATGGGAGTTGCTGTTCTGCTAGATGCAGGATCCTGTTTGCCACTACCATCAGGAAGCGTGATCTTGTTCCTCCCTGGTGATTTATATAAGCTACTGTCGTCCCATTGTCGGACCTGATCTGGACATGGCGACCCTGTATGTGGGGAAGGAAGCCTATCAGGGATTTCTCCACTGCCAAAAGCTCTTTTAGGTTCGATGATGTCCCTATCTCATGACGTAGCCAGAGCCCCTGAACCGAGAGATCTGCTAGATGACGACCCCCCCCCCCCAGCCGGAGCCACTTGCATCTGTTGTAATTGTATGGTCGACTGGTCTGGACCACTGCAAGCCTGAGGTCAGATTCTCCCTGTTTATCCACCATGAGAGGGAGTCTACCATCTCCAAGGAAAGAGATAGTCTTTTTTGTAAATGTCCGTTGAAGGATTTTTGTGCTGACAGGACCTCCCACTGAAGAAGCCTCATATGACCTTGAGCCCATTTGACTGCCGGGAGACAGGACGTCAAGGAGCCCAGTAGGGACATGACTGGAGACTTTATGGCCCTTGAGACCAGGCCGATTATTTTGCAAACCTTGTCTTCCGGGAGGAAGCAGGCTTGGAGTTGGAAATTTAGGGTCAAGCCCAGAAAGATCTGAGTCATTGAGGGGGATAGTTTTGATTTTTGAATATTTATCAACCATCCTAGCTGATGTAAGGCTGTCCTGACCTCTAAAAGTTGAGAGGAGCAGTGGTCCTCCGATTTCCCTATTACAAGAAAGTCGTCCAGGTAGGGAACGATCACCACGTTTTTGATTCGGAGAAAAGATGTCACCTCCACTATAACCTTTGTAAACACTCTCGGTGCTATCGAGAGACCAAAAGGTAGGGCAGTAAACTGGAAATGTCTTAATTCCCCTTGGATGAATAGGGCTACCCTTAGGTACTTCTGGTAGTCTGGATGGATTGGGACGTGATAATAGGCATCTTTTAAGTCGATAACTGCCATGAAACAATTGTGGTTTAGGAGTTTTACTGCAGAGTTCACCGATTCCATTTTGAAAGTTTGGTTCTCTATCAGCTGATTTAGACTTTTGAGGTTGATAATGATCCTTAAGGACCCATTTGTTTTTTTTAGCACAAATAGGGGGGAATAAAATCCCCTTTCCCATTGAGAACCTGGAACTTCATGAAGGACCTGCTTGTTGACTAAATCTAGCACCTCCGACTCTAGGGCTATCTGCTCCCCCCTGGACTTCCTCCTGGAGGTGATCATGAAGGTTCGGTGGGGCACTTGACTGAAGCGTATCTTTATGATACTCAACACCCAGGAATTTGAAGTAATGGCTTCCCAAGCTGGGATAAAATGGGAAAGCCTTCCCCCGACCTCTAGCCCTGCGTCATTGGGGAGATTTTTTGGTACTGGAGGATGGCCCCCCAAACATGTAACCAGAGTCTTTTTTAGATCTGGGCTCCCATCTTTTCCTTTCTCCCAGAGAGCGACCCCGGTTAAATCTTTTCCTCCAAAAGTAGGACCTTTTTGGGTCCCCCGTGAACCCTGGGAAACCTCTCTTCCTGTCGCCAGCCTTCTCCAAAAGCTCATCCAGTTTTTGGCCAAACAAGAGTTTACCATCACAAGGAAGGGAACAAAGTGTATGTTTAGACTGCAGGTCTCCTGGGCAACTCTTGAGCCACAGGGCTCGTCTGGCAGTGTTAGATAAGTTAGCAGACCTGTCAGCGAGTTTAACCGAATACGCTGAGGAGTCGGCAGGGAATGCGGACGCTGCCTGTAGTAAAGGTAGATTGGAGAGGATTTTATCTCTGGATATCTCTGGATATCTTTTTTTCCTTGAGCTGGTCTTCTAATTGTTGAAGCCACACTATGAGTGACCTAGCGACATAAGTGCCTGCTACCGCTGGTTTCAGGCCCCCTGCAGCCGCTTCCCAGGTGTGACGCAGGAAGGAATCTGCCTTCTTATCTAGAGCATCCTTTAGACTGCCCGAATCTTCCAGGGGTAGGGACGATTTTTTTGGATGATCGGGCAACAGACCCGTCAACTTTAGGAATTTTATCCCAGGACCCAGAGACACTATCCTCAAAGCGGTACCTTCTTTTAGAGGATGAGGGCAACACTCCCGATTTCTCAGGCTTCCTCCATTCCCGGTCTATAAGGGTCTGAATTTTAGGATTCACTGGAAAGGAGCGTCTCTTTTTTTCCACCAGGCCTGCGAACATAATGTCTTCCTGGGACCAGGCTGCCTTCACCTCCCTCAACCCCATGGTAGATCTGACCAACTTGTCCGTATCCTCAAAAGGAAAACAGGGCCTACCACTGTCTGATGAAGAAGAGAATGATGAATCACTGCGGCATGGATCTTCTGACTGGGAGGATGAATCATAGTCAGAGGAGATATCCATATGGGATCTCTTTTTCCCCTTAAGTAAGCCTTTTAGGGAATCTTGAACCTCTGTACGGATTACAGACCTCAAATTAGAAGCAAACTCCGGGGTGCTCTCCGCTATGGTTTGGTCAATACAGCTAGCACAAAGCTGTTTCTGCCAATCTATGGAAAGGGGGACTTCACAAACCCTGTGCTTCTGTTTGGCGCTACTCTTCTTAGGTTCCTAAGGAATGAAGCACATAATAACTTTCCATTACTATTAAGTGACATTCACAAACATCACTCACCCCTGAAGTCACAAAAGGGTACCGGATTTGGAGGCTGTGGCGGGACATAAGATGAATCCCTTCCGGATGGCCCTGAAGCGTCCGACACCTTACTTCTTCTGCTGCCGCAACGGTTGCTGGAGCGGCTGTCCGTGTGAGAGGCGTCAGACTGCTTCTTCCGCTGGCATTGTTGAGATGGAGGGGTCAGCTGCTGCTGCTCCTGGCTGTCCTGGCCTGCCATAGCTGCCATACTACAAGCATGAATATAGGCAGCGTTTGACCAGGACAACCCCCCCACCTTAAATAGGGCACATCCGGAACCTCCTCCGGATCAGGTGTCCTCCCCCGTCCTGACGCCCGCCGGCCGAGGTTTCAAAAGCCGGCCAGCAAGCGCTTACAGGGCGCCGCCATGATGGATCCGGGTGCCGCCCCCTGACGTCATCGGGCACGCTTCTTCCAGTGTGCACCGCGCCGTGACGTCAGGCGCGTCACACCCGGAAGGCTCCGCTCCCGGGGTGCGGCCAGCCAGGAGCCTGCTGCTGCTGCAGGGAGAGGACAGCGCAGCAGTCTGCGGGGAGCCGGAGCCCTCCTCACCGCCTGCGCACGCTCGGACACGGCTCCAGGGAACCGCGGACAGCGCTTCTGGAACCTGGAACCCGATGCACAGGCTGGTGCCCACTCTTCCACACCGGAACAGGCCCAGGTAAGTATGGACATCTTCCTTTCAGACAGGTTCCCATCAAGGACAGGAAACCAACTGAAGCGAGGGAGAGGTACCGCCCTTTTATTTCAGATGGTTTCCTGTCCTTGGTGGGGCGGATCCCTCTCTCAAGGTGTGCTGTCATGGGTGAGGGGAAAAAAATAATTACCTTTTTGCCACAAAAATGTTGTTTTAGCCCCAGATTTTACATTTTCAAACAGTGAAATGAGTAAAAATATCAACAAGATTTGTCACAATTTCTGCTGAACGTAGCAATACCCCATATGTGGCTGTACTGTATTGCTTAGCCATACAGCGAGACTCGGGAGGGACGGAGCGCTATTTTACTCTTAGAGAACAAATTATCGCAGAATAGCTTGCAGGCTCCATATACAGTGCTCCTAAGTACCAGAAGAGTAGAATCCACCATCAAGTGACCCCATTTTGTAAATTACACCCCTCTGGGAATGTATCTACAGGTGTAGTGACGATTTTGACTTCATGGGTATTTTCCAGAAACGAGCAGCAATGGATGTTGCTAAGTGAAAATTGTAAATCTGCAATTGCAGTGCCTGTACATTATGCCCAGCTAGTGCCTCTGGAGACACGCACCCGTAAATTAAGCGGGTTCTCATTTCTTCAGAAATACCAAACATGTGGTTTAGGCACAATATTGGACAGTTTTGCTTTTATAAACTGTTTATACTATATAGCAGAATGCAGAGTGAGTTGGCAGTGTAATCCATTCGTGAAATAATTTTACAGCAGAGTTTGTAACTTTTATCTCTTTTTCTGAACCATGTTCTAAGCTTAATTTATGACCCCACTGAACTTTCATGTAATCATAAATCAGCTTAGATGGGTTAAGAAGGGAGAGGATGGCTACAGACCCTGCCTTCAGCACAAGCTCACTGACAGATTCAAAGTTAACTAATTCTGCAGTCCATTCTGTACTGTGATACACAGGTGGTAAAAGTGTAAAAGGTGCACAAGTATAATAACATTTTATTGTAAAAATTATTTTTAGCCAAAAAGATTTACCATTAAAGTAAAAATGTCTAAAATATTTATATACATTTTCAGATAATCTTTACACAAATACTTAGGTAAATATAAGGTTTGTACCATTTGATCAGGCCCATGGTGCTGACCATTTGCCAGCTGCGTTGATTCACATGCTCCTGGAATTTCTTTAGGACATCTGCAGCTTGCGTGCCCTCATTCAGTTGGACAGCCAAGGAGTCCTTCACAAACAGAGATGCTCGTATCTTTACTTGTTTACAGGCCTGACAATAAGGAACAGACAGAAAATAGTGGTTTTATTTTATTAGAATTTGTGAATTTCAAAATTAAAATAGGTCGCTGTAACATGTACTCATTAGTGAAAGACAAAATTGAGAAAATGTTGCATGTGAAGCTATTCCTTCAAGTTGTCTTCTTTCTTCAAAGCATTATGGAATCTACTCAGGTTTTGGCTAGTTCTAGCCATATCTCGGGGAGCAGAATGACTGGTTATCTTAACGATTACCAAAGAAGTTGGTACCCTCAACTCTGGCCTTGGACAAATCTATCTAGTTATGATGTGATGTGACAATGGAATCCTGTGTCCTTTAATATAAGAGTATATTCATATGCAGCAGATTTGTTGCAGAAATGTCTAGCACTGAAAATACATTAAATACATTTGATTGGGGTTATTTCTACAGCATGCACTGTATATGGATTTCTGCAAACCCCATTCAGATTAATAGGATGGTGTCAGAAATTTGGGAACGCCAAAAGACAATACTTGTGGGAGCCA
Organism: Phyllobates terribilis; assembly: GCF_046119375.1. Classification (NCBI taxonomy): domain Eukaryota; kingdom Metazoa; phylum Chordata; class Amphibia; order Anura; family Dendrobatidae; genus Phyllobates; species Phyllobates terribilis. The sequence continues at coordinate 217,229,280 of NW_027362765.1, read as the reverse complement.
TGTTGAAGGCCATGTAGATACTTGGTGCATGCATAAACGACAAATAAAACTGAATATCTTCATTGCACCATGCCAGTAAGTTAACTGACAAAAAAATAAAACGTATGGAAAAAATGTAGCATGAGTCTTTGTCGAGCCCCTGAAACATCTACCCACCTCTGTGTGGTTCTTCTCTGGCCTTTCCTTCTCAATGTTGATTTTACGAAGGAAATTGAGAAGCCGCCGTTCATTGGATCTCTTACTGGTGTTCTCATTCAGCTTTCGGACCTGAGACAGTAAGAAGGTGGGTACCTGAAAAAATATAAATGCAACAGCATAATGGAATGGCACATAAATATCCAAACACTAAACTAAACTACAGTCGGACATAAATCATTTTCAACCTACAGATATTTGATCTTAAATCAATAAGTTGGCACTTACTCTGTGTGACTGCAGACTTATGAATCCCCCCAGAGTACGCACTGTGCACTGCGGGGATTCGCCGGTTTCTGAGCCAAGACTGGAGGATATGTATGAGTTGCACACACTCCCAGCCAGGGCCAGTCTAGTGTGCATGGCCTCTCTCCATATACTTGTATAAAGCAAGGCCCCACCCCGTCAAGTAACGCAGATGTCCAATGGCCATGGCCGACTAGAGGGCAAGACCTCACTCCATACTAGTGTATGGAATTGAGGCCGTGCCCACTGGCCGGGAGTATGTAAAGTCATACATACCCTCCGGTCCCAACGAATCCCCGCAGTGCACACTGCATGTACTGGGGGGATTCATAAGTCTGCAGACTAGTGGACTGGACAACCCCTTTTAACAAAGATAGACCAGAATAGAAATTGCGTTCAAAGCAGCCGCAAACGATTTTTTAGAGAAAGTGAGAGACTATAGGCAAGAAGAAAAGTAGCCACCCTACTTTTCTCAAACATTCAGCCCAAATGATATCGCAAAGATAATACGGCCATACAATACTGCCACATAGAACACAGCCATGTGGTACCCATATAAACTAAGTTCCGAAACAATGACACTACACACAGCTAAATAGTACTGAATGGTTTTGTCACTCTCTGTGGGTTCTCATCAATGGGAGCACCTAGAAAACATGGACTATGGGAATTTGCTTATTTTTAGACCTCCTATAACCCCCATTCTGCATCCATCCCCCTTTTACCCAGTATAAAAACATGGTCCTGGACAGTTTCTTAGCAGAATTTGGGGCTCCTGTGAAATCGAGCCGTAGCACGGTCGTAGTAGAACATAGGATTTTTTTTCTATACACTTTACACTAGTGTACATGTGGCTATAATAGTAATGATGGTGGGATCCAATAATACCGCTAGACTTAAAGGGGGTTTTCCCACAAACAAAAGTTCATTTTAATAAATAGATCTTGGAATAATAATAATTTCCACAAATGGATGTTTTTAAATAAAATGTTCCTGTGCTGAGATAATCTTATAAATGTTCCCCCATGTAATGTCTGTGTCTGACCGTACAGGGACATGGTTTGATCATACCACATCTCCTGGGCAGGGGAGAAAGCAAAAGAGTATACAGACATTACAGTATGGGATCAGAACTGATTCTTTCTTTTGAAGTAAAACATTGTTTAAATACAGGCAGAGAAATGTTTTACCTCTCAAAAAGAATCAGTTGTGATCCCCTCCTGTAATGTCTGTATACTCTTTTGCTTCCTCCCCTGCCCAGGAGATGTGGTATGATCAGACCATGTTCCTGCACGGTCAGACACAGCCATTACACAGTACACAGCAGGGGCACATTTATAAGATTATCTCTGCACAGGAACATTTAAATTTAAACACATCCAATTGTGGAACTTATTATTATTCCAAGATCTATCGATTAAAAAGAACGTCCGCTCATGGGAAAACCCCTTTAATATAAAGGATGTCAATATCTGTGGGCTACCCCAAACATGGCATTGTCTTATATACTTTTATATAGTACGTGAGGCTTCATAAACTTAAGAGAAAAGTCAGTAATATAGATCCACTTATATGAATATGACAGTATACATTCATACACATTAAAGGGAACTCACTGTCCATAACAAGTCTTGGTAGTGTACCATGGCCATGACCAGGCCAGCCACCCCCTCTGCCTGCTGCTTCTCTCCACCTTCGTGGCTCCTGCCACAGCTCCCTCTATAGAGAAAAAGGTTAGGTGCCATGATGGTGGCAATGTTCCACAGCGACATAAGATTACGTTTTTCATGAGAAGCCACTTTACGGAGAAACCCTAGCAATGCCTACAAGTTAGGGGAATAAAAATGGTATGGTTACTAAAGGCAACTGCACAAAAATACATTGTACACCAAAGAAATGACCATTCATTCAAGAGGATGCCACTGGAGAAAAAATTCTGGAACATCTTTGCTCAAATCTTTATATTATTCTGTTCCTCTGCTTTTCCTCCTGAATGTTCATGAATGAATTGACAACTGTATGTTACAATTGTGAAAGAGGTTGTCCAATTGGACAGTGTCAGATTGTCTGGACAGACCCATAAATTGTAACCTTTGTCTGTTTATATACAGTATTTCTAGGAGGAATAACAGAGGAACGGCACAATGGAAGATTTAAGAGAAGATGCTCCAGAAAGGTTACTTCATGAGGAATTACTAATACAGACATGTCAAGAGAGCCGACAGGTCTCCTCATGGTTGAGGAAATTATTTTCATTTTAATGCAATTTTATTTTGAACATGGTAGAAGAAGGTATGTATTTTGTAAACATAAATACAAAATCTATAGAACTTTCAACTAAAGAACTGAGACTGTAATGCTGTCAAGTGAACAGATCAAGGACAGATTGTATCAAAGTATAAAAGAATGCTACCTTTAAGGTGCTGCGGTTTGCCTCTGGAAGCACCAAGATAAGAAGGTTCAGAGCTTGGAGCCTTTGCTTCAAATTAGTGATTTCTACATAAAAAAGACACAACCTATCAGTTTCTCCATTATATAACACAGTAAAACAATAAAAAAAAAAAAACACACACACACACACACACACACACACACACACACACACACACACACACACAGCCAGCAAAGACAATATAGGGCAAATATGCAAGATAAACCAGTTCTCCCATTGTACAATGATGATAATCACAGGTTTTATCATCTTCACACAGCACATATTGTGTATTCTGGAGTTTCTTCACATAAGGGTGCATTCACATAACCATGTGAAATGTCCAAGTGCTCCCCGATTTTTTATCGGACAACACCCAGACCCATTGACTTAAATGGATCTATTCAGACATAGGTGAATCAACAAAACAAATGTGCAGGGTGTAGGTAGTGACATGTTCAATAAAAATGCATATAGATTGTATTACATATTATTAAAAGACATAAAAAATGCCATATATACACACACACACACACACACACACACACACACACACACACACACACACACACACAGAAAAAGGCCGGTGAGCCAAATCAAGAAATTGCATACAAAAATATAGATATATAAATATAAGGCAGAGGAATCTCCTCAGACATAAGAAGGTAATGATAACGTGAAAGAAAATAATCATAGAATACAGGGTAAATATAAATAATAGGGTAACAGTGGACTAAATGTCCATTCTGATTAGAAAACAGATTCCATAAATGCCAAAGTTAGTGGTATAACAGTGGCTCACTCACCATATACCCAAAGTGTGTTTTGCAACTGCTTCATCCTGGGTGGATGTAGTGGTACACTCCAGACAAAGCACTTGAGAAACGCGCATCGGGTATATGGTGGATGAGACACTATTATACCACTTATTTAAGAAAAACGCAGTCAGCTCACCCTGACTTGGACGCTGGCATCGTTTCTCTTCCTGTTAAAACACTAACTTTGACATTTATGGAAACTGTTTTCTTCTCAGAGTGATTTTTGGTACACTGTAACCCCTACAATTTATATTTACCCTGTATTCTATGATGGGTTTCCTTTGACGTTTAACGGCCTTCTGTCTTTTCCTGTGCCTCATAATTAAATAATTATATTTTTCACATGCAATATCTTGATTGGCTGATTGGCTCACCCGCCATTTTCTCCATGTGTCTGTGCATGTTGCCGTTTTTTATATCTCTACCTACGTACATCCTGCACACTTGGTTTTTTGGTTTACCATTTATATATGTGCATTGGGATTAATTCTTTGCTCTGGGCCACTGCCCCTTGGTTTTTATTCAGACATCCGTTAAAATGACACATCCAAGAATGAGATCCTGAAACTCAGTGTATGTCCTATTCTGATCATATTTTGAAGATTAGAATAGGATGCACAAATTTATGAGGGAATATGGGGAGACACAAAAAGGTATAACTTACTCTGTACAGCAGTGAAGGCAGGTAGATATTCAGCAGTAAGCAATGGGGCAGGCAGCTCTCGGAGGAAGAGCTTCAGGAGCCCGGCAGCATCATGTGGATTAACTTCATCCCAGGAGAAGAGGCCAGCATAAAAGTTTTTCTCTAAACGCTGCTGTAAGGACTAAAGGGAACAAAAAAAAAAAAAAAAAAAAATATAGTGAAATTATAATCTAACACGTATAACAATAATACAGTTATGTGGCTTATAAACACATGTATTCACACATTTACTTACACACAAATTAACAGTCATTGAAACAGGCAACCAACCTCATGGAAGTCATTATGGGAAACAGAGGCGTAATGATAGAGAATGGTTTTTAGTCACACCATGGCTCTGAAGCCAAAGGGTACCCAGAAGTTTCCTTTGGCCCATATGAGAAAAACTCCTTTGATAGTTTTGAGCCTAGTTGGATATGTTGCACTTGAGCCCACAAGCTTCAAGTTATCTCACTGATGGGACCACAACTGATCTCATACTTTAGCGCTGTCGGCACTATACTGTTCAGTCTGTAAGGTACACATGGTTCAAGGTGTAGCGCTACGTCTCTAGGCACAAGTGAAACAGGTTCTTTTTGTTAGCTGAATATCCCAAATATTACTACTATGGTGGGAGTGGGAGTATTTTCTCCGTCCCTTTAATGCTGCTTATTGACTATTCATGCATGTCTTTTCCACTTCACCGCCTCCTCTTTTGTGTGGTGGGTGGTTACCTATTATTTTTCAGGTTTTATATTTTATTACTAATTGTCTTTTTAATAATCTTCCTTAGTTTTGTCTGGACTGAGAGGTTTTCTCTTCCCCGCTCGTCTCCCCTATCCTACAGTGTGGGTGCGTTATGGATTGAGTCGTCTGCAGGCAATTCTGCCTGGACGCCTGAAGATGAATACTACTTAAATATTGAATTATGCTTTATGTATTTTGCTGAATTACTACTCTGTCATTATCTCTCCAATTAAGCATATGCACTCACTATGTGTGTTTTGTGTTCCCGTTTGTATCCAGTATTGTGTGTACTGACCAGTAATTGGTTGTTTTCATTGCACTAATTCCTTAACCTCCTCCGGAGCAGTGCGCATGCGCTGCCTCCTCTGGTGGCCGGGCGCGCACCCGGTCGTATACATGACGCCTGCGGGTGCTCGGGCACTTCCAGCGCCGGGTGCCCGCGCATGCGCGGTGCATCTTGACAGCCTGGGTGGGTGCTCGGCACCTGGGCTGGCTGTGCATGGCCGACTTTGAGCATTCGGGAGAGGGAGAAAGACATGCCCCCTTCTTCTGACCATGTGATTGGTCACGTGAGGCCTCAGGGGGCTTAAATAAGGCCCTCTAGTCACTATTAATTACTGCCCCTTGAGAAAGCGGCTGTGTACGCTGCGAAACGAGCGTCAGGGTCCACCACTGTGCCCCTTGTGCTGCCTCTTCCACCCACGGCCCATAGCTACTTACTACTGGTAAGATCATCATAGGATTAAGTAGCCCATTTATATGAAAATTGTTTATGGACGTTCCAGATACACTTATATTGGCATTTGTTAAACGATGGTGATTGTTTACATGCCATACCTGTGCAGCACTTTATAGTTCTATTTTTGCAGCCTATTATGAAATTTCTTGCTAGGGTCTCGTTTTTGGGTTGTGGAGGAATTGGCTGCACATTTGTTGCCGTCAGCTACCAGTGTTTGTTGTTTATATGAAATTTTTGTATTTAGAAATAACATATGTATGTTTTAGCCATTATAACTCCTGTGTCTCCTTTTACATAATCTTTTTATTGTGTGTGTGTGTTATGGTCTGACTCTGGCAAAGTGGAGATTATCACGATGTGTGGGTTGTGCTTACGAAGGAGGAGGTCCGGATCTCATCCTTTCCATAAGCGCAGCCAGAACATCATGATACTCTCCTCCAGATACAGGGCTGCTACTACAGCACATCAGGCTTCTGCAGGTGTTGTGTCTATACTCACTTTTCCAGTGTTAAAGAGGTTGTCTGGTCTAAAACAACAAGTTTGCAGTCACTTTATGTGACTGCAGACTTATGAATCCTCACAGCACACACACTGCGAGTATTCTCTAGTGTCAGCGCCTGGAACGGCGGTCACGTGACCACAAGTATGCGATATGCATACTCCTGGCCAGAATCAAACTGGCCTATTTTCTGGGCGCTCCATGCAAGTGCATTGTGCGAGGCCGGAAACAATCTTGTTGGAATCCGTCAAGAAGTATGCCTATCACGTACTTGCGGTCATATGGCTGCGGTTCCTGGTGCGGACACCGGAGAATACTCAAAGTGCATGGGCTGTGAGGATTCAGAAGTCTGCAGTCACATAAAGTGACTGCAGACTTGTTGCTTTGGACCGGACAACCTCTTTAACACTGGAAAAGTGAGTATGACAGGAGGGAGCCATCTGTGGCGAGTATGGCATGAACTCAACACAGAGGTGTGGGTTGTGGGCCCAAGGAAGCTAGAAGGAGTGGGGCTGAAGAGTCACTGTGTAAGCAGGTCCTGAAACAAGACTAGGCAGACCAGGTCAGGGCACGGGTATTACTGCAGAAGTGAGCTATATATGACGTGCCCAAGGGATGGGGACTCGGCGCCCGGGCCTTGCTGTTTGGTTTTTGGGGGATGCCGCGGTGGCCGGCTCCCGGGGCCGTACCCTGGGGTCACTCTTAAAAGCAAGGAATAATGGGGGGGAAAAGGTGTATGGGAAAGGGGAAAGTTCGTGACGCCACCCGTGGTGTCTGGTGAGACTCACCAGCGCTGCTACAGTCCTCTGAGGCCGGTGATCAGGCACAGAGTGACTGCAGACTTGTTTTATACCAAACACCTACTTTAAGGGTCTTTCAGCAGTGATTGGATGTTTCTGCCACTTTTATAGTACAATTAATTGCAGGGTTTGATACCTCTGCAATGTTTCCATCACACACACCCCAGCAATGTGACCCACATCCTTCTTCTATTCGAGCTAATCACTAGTGATTGGTCATTTGCGAACGAACCAAGACAAAGAGCCGACTCTCTGCTGTGAACGAAGGGAGCCAGTGTGACGCCTCTACTCGTAAAGCCCGTGTTTTACCCTGGGTGTTGGGGGACTCTGTGTCGAGCCCTGTGATGGAGAGGTGGGATGCAGCCGTGGCCCGGGCCCGACCCGTGCTCAGGGCAGTCACAGTTAAAAAAGAGACGGTGCGTGCTTGTCCGGGTTGAGTGGCTAATTAACGACTACGCCACCTGTGGTGCCTGGTGAAGGGACACCAGCACCGCCGCAGTCCGCTGAGGCATGGTGGTATGGCGGCTAAAGTTCTTACTACTCCCCACAGGCGGAGCAGGGCCTCAGGGCAGAGGGACAGGATGGAGGGGGTAGTAGTTGAGGAGAAGGGATCCCGCATCCCGCGGTGTGGCGCAGAAATAACAGTCCGGAGGCCATAGGGGTGAACTTCCAAGGCTTTACTCACTTAGATGGCAGAGGAAGGCGACTCCCTGCTCCCCGCGGAGTCCTGCGGTCACCAGGGACGGGGGTCCGACAACCTCCGAGCAAGTCCAGCATTCAGTCGGGACCCTACACCAGAGTGTTCCTGAACTACAGACCGAATCCTTTCCTGTCCATGTGTGTGCAAATAGGCCGGGACTCCCTCTGAACTCCTCTCAGAACACGGGCACGGGTGGCAGCTCCGCTCCGTCCGATACCCGGTGGGATCCTCTGGGCCTACCGGGCTTTGCTGACCAGGACATAGAGTAGCAAGGTCGGGTGTCGGGGGCCGGTACCCCTTTTGCAGCTGGAGTCCCTCTGAATATATCAGCATGGCGAGGACAGGTGGCGTACACCGCTCTGTCTGCATCCTGCCTGGGATCCATTTGCTGTGGAGCCACACTCTCAAGCTCCGGGCCTTCTTGATCCTGGTCCTTGGCCGGGTTGAGACATTCCTGGTCTGTAACCTAACTCTCGTCCCAAGGCCAGGGTACGAGGGCTGTGTCACTTGCCGGTGCAGGCCCACACAGGATCTGCGCTCCCGGAGGGAGGTCACATTACACACAGTAGTTTGACAGCAACCAAGACCAAGATCAAAGATGGCTTTCTATTAAATATGAAATCTAAGGTGTAACTAACTTGTAAGTCCTCCACCCTCACCCACTAACTGGTTCCCCCCCTCACTCTTGGTTCCCCAGTCTCCTTGTAACCAGGGGAGCAGCACCTAGTGAATACTTGCCCCCTCTGGTGGAGAAGTGTGGTGTTGGATGCAAAAGGCTAGGTCACTACCATCACACTGGCCTTACCTCAGAGGAGGAACACTACACTCCATTAAAGAAGTGCAGCATCCCTGTGGCGGTTGAACCCTCAGGGGCGCCACACCAGCACCCCAGTGAGAGACACTAAATTCCCTTAATGGCTCTCACCAAGTCTAAAACCTTGTCCACTCATCAATTTAATTGGTCGGCTGCAAGTGGGCATGGTTTTGACCGCATTAATGTCATCTTAAAATATGTGTTCACTTGGGGTGAACACATACTTAATATATTATTATACCACATCACAGTCATCATACTATCTTCAGGAGGGGTTTCTTCATCTGCCATACTCTTACAGGTCCATATTCCTTATAAGAAGAGACATCTTGCAGTGCACATGAACATAACCAGTCCATGGCAGATCCACCACTGACTACTAAACTAAAGCTTCATGATCAGCTTTACTAATGTGACTTAATTACATGAGTCTGTAGCCAGGAAAAATATCAGAAATCTAGATTTATTGAACATCATCTCAATCTCTGCTACAAAGTAAATGAAAATAGTTTATACTTTTACACTCGCTCAGGGTGGTCTGAACCAGGAGAGTTAGGCTACATCTCGGCCTCTGTTCCAAGAGGCAGCCAGTTATGGTATTTGCCTACACAAATAGGATGCTTCTAAGACAGATGGTGAAATACGGATTCAAGTGGACATACCACCATGTGCACATCGGTGGAATAACACAGACACCATACATGGAAGGGAACATTAAATTTAACAATGGAACTATGAAACATTCCATTATAAGAGCAAAAGTGAACTGAGATTTAGTGCCAACCTTATGTACTGGATCATCAGAAAGATTCTTTACCTTCATTCGTGCCTGTGACCCGCAGATTCTTAAAATGCCCTGAAGCTCCAGACCATTCTTTTCTAGACAAGTCAGAATCTACCAAACAAAATATAGTAATAGCTATATTACATGTGATAACCACAGATCATGATTAATACATACAACCTAATATTGAGCTCCATTGTTAAAGAAGGAGAATCATGTCAAACATCAAAATTGTCTTTGAGAAAAACGTATTGGTTCCAACAGATGTCCAAATATAATGATATATTGTATATACATGAGTATCAGTCAGGAGAATTATATATATATATATTTTTATTATTATTTTTTTTTTTTAACAAATACTTTGTTCATTATACACTTCTACATGTAGCTATGCAATGTATTCTTTGTAAAGGGAATCTGTCAGCAGGTTTATGCAATGTAATTGAGAGCTGCATGATGTAGGTACAGGGACCCTGAGACCAGCAAAGTGTCAATTGCTGATCTAGTTGCTCTTATTTTGATACAATGACTGGTTTATCTGCTGCAGATCTATCAGCTCTATGAATGCTGAGCTCTTTATAACCCCACCCGCACCACTGTATAGGCAGAAAGTTGACAGTTTACACATTAAGCTGTTAATCAATGCTGTGGACAGGGTTACGCACACCATATACAGTGTGAGCCCCTATACAGTCCACCTATATACAGTATGAACCCCCACATAACCTCCTTGTATAAAGTATGAGCCCCCATATAGCCTCCTATATACAGTATGCACTCCCACGTAGCCCCTATATACATGCACACATCCCATACACATGAAAAAAAAAAAACATACTCACCTCACTCCTGTTCTCCCAGAGCTGAGCTCCGATCTCTGGTGCACTGACTATCCGCATAGCAGACGCGATAAAGCGACGTCATCTCGTCTGTTCTCTCACACGCTGATTAGTGGAAGAAGGAGTTGCTTACATCCAGAGGATGTGGATACTGGTGACAGCGGACAGGAGTGGACAGATGGCGAGCAAGGACACAGTACAGCCTGTGGACCACGGTTTCAGCCCTTTGGCTGTCTCGGTCCACGGTCCGGACTGGAATAGCCAGAGGGCCGGATGTGGCCTGCGGGCCTCAATTTTGTCCAGCTCTGCCTCAAGTGATAATCTCACGATGATAAAAGTGATTTTTATCAAAACCCCAGAAAGAAGCACAGTAAGTGACACATCACCGGAATAGGGGGCTCTGTCTTTACATTATGCTGCTCTCACATTATGTAGCAAAAAATTCCCTTTAAAAAGTTGTGCATGTGGAGGTTACTATTTATGTGTAGTAGCACTTTCCAATTGACAAAAAAGATTCAAGAGCTTTAAATGGATGTAATAAACTTTAAGCCATCATACACAGAGGGAAGGAGAGAAAACGAGAGGGTGTATTCTTGTATCTAAGTTGTGTAGCTAAAGCTCCAAATTAACAGATTTTGGCTCCTTTCATTTAGCAATGCGGTGTGCTGAATTTCAGAAGAACGAGCAGCTCTAAGGCACTAATTTAAGGGCGGAAATACCACTGGGGCAACCTGAAGTCACACAAAGGCCCAAAAGGTAAGGGGGCCACTTCCACCATAAAGTTAATAAAGACAAGATATAGGCAACTTCACAATTTTCATAAAAAAAAAGCCTGAAATAACATAGCTCAATCCTTACCGCCTGCAGGATAAGTGGGACCTGTGTGTTGGTTACCAGCTTTCGATCTTGTTCCAGTAGAGAGGTGAGAGATACTCCAAATAACCGACTCTCTAAAATAAACAAAAGCTCACATTGTAAACTTTAGGAGGGACACAGAAATTTCTCTCTACACTGGTACTGAATGATTTCATGAAGATAATGAACAAGTCTTCTAAACGTCATCACAATAGATCTATCAGTTCCATTATATTGTACATGACCGATGGAAGTACAGGCAGATACTGACCTGTAGGCCTACGCTTGGATGCTTTATTCCTCTTTAGATCCAGTTCTAAAACATCACAAAGTGCAGTCAGTTCAATGAGAGCAAATGCGGGCACTTGCTTCATGTCAAGAGAGGACAAGTCAGAAACCCGGGTGACACCAAGTCTTCCCTTTTGTAACTGAAAATGCTGCAGAACAAGAGACAAAATAGAGTAAGAAACACGTCCAAAACCTGTATTACCAATGAAAAACCATTGGACTCCATTAGTAATAACTGAATTCTCACTTTATTATTTTTTATATTTCTCCACTAAACATTGGGGGGTCTAGAGCACAGTGCTCCATCCATCCACTTGGGCACTGTACTCCACCCATGGCACACGCTCTGGCATTTCAGAGAAAATATACTTTGTAAATCTCAAGGTAGGGAGACAAACACATCCAGAAGTGTTGGGAAGAGCCGACTGGGGGTGGCGCTGGACTAGTCTGGTCTTCGGCTATTGTTCCTGACCGGATTTTCAAAGTATATTTTCTCTGAAATGCTCCTCCAATAATATTCCTCACACAGCCAGGCTGTGATTGATTTATGCTGTACATGGTTTATGCAGCATGAATCATCTGACCTTATCATTGTCCAATATTTTAAACAAGATGAAGTTTCCATGTAAATTTAAACTATACATTATTTGCTTACTGTGGGGTAAGAAAGGTGCAGGCTCTTTACCAACGCTTGACAAAATGGAGACACTGTGCCTACAAAACAGCATCTTAAGGCCTCATTCACACATCAGATTTTTTCACGCACGAGAAAAAAGTACCAGAGCGCGGAATGAAGATCGTCCGATTTTCTCGTACGTGGAGAAACATAAATAAAATTCTTCACCTTCTCCATTCTGAGAATACGTGAAAATCATACCACACTTGAATGTGATCCGAGAGTGGATCCATTTTTTCTCAGATCCATTGACTGGCATTGCCAAGTTTGATCCAACCCTCGGATCAAAAATCTGACATGTCTCCAATATTTGCCGCAGACTACTTGGTCTGAGGAAAAAATGCAGACATGAGAATAGTCCCATAGAATATCATGGGTACGAGTGCTATTTGTGAAAAACACGAATAGCACTCCTATGCAAAAATCGGACATCTGAATGAGGCCCAAGAGGTACTGTGTCATCAGAAAATGACCTATTGTTTAAATCTAATTAGTGTGTTAAACGTATTTTTTTTATATTTTTTCTTGCAATTTTTTGCTCCAGTGACAAAATTGGGAAAATTTCTAACTTTTTGTGTGATAAACATTATGTGGAAGAAAAAAAAAATACATGTGACATGAAACCAGATTTAAAAGGGAACCCGTCATGTCCCCAAGTGTTATTAGCCAGGCACATGGCTTTCAGTCAGAGGCGTGCCCGGAGTGCCTACAGTCACCCCTTAGTACACAGTGAGCGGCCGCTATAAGCATGCCCCAGGCACTTTGACCGCTCACTCTTCAGCGCACTTGTGCAGAGCAAGCTGTCAAAGTGCCGGCGCATGCTTATAGGCACCGCTCACAATGCTGTGAGTGATGACAGTACCCCCTCCGTACACTCCGCTATGACTGAAAGCTGGCGGCTCCCAGGAGGAATAAAGTTTATTTTCTCCTGGTAGCTGAACTTTCACTAAGGCAGCCAGACAGCAGTGTAACACTATTAGCCTGCAGATTGACCCTATATCTGCAGGTTAATAGCGTTTGGGGACACGGCAGGTTCTCTACATCAGAGGTCCCCAACCGCCGGTCCGCGGACCAGGACCGGGCCGTTGGGGTTTTTCAGCCGGTCCGCGGGGAGAGGGGGCCCCTCCAGCCTCCAGCAGGGCCGCCAACAGGGCATGACTGCCCTGACTCCAGTATGGGGCCCGGCCGGTAGGAGCCCCCTCGGAGCCCCCCTCTTGTGCGTCTCTCTCCTCATGGGGCCCCCGGCCGCATGCTAAGCGCCGGGTCCGGAACATCTTAGCGCTGCGCTGCTGCGGCAGCACCTTCATGATTCCCCTGACTTCCGGTCATGTGACGGCGCCGTCACATGGCCGGAAGTCAGGAGAACCTGGTGTCAGCGATTTGGACGAGCGCCAGGATTCTGCAGGGATCGCATGGGGGTAAGTATAACAAGTTTTATTTTTTTTTAAATACAATTAACTAGGAGTGGGGGGAATGGGAGATGCACATGGGGGGAGGGGAGAGATGAGAGATGCACATGGGGAGGGGAGAGATGAGAGATCCACATGGGGGGGAGGGGAGAGATGAGAGATGCACATGGGGGAGGGGAGAGATGAGAGATCCACATGGGGGGGAGGGGAGAGATGAGAGATGCACATGGGGGGAGGGGAGAGATGAGAGATGCACATGGGAGGGAGGGGAGAGATGAGAGATGCACGGGGGGGTGAGAGATGCACGGGGGGGTGAGAGATGCACGGGGGGGATGAGAGATGCACGGAGGGGGATGAGAGATGCACGGAGGGGGATGAGAGATGCACGGAGGGGGATGAGAGATGCACGGAGGGGGATGAGAGATGCACGGAGGGGGATGAGAGATGCACGGAGGGGGGTGAGAGATGCACGGAGGGGGGTGAGAGATGCACGGAGGGGGGTGAGCTGCACATGGGGGGGTGAGAGATGCACATGGGGGGGTGAGAGATGCACATGGGGGGGTGAGAGATGCACATGGGGGGGTGAGAGATGCACATGGGGGGGTGAGAGATGCACATGGGGGGGTGAGAGATGCACATGGGGGGGTGAGAGATGCACATGGGGGGTGAGAGATGCACATGGGGGGGTTATGTTTACATAACTTTGTTGCCTTATGAAGGGCGGGGGGGGGCCCCCAAAAATTTCTTGCACAGGGGCCCACTACAGTCTGTGTCCGCCCCTGGGATGAAGTAAATGCAGCTGAACAGCAGCTGTCAGGACAGCTGCCCTGTCCTGCTGCAGGGCGTGATGGGGCCTCAGTGATGCGGCTCCTGGCACAGCACATTATGTGGGGCTCCTGGCATAGCTCCTGGCGGGGACCTGGTCTACACTATATGATAAGTATGCACTAAACTCCAAATCCCTCCATTACCCCGCCCCCATATGACCAAAGCCCCGCCCACCCCACCCCCTCCTTGCTGGGCCATGGAAAAATGATCTTGCTTCAAGCCGGTCCCTGGTGCAAAAAAGGTTGGGGACCACTGCTCTACATAATAGGTCATTTTCTTTCATTTTAAAGTGCCAGTTAGGGGGAATATATGGAAAGTTTCTTTTCAGTCACCTATGTAACCCGTAGTGAGTGGATTGTATGGGATCACAGGACAATTCCTTGCAATGTGCAATGTGATAGACATGTACAGAGAGTAGAGACACTTACAGGTAGAGACTCAGGTTGCCAGGCTGATTTGCTATTCTCATTATGACCAAATGCTGCTTGTTCTGAATAAGCCACGTCCATGTTGTGGACATTAGATGCCTCAGAACTCTTTAACCTGGAAGGAGCTTTAATGTAAAAGGAAATTAATTATACAAAATTGATCTACGGCACCTCTGCCAGAGCAAGAATAAAATGCAACTTCAATAGCCCCATATTATACCATCCAGTTAGCATCCCTTTCCTGCAGAGCCTATTTTCTATACATTGTCCTAATCCCACTGCTCTACATGATCATACATATATGATATTAAAGATGTGTCTGACAGGATATCAAGACTCTTCAGACCTACAGATCACTACCCATTCCTGCTAATACATGTGGGGATAAATGACACCGCAAGAAAGGACCTGGAAACCATCTGCAGTGACTTTGAAGACTTAGGCAAGAAAGTGAAAGAATTGGGAGCGCAGGTGGTCTTCTCATCCATCCTCCCAGTGGATGGCCATGGAACAATGAGGTGGAATAAGATTCTACAGGTGAACAACTGGCTACGTCGATGGTGCCGTCAACAAGGATTTGGATTTCTGGATCACGGAATGAATTACCTATACTATGGACTACTTGCTAGAGATGGGGTGCACCTTACGAAGACTGGAAAACATGTATTTGGAAGTCGCCTTGCTACACTCATCAGAAGAGCTTTAAACTAGAACAATGTGGGAAGGGAAGCAAAAGGCCAGAAAAAGCCATACAGCTGACAAATACTATTCAGATCTCTGCTACTGGAAGTGGAAAAGAAGAACAAAGACAAAACAATTTAAATAATAAAAATATGGGAGGAAGAGAAACCAATCACAAACTAAAATGTTTTTATACAAATGCACAAAGCATGGGCAACAAACAAGGAGAATTGGAACTACTAATGCAGGAAAAGGAATATGATGTCATTGGAATCACTGAAACTTGGTGGGACGATACACATGATTGGAATAAAAGGCTAAAAGGATACAACTTATTTGCAAGAAACAGACTTGATAAACGAGGAGGAGGTGTTGCATTGTATGTTAGAAAAGCGTATATCTGCACAGAGATTGAAGCTTCAGAGACTGGGAGTTCTGTGGAAACTGTTTGGGTAAGAATACAAGGAGAGAACAACGGAAAGGACACCATTGTAGGCATTTACTACAGGCCACCTGGGCAAGCTGAAGATATGGATGAACTCTCTATGTATCAAATGACCAAGTTCTCCAAAAAATATGACGTAGTGGTCATGGGAGATTTCAACTATCCAGACATTTGTTGGGAATCTCTCTCAAGTAAAACTAACAGGTCAAGCAAATTCTTATCCTCTCTTGCTGACAACTTTATCTTCCAAAAGGTAGGGGAGAAAACAAGGGGATCTGCTACTTTGGATCTAATCCTTATAAACAGTGAGGAAATGGTTGAGGAGGTAAAGGTGGCTGGGACCCTAGGAGGCAGCGATCATGCTATTATAGAATTTTGGATAACTAGAGGAGGAAGACATGTGAAGACTCAAACTTCAAGGTTAGATTTTAGAAAGGCAGATTTTAAGAGACTCAGAAAGAGAATAGGAGGGATCCAATGGCTGGATGTCCTTAAGGACAAAAATGTCCAGGAAGGATGGGAAATTTTTAAAAATGAGATTCTCAAAGCACAATCATTAACAATCCCGAAAAGTAGGAAGAATGGGAAGCATTTAAGGAAACCAGGATGGATGAACACAGAACTTAAACACATGCTAAAAAGAAAGAAAGAAATGTTTATTAAATGGAAAGAGGGAGGCATATCTAAAGAAGATTATAATGCAGTCTGCAGATCCTGCAGGGCACGTATCAGGTTAGCTAAAGCTGACAATGAATTAAAGCTTGCAAGAGATGTCAAAAGCAATAAAAAAGGATTTTGGGGGTATGTCAAAAGTAAAAGAAAAGTCAAAGATGCTATAGGATTTTTACAGGATGAAAATGGAGAAATGGTAAGAGGATGTTGAGAAGGCCGAACTTTTTAATTCCTATTTTGCATCTGTTTTCTCTCAGAAAGAAAATGTAACATCAACTGATCTTCACTGTCCTTTTAAAGGAATAGAGGAATCCAAGTTATCTGTAAACAGAAAGATTGTGAGGGAATATTTAGCTAACATAAATGAGTTCAAGTCTCCAGGTCCAGATGAATTACACCCCAGAGTACTGAAGGAGATCGTAGAAGAAATTTTAGAACCACTCTCCATAATCTTTGAAAATTCTTGGAGAACAGGAGAAGTCCCAGAAGACTGGAGAAGAGCAAATGTTGTTCCTATCTTCAAAAAGGGGAAGAAGGTGGACCCAGGGAACTATAGGCCGGCGAGTCTGACTTCTATACCAGGAAAGATCTTTGAACAAATTATTAAACAACATGTATGTAAGTACATGGATAAGAATGAAGTGATTAACCAGAGTCAGCATGGGTTTGTAACTAACAAGTCATGTCAGACTAACTTAATTTCCTTCTATGACAGAATCACTGACTGGGTGGATCAGGGAAATGCTGTAGATATAGTATATCTTGACTTCAGCAAAGCATTTGACAAAGTATCTCACACCATCCTTATTGAAAAAATGACCAAGTATGCAATGGACCAGGCAACTGTTAGGTGGATTCATAACTGGCTTAGTGATCGGACTCAAAGGGTGGTTGTAAATGGCTTCACATCCAGCTGGATGAATGTCTCAAGTGGGGTACCACAGGGCTCCGTCCTGGGACCTGTATTGTTCAACATCTTTATCAATGATTTAGATGAAGGAATTGAGGGTAAACTGATTAAATTTGCTGATGACACAAAGCTAGGAGGGATAGCTAATACTAGAGAAGAGAGAGAGAGGATTCAAAAAGACCTAAATAAACTGGAGCAGTGGGCAGCAACCAACAGAATGGTTTTAACAGGGAAAATGCAAAGTACTACATCTGGGCAATAAAAATGAAAAAAGCATATACAGAATGGGAGGAATAGAGCTAAGCAACAGTACATGTGAAAAAGACTTAGGTATACTAATAGATCATAGACTGAACATGAGTCAACAGTGTGATGCTGCAGCAAAAAAGGCAAATACAATTCTGGGATGTATTAACAGAAGCATACAGTCTAGATCACGTGAAGTCATTATCGGTCTTTACTCCTCTTTGGTCAGACCTCATCTGGAATACTGTGTACAGTTTTGGGCACCACATTTTAAAAAAGACATAGACAAACTGGAGCAAGTTCAGAGAAAAGCGACCAGAATGGTGACTGGTCTGCAAACCATGTCCTATGAGGAACGGTTGCAGGATTTGGGAATGTTTAGCTTGCAAAAAAGAAGACTGAGAGGAGACTTAATAGCTGTCTACAAATATGTCAAGGGCTGTCACATTGTAGAAGGATCATCTTTATTCTCATTTGCACAAGGAAAGACTAGAAGCAATGGGATGAAACTAAATGGGAGGAGACACAGATTAGATATTAGAAAAAACTTTTTGACAGTTAGGGTGATTAATGAGTGGAACAGGCTGCCACGAGAGGTGGTGAGTTCCCCTTCAATGGACGTCTTCAAACAGAGGCTGGAAAGACATCTGTCTGAGATGATCTAGTGAATCCTGCTTTGAGCAGGGGGTTGGACCAGATGACCCAGGAGGTCCCTTCCAACTCTACCATTCTATGATTCTATGATTCTATGATATACGGATTAATAAAAGGTGCTTACATTTTGTTGTGTTCTCCATGAAACCATGTGTGTCGCCTGAGCCTTTCCTTTCGTCCGTTCCATTCTCCTCCATAACAATGTTCTGTATGAAGAGATTAGAAATAAATTGAAAACAGAAAACGAAAAAAAGGTGTCGAATATTGTTAAACTAACAACATGCAATTATTTCAGAATGTTAATGAGTACCAATCATATTGAAGAAAATACACAAACACCAGGAAATGTAAGACCTTCAGTTATTTATTATCAATTAGATGACAATAATAATGGCCTCCATTACAGGTCCTACATCAATCCTTGTCAGGATCAAGAGATGACCTGAATGTCCCCTTTCAAGTTTGTTCTTGCTTTCTGAGTTTGTCCCCCACATGTTGCCCTACTGCGGTTATCCCTGATTGATATATGCATCCATTTTGCCATAGGAGCAGCACCAGATCCTGCCATCGGCACTGGTCTCTATGAAGATGTAAGAAGAAAAATCCAACATCAGCACAGGCCTATGCAGGGCTCAATGCAGCGCCGTGCCGCTATCCTCCAAGCCTCACAGAGAGACTGGACTGGTCGGGAAAAGACAGACAAGTGTATCATTCCTAAGTGGAAGAGTTATCCCGTATCCTAGTAGAAGATATTTTTGATTGCAGAAGTTAGTTTATACTGTTGCTGCAGCTTACATTCAGTAGTCCTATAAAAGGATGGCATCCCTTTTCAAAAGGACTTGGACTAAAAATGAATTTGCTACCTTGGGGACCATACTCCATTTTTGCACAGAGCATTATGCCATGGCCGAGGGCAGCTGGGACCTGCGAAAATAATAGTGTAGCTGCCATGAGAACCCAAAGAGGCTCAGAGACAAGAGGTACCCTACAAGTTGCATATTGACAGGGCAGGCTGTGGCAGAGAATAGTCTCCGGGACCCGTGGGCCAACAGTCACTTTGTCCCAGCTTGGTGGGGTTGACTACTCTTTTTTCAAAGGGGCCACATTTGGATGCAACTTATGTGATTGATAGCATTTCCTAGCGATATCCTCCAAAGACCATAATAAGGGTACGTCATTCAAAAATTTACGATCACTAGGTGATGACAGCAGTGGCGATTTTATTTACTAATGCTGCATTTAGACAGGCAGATTATAGGGGAATGAGTCTCTATGAATGCAATTTCACGAATATCAGGTAGTCAATACAGATAGGCACACACCTACTCGTCGGTATTGGAAGCACATTATCTTCTGTAGACAGCAGGTGTGCTGTCGAGGACATGATATTCTATATGTGAACAGAACAATCATATTAATGATCATCTTGTGCGCATAGAATGGAGGTCAGCTTGCCTAAACAGGTCATTAAACAACCGTAGATTAGTGTACATGTAGTCAATCAGCAGATGATTTATGGAGGCTGTCAACAAATGTAAACCCGCATAAGTGTATTTGAATTTGGAGGCAATGGAATAATATTTGCTATAGATATCATGGGTTATCACAAAAGTTGAGGATGCTCACAGTTTTGCTGGCTCTGTTGAACACGTCCCTGACATCTCGTGTTTGTTGTTTGGACCGCTTCTGAGAGGATCGGTTATAGCTGTCGATGCGACGCTGTACAGCTAAGGTCTGTGTTCGTGTAAGGGTCGATAAGATTAAGACGTTGTCTTCTGTAGGACTCTGGTCTCCAATAAGAGGGGAAAGGCCGGTGTCTTGTAGCCAATCTGCTTCAGCTTCTCCTTCTAAAAATAAGGAAAGGGGACTTTTGTGACAAATGGTTAAAATCTGGTTATTGTATGCACAAATATCCCCCATTAAGTACTGTCATTTTTAGGTTTACACCATTATCTCTCCTCTTCCTTGTAGAAAGTATATTTTTAACTTGATGCTATTATCAATAAATGTTTCTGTATTAAAAAGAGGTCTTCTTAAATTAGAGAAAAAAAATACCTGAACATCATTCGTGTCCATGGGCTCAGACTAGTACAGCAATAGAACTCAACTCACTAGAATAGGGATGGGCTGAAATGCCTCACAGCCGAAGGACAAGAGGTGCGTTTTTTTTAGAGAGTACTTCTGTGTAATCCCACGTGGCCCTTTTGGGGCTGGAGGTTATCTGGGGATAGTTCATCACATGGCAATAAGTAGTCAAATTGACCCGAGAGTGACAACTGCATAGAAATAGATGAAAATAATACACAAACATGTCATGCTCGGGTCGGGAGAGCTGCCAGCCAGTCCATGCACCGCGTTTCGCCCTTGGTCCAATTTATACGGCTGTTTGACTGCTTCATACTATGCCCCACCGATAACTCTGACATTTGCTGAATAACTGTCCAACTTTTACCACCAATTAAAATATATTCTCCTCCAAAGCCAAAATTATGCAAAAAATAAATATTCCTCATTTTTTCTCATCCCCATGCACATAAAAGGGGTTTAGTTTAAAGTGGCCCTATGACCTTTCTCCATAAATATAGCGTAAACCTGCCCAGAACCCCTCTATCTCGAGAGGAGAGATCAGTGCCTTCACAAGCAAAAAAAGGAAGACAACAAAGAACTGGACTCGCATGTCCAAGATGACATTTGTAAGGTGGAGTAAAGCAATGCCCAGACGTCGGTCTCATTTTGATTTGCCTTAACTGAATAAATGAGTTAAAGTAGTACTCCGGCAATTTTTTTTCTATTCTCTACCCCCTTCGCTATAGTTATTATGTGCCTAGTACATGTTTTAAAATACTTTCAGATCACTTCCATTCTCAGCACTGCTCAGATCCATTTTTGCATCACATGATTGCAGTTCTGACTAGTTAGTTCACACAGTATCTCCTGTATGGCCTGGAAGTCATTTTATCAATTTAAGTCTATGAGGCTCAGATTTGAGGCTTATAAAGATTTGCATTGAGAAAGTTACTACCGGTCCACACCTAAGTCATGATGCGAGCCAGCTAGTCACAATTGCAGTCACAAGGTGCAAAAGTGTCTGAGCCATGCTAGGAATGGAAGATGGCATATGTGTCACCCCAGGCCTGGATACCACAAATAATAAAGGCTGTGTCTGAGAGCAGGAGGGAGGTTCCCTGGTTAGGGACAATTAGCATGCAGCACCTCCTGTCCCAGGCCAGTAGGGGGAGCAGGCTGCCCTATAAAAGCTGGAACTGGGGGCAGGGTTAGAGAGACCTGGGAGACCTGAGACCCTGACCGAGTCTAGTCCCAGAGAGTAAGGGTCAGCAGCAAGCTGAGGAGGTCGTGAGGCAGTGGAGGAACTGCTAGCCAGGGACATACGGCGCAGAGAGCCTGTCCTGGCAGAGAGGGAGAACCATCTAACCGGACATTGAGGTCCAATGCTGTAAAGACTAAGTCCAGCAGCAAAGAACCAATCCGCGAGGGATTTCATGTGCCTTGGCCTAAGAAGCCCGGAGGCTCCGCCACAACAGAAGGGACCAGCAAAGCCAAGAGAGGCCAGAGGTAAAAGGAGCCCAAGTTGGAAGCCATACGGGCGAGAATACATGGCACGCTCAGGGACGTGGGCTAATGTGACACCCCAGGGGTCTGGTTGCCACAGTGATAGAGATATTATGTCTGAGAGCAGGTGGGAGGTCCTTTGGTCAGGGATCCTGTGCATGCCACACCTCCTGCCCAGTCTTGGGAGGGGAAGAACTTCCCCTGTATAAACCCTGGGCTGAGGCAGGGTTAGTCAGTCAAGGAGAGTAGAGACAAGAAACAGTCACAGGAAGAAACAGCAGAAGCTCAGTGGGAGCAATACTACTACAAGTCAGGGGCTGGCAGCTGCAGAGCTCGCCCTGACTGAGAAGCTTTCTTACCGGACCCGGCGTCCGAGGCTGTGGGGACTAACTCTTACCCAGCAGCAGAAGCCGACCGGCAGGGGATTTCAGGTCCTCAGGCCCAGAAACCCGAAGGCACGGTCACACGCGTGGGACCAGCACCGCCATCGTGGAGCGGAAGCCATTAGAAGGCCCCGAGTCACCGGCCATACGGGTGAGCACCACACGGTACACTCAGGGACGTGGGCTACTTATATCCGCTTCTAGCAAGGTAGCCAGAAGAGTACAGTCAGTTTGGGAGGCCTACAACTCCGCCTGGCCAGGGGAGATCCCATCTGCTCAAGGACTGACCAGTTACCGTTCACTAGCAAGTACTCCGGGAGGGTCTATCGTTGTTACCAGTAAAGACCCTGAATTACACCGCACCGTCTCTGAGTGGTTCCTGCTACCCCCATCATCCACATCTGCTGCCCTGAGGCCATACCCCTCCCGTTGGGGGTTATACCATCTACGCTGCACCATCCATCCACCGGCCTCAGCGGACTGTCCTGCAGCGGCAGCTCCATAGCTGCATTCAACGGGTGGCGTAGTCGTCCTACATCTACCGCTGTTACATCGCCGCTCAGTTTGACTCCCTGGGCACGGACCGGGTCACCGCCACGAGACTACAACCCTCAAGAGATCCGGCTCCGGGTAAGCTCCCGCGTGCGCAACGCAGCGCGACACAGGCCCAGGGGCGCGTCAACTTTGGCGTAGTCGGCAGGATTTCGTGCCCGCAACCACCGGGTACTGCGTGCCTGAAAAAGAGACTTTTCAAACTTACCTGTGGTGAAGATTCCCGCCATCCGGCGCCATCTTCTGCCTTCTTCCCGCCATCTGTGAAGTTTCCCGCCATCCGGCGCCATCTTCTGCCTTCTTCCCGCCATCCGTGGAGTTTTCCCGCCATTGGACGCCATCTTGAGGACGCCGCGCGGGAAGAAGAGGGGCGTGGACTCCGAAAGCGCGCGAGAACTGAAGCCCCGCCTCACGTCCGGACGTTGCGTAAGGTCCTGGAAGGAGCCCAGCAGACGCCGACGTCACAGGAGCGCGACGGAAGGTCCTCAACCCTGACGATCCACTGCGGAGCCGCGGCCTACGGAAGAGGATCATCGCAAGGTAGGCCACGGTCCACTAGGGGGGAGGAAGATGTCGGATACGGAGGAGAGCTTCACTGCCTCAACCCCCGCCAGCGCTACCGCTGCTGCAGTTATGCCCTTCACCATGCCCTATATCCCGGGAGCAGCTTGGCTACCCCAGTACTCAGGGGAGTCACATACCCTGCATGACTTTAGAGAAAAGCTGGATAGCCTCTTCCAGGTGTACCCCCTCACAGAAGAGCAAAAAGTGAGCATCCTGGTGGCCCAACTAACCGGGGCAGCCAAAAGGGAAGTAAAATCCTGGCCACCTGGGAGGAAGACTGTCGCAGGGATACTAACCCGGCTGAAGGACACCTTTGATATCCGCACCTCAGCCGAGATTAAGCTTAGATTCTACGGGTGCAAGCAGCGAGCGCATGAGAGTATAAAGGACTATGCACTAAACCTACAAGAGGCCCTGAGGGCCATTAAGCAGACCTACCCTGATGGAGTGGGAAACGAGGACAGGCTGTTGACCGAACAGTTTATAGAGGGACTGTATTGTAATACCCACCGAACCCAGTTGCGGGCAATGGCCTTACAGGATCCCCATCTGGGCTTTGCACAGTTCAAGGACAGAGCCATCCGGGTGCTCCGAGAACCGGCACCGGGTGGCGTTGTGACCCACAGGCGCCCAGCTATCACTTACCACCAGGAGGCGGCGCCCTTGTCGGCAGGGCCTGTGGGAGCTGATGCGCAGGCTTTGGACAATGACCCGGCTCCAGACCTACACCATCAGGTCCAAGAGCTAGCTAAGAGCGTTGCTGCGCTAACCCGAACTGTGCAGTCTTTACAGGCTTCCACCCCAGGGAAGATCCAGCTGGCATCCGGACCGGAGGACATCCCGTGGCGTCGACCAAGGAGGACCCCACCGGCCAGAGGAAGACCCAGTGACCGATACAGCGAAGACGGACGACCCATCTGCCGCCGCTGCAATCAACCCGGACATATGGCAAGGTACTGTTCTTTAAACGGGCACAACCTGGGGTAGAGGGCCAACCCCCAGGAAAAAGATCACCAGGCCCATCGAACTGGCGCGACAGATATGTGGGAGGACGTCCAGTCTTGCCTGTGGTACTGGATGGCATTCCCATGAGTGCCCTACTGGACACCGGGTCACAGGTCACCACCATCCCGTACGTGCTCTTTAAGCAGTACTGGAATGACTCGGATATTACCCGCTACCCTGACGACGACTTGAGTATCATCGCCAGCAATGGCCAGCCCGTGCCACAGATCGGATTTAAAGAGGTGACCATCAAAATCGGTAGAGTCGAACTGGCAGCACAGGGACTGATCATTGTAGATATTGACAAACATGAGAGTCACCCAAAAATAACTCTAGGAACTAATGTAATTGAAAATTGTCTTGCAGAGGTGATTTTCCTTTTACAGCAGGTTGCCAAGAACGCCAGCTCCGGCGAGCAGCGGGTGCTCCAGAAAGAGATCCGGGCACTGATGCGACGGCAACAGGTGGAACTCTCCGGCGGTGAGATTGGTAGCGTAAGAATGTGTGACCCTTTTCCTATTGCCATGCCCCCAAAAAGTGAAATGATGATTTGGTGCCGGGCAGCTATTGGTCTGAGAGGTAGAGATTACCAGGCAATGGTAGAACCAGTTTACTCAGACAGTAGGCCCACCATCTTGACAGCACGGGGGGTGGTTAATGTACGCCATGGGAGGGTGCCCGTTCGCATAATCAATATTGGGAAGAGGGAAGTGTACCTGCCCCGGTATGCCACGCTAGCCAAATTATATACCATTAACCAAAATGCTATACAATCTGTGGAACCCTTGCCTCCATCTCACCCGGAGGAAGGTAATGGCTCTAAGAAAACAAAGGAGGACTGGTGTCAGCAACTACATTTGGGTACTGACTCCACTCCCTCACATCAGAAACAGGGAGTCTATCGGGTGGTTCAAGAGTACGAGAGAGTGTTTAGTAAACACCCGTTAGACTTCGGGCGAGTCAAGGGGGTAGAACACCACATCCCCACGGGAGACCATCCTCCCATAAAAGAGAGGTATCGACCCGTACCCCCTGCACACTACCAACATGCCAAGGGGATGCTTAGAGACATGAAGGAGGCTGGGGTAATCAGGGATAGCTGTAGCCCCTGGGCAGCTCCACTAGTCTTAGTCAGAAAAAAAGACAACACCATGAGGATGTGTGTAGATTACCGGAAAATCAACCGTATCACACACAAGGATGCGTACCCCTTACCAAGGATAGAGGAGTCATTGGCTGCTTTAAGATCTGCTAACTTCTTCTCTACCTTGGATCTCACTAGCGGGTACTGGCAGGTTCCTGTAGCAGAGGCGGACCGGGAGAAGACCGCATTCACCACCCCGATGGGACTTAGTGAGTTCACCTGCATGCCGTTCGGACTCTGCAACGCACCAGGAACCTTCCAACGACTAATGGAGTGTTGTCTGGGCCACAGAAACTTCGAGACGGTCCTGTTGTACCTGGACGATGTCATCGTATATTCCAAGACGTATGAGGACCACCTGAAACACCTGGCGGAAGTGTTCGAAGCTCTGGCGAGTTACGGCCTAAAGGTGAAACCCTCCAAGTGTCACCTCCTGAAGCCAAAGGTGCAGTACCTGGGACACGTGGTGAGCGCTGACGGAGTGGCTCCCGACCCTGATAAGATCACCGCAATTAAGGAATGGCCAAGCCCCTCCAGCGTAAAAGAAGTGCGGCAGTTCCTCGGGTTGGTAGGCTACTACCGAAGGTTTATTCCCGGTTTCACCAAAAAGGCAGCACCTATGCAGGACCTCCTGATAGGCCAGTCCCGGAAGGCCAAGAACCAGAAGCCGCCCTTCAAATGGGAGGAGCTGGAAGAAGAGTCCTTCCGCCAGCTGAAGATGGCCCTCACGGGGGACGAAATCCTGGCGTACCCGGATTATAGCCAGCCCTTTATCCTCTACACCGACGCCAGTAACATCGGGCTAGGAGCCGTACTGTCCCAGATCCAGCAGGGGAAGGAACGAGTAATCGCCTACGCCAGCCGAAAGCTGCGACCCACCGAAAGGAATCCCGAGAATTACAGCTCATTTAAGCTAGAGTTCCTGGCCGTAGTATGGGCAGTCACCGAGCGCTTTAAGCATTACCTCGCTTCTTCCCGGTTCACCGTGTACACGGATAACAACCCGTTGACACACCTGGACACGGCAAGACTCGGTGCCCTGGAGCAGAGGTGGATGGCCCGTCTGTCCAACTACGAGTTCACAATCAAATACCGGGCCGGACGCTCCAATACCAACGCGGACGCCCTGTCCAGGATGCCCAACCTGCCGGACGAAGGAGAAGATCCGGAGGGACTGGAAGAAGTTGAACTCCCTGCATTCCACCGTCATGGGACTATCCAGTACTCCCACCGGGTAAGGAGTAAGCAGGCTGCTACGTTGAACCCCTTACCTCACTACAACTGGGCGGAAACGCAAGACAGCGACCCTGCCGTCCGACTGGTGAAGGAGATGCTGACTCGCCCGGAGGCTTGCCTTGAACCAGACGCTCCGGAGGAAGCCAAACAACTATGGGCAGAGAGGAGTCGACTGTTCCTTTACAAGGGGAAGTTGTGCCGCAGAATGGTTAACTCCCGGACGCATGAACTACTCTGGCAAGTAGTGGTGCCACGAAGAGACGCAGCCATGGTGATGGAGGCATACCACGACGGAGCTGGACACTTCGGGTGGAAGAAGCTGGAGTTCCTGCTGCGCGAGCGATTCCACTGGGTAGGCATGAGGGGAACCATTGAGAAGTGGTGCAGAGACTGTGGCCCGTGCAACCTAAGAAGGAAGGATCGTGCCAGCCAGAAGACTCCCCTGCAGTCCATCGTCACCCGGCAGCCGTTGGAACTGGTAGCCTTGGATCATGTAAAACGGACCCCAAGCAGAAGTGGCTACGTCTACGCACTAACCATCGTGGATCACTACTCCCGGTTCTTGGTTGTCGTCCCCGTCAAGGACTTAACCGCTCGAACAGCAGCTAGAGCCTTCCAGCAGCATTTCTGCCGTCCACACGGGTACCCGGACCAAGTGTTGACAGACCAGGGACCTGCCTTTGAAGCGGAGGTCTTCCAAGAATTCTGCACTCTGTATGGCTGCCGGAAGATAAGGACGACACCCTATCATCCGCAAACTAATGGACTTTGTGAGAAAATGAACCAGGTGGTAATGGATCTTCTGAAAACGTTGCCCCTGGAAGAACGCAGTCTGTGGCCTGAGAAGCTGCCCGATCTGGTGGACCTATACAACCACATCCCGGTAGGTTCCACCAACTGTACCCCGGCTTACCTAATGAGGGCAAGACCTGGTAAGTTACCTGTTGACCTGGAAATGGGAGTCCTGACACCCGAGGACACTTCACCAGAAGCAGACTGGGACACAGAGAGGCAGCAGCAGTACCGGAGAGTACAGGAGAGCGTGGAGCGAAGTCTCTGTCAGGCTAGGGAAAGACAAGAGAAAACTTACAACCAGTATGCTCCCGCTGTTCCCCTGGTACCCGGAGAGCAGGTCTTGAAGAGGAAGAGACGGCTCCACAAGTTGGACGACCAGTGGGAGAAGGACCCGTACACCGTACTGCCCTCAAGCCACGAGAACCCGAAGGTTTGTACCATCAGTAAAGACGGAGGGGAAACTACAGCCATTGTATCCCGGGACCACCTGAAGAAGTGTCCCGAACAACTGAGGAACCCTGAAGAGGAACAAGAAGACCATCGACCCGTAGAGGAAAGGGAAGATATGGTTAGTACTGTGCTCGGGGACTTCCCTCGGTCTTGGACTCAAGTCGATGGTGCAGCTGTGGTACCCGTACTCACCTTCCTCCAACCAGCATCCCAAGCACCTACGGAGCAACAGGTAGAGCTGGAAGAACAGCCGGTCCAGGAGGCAGAAGACCCCACACCCGCAGACCAGGAGGATCAACCCTCTGCTTGCAGTGAGCCTGCCATATCCCTAGTGAGCCAAAGAGCCGGTAGACAGCTGCCCAGTTTACCCTTGACAGCTCCTACACCCTGTAGTTCAGGGCCAGACAGTCAGCTCCGTAGGTCCACTAGGGCCACTAGGGGCCAGTTACCCGCACGCTGGAGGATTTGAAGTGTATAAATTGTTTTATTTATGTTTATCTGTGTATTGTTGCTTGTGTATAATTTTGTGTTTCCAGTTATTTTTAGGAATCCTTGGTGGATTTACCGGGAATCCTTGTACATAGTTGGAGCGTAACCCAGGATGGACTAGAGACTGTTAAGGACTCGGGGTAGGACAGACCCCTACCTGGTTACGTCTCCCTGTTTTGGTGAAATGGACACCTTGCTTTCTTCAAAGACTGCACCCGGTTACGGACATGCCGTGACCACCTTTATGTGTTTCTTTATTGTATTGTTATATCTTGTTATGTTTTTCTAAAATATGTTTAGTCCCGGAGTACTAAATTTCACTAGGGGGGAATGTGACACCCCAGGGGTCTGGTTGCCACAGTGATAGAGATATTATGTCTGAGAGCAGGTGGGAGGTCCTTTGGTCAGGGATCCTGTGCATGCCACACCTCCTGCCCAGTCTTGGGAGGGGAAGAACTTCCCCTGTATAAACCCTGGGCTGAGGCAGGGTTAGTCAGTCAAGGAGAGTAGAGACAAGAAACAGTCACAGGAAGAAACAGCAGAAGCTCAGTGGGAGCAATACTACTACAAGTCAGGGGCTGGCAGCTGCAGAGCTCGCCCTGACTGAGAAGCTTTCTTACCGGACCCGGCGTCCGAGGCTGTGGGGACTAACTCTTACCCAGCAGCAGAAGCCGACCGGCAGGGGATTTCAGGTCCTCAGGCCCAGAAACCCGAAGGCACGGTCACACGCGTGGGACCAGCACCGCCATCGTGGAGCGGAAGCCATTAGAAGGCCCCGAGTCACCGGCCATACGGGTGAGCACCACACGGTACACTCAGGGACGTGGGCTACTTATATCCGCTTCTAGCAAGGTAGCCAGAAGAGTACAGTCAGTTTGGGAGGCCTACAACTCCGCCTGGCCAGGGGAGATCCCATCTGCTCAAGGACTGACCAGTTCCCGTTCACTAGCAAGTACTCCGGGAGGGTCTATCGTTGTTACCAGTAAAGACCCTGAATTACACCGCACCGTCTCTGAGTGGTTCCTGCTACCCCCATCATCCACATCTGCTGCCCTGAGGCCATACCCCTCCCGTTGGGGGTTATACCATCTACGCTGCACCATCCATCCACCGGCCTCAGCGGACTGTCCTGCAGCGGCAGCTCCATAGGTGCATTCAACGGGTGGCGTAGTCGTCCTACATCTACCGCTGTTACATCGCCGCTCAGTTTGACTCCCTGGGCACGGACCGGGTCACCGCCACGAGACTACAACCCTCAAGAGATCCGGCTCCGGGTAAGCTCCCGCGTGCGCAACGCAGCGCGACACAGGCCCAGGGGCGCGTCACTATTATACCACGAAGAGGGGAATAGTCAGAAAGAGCATAGAGAGCACGGTAGGCCTACACACTCACCCTGACCAGAGGGGCTTCCCGAGTGTTCTCAGACATCCAGGCCCCCTTCTAGCCGCTACTGTTGTTGGGTCATTACCATCTGTTACACTAAAGACCCTGAACTGTTTAAGC
Source organism: Phyllobates terribilis (assembly GCF_046119375.1). NCBI lineage: Eukaryota > Metazoa > Chordata > Amphibia > Anura > Dendrobatidae > Phyllobates > Phyllobates terribilis. The sequence goes on along the minus strand of NW_027362765.1, from coordinate 217,199,200 downwards.
GGACTCTGCATTCTGACTATCGCGGCCGGAACTATCACCCCCAACATCCACCTACACTGCCCTGGGGCTACACTCCTCTCGTGGGGAGTTATACCATTCCTGTGCTGCTCACTAACACCAGCCTCAGCGGTCTGCCTTGCAGCGGCTGTTATCCCTGACCGCAATCCACGGGTGGTGTAGTCGGACATTCACAAATCTATAAATAGGCTGCCACAACATTGGTCTGACCACCCTGAGCCACGGGACCGGGTTGCCACTACTACCCCCATCAGCACCGTACACCAGAAGACCTGGTTTCGAGTACCCCATGGCCCAGGGGGCGAGTCACATACAGTATGCACATAATTACATAGTTATTATGGCAAAGGGGGTAGATAAAAATATATCTGATGAGCTGGAGGATGACCTTCACTATCAGACCCAACAGATTTCCTTTACTACCAGATAGTATGTATTTTCTAATCAATGCTCTGTGCCTGGCCAGCCTAATAAGCAGCAGGTCTACAAGATGACCTTGCCTTAGGTGGGACATGCTACTCCAATACTGTTGATACCTTTGGGTCAGATTTTCTTCATGAAATAGTAAAAAAAAAATACACCCACAAAATTGTATCTCCTAATTCTAACACTTATCAGGTCAGTGTTGATGAAATGCAATGAGTGATCTTCTGGTTATACTGCCAACAATACTGAAGCTCCAAGAAGTCTTTACTATATGTATAACAATCGAATAAATGACATTACAAAACCTAGTCTTGACCACTATATTTCTTTGCGCCCCCTATTAAATATTGTAATACACAAAGGTGTCAATAACATTGTACTGAAATTTCATGTAGAATAAAATTATAAAATAGATACAGCAAAAAAAAAAAAAATTATATATATACTATATATATATATATATATATATATATATATATACATATATATATATACATACATACAGAGTGACACTATAGCACAGCATTGTGGACAGTGACACCTTGTGGGTAAATGGTTTTCTGCAGGTCTGAGCAAGTTTGGTCAATTATAACGTACTGTACAGTCACGGGCAAACGTTTTGAAATGGTCAAAAATTTGGGTCATCAAAGAGTGCTGCCTCACTTTTAAGTTAAGATTGTTATGAAAAGAGATCAGGTGAATTGCAAAGCAAATCAAACGAACATTCATCAGATCATCAAGAACTTCAACGATAGAAATTCAATAGCTATGAAGAAGGCTTAAAAGTGCCCTAGAAAGTCCAGTAAATGCCAGGATGGTCTCCTCAAAAGGATTCAGTTCAACACTAGCGCAGAGCTTGCTCAGGAATGGCAGGAGGCAGGTGTCAGTGCATCTGCACGCATAGAAAGGCTGGTCTGGTGTCAAGGGCAGCAAAGAAGCCACTTCTATCCAAGAAACACATCAAGGGCAGACTGACATTTTGCAAGAAGTACAGAGATTGGACCGGACAGGACTGGGGTAAAGTTATCATTTCTGATAACCCCTCTTCAGACTGTTTGGTACATCTTGAAAAATGATCATCCTGAGACCACCAATGTGCGGGGATGCTTTTCATCCAAAGGAGTGGGCTCACTCACAATTTTTAATACACTAGAGCAGGGGTGCTGGTAGGTATAACTATTAGACCTGCAGCAACTAGGACAACTACCACAAGTTGTCAAGGAGGAATAACTAGAAGAATAATAAATATTCACACTTGGCTAATAGGCTAGGGTAGGACACAAAGATGGTTGAGTAGGAATATGTACTATAATAATAGTTTTTATTAACATTCATGGAAAAAAGGGGGTAGTGATGCTCATGCTTAGCTAGATCCGACGCACTGGCGTAATCCACATCAAGATGGTGGAGGTTCTGACATAGGTAGTCTGTAAGCTATATCACATAAATGGGTTATCCCCTTAAAAAAGAGAGAAAAGTATCTTTAATTTGTAAGAGAGAATGAGCGATGGCACAGAATCACATGAGCAGTATATAAGGGTACCTGTATCCATCAAAAAAGGAGATAGCAGTAAGTAGAGGTGTGTTCAACTGCGTTATAGCTAAGCTGATGGATAAATGTGACAGTTGGTACACATGCCAGATGATCACCCACTGGAGGATACCAGTATGGGAGTTTACCTTGTTAAGAGTGGGGTCAGGTCTTTACCCCTGCGACTTCCCGGATCAGCTGCGATGGAGCCAGCAGGCTTGTGCTTGGTGGTGAGTAGTCCGCTGTTTGGGTGTTCGCAGTGGCTGCAGAGGAGGTGGAGAAGGACTCGCCCATGGGGGATATTGGGGGAAGCTCGGTACCCAGGCCTTGACCTTCTATGGTATGTCACGGCAGTCGGCTCCCGGGCCCGTACCCTGGGGTCACTCTTTAAAAAAGGGGATTGTTAACAGTTTTGTCACCTGTGGTTCCCGGTAATGGTTACCGGCGCTGCTGCAGACCTCCGGGGGTGATGGGATGGCAGCTGGGATGTTTCTGCTCCCCACAGGCGGAGCGGGCCCCCGGGGCAGAGTTGATGGAAGGGATGCAGGTGAGAGGTGGCCCAGCCGGGTCAGGGGAGAATAACAGACACGCACACTGGGGGGAGGGGGGTTCGCTTTAGTACCTTTACTGGTGTAGACGGCAGGTACGGTCCATGGTACTTGATAGGAAAGGTGCACTTCTGGACTCTCCCCAGTGAGTGGGTATAAGGCCTCCTGATCTGTTTCTTCCTCTCTCTCTCTGAAGCTTCTGACCAGCCTGAAACTAGGCTGGTCTGGCCGGAGCGGCCACCCCACCAGCAGGGGTCGTGACTCCATTAATACCCATTGCCCTGCCATATATCCCCGGAGCGAAATGGCTTCCCCAGTATGATGGCAAACCAGACACCTTGTCTGGATACAAAAGGAAAATATGCGGTGTATTGGACATGTACTCAATGACTGGTAAACAGAGAGCTTCTGTTGTGCTGGGACAATTGACTGGTGCCGCAGAGCGGGAAGTTGAAACCTGGCCAGCCGCAGACCAGGAATCGGTATTCATTATATTTAAGAGACTGCAAACTGTCTTTGAAAAATCGCACCGAGACAGATCTTTGGATGAGGTTCTACCACTGTACCCAGAAACCTGAGGACAGTATCCGGGACTATGCCTGGCGCTTACAGGAAGCCCTGCGGGCCCTGAAACAGGTTAGTCCGGCAAGCATACATGATGAGAACAAAATGCTGACGGAACAATTCATCTGGGGGTTGAGGTCCCAGGAGGAGAGCAGAACTGTATGGTGGTGGGCCTTCGATCATCCAAATGCCCCCTTTGACACCCTGAAGGACATGGCCATTAAGGGCCTTCAGCCCCTGGAAACATCAGATACTGCTATCCAGGATTACCAGGGTGGGGCCACCCCAATGGCCACAACACTCACTGCCCCTTCATTAGCGGATGAGACAAAAGTGCAAACAGCGCCCCCTAATGAGCTGGACAGCCTGCGCTCTGAAGTGCGTCAGCTAAGTAAAAACCCTGACCACTGTCCTGAGCGCCCTGCAGCTACAGGCGGAGCCCGAGCCGGATGGAAGGATCCTACCCGCCGACAGTCCGGAGGATGTCCCCTGGATGAGGAGAAGGAGGACAACGCCACCCCGTGGGAGGACCAACGACCAACGTCGCCCTCCAAGAGAGCTCATCTGCTACCGCTGCCACAAGACAGGCCACACAGCGCGGATCGGTCCTTTAAACAGGCTAACCCTGGGGCCAAGGGCCGACACCCAGGAGTATATCAACCAGGCCCATCAAGCTGGTACGACCGGTTTGTAGGAGGAAGGCCTTTCCTGTCCATCGTGCTGGATGGCATAGCAACACCTGCACTACTGGACACCGGCTCACAGGTAACCATCATACCTGATGTCCTCTACAAAAGGTACTGGTCCATAGATGAACTCCACCCGCCAGCCGCAAATCTCTCTGTGTATGCCTCCAATGGCCTTCCTCTTTAGGGGTTAAAGACGTGACAGTGAAGGTGGGGAGAGTGGAACTAAAGGACCAAGGACTGATTGTCATAGAATCCAACCCTGGTGATACAAATCCATATATGATACTTGATACAAATGTTGTTGGTAACTGTTTGGGAGAAGTGTTGTTTTTACTCCAACAGATTGCTGACACTGCCAAACCAGGGCAGAGGAAGGTGTTCCAGAAGGAAATTCGTGCCCTCCTGTACCAGCAACAGGTAAAGCTAACAGATGGTGAGATTGGTAATGTACGGGTGACAGACCCGATACCCATTGTGATTCCCCCATTGAGTGAAATGCTGATTTGGTGTAGGGCAGCACTAGGTCTCAAGGGACAGAACTACCAGGCGATAGTAGAGCCCATCAACTCAGAGCACAGACCTACACTCCTAACTGCTAGAGGGGTAGTTGATGTACACAATGGAAGGGTGCCCGTACACCTCCTAAATTGTGGGGAGAAGGAAGTTAAATTGCCACGATAAGCCACTGTTGCCAGACTGTATACTGTGAATAATGATGCCATACACACAGTGGAATCCTTGACCCCACCGGATACAGTGGAGGACAATGACTCCGAAGCTCAGCTGGAGGAATGGTGTCAACAGCTCCATGTTGGGACTGACGACACTCCTGTCCATCAGAAACACTGTGTTTACAGAGTGGTTCAGGAATATGAGCAGGTGTTTAGTAAACACCCACTTGATTTTGGAAGGGTTAAAGGGGTACAACACCACATACCCACCGGTAACCATCCACCCATTAAGGAGCGTTACAGACCCATACCACCAGCACATTACCAAAAAGCCAAAGAAATGTTGCATGACATGAAAAAAGGCAGGGGTAGTAAGGGATACCTGTAGCCTCTGGGCAGCTCCCCTGGTCCTGGTCAGAAAGAAGGACGGTAGAATGAGGATGTGTGGAGATTATAGACAAATCAATCGAATAACACATAAAGATGCATACCCTTTGCCCCGTATACAGGAATCCCTGCCTGCACTAAAATCTGCCAATTATTTCTCTATATTGGATCTCACTAGCGGGTACTGGCAAGTCTCTGTTGCTGAAGAAGACCTGGAGAAGACTGCCTTCAACACCCCGATGGGATTATGCGAATTCAACAGCATGCCATTTGGACTCTGCAAAACACCCGGAACGTTCCAGAGGTTGATGGAGTGTTGCTTGGGACACCGGAACTTTGAGACAGTGCTGCTATACCTGGATGACGTTATCGTGTACTCGAGGATGTATGAAGACCATCTAAAGCACCTGGCGGAGGTATTTGAGGCATTGTCCCAGTATGGGATGAAACTAAAACCTTCCAAGTGCCACCTGCTCAAACAGAAGGTTCAGTACCTGGGACACGTGGTCAGCTTAGAGGGAGTAGCACCAGACCCGGAGAAGGTCACTGCCATCCAGAAGTGGCCTGAACCAAGGAACCTCAAACAAGTACGTCAATTTCTGGGACTGGTCGGGTACTACAGGAGGTTCATTAAGGACTATACCAAAAAGGCAGCACCTTTACAAGACCTCCTGGTAGCACAGTCCAAAAGAGGTAAAAATCCCCTATTCCAGTGGGGCAAAGAGCAGTCGGAGTCCTTTGCATTAATGAAGGAAGTCCTAACCGGTGAGGAAATCCTGGCTTACCCCGACTACAGCCAACCTTTCCTGTTGTACACCGATGCCAGCAACGAGGGACTGGGAGTTGTGTTGTCCCAGAAGCAAAACGGTAGAGAAAAGGTAATAGCTTCCTACTGGCATAGGCTTCGCCCTACTGAGAGGAACCCGGAGAATTACAGTTCCTTCAAGCTGGAGCTCCTGGCCTTGGTCTGGGCTATCACTGAAAGATTCAAGCATTACCTAGCCTCAACTAAATTCGCAGCCTTTACCGACAATAACCGGGTTGACAAACCTGGAGACAGCCAGGTTGAGAGCCATGGAACAGCGTTGGGTGGCCAGATTGTCAAATTACCAGTTCACAATCAAGTACCGGGCAGGTCACAAGAACACCAATGCTGATGCCCTGTCAAGAATGCCCCACCAGTCGGACACCGAGGATGAAGTGGATGATCTCGAAGAAATTGAATTACCTGCTTTCCACAGAAGCGGAATGGTCCACGAGCAACACGCCTCCAGAAGACGTCATGGTAAGATGCTAAATCCTTTACCTCATCACAGTTGGAAGGTGACCCAGGACAGTGACCCGGTCGTCAGCCTCATCAAAGGACTGATAACCCAAGAAGGTTCTCACCTGGAGAAGGATGCTCCTCCACAAGCCAAGCACCTGTGGAATGAGAGAAGCCGGCTGTTCATCTACAGAGAAAAGATGTGCAGAAGGTATGTCAACCCCAGAACCCATGAAATGGTGTGGCAGATTGTTGTACCCAGGACGGATATCCAGATAGTGTTAGAGGCCTACTACGACCAAGCAGGTCACTTTGGCTGGAAGAATCTGGAAACCCTGCTGAAGGACCGATTCTATTGGGTTGGAATGCGGAGTTCCATAGAAAGGTGGTGCCGGAATTGTGGGCCCTGTAGCCTCAGAAGGAAAGTGCTACAAAGGTCCACACGCAGCACACAAGGCCAAATCCCTGCCAGGTATAGGGAATAAATACAAAATGCCTATATTGTAAATAGTTACCCAGTTGGGTATTGCCTACTGTTATAATGTGCTCATTTAGTTACCCGTAAGGGCATAAAGACTGTAGGTTATGGACGGTGGATAACCGAAAAACTTTGTTGTAAATAGTTGCACTTATCAAAGTGCCCCCTTATTTGTTTCATAAAAAGACCACAGAACAAAAACCCGTTTGGCGTGGCCGAAGACGTGGTGCAAGACCTGGATCACTTATGCCCTGTAGCCACGCCCAGGGCCTACGTTGGGGGTTTTCAGGCGGGTCCCTCATGCTACTCGTTACACCTTCATCCGTGAAATGGACACCTGGTGACAGGACTTACTGTAACATTGTTGTTATTGTTATTACTATTGTTACTTTTTGTCCAGGAGTACTGAATTGTACTAGGGGGGAATGTGGCACCCTGCTACTACAGGTACAAAAGGACCCAAAAGGGTGCATGGATGGACTTCTCCACAAGAGGCCCTCACTGCAAACAGACACCTCAACCCTTCCACCACAGACCACCAGAGGGAGCCCTGTTAGGGATATATATATGGAGGGTGGAGTTAGGCAGCGAGTCTTTTTAGTCAGAGAGCAGTCTGAGAGCCGCACGTGAGCTGCTGTGTGTGTTGAGGGCCCGGAGTGTGGCCGAGGCAAGAGGAGAGAGGAGTTGAGGGGGCAGAGGAGCATCACAGGCTCACCCCAAGACACAATCCGGACACCGGGTCCGCGCCTACAAGGTTCTCTACACCCAGTAGGGACAACCGGCATACCAGGAGGCTTCCAGACCCCTGATCATCCTGAAGCTACCATCAGTAACAGGACTAGGCACCACGAAGGCCCCGGCGTCCAGGGATAGTGGTTGCCAAGGAAAATTCCTACTACCAAGCGGTCAGGTGAGAGAGCAACACAACATAGAAGCTAGGCCAAGTTCCAGGCGGGCCAGAAGCTTAGAGAGGGGAAGAAATGGATCAGGAGGCCTTATACCCGGTAGAGTCCTGAAGTGCACCCTTCCTAGCAAGCACCCTGGACTATACCTGCCGTTACACCAGTAAAGGTACGGAAGCGAATCCCCTGTGTGCGTGTCCGTCATTCCCCCTGACCCGACCGGGCCATCTCTCACCTGCATCCCATCTATGAACTCTGACCCGGGGGGCCCGCCTCGCCTGTGGGGAGCAGAAACATCCCAGCTGCCATCCCATCATCCCCGGAGGTCTGCAGCAGCGCTGGTAACTATTACCAGAAACCACAGGTGGCGTCACGAGACAAGCTGTTAACAAAAACACTAAAACACCTTTTAAAGAGTGACCCAGAGGACGGGCACGGGAACCGACTGAAGCGACATCCCAAGGAGGTAAAGGCCCGGATATCGAGTTTCCCCCATATATCCCCCCTGGGCGAGTCACTACCACTATCCCTGGACACTGGGGCCTTCATGGCTCCTAGTTCTTTAAATGATTGTAGCTTCAGGTTGACCAGGGGTTTAGAAAAACACGGGGGTTTGATCGATGGCATACAGGTGACGGGCATTGAAATCATTCATAAACATTGGTGCCAAGGGAATTGTATTAAACCAATGTCCTGTGCTGAAAGCAGATGGATTTTTTTACTGGACATATTAAGACCAAAAGGTCTGAACAGTGAAATAGAGCTGTTTGCTTTAAATGACTGACTTTTGTATGACATCAGTTATGTATAAAAAGGATCACATGCCACTATAGGACCAACCATGATGAAGGAAACTGACTGATGTCTGAAACGCGTTTTTTTGCTCCTTATAGCCATCTGTATCGGTACTAAACACGTGACACCACATGACCTGACGTCATGCAGGTCCGGTCTGCGCCAACTCAAGCGCGCCAATGTTCGGAAGAGCTGCGAGGATTGCTAGTCACCGGCCGGGACTACGTTCTCCACCTCCTCCGCAGCCACTGTGAACACTCAAACAGCGGACTACTCACCTGCAAGCACAAGCCTGCTGGCTCCATTGCAGCTGATCCGGGAAGTCGGAGGGGTAAATTAGCAAGACCTGACCCCACTCTAACAAGGTAAACTCTCATACGGGTATCCTCCAGCGGTTGATCATCTTGCATATGTACTAACTCTCACATTTATCGATCAGCTTAGCTACAATGCAGCTGAACACGCCTCTACATACTGCCATCTCCTTCTTTGATGGATACAGGTACCCTTATATACTGCTCATGTGATTCTGTGCCATTGCTCATTCGCTCTTATAATTAGAGATACACTTTTCTCTCTTTTTTAGGGGATAACCAATTATGTGACATAGCTTACAGGCTACCTATGTCAGAACCTCCATCATTGATTATCTTGATGGGGATTACTCCAGTGCATCACATATATTGAAGCATGAGCATCACTACCCCCTTTTTTCAATTAATTTTAATAAAAACTATTATAGTACATATTCTTACTCAACCATCTTTGTGTCCTACCCTAGTCTATTAGCCAAGCGCGAATATTTATTATTATTCTAGTCGCTCACAATTTTGCCTAAGAACACTGCATGAATAATGAATGGGATCTAATCATCCTCCAAGACAACTTTTCCCAAAGTTCCAGGAGCAATTTGGTGATGGACAATGCTTTTTCCAGCATGATGGAGACCAGGTCATACGGCAAAAGTGATAACCAAGTGGCTCCGTGAACAAAACATTGAAATTTTGGTTCCATAACCAAGAAACTCCCATCAGTCAAATTGAGAACCTGTGGTCAATCTTCAAAAAGCGGGTGGACAAACAAAAACTCAAAAATTGTGACAAAAGTCCGAGCACTGTTTAGACAAGAATTGTTTGCAATCAGTCTGGATTAGGCCCAGAATTTCTCAATAAAAGTGTAAAAAACTGGTGAAATGCTGATAATTGTATTTCAGTAACCATAGTTATATCTGACTAAAGATCTAAAAACACTGAAGCAGCAAACTTTATGAAAACCAAACTTTTTGTCAATCTCAAAACTTTTGGCCACGACTGCAATTGTTGACAAATTGGACATATTTTTTACATTCTTTCTCCAAAAGAATTTGTGACTCACTCTGAAATGTATACATAAGAGAACTGACCTCAAGGTATAGAGCTGAAAATAAAGTGATCTACACTAAATTTAAAGGCTCCTGTCAAAAACAGGGAGAGGCAGCTGCTATCATTCCGCGATTGATCAACTAGAATGCTGATCTGGCCAGATGACAGCAGCCTAGTAATTATCCTAAGAATGTAGTGACAGCTATATTAAGCAATCTGTACCTCACATAAAAGTATATATATGCCCGAATAGTGATCCAAATGCAGATTCCACATACATGTTAAATCAGAATAACTCCATACAATTCTACAGGACAAATCCATACAAATTACATCAGAACCACAAATTCTATACTGAATACAGAAGAAAATTGCTCAATTTAAATAGTAATAGTGCTTTTTATTCAGAAATCAGCAGTACAAATGAAGATCAGAAGCTTTGCAATATATCTGGTTAGAGGGAAGCGCCTTATACCTGACTTTTTTCTCTTAAACTGACAAAATCTGTCTTCCGCGAAGCATCAAATTAGTTTATTGGGAGAGAGATGTAGAGAGACAGAAGCAGAGAGAGCCACAGAGGGGGTGCAGCACTCAACTACATAGTGGGCCGCCAGCAAGGGCAGGGACAAAGGGTAGGAAGGGTAGGCAGCCGCCTAGGGAGCTGCATCCTAACTCCCCGAGGGAGGCGCACTTTGGGAGAAAAAAAGAACAGTGCCATGTCCGAATGCCTGCGGCTGTTCAGCATCTTCCTCTGGCCGCAGACATTCAGTACAGTGACGGCAAGATGTAGGCACGGAGGTGAGCAGCGTCAGTCACTGGCACCGCTCACCCCTCTCTCTCTCCTGAGCCCTGGCCATAGTTTACCCCCTGAACTCAATTGTATTCGCATCTGTCAGACACCCACACCTCTCCACACTGTATGTGGCCTCCATCATCCTTCCAAACAGTATTATCACCCCCACACAGCCCTCAACACAATATGATGGACCTAACACAAGCCTTCACATTTTAGAACTTCTTGCATACATAATAATCGCCCCCATATAACCCACAATAAAATATAAAGGCTTTCATATAGCCCTCCAAATATTAGAATGGCCTCCAAAGAGCTCTCCATATAGTATAATGGGCCTCAATAGCTCTCCATATATTATGATGTACCCCCCATAGTCCTCCATACAGTATACTGCACTCCCTATAGTCCTCCATACAGTATTATGGCCACCACAATCTAAAAAAAAAAAAAAAAAAAAATACAATATTCATCTCCACTCCCTGTTCCCTGCCATGTAATGGCGTCATCTGTACTGAGACATCAGACACTGAGTAAGAATGATGGAGGAGGATGCTCACTAATTACTTCAACTGAATCAGCATCCAGGATGTTGATACAGTCGAACGTGTGACGACAGCTGGACCCGGTGTCAACGCTGGCACCGGGACCCCCCCTGACGCAAAGGCCCCATAACCACCATTACCGGTACACCACTGCTGTGTACTTACAATTGCTCATTTTGCCTTTCGGCCCAGCTAATTCTTCTGTTTTCCATTGGGTCTATGACATCACGTGATTAAAAACTTGTGTGACGCCCTCCCTGGGAAATGGGGTTACTCGGAGCCGGGTCAGTGTAGGTGTTACGGGGGATGCAGTCGTGGCCTGGACCCGTTCCGTGCCCAGGGCTGTCACATAAAAATATTGGGCTTTCAAAGATGAGTGGTATTTCGACTACGCCACCTGTGGTTTCCAGTGATGGACACCAGCGCTGCAACAGTCCACTGAGGCTGGTGTTATGGGCAGCTAAGATGGGACGGCTCCCCACCTGCGGAGCAGGCCTCAGGGCAGCGAGTGAAGGAATGGTGGGTGCAGTGCCGCACAGGAAATAACAGGCTGAGACGGTGTGTGAAGTCATCCGGGTCTTTACTCACTTTCAGATGAACTTTCAGCCGCAAAGCTTCCACAATCAAAGACGAAGACCACAATCAAAGACCTTGAACCTAAGATGGCTGTAGTTTAAATATGAATCAATAAGTGTTTCCTAAAAGTGTCCCCTCCACCCTTACCCACTACATGGTTCCCCCTATCTTTGGTTCCCCCCCCCATCTCCTCTATCCCAGGCCGGGGCAGCACCCTGGTGCATTTAGGCCCCCTTCAGGACAGAAGTGGTGTAGTGATGAGTGGTGAAGTGGTGTCCCGAGAGATGCTCCATCCTTACCTGGAAGAGGAGATACCACACCTCGAGCTGAGGTGCAGTACCCCTGTGGCGACTGAACCCTCAGGGGCGCCACACTTGCTTTTTTGTGTGTCTGTTTTTAAAATCAGCCATAGGGTACCAGAGAGCTAATTTTTATGGTCTTTTCCAAGGGGGCTTTGCTCACTGGGAAACAATGCAGAAAAATGCACTAAAATTGAACACCTCGTAGGTCTCCGGGATTACTATTGGGTATTAGGGTATTCGCTGTGTTATCACAGCAACCTAAAGAGCATTACACCTATGAAATAATAAAAACTGTCTAAGAAATACAAATTATTTTTCCTTGTGCATTAAGTTGCTAATAATCTTATTTCTAAGATGTTTTGTGTTGGAGATCAATTCAACTTCTCTGTGAAGAGGCTCCAGGTCACTTACCTTCTGGGGTGCTGGGTTCAGACGAGCTGCTTTCCTCCCCGTCAGAGCCCTGCATCTGTTTGATATGTTCCACCTCTAACCAGAAGTCGTTCATAGAAAGCGGATCAGAGGTTTTCCGGCAGCCGGAGCTGGTTTGGGGCTGGTTCATGTTGTACTGGCAAGTCTGCAGGCTGTGGAGACAAGGACAAAAGGATAAAGACACGTGGGCATAATGGCATGGGTATGATAAGGTTATATATACACTCCGCAGTGCATAATACATTTAGCTATTTATACAAAAGAAGATTTTTATTTTACATATTTGTAAGTTCAATATGCAGCATTACATTACAAAGCGTGATAGCCCATGTATCGACTACAATAAAAATTGCATACATTATTAAATAGATCCCTTTGAAAATCCATGTCAGAATAACTGAATAATCCTTTTTAAAAAGTTTACCTGTCTAATATTAAAATGAGTAATTAAAATGCTTCCTTTTATTTTAATATAACAGCCATTCTGGCATGAATTTTTAAAGTCTGTACATTAGCCTGATCACGTCCAAAATATCTATTTATTAATGTATGCATATTCTGGGAGATCTGCTCTTAAGGGGGTCACATGGCTTTGCAGCTAAAACCTGAAACTCCTGATCCCAGACGCAATATTGTTAAACAGTGATGTGCCATTTATAATATGATAGTACTAGAGTCTGCCTATGTAACAAAGGGGATGTTGGCAGAATATTTCCTTTACTCCCGAATCCTCGCAGCGCACAGCGTGTCCTGAGGGATTCAAAAGTTTCCATTTTAAACCGGACAGTATAGTACTCCATACAGAATAATGGGCAAAATACAAATGCTCCATACAGAATAATGGGCCCCATACACTGCTCCATACAGAATAATGGACCCCATACACTGCTCCATACAGAATAATGGGCCCCATACACTGCTCCATACAGAATAATGGGCCCCATACACTGCTCCATACAGAATAATGGGCCCCATACACTGCTCCATCTAATATATATAATTGTCTTATCCCGTCTGTCTGTCTGTCCTTCTGTCCAGGAAATCCCGCGTCGCTGATTGGCCGTGGCCGGACCAATCAGCGACGCGGGATTTCAGAACAAGATGGCGGCCGTTAGCGGCTCATCTGCCGCACGGAGGTCATTATAAGGGAGGGGGTGTGTGTGACATCCTGCATGGGGCAGTATAAGGGGGAAAGGGGTGTGACATCCTGCATGGGGCATTATAATAGAGGGGGGGTGACATCCTGCATGGGGCATTATAAGGGGGTGTGACATCCTACATGGGGCATTATAAGGGAGGAGGGGTGACATCCTGCATGGGGCATTATAAGGGATGGGGGGGTGACATCCTGCTATAAGGGATGGGGGGTGACATCCTGCATGGGGCATTATAAGGGGGTGTGACATCCTGCATGGGGCATTATAAGGGAGGGGGGGGTGACATCCTGCATGGGGCATTATAAGGGGGGGTGACAACCTGCATGGGGCATTATAAGGGAGGGGGGAGTGTGTGACATCCTGCATGGGGCATTATAAGGGAGGGGTGGTGTGACAACCTGCATGGGGCATTAAAAGGGAGGGGGTGTGTGTGACATCCTGCATGGGGCATTATAAGTGGGGGTGTGTGTGACATCCTGCATGGGGCATTATAAGGGGGGGTGACATCCTGCATGGGGCATTATAACAGGGGGAGGGGTGACATCCTGCATGGGGCATTATAAGGGGGGTGACATCCTTCATGGGGCATTATAAGTGGGAGTGTGTGACATCCTGCATGGGGCATTATAAGGGAGGGGGGGGTGACATCCTGCATGGGGCATTATAAGGGAGGGGGGGTGACATCCTGCATGGGGCATTATAAGGGAGGGGGGGTGACATCCTGCATGGGGCATTATAAGGGAGGGGGGTGTGACATCCTGCATGGGGCATTATAAGGGAGGGGGGTGACATCCTGCATGGGGCATTATGTGGGGGGTGACATCCTGCATGGGGCATTATGTGGGGGGAACAGCCTGCATGAGGCATTATGTGGGGGGAACAGCCTGCATGGAGCGTTATATGGGGGCCAGTATTCTTTATGGAGCATTTTATGGGGGCCAGTATACTGTGTGGAGCAATTCGCCGGTTTCTGAGCTATTGTGGAATTTAGAATAGATATCACTCATGTAATGTAAGAAGTGAAATCTTTGGCATTGTACTATATATACATATTTCTCTGCGGTATCTGTGCATCATGAATCGTGGTATGTGTTAAAGGGGCCCACTGAGACTCTTTCACCCAGGGCCCAAAAAAACCTGGAGCCGGCCCTGCCCATATATTGCTCCATACAGTACATACTGGGCACCATATATTGCTGCACAGAGTAATGGCCCCATATAGTATATAAAGGGCCTCATATATTGCTCCATACAGTATATACTGGGCCCCACATATTTCTCCATACAGCATAATGGCTTCATATAGTATATAATAGGCCCCATATATTGCTCCATACAGTATAATGGTCCCATATAGTATATAATAGGCCTCATATATTGCTCCATACAGTATATAATGGGCCCCATATATTGCATGGGGCATTATAAGGGGGTGTGACATCCTACATGGGGCATTATAAGGGGGGGGGGTGACATCCTGCATGGGGCATTATAAGGGAGGGGGGAGTGTGTGACATCCTGCATGGGGCATTATAAGGGGGTGTGACATCCTGCATGGGGCATTATAAGGGGGTGTGACATCCTGCATGGGGCATTATAAGGGGGTGTGACATCCTGCATGGGGCATTATAAGGGGGTGTGACATCCTGCATGGGGCATTATAAGGGAGGGGGGTGCGTGACAACCTGTATGGGGCATTATAAGGGAGGAGGGGTGACATCCTGCATGGGGCATTATAAGGGAGGGGGGGGTGTGACAACCTGCATGGGGCATTATAAGGGAGGGGGGGTGTGACATCCTGCATGGGGCATTATAAAGGAGGGGGTGTGTGTGACATCCTGCATGGGGCATTATAAAGGAGGGGGTGTGTGTGACATCCTGCATGGGGCATTATAAGGGAGGGGGTGTGTGTGACATCCGGCATGGGGCATTATAAGTGAGGGAGTGTGTGTGACATCCTGCATGGGGCATTATAACAGGGGGAGGGGTGACATCCTGCATGGGGCATTATAAGGGGGGTGACATCCTTCATGGGGCATTATAAGTGGGGGTGTGTGACATCCTGCATGGGGCATTATAAGGGGGGGGGGGGGGGGGGGAGTGTGTGACATCCTGCATGGGGCATTATAAGGGAGGGGGGTGTGACATCCTGCATGGAGCATTGTAAGGGGTGGGGGTGACATCCTGCATGGGGCATTATAAGGGAGGGGGGTGACATCCTGCATGGGGCATTATGTGGGGGGGAACAGCCTGCGTGGGGCATTATGTGGGGAGAAAAACAGCCTGCGTGGGGCATTATGTGGGGGGGAACAGCCTGCGTGAGGCATTATGTGGTGGGGGGGGGGGGACAGCCTGCATGGAGCGTTATATGGGGGCCAGTATTCTTTATGGAGCATTTTATGGGGGGCAGTATACTGTGTGGAGCGATTCGCCGGTTTCTGAGCTATTGTGGAATTTAGAATAGATATCACTCATGTAATGTAAGAAGTGAAATCTTTGGCATTGTACTATATATACCGGTACATATTTCTCTGCGGTATCTGTGCATCATGAATCATGGTATGTGTTAAAGGGGCCCACTGAGACTCTTTCGCCCAGGGCCCAAAAAAACCTGAAGCCGGCCCTGCCCATATATTGCTCCATACAGTACATACTGGGCACCATATATTGCTGCACAGAGTAATGGCCCCATATAGTATATAAAGGGCCTCATATATTGCTCCATACAGTATAATGGTCCCATATAGTATATAATAGGCCTCATATTGCTCCATACAGTATAATGGTCCCATATAGTATATAATAGGCCTCATATATTGCTCCATACAGTATATAATGGGCCCCATACAGTATATACTGGGCCCCACATATTTCTCCATACAGTATAATGGTCCCATATAGTATATAATAGGCCCCATATATTGCTCCATACAGTATAATGGTCCCATATAGTATATAATAGGCCTCATATATTTCTCCATACAGTATATAATGGGCTCCATATATTGCTCTATACAGTATATACTGGGTTCCATATATTGCTCCATACAGTATAATGGCCACATATAATATATAATGGGCCCAATATATTGCTCCATACAGTATATAATGGGCCCCATATATTTCTCCATACAGTATATACTGGGCCCCATATATTGCTACATACAGTATAATGGCCACATATAATATATAATGGGCCCCATATATTGCTCCATACTGTATATACTGGGCCCCATATATTGCTGCACAGTATAATGGCCCCATCTAATATATATTATATATATATATATATATATATATATATAATCGTCTTATCCCGTCTGTCTGTCCTTCTGTCCAGGAAATCCCGCGTCGCTGATTGGTCCGGCCGCAGCCAATCAGCGACGCGGGATTTCAGAAAAACATGGCAGCCGTTAGCGGTTCATCTGCCGCACGGAGGCCAGCGGCGATGCAGCCAGGAGATGACGGGCGCTAGCCGGTCATCTCCCGGATGCTAGCAGCAGAAGGACCCCGACCGTCGGCACCGCTGCCCTCCATGCGGCTACCGTTGGGAGATCAGCGCCTAGGGCCGCTGATCTCCCGACGGCAAGTGTGAAGGGAGGACCGGGAAGCGGCACCGCAGATCGGGTTACTTCTGCTGCGAGCAGCCGGTCATCTC
The DNA here is from genome assembly GCF_046119375.1 of Phyllobates terribilis. Lineage (NCBI taxonomy): Eukaryota > Metazoa > Chordata > Amphibia > Anura > Dendrobatidae > Phyllobates > Phyllobates terribilis. Next base: position 217,182,106 of record NW_027362765.1, on the reverse strand, counting down.
CCGGCTGCTCGCAGCGTAAGTACCCGCACAAGCAGCGCCGCTCCCCGGTCCTCACTAATCGGATTCGCTGATTGGTCGCCAAATTTAAACAACGCTCTGCTGATTGGTCACGGTCGCCGGCCGCGACCAATCAGCACTATTGGCGCCAAATTTAAACACCTCTTAGCCGATTGGCCGGACCAATCAGCGACGCGGGATTTCCTGGACAGAAAGACAGACAGACAGACGGGATAAGACAATTATATATATTAGACTAGATGGTGGCCCGATTCTAACGCATCGGGTATTCTAGAATGTGTATGCGGCCGACCGGGCGCAATTAGCAGAGCGTTGTTTAAATTTGGTGCCAAAATCGCTGATTAGTCGCGGCTGGCAACCGGGACCAATCAGCAAAGCGGTATTTAAATTTGGCGGCAATATCGGTTATTGCTCGCGGGCGGCGGTCGCGACCAATCAGCGAACCGTGTTAGTGAGGACCGGAGAGAGTTGTTTAAATTTGGTGCCAAAATCACTGGTTGGTCGCTGCCGGTGACCAATCAGCAAAGCAGTGTTTAAATTTGGCGGCAATATCGCTGATTGGTCGCGGCCGGCGGTCACGACCAATCAGCAGAGCGGTGTTTAAATTTGGCACCAATAATGCTGATTGGTTGCGGCCGCGGCCAATCAGCGACGCGGGATTTCAGAACAAGATGGTGGCCGTTAGTGGCTCATCTGCCGCACGGAGGTCAGCGGCGATGCAGCCGGGAGATGACCAGCTGCTCGCAGCAGAAGTACCCCGACCAGCGGCCTAGGCAGCGCCGCTCCCCGATCCTCCCTTCACACTTGCCGTCGGGAGATCAGCGGCTAGGATCTCCCGACGGTAGCCGCATGGAGGTCAGCGGCGATGCCGCCAGCCGCGACCAATCAGCGATATTGGCGCGAAATTTACACTCTTGCCCTCACCCGCTCACGCCCTCACCCTCAGCCACTCACCCCCAGATGCTCCCGCGCTCACCCTCACCCGCACACGCTCACCCTGTGCTAGCCGGTCATCACCCTCACACTCTCACCCTGTGCTAGCCGGTCATCTCCCGGCTGCTTGCAGCAAAAGTACCCCGTCTGGTGGCCTCGCTCCCCGGTCCTCCAAAATTCATTAGGGGCCCCGGGGGGATAAATTGGGGGGTTCATTTAAAGTAGTGCACAACCCATTTAAATATTGCTTCGCTGATTAGTCGCGCCCGGTCGGCTGCATACATATTCTAGAATACCAGATGCGTTAGAATCGGGCCACCATCTAGTACAGAATAATGGGCCCCATACAATGCTCCATACAGAATAATGGGCCCTATACAATGCTCCATACAGAATAATGGGCCCAATATATACAGCTACATACAAAAAAAAAATCAAATACTCACCTCTCCTCACTGGCCACTGCTCTGGACTCCTCAGCATCGCCGTCTTCCGGCTCTCTGCACTGTGAATACTCAGAGCAGAGGGCGCACTGTAGTGATGTCATCACACTCTCTGCCCTGTGAATACTCAGAGCAGAAGGCGCACTGTAGTGATGTCATCACACCCTCTGCCCTGAGATGTCACAGAGTCAGAATACGTGGAAGACGCCGGAGCTGCAGAGGAACAGGGAGAGGCAAGTATTGCAAGTAGCGGGGCCCTGGGCAAGCGGGGGCCCACTCGGGGTCGCTGGCACAGGGCTCCCCGACTCACGGGCCACAGTCCCGGCATCCCCCACAACCAGTGGGACCCCCGCTTGCTCAGGGCCCCGGCACTTGCCCAGGTGCTCCGGCTGGTGACGCAGGCCCTGGAGAGATGGCTGAATCTCACCATTTTGGGAAAAAAAATCTTTACAAAAAGTTGTCTCATCTTTCAGGAGAACATCACGCCTGCCTCTTGGCTTTATGTTCCGCAAGGGGCAATCCGCTCCAGAAGATTAACTGTGCAGGCTTGTGGCATGGCTGAGCCGCTGACCAAACTGTGCGCACTTTGATGCCTCGTACAGAGACAGCTTTGTGTCTGCAACATTGGAGGAGCACAGGGAGATTGAGCCTGGCTGGATCCTGCCAGCGTCAGAGCAGTGCTTGCAGGTTGTATGCTTTAAACACATGATCTTTGCCAAGGAAATTGGCCACCTCTAATAGACTGCAGGGGTAAAAGTAACGATCAATAACCTATGGAACTAAAAGTTCCTCTGTTCTTGGGAATCAAGAGGAATTTTAATAAGAGGTATATTGCAAAAGTGTTTGTTTTTACAAACAATTTACAATTTTTACCAGTTAACAAAATGAGAATAACCCTTTCACCTCATGTTGACACTGGACGTACCAGTAAGTTGGATTTTACAGTGTGTTCCTGCAAAGAGAAGCTTGTGCCCAACGTGATCAATGCAGGTGCTTATATTAACTGACAGCCGAGCTCCTGCTGGTGCCAGCTTCGACCTTTTCTATTTAACCGTTTAGATGCTGCAATCAATAGCAATAGCGGCATTTAGAAGGATGAGAGAGGTAAGGGGCTACTTTTCTCGCCGAATCGGCATCCCTGTGTCGAAATCGCAACTAGCCGATTGACTTCCAGGTGACATGAGAACAAACAACAACTTCCAGGTACAGTGGCCCAGGTTCTGACATCACTGAAACCAAGTTCTCTGTTCCTACATCATGCTGTTCTCAGATTGCATAAAAAGTTGGTTACAGATTCCTTTTAACCCGTTTACGACCTATGACGTATCTATACATCTTAAGTCGCCTCCCCCTCTTTGATGCAGGCTCTGTCGCGGAGCCCGCATCGTTTCAGGCACATGACAGCTGATTTGATCTATCAGCTGTCATATGACCCTAACAGCCGTGGGTGGAGTCGCGATGGGTTGGCATGACAACCCAGGGTCTGCAGGAGATCCCAGTGGTTGTCGTAGTCGATCTGCTATGAGCGCCACCCAGTGGCTGAAGCCCTGCTATGTGTCTCCTATGGAGAATATTGAAAATATTGAAGCATATAAAGAGTAAGAAGAAAAAAAAAAAAGATCAAAAATATTAAAATTAAAAAATATATATATAAAAAATGTTCAAATGACACCCCTTTTTCTCCATTCAAAATAAAACAAAAGGAATACACATATTTGGTATCAATCAATCAAAATATAAAAAGAATTAATCCGATCAGAAAACGGCATTATGAGAAAAAAGAAAACCAAAAACACCAGAATTAAGGTTTTTTTGGTTGCCGCAACATTTCAATAAAATGCAATAACAGGTGATCAAAACAATGTCTGTACCCCAAAATGGTATCAATAAAAATGTCAGCTTGGTGTGCAAAAAGTAAGCCCTCACCCGGCCACAGATGCCAAAAAATAGAGAAGTTACAGATCTTGGAAAATGGAGGCATTATTTTGGTTTTTTTTTGTTTGTTTGCTTTTTTTCAACACAATTAAAAAAGAACCTATACATGCTTCAAGGTCAGTTTTAGCATTTAGTGAACATGGTAAAAAAAAATAAAAAATTGCAGAATTGCATTTTTTTTTTAGCAATTTCACAGCACTTGGATTTTTTTCCCCCGTTTTCCAGTACACTATATGGTAAAATGAATGATGTCGTTCAAAAGTACAATGTGCCCCGCAAAAAAAAGCCCTTACATGCCCATTTTTACGGAAAAATAAAAAAAGTTATGGCTCTGGAAAGAAAGGGAGCAAAAAACAAAAACTCAAAAACAGAAAGTGATGAAGGGGTTAAGGCCACATTCACATTTTCATTATTAGATCAGTATTTTACATCAGTATTTGTCACCCAAAACCAGGAGTGGGTGATAAATACAGAAGTGGTGACGTTTCTATTATACTTTTCATCTGATTCTACTCCTGGTTTTGGATTACAAATACGGATGTAAAATTCTGACCATATACTGAGCATGTGAACGTGGCCTAAAAGTGATCTAAATTGGTACCTATAAATACTTTAAAGGGGTATTCCCATCTCCAAGATCTTATCCCAATATGTAGTAGGTGTCATAATAATAATAATAATAATAATAATAATAATAATATTATAATATTAGCAAATACCTTCAAATAAAAATGTAGTATAGTTTTTCTCATTCGCTATGTGTCTTTCCTCATGTGCAGGCATTGCAGGATCTTGGGTATCCATGGTTACGACCACCAGCAACCAGCTAATTGTCACTATATCAGTGGTCGTAACCATGGATACCTAAGGTCCTGCAATGCCCGCACATGAGGAAAGAGACAAAGACAAAGCGAATCAGAAAAACTAACAATACCAACAATATTGTCCCCTCGATCAGTGTAATAACCCCACAGTGAATTCTTCCACAGTACACTCCACACACATGGTATGATGACCCTACTGTACACACAGCCCTTGATGCAGTATAGTGGGCCTCCATACTCCTCCACTCAGTATGATGATGATGATGGCCACGACGCAACCATCCACATTGTATAATGACCCCCACCAGCTCTCTAAACAGTATGCTGAACCCCACAAAAACCTTCATGGACAGAAAACCAAAGAAAAAGCAGATTATTAAATGATGGAAACAGTTTATACTGAATCTTTACTCACACTAAACTATGTCTCAATTTACTCAGCTCCCCCCCCCCCCCTGCTCTAGATCATGGTGCCTGCAGATTGTACTGCATTTTCCTAGTGACCGATTCCCTTTAATTCATTGAGGGGTGCAGTTTTTTGTAAAATTGGAATGTATAAGGGGGTAGTTCTGCTTTTCTGAGACCTCTGAGGCTCTGCTTATGTGATATGTCACCCAGAAACCATTTCAGAAAAATCTGCACTCCAATTTAAATTTGGCACCAAAATCGCTGATTAGTCGCGACCGCGACCAATCAGCAGAGTAATGCAGAGCGGGGTTTAAATTTGGCGCCAAAATCGCTGATTGGTAGCCGGCCGCGACCAATCAGCAGAGCGTTGTTTAAATTTGGCACAAAAAACGAAGATTGGTTGCAACCATCGGCCGCGACCAATCAGCAGAGCGGTGTTTAAATTTTGCGCCAATACTGCTGATTGATCTCTGCCAGCGACCGCGATCAATCAGCAGAGCGTTGCTTAAATTTGGCGCCAATCTCGTTGATTGGTCGCGGCTGGAGTCCGCGACCAATCAGCAGAGCGTTGTTTAAATTTGGCGCCAATCTCGCTGATTGGTTACGGCTGGCGTCGGCGACCAATTAGCACAGCAGTGTTTAAATGTGGTGGCAAGATCGGTGATTGGTCGCGGCCGCTATTTAAATGTGGCGCCAAGATCACTGATGGGTCGTGCTCTCCGCACGCGACCAATCAGCGAATCGTATTGGTGAGGAGCGGGGAGCGGAATCGTATTAGTGAGGACCGGGGAGCGCCGCTGCCTGTGCGGGTACTTCCGCTGGGAGAACCCGGGACATGAGCGGGCACTCGGAGCAGAAGTATCCCGACCCGCAGCGCCGCTCCTCGGTCCTCCCTTCACACCCTAGCCGCTGATGTCCCCACAGTATCTGCATGGTGTTACAAAGGTCCGGACGTTTGTGTTAAAAGTCGCTGATTGGTCGCGGGCGCTGCCCGCGACCAATCACCGATTTGGGCGCCAAATTTAAATACCGGCCGCGACCAATCACCGATCTTGGTTCCACATTTAAACACCGCTGTGCTGATTGGTCGCGGTCGATATTTAAATTTGGCGCCCAAATCGGTGATTGGTCGCGGGCAGCGCCAGCGACCAATCAGCGATTTTTAACACAAATGTCCGGACCTTTGTAACACCATGCGGATACTGTGGGGACATCAGCGGCTAGGGTGTGAAGGGAGGACCGGGGAGCGGCGCTGCGGGTCGGGATACTTCTGCTCCGAGAGCCCGCTCATGTCCCGGGTTCTCGGAGCGGAAGTATCCGCACAGGCAGCGCCGCTGACATCCATGCGGCTAGGGTGTGAAGGGAGAACCGGGGAGCGGCGCTGACATCCAATTGGTCGCAGCCGCTATTTAAATCTGCCGAACAAATCGGTGATTGGTCGCTGTCTTGGCCCGCGACCAATCACTGATCTTGGCGCCAAAGTTAAACACTATTGTGCTGATTGGTCGCGGATGCTGCCCGCAACCAATCACCGATTTGGGCGCCAAATTTAAATATCAGCCGCGACCAATCAAAGATCTTGGCTCCACATTTAAACACCGCTGTGCTGATTGGTCGCGGCCGATATTTAAATTTGGCGCCCAAATCAGTGATTGGTCAGCGACGCCGGCGGTCCTTCCGCTGCTACCGGCCAGGAGATGAGCGCCTCGCACCGCGCATCTCCGTCCCGCAGATGGGTCCGGCGGTCGGGTTCCTTCTGCTGTTGCCGGTCGGGAGATGAGCGCCTCGCAGATGAGCAGCTAACGGCCGCCATCTTTTTTCAGAAATCCCACGGCGCTGATTGGCCGCTGCCGGACCAATGAGCGACGCGGGATTTCCTGGACAGACAGACGGGATAAGACTATTATATATATAGATTCTGTGAAGCATTTGTGGATTCAAAATGCTCATCACATCCCTGAGAATCCCACTGCCAAGAAGAAATTGTCTTTATTCTTCCCTACAGCCTCAGGCTTTCAGTCATAGGGGTGCTGCAGCTGTAATTACACCCCCACACAGACTGACAGCCAGCTTAGCATTAGAACCAGCTGTCAGTCAGTGCCGGGGCGTTGCTCCAGGCGCCGCTCACTATGCACTGAGTGGTGACAGAAGCCAAGCTGGCCTTGCCTCTATGACTGAAAGCCCAAAGCTCCCAAGTAGAGTAATAAAGATTAATTTCCTCCTGGCAGCGGGGCTCTCAGTGCAAGCGCTAGACAGCTTCAGAACTTTATTTGCAGAATCCATGCAACTGGCATGGATTTATATTGTGTGACCAACTTATGCTGCTTTATATGCAGCATCAATAGTAAAAAAAAAAAAAAAAAAAACACATTATACTTACCTCTCCGGTGGCCCCCAGTCCCCTTCTCCGGTTCGTCCTCTGTCCTCGGCGTCCCGCAGTGTTCTGAAAGGACGTGCGCTGACGTCATTTAGTCAACTGACAGGTCACGCGACCGCCGACGTCTGAGGTCGCGTGACCATCACATGACTAAATGACATCAGCGCAAGTCCTTTCAGAACACCGTGGACGCTGAGGACAGAACACACCATCGGAGAGAAGACCGGGGGCCACTGGATAGGTAAGCATAATGTTTTTATTTTTTACGTTTTAATGCTTTTTTTTACAAATGGTACCCGGGTCGGATGAGAGTCTCCTCTTCTCCAGACCCGGGTACCATCCACACATTGAATCGCATAACATCCGCATGCATGCATGTATGAATGTGGATGTTATGCGGTTTAATGCAAGTCAATGGCAGCGATTTCACCGTGATCCCGCAAAATTAATGGTAGTGCTGCAATGATAATCCGCAGCGGAAATTTCCGCAGCATGTGCACAGCATATGCGGATTGTCATTGGGAAACATGGCAGACAACTTAACATGTGTTTATAATGCATTTTTGCAGCTGAAATGCCACCGCGGAAAAGCATTAAATCTGCATCGTGGGCATGCAGCCTAATAGTGTTTTTTTTACATAACAGGTTCTCTTTAAGGATGTAGTTTCTAACATTGTGTCACTTGTAGTGGTGGTGATGAGGGGGGTAGGGGGAAATGCAAAGTCATATCGACCTAAATTCACCACTAAACAAAAGTACAATGTGTCATCAGAAAAAAAAAGCAAAAAACAAACAAAGAATCAGAATCACTAGATTATCTAGAAGCATTCCAGAACTACCACCACAAAGTGACACGTCAGATTTTAAAAATTTGGCCTCATCAAGAAGGTGAAAACAGACTTCAGTGTTAATGAGTTATAGGAACACTCCAGGAAAAACGGATAGATTTTTTATACTTAGTACAGAGCCTGAGGGGGCAGTGCGTGACTCAGACTCAAAATATACCCTTCACGCCCTGCACTAGACATAGCAATGTGGATTATTATGAGTTATAGGAGGTCAGACCTGCATATTTTGGTAAGATCAGTCTTAGATGTAATTTGTATAGAATGGCCATAATGTCCCTTAACATCTGCCATAATGAGAAATATAGGCCCTTGTGTGTTAGATTATTTAACATGCTTTGGTATGTAAACAAAACAAGAAAATTAAACAGTGTTTACCAACTGGGTTAATTGTTTTTATATTCTGATTGAACTGACTTTTCTGGGCGCAAGGATACCACATCTGTATTGGTTTTTTCGCTTACCTTTAATTGAGACAAACAGGGGCAATTTGAACTTTAATTTTTTCTATATATATATATATATATATATATATATATATATATATATATATATATATATATATATATATATATATATATATATATATATATATATATATATATATATATATATATATATATATATATATACACACACACACAGTACAGACCAAAAATTTGGACACCTTCTCAATTAAAGATTTTTCTGTATTTTCCATGACTATGAAAATTGTACATTCACACTGAAGGCATCAAAACTATGAATTAACACATGTGGAATTATATACTTAACAAAAAAGTGTGAAACAACTGAAAATATGTCTTATATTCTAGGTTCTTCAAAGTAGCCACCTTTTGCTTTGATGACTGCTTTGCACACTCTAGGCATTCTCTTGATGAGCTTCAAGAGGTAGTCACCGGAAATGGTTTTCACTTCACAGGTGTGCCCTGTCAGGTTTAATAAGTGGGATTTCTTGCCTTATAAATGAGGTTGGGACCATCAGTTGTGTTGTGCAGAAGTCAGGTGGATACACAGCTGATAGTCCTACTGAATAGACTGTTAGAATTTATATTATGGCAAGAAAAAAGCAGCTAAGTAAAGAAAAACGAGTGGCCATCATTACTTTAAGAAATGAAGGTCAGTCAGTGTGAAAAATTGGGAAAACTTTGAAAGTGTCCCCAAGTGCAGTTGCAAAAACCATCAAGCGCTACAAAGAAACTGGCTCACATGAGGACCGCCCCAGGAAAGGAAGACCAAGAGTCACCTCTGGTTCTGAGGATAAGTTTATCTGAGTCACCAGCCTCAGAAATCGCAGGTTAACAGCAGCTCAGATTAGAGACCAGGTCAATGCCACACAGAGTTCTAGCAGCAGACATCTCTACAACAACTGTTAAGAGGAGACTTTGTGCAGCAGGAATTCATGGTAAAATAGCTGCTAGGAAACCACTGCTAAGGACAGGCAACAAGCAGAAGAGACTTGTTTGGGCTAAAGAACACAAGGAATGGACATTAGACCAGTGGAAATCTGTGCTTTGGTCTGATGAGTCCAAATTTGAGATCTTTGGTTCCAACCACTGTGTCTTTGTGCGACGCAGAAAAGGTGAACGGATGGACTCTACATGCCTGGTTCCCACCGTGAAGCATGGAGGAGGAAATGTGATGGTGTGGGGGTGCTTTGCTGGTGACACTGTTGGGGATTTATTCAAAATTGAAGGCATACTGAACCAGCATGGCTACCACAGCATCTTGCAGCGGCATGCTATTCCATCCGGTTTGCGTTTAGTTGGACCATCATTTATTTTGCCAGATGACCTGGCCTCCACAGTCACCAGACCTGAACCCAATCGAGATGGTTTGGGGTGAGCTGGACCACAGAGTGAAGGCAAAAGGGCCAACAAGTGCTAAGCATCTCTGGGAACTCCTTCAAGATTGTTGGAAGACCATTTCCGATGACTACCTCTTGAAGCTCATCAAGAGAATGCCAAGAGTGTGCAAAGCAGTCATCAAAGCAAAAGGTGGCTACTTTGAAGAACCTAGAATATAAGACATATTTTCAGTTGTTTCACACTTTTTTGTTAAGTATATAATTCCACATGTGTTAATTCATAGTTTTGATGCCTTCAGTTTGAATGTACAATTTTCATAGTCAAGAAAATACAGAAAAATCTTTAAATGAGGTGTGTCCAAACTTTTGGTCTGTACTGTATACACACACACACACACATATACAGTGCCTACAAGTAGTATTCAACCCCCTGCAGATTTAGCTGGTTGACACATGCGGAATTAACTTGGCATTGTGACATTTGTACTGTAGATCAGCCTGGAAGTGGGAAATGCACTGCAGCAAATATTGTTTTTGTTTTTTTTTTGTTTGTTTTCTTAAAACGTTAAAAGTTAATTCAGAGTGTCATTTATTATTCAACCCCTCAAACCACAAGAATTCTGTTTGGTCCCCCTAAAGTATTAAGAAGTAGTTCAGGCACCAAGAATAATGAGCTTCACATGTGTGGATTAAAGATCTCTTTTGCCAGCCTTTTCTGACTATTTAAGACCCTCCCCAAACTTGTGAACAGCACTCAGACATGGTCAACATGGGAAAGACAAAGGAGCATTCCAAGGCCATCAGAGACAAGATCGTGGAGGGTCACAAGGCTGACAAGGGGTACAAAACCCTTTCCAAGGAGTTGGGCCTACCTGTCTCCACTGTTGGGAGCATCATCCGTAAGTGGAAGGCTTATGGAACTACTGTTAGCCTTCCACGGCCTGGACAGCCTTCGAAAGTGTCCTCCCGTGCCGAGGCCAGGCTTGTCCGAAGAGTCAAGGCTAACCCAAGGACAACAAGGAAGGAGCTCCGGGAAGATCTCATGGCAGTGGGGACATTGGTTTAAGTCAATACCATAAGTAACGTACTCCACCGCAATGGTCTCCGTTCCAGACGAGCCCGTAAGGTACCTTTACTTTCAAAGCGTCATGTCAAGGCTCGTCTACAGTTTGCTCATGATCACTTGGAGGACTCTGAGACAGACTGGTTCAAGGTTCTATGGTCTGATGAGACCAAGATCGAGATCTTTGGTGCCAACCACACACGTGACGTTTGGAGACTGGATGGCACTGCATACGACCCCAAGAATACCATCCCTACAATCAAGCATGGTGGTGGCAGCATCATGCTGTGGGGCTGTTTCTCAGCCAAGGGGCCTGGCCATCTGGTCCGCATCCATGGAAAGATGGATAGCACGGCCTACCTGGATATTTTGGCCAAGAACTTCCGCTCCTCCATCAAGGATCTTAAGATGGGTCGTAATTTCATCTTCCAACAAGACAACGACCCAAAGCACACAGCCAAGAAAACCAAGGCCTGGTTCAAGAGGGAAAAAGTCAAGGTGTTGGAGTGGCCTAGTCAGTCTCCTGACCTTAACCCAATTGAAAACTTGTGGAAGGAGCTCAAGAATAAAGTCCACATGAGACACCCAAAGAACCTAGATAACTTGGAGAAGATCTGCATGGAGGAATGGGCCAAGATAACTCCACAGACCTGTGCCGGCCTGATCAGGTCTTATAAAAGACGATTATTAGCTGTAATTGCAAACAAGGGTTATTCCACAAAATATTAAACATAGGGGTTGAATAATAATTGACCCACACTTTTATGTTTAAAATTTAATAAAATTCAACTGAGCAACATAACTTTTTGGTTTGTAAGATTTATGCTTCTGTTCATAAATCCTACTCTCGTTTGCAGTTTGAAGGCTCTAACTTATTTGCATCTTATCAAACCAGCTAAATCTGCAGGGGGTTGAATACTACTTGTAGGCACTGTACATACACATATACATACATATATATATATATATATATATATATATATATATATATATATATATATATATATATATATATATATGCACATATACATACACACACTGTATATATTTTTTTTACTGTTTGCTGTATTTATTAGTCCCTTCAAGGGACTTGAACCTGCAGTCATCTGATCGCTTGTACTATATGCCGCAATACCCCAGAATTACTGCATAAAGTAATGCCATACCACCAAGCTGTTAATGCCGCTGTCAGAGTTTGACAGCGGCATTTAACACATTAATAATGGCTAATAGGTTGGAGGAGTTTTTAAACTAGAGACGGGGGGGGGGGGGGGGGACCAAGGAAATAGGTGGGATGTGAGGCAAGCAAGGGGGAAGGGGAGAAGTGAATATAATGAGGGTGGAGAGGGGGGTGGGGATAGTACAGTTAGATCGTTAGAGAAGAATAGGATGCTAAATAACCCCAAAGTTTTATCTTGCATGCTGACCAACGCAAGAAGCCTGACCAATAAGGCGGATGAGCTGCGGGCGCTTATATCGGAGGAGAGGTATGACATCGTAGGTATAACAGAGACTTGGCTAGACGATAGCTACAACTGGGCGGTAAATTTATTAGATTATAGTTTATTTAGAAGGGACCGGAAACAGGGGAAAGGCGGAGGAGTTTGCTTATATGTAAAGTCATGTCTAAAACCCAGACTAAGGGAAGATATAGGAGAGGGAGAAGAGGGGGTCGAGTCCATGTGGGTAGAGATAGAGGGGGCAAAAAATAATAATAAAATATTACTGGGGGTCTGCTATAAGCCACCAAATATAACAGAGGAGAATGAGAATCTGCTATTAGGACAAATAGACAAAGTAGCAAAACATAATGAAGTGATTGTAATGGGGGATTTCAACTACCCGGATACTGACTGGGAAACAGAAACCTGTAGATCTCAGAAAGGAAAAAGGTTCTTGACAAATATTAAGGATAATTATCTCTTCCAACTAGTGCAGGAACCAACGAGAGGGAAGGCCGTGTTGGACTTAATATTGACTAATAGGCCTGATAGAATAACTGAGGTACAGACAGGGGGGCACCTAGGTAATAGTGATCATAATATTATCGACTTCAAAATGCCCTTCAGTAGGGTTATCAATAAGGGAACAACAAAAACATTAAACTTTAGGAGGGCGAAGTTTGATCACCTGATAGAAAACCTTCAACTTATTGACTGGGACAAAGTTCTTAATCAAAGGAATACGAATAGTAAATGGGAAACCTTCAAAAGAATTCTGACTACTCAGTGCGAAAGGTATATACCGTATGGGAATAAAAGGGCCAGAAATAAGAGGAAACCATTATGGTTGAACAAGAACGTAAAAGGGGCGTTAAATAGCAAAAAGAGGCATTCAAGAGATTTAAACAGGAAAACAGTAAGGAGGCACTAATGTGTTACAAGGAAAAAACGAGAACCTGTAAAAAAACAAATAAAAATAGCGAAGGAGGAAACAGAGAGACGTATTGCTAGGGAAAGTAGATCAAATCCCAAACTGTTCTTTACGTATATAAATAGTAAAAGGATTAAATCGGATAATATTGGACCGATAAAAAGTGAGGAAGGCAAAATCATAGAGAAAGATGAGGATAAAGCTAATCTATTAAATAATTTTTTTTTCGACAACTTTCACAAAGGAAATAGAACTAACAGGAGAAATGAGAAGTGACAAGCTTAATCCTCCACTAAGTATGACTAATCTAACCCAAGTTGAGGTACAGAAACGTCTCAGTAACATTAAAATAAACAAATTACCAGGACCTGATGGCATACACCCACGGGTACTAAGGGAACTAAGTAATGTGATAGACAGATCGTTATATCTTATATTTAAGGACTCTGTTGAGACTGGGTCTGTACCACTTGATTGGCGACAGGCGAATGTAGTGCCAATATTCAAAAAGGGAGCGAAAAGTGACGCCGGAAACTATTGGCCGGTGAGTCTGACGTCCGTTGTGGGCAAAATTTTTGAAAGCTTCATTAAAGAGGCAATTACGGAGCATCTTGATGCTAATAATCTTTTAATCCCGAACCAACATGGATTCATGAGGAATCGCTCCTGCCAAACAAACCTGATTGACTTCTACGAGGAGGTTAGCTCTCGAGTAGATCAGGGGGAACCAGTGGATGTCGTGTATCTCGACTTCTCAAAAGCGTTCGATAGCGTGCCACATAATAGGTTGGTATACAAAATGAGAATGATGGGGCTGGGGGAAAATGTCTGCAAGTGGGTAGCTAACTGGCTAAAGGATAGAAGGCAGAGGGTGGTTATAAATGGAATATTCTCAGATTGGGTAAGCGTCACTAGTGGGGTACCACAGGGGTCTGTACTAGGCCCAATGTTATTTAATATCTTTATTAACGACATAGTCAACGGGATAAATAGCAAAATATCAATATTTGCAGATGACACAAAGTTATGTAAAACAATTAATACAAAAGAGGACAGTGCAGACCTACAGAGGGATTTGTATAAGCTGGGTAGGTGGAGCATTAAATGGCAAATGAGGTTTAACGAGGAGAAATGTAAGGTCATACATATGGGAAGGAAAAATGGAAGTCACTAGTACTCACTGAATGGGAAATCATTGGGGAATTCGGAGATGGAGAAGGACTTGGGCATCTTGATTGATAGCAAACTAAATTGGAGTGCCCAAAGTCAGGCCGCTGCTGTAAGGGCAAACAGGGTAATGGGATGTATCAGAAGAGGTATAGCTGCAAAGGATGAGAACATTGTTCTTCCACTGTACAAAGCACTGGTCAGACCACACTTGGAATACTGTGCTCAGTTATGGGCCCCAATATATAGAAAGGATATAAATGAGCTTGAAAAGGTACAAAGGAGGGCAACAAAATTAATAAAGGGAATGAAGGGACTGCAATACCCAGAGAGGTTGGCAAAACTAGGACTATTCACCCTGGAAAAGAGAAGGTTGAGGGGGGACATAATAAATGTGTACAAATATGTTAGGGGACAGTATAGAGATCTTGCCCGGGATTTGTTCAAAAGGAGGGATATTACGGTAACAAGAGGGCATTCACTAAGACTGGAAGAGAAAAGGTTTCAGCACCAGCATAGGAAGGGGTTTTTTACGGTAAGAGCAGTGAGAATATGGAATTCACTGAGTGAGGAGACGGTAATGTCGGATTCACTACACCAGTTCAAGCGGGGACTGGATGCATTTTTAGATACCAGGCAGATTTCAGCATATACTTAAAAATAAAATAAAAAATAGTATGTTGATACAGGGATTTATTCTGACTGCTGGTTTCAGAGTCGGGAGGGAATTTTTCCTCAGGTGAAGATTGGCTAAATCATTTGGGGTTTTTGCCCTCCTCTGGATCAACTTTAGCAATTACAGAACTAACAGGTCGAACTTGATGGACGCAAGTCTTTATTCGGCTTTACAAACTATGTTACTATGTTAATAGTCGTGGGTGGAGCCCAGCTTCACCCATGACTGTTAGAGGAAAGTCTTGACTGTGTCTCACAGCCATTACCTGCCTTGTATGGGTCGGGCTCACCCCATGAGCCAGCTCCATACACCTGCTACAGACTTACCCCATGCATGAACAGCAGATGTTGGTAAGGGGTTAACCTGCAGTAATAGGGTTAATTTGTAGATTAATTGCATTATGATGGCGACTGGCCACTGTACTGGAAATGCAGCACTAGGGAGAAAATCAACTTTATTTCTCCTGGGAGCTTCTCCCTTTTCAGTCGTGCAGGCACGACTATACTGTGAGCAGCAGCTGTAAGCCCATCCAGGCACCGACTGACAGCCATCTCTGACTGACAGCTTGTTCAGCAGTGCAAAGTGCAAAGACGGATCAAAACCAGCAGCTTCTGTTATCTGTTCCTCGGTGCATGGAAACTATTTTATTCTATGTAAACTGAAACAATTTCTGAAATTTCCCATCAGTGAGGATATAGGGTTACTGTGGGTTCCGTGCACAGAGGAACAGATACTAAATAACTGGAGGCGAGTTGGTTTTCATTTTTCTTCTTCTTTGTTCTCCATATTAAAAGGAAACCTGTCACGTGGAAAAAAAAAAAAAAAAAAAAACTTCCTTCCCTTACCCCTCTACTTTTTAAAGGGAATCTGTCAGTAGGATTACCCCACCTAAGCAGACTAGGGGGCAGGCAGGTCAAAGTTTTACCTTGATATCTGTGATCAGGTCTTATTCCAGAGATATCTACATTTTTCTTATATGTAAATGAGCTGCTCAGGACTATGGGCCGGACACTGATCTGCAGGAGAATCTTTCTCCAGAGATTATTATAAATGAAAGAGGCTGTTACAAGTGAAATATGTAATGGTTACCAGTGTGATAAGTGATGGCCGCTCTCTGCTCTCCTGATCTCACTGCAGAGCTGTGTGTGATTATACCTGACACATCTACAGGTTCCTCTCAGTGCTTCAGCTTCAATATCGTTACAATGCAGCAGAGCTGTGAGAGCTGCAGCAAATGTGTTTGTAAGTAGACAAAGTTCAGTTTTGGTGTTCTGCGTTAGTTACATGTCTCACACTGGTAATGCCCCTTTCATATATAATAATCTCTGGAGACAGATTCTCCTGCAGATCAGTGTCCTTCCCATAGTCCTGAACAGCTCATTTACATATAAGAAAAACATGGATTTCTCTGGAATAAGACATCAGATCACAGATATCAAGGTATCATTTTATTCAGCTTCCTATGACCCATATAGACGGCTTCAGAGGGTTGATCCTACTGACAGATTCCTTTTAATTACTCATCATCAGATGTATGTGATTAAAGGGAATCTGTCAGCAGGATTTCAACCCCCAATGACAAGCGTAGATTTCAATCTGTGCATGCGCTGTCAAAGGCGCCATTTTAATGAAGACCACCAGGAGATCAATCTGCGCAAGCGCTGCTTGAGTGTATGACGCAAACTTTAAAACAGAAAGCAGATACAGACACCAGAGGCAGGAGGAAGGTCTGGGGCAGGGCTGAAGACCCTACTCACAGTCCCGCCCCTATGTACTGAAAGTTTAATACACCCAAACTTCAAATGCTGATTAAAGAGCAACCAGCATGCGGATTTCTTCACAAAAAGGTATCTATTTAATCTGTATAGCAGCACCATTATGCATGCCTTTACTTTAAAGAGAATCTGTCATCACGATTTTGCATGTTAAAAGAATCTCTTACCAAGTTTTTTTCTGCCCCATGTGTCAGCAGCATAAAAGTAGAGGTAGAGACCCTAATCCTAATCCTGGGTCACTTCCTGGGCTACTTGCGGTTTTGATAAAAACACTGTTTTATTTGCTACAGCCCTTCAAAGTCTCTCAATGATGATCTCCTAGTACATATTCCTCAATATTAATGAGATCTGTTTATACTGTTTCAACTGCCATCAATCATTGGCATGTGCGTGAATAGATCGAGCTCATCATTGAGAAGACTAGCAGAGCTGCAGCAGATAAAGCAGTGATTTAATCAAAACTGCAGCAAGGAGATCAGCAAGTGACATCGCTGGAATCAGTGTCTCTGGCCAGCTTTTATTCTTTCCTTAGGCTATGTTCACATGTTGTGTTTTTTCAGAGTTTCTTTTTTCTGAAGGCAGTAAAGCTGCTTACAAAATGCTGATTTTTCTGCGTTTTTTGCTGGATTCTTTTGGTGTCGAATATGTGTGTCATTTATCTACAGTACACGCTTACTAAAGTTAGTTTCTTAACCAAATGTGCAGCAAAAACGCATGGCTGCGCTTTTTGCAGAGTTTTTGCATACCCGCATTGATTTCTATGGTGAAAAAAACACTGCAAAAACACTGAAAGAATTGACATCCTGCAGATTTAAAAACCATCCCCAAGCAATGTGAAAATCTGGCTTCACTTATGACATATTTTACCAAGGAGCTGAGCGTGAATAGTCCATGAGATGGATATATTCAGGGACAAAACTACAGCTTTATGGGTCCTGCGACTGCAGGGAGTCTGGGGACACCAGGCAGGAAAGAAGAAATTTTCTACTGGGCGGTGCTGGAAGGGGGTTCATTCAAATGGGTAAATAGCACAATGGAGGATGGCTCAGTGGGTGGCTGGCATATTAGAGGGCCAGCTGTTCACAGGCGTGGGGGAGGGTTCTGAGTGGGAGATGCAAAACTTTGCTATGGGGTCTTGACTCTTCAAGTTACATCCCTGAATATATTATATTAGATATTATTCTTTGATAAAGAACGCAGGCCTTGCGTTCAAAATGCGTTGCTCCTTGTTTTTACATGGATTTTTACTATTAAATCGGTTTTTAAATTTCAATAAATTTTGGACTATTCATGATGCTGGAACTTTTATTCCTTTCTGGATTATTACAAAGTGTTTTATATTCCCTTGCTCTATTGTCAGAAAAACATAAATAAAATGGATGGTTACTCTTTAAAGATCACAGTACAATAAGTAGTCTGAAAGGATCAGCTTCCCGTTCCTGACCACCTCCGATCATTGCACGCAGCTACAAACAAACAAGGAAGCCCATGCTTCCTTATCATTAAAAAGACGGAAATTCTATCATGTCACCAGGGATTTCCCTTCCACAAGTGCTACCACAGGAGAACACGCTCTAGCCTCAACCAAATAGTTATATACACACACAATACTTATTGAATTCTGTCATAAATATGAAGAAAAATAATACTACATTCAATAGAGAAATTAAAATGAAGTATTAGGCATTTTGGCAATAGGCTAATTATATAAGACCAATGAGTGGAAAGAGTGTATAGGATTTATAACTGCAGGGAACTATGTACTGTACTAAGCACAATACCTGAAAACAAGATGCTGAACAGTTGTCCTTTAAATGGGTTTTCCCAGGAAAATACATTTTACTCAATAGATCTTGGAATAATAATAACTTCCACAATTGGATGTGTGTAAATAAAATGTTCCTGTGCTGAGATAATCTTATAAATGTGCCCCTGCTGTGTACTGTGTAATGGCCGTGTCTGACCATGCAGGAACATGGTCTGATCATACCACTTCTCTTGGGCAGGGGATAGCAGATGCTGCTTTCTGTGAGGTAAAACATTTCTCTGCAGATTTAAAAACAGATTTTACTTCACAAAAAAAGAATCAGCTGTAATCCAGTGCTGTAATGTCTGTATACTCTTTTGCTTCCTCCCTGCCCAGGAGCTGTAGTATGATCAGACCATGAACTGGAGCAGCTCTGCAGTCAGACACAGCCATTACACAGTACATAGAAGGGACACATTTATAAGATTATCGGCACAGGAACATTTTTTTAAAACAAATCCAATTGTGGAACTTATTATGGTTTTGTAGCACCCTGAGGATTCGGCTGCTACAGGGGTATTGCACCTCAACCCAGAGGTGTGGTATTCCACTCCCGGGTAAGGATGGAGTGTGGAACTGAGCTAGTAGGCTGCATGCACTACACACATCCCATTTCCGGGGGACAGACCGACGGTACTCCCACTTAATAAATGTGCAGGTACGACCGAGTCTGTCCTTGGCTGGAGTGGGAGGGGGGGTGGAACATCCCAGTAGTGTAGGGGCAGATAGGGGGAGCAGCCTGGGTAAAGCTAGGAGCTCATTGGGTGCTGGTCACCTGAGCTCACACATAGAGGGAGTATATAAGGTGGGCACCATCTTAGATCAGGGTCAGTCAGTCAGTTGTCAGTCAGCCAGTCAGACAGTCTGTCTGAGAGCCTGAGAAGCAGAGCAGAGGAGAAGGAAGAGGGACCCAGAGGCGCAGGAAGAGGGGACCCCAAGAGCCCATAAGAGAGCTAATAGGGTGAAGGGTCGGCAACAGGGTACCGGATCCCAAGCTGGTGGAGGCTACAGCACTAATCCTCAGCCAGAGACCGGAGGTCGTGGGCAGGATCTGCCACGACCCCCCACTAAATCCACCCGGAAGGCAGACCAAGAATAGGGTCAGGGAACCCAGAGACAAGGGTTTACCAACAAGAGGCCCGAGGGAGCCGGACTTAGGTGGATCCCTGGTGGGAACGGCCAGAAGAAGGGAGAGTCAGAAAGGAGCTCAGGACCACACTCCGGAGTTGCCTGGGAGTTGACCGAGTCCAGGACCTGGTGGACGCAGCACGGCTCGGGTGGTCACTGCTGTACACAGTGACCCGAGCAACACCAGTAAGTAAAACCCTGGAACTGCATTTTATGCCTCTGAGTCTCTTTGCTGCACCTTCACAACCACCATCCTCCACGGCTGACCCCCTGAGGCTATACCCCTCCCGTTGGGGGTTATACTACCGCAGCTGCACACACACCACCAGCCTCAGCGGACCATCTTGCAGCGGCGGCCTTTTGACCGCAAATCAACGGGTGGCGTAGTCGACATAAAAGAACATCTAGTAACATCTATAAGGACTGCCACACACTGAGTTTGACACCCTGGGCACGGACCGGGTCACAGCCACTCGGAGACTACAACCCCCATCTGATCCGGCTCCGGGTATCCCTAACAACATGGCCCAGGGGGCGCGTCAGTTTCAAGATCTATTAATTTAAACATGCGTAGTTTTTTGGGAAAACTCCTTTAAGAACCCAACTAAAACATTAGTGCAAAATGAAAAAATCAGATAAAGCCATGTTCCCACAAGCAGTAAGTAACACATTTATACAAGTTATTCCTTCCATTAGGGCAACGAATTATTGTAGACCTATAGACAGTGTTTAGTATCGTATCCACGTTGGAGAGCAATGCTTTTGGTGGAGGATTTGTCTGAAATCACACACAGCTGCTAAAAAAAAAATTTACATATTATGTCAGATGGGGTCTCAGAGATTCATTTTTTTATCTGCATTTGTTTGGAAAAAAAAATCTGTATGTAATTGGAGGCACAAAGAGGTACAGTAAAGGTTTATAGACGTCCATGGGTGCCCTATTATGGACCCGTACAATTCAGATCTGTTGTAGCTTGTGCAGAAAAGACATGAAGAAATACTGTTTTCCACAATGGACGGTAGAAGATATGTGTTCCAATAAAGCGATTTAAGTATGGTTAACACTTTTGAAAGGGGTATCTCTCTATTTTTTTTTTTGGGTGATTGTTTACAGTCTGCAGTGGTGACGTCGTGTCTACAGCGCATGTGACTACTGCTCAACGGTGATGCCAAGTAAACGGCACAAGCCGTTAAGCTAATCGATTGGCTGCAGTGGTCACCACTACCACAGACATTGCCACTGCAGCTTGTAAACAATCACCGGTACCAGTAGTGGAGAGCAGGAGCAGGGGAAGGCAAGTACAGCTGATTTTAGAATTTTTTTTTAAGGCAAGTTGATGGGGTCAAAAATTTGAAGATGGAAAACCCCTCTAATGATCTACTGGAATATAATTGATTACATTTCTCTAGAATTCCTGTGATCTAACAACCAATAATCCAGAAAGCCTTACAGTCTAGCACTTATTACAGTACAAAACTGCAATATAAAGTGAAATTTCACAAGGCGACATACATAATAACATGCTTAAGACAAAGTCATAATGTTATATACAGTACTTTATCATTTTGTTGCGTTTTCCTTAAGGTTCTCTGTACTGCGTTCAATTCTTTTTTGATTACCCTACCCAATAGTCCAGAATATCTGTCTTTCATCAAAGAATTTAACTATATACACAAAATAATCTTAGTAATTTGAATGAGATGCAAATGCCATTTACAGAAGAGTCAACTTGTAAAAGGCGTTGTGTTAGGCCTTATTCAGATATCCAAGTTGCATCCGTTTTTTTTCCACGGATAGAACATGCACCCATTATAACCAATAGTGCTATTCACACGTCTGTTTTTCAGGTCCATTTTTTTCCGGCAGAACCAATAAAGAGAGTCAATATAAGTCTATGGGTCCGTGAAAAACACATCCAGCACACAGGTGGCATCTACTGTATGCGCCATCTGTGATTATTAGTGTTGAGCGAACATGCTCGACACTGCTCGGTACTCGCCCGAGCATCACGCTACTCGGGATGTTCGGCGAGCACCGAGCATTTCCGGGTTACTCGGGCGGGAGCTCGGGTCTCCGCCCTGCATGTTTGGCGCTCTTTACAGAGCCAATGAACATGCAGGGATTGCTAGCCAGTCACTGTAATGCTGCAGCCATGTTGGTTGTGGGCATTGCAGTGATTGGCTGGCCGCACAGCGTCACCTCGAGTATTTAAAACCGGGCACCGCCATCTTGGACACAGTCGCTCCGGATTAGACAGTGTAGGGACAGCGCTGCTGATTTAGGGAGAGATATAAACTGTGAAATAGTTAGTGTAGGGTCTGTAAAGGCTGCCAGAACAAACAAACAGTCCTTTTCAGGACTAATATCCATCCCAGATACCAGGCAGGCAGGCTGTATAGGAGACACAGTGGTTATACCAGCAAACGCTGCATTACAGTCCTGTGTGCTCCTGTTGCTGAAATTGCTGGACTTAGCACCAGGTGTCGGGGGCCAGGAAAAATCCTCTTTTTTTCATCTAAATCCTCCTTTTTTTTCTCCTCCTTCACACTGTACAAATACCTGTCTTATTAACCTTTTGGTGTGTCCCCCCCCCCCTCCCCCTCCCAAAAAAAAAGCGTGTCTCTGATTTTTCAGACACAAATGTAACTGTTGAAAATAGTCTGGTGTAGGCCAGAGAAACAGAAGTGTTGTTTTGCACTTCCATGGTTCAAACCTCTGTATTATCCATTTTGGGCCATTTGTATCTAAAAAAAAAACAGTTTGAGTGTGTCGCTCACTGTTCAGCCGCAAATATCTCTATTTAAAAAAGTGTGGTATACCCCAGTAAACAATAATTGTGGTTTTCCTCTTCCACGGTTCTAATCTACTCTTTATTACGCTTTTTCCATTGATAGTGCAAGTGTAAGCTATTTTACTTCATTTACAATGGGCAAGGCGCGTGACAAGGGACGTGGAAGTGGACATTCTGGTGATGGTTCGTGCAGAGGACGGGGCCGTGGCCAAGGTGAAAATGTGCCACAACCAACAGCCACATCTTCTCGCTCCCACTTCTTGACCGAATTACTAGGGAAGCACAGAACAACACCAGTATTGCGAACTGATCAGTGTGAACAGGTTATTAATTGGATAGCAGATAATACTTCCAGTTACCTGGGCACCACCACCTCCGGTCTGTCTTCCACACGGTCAACTCTTAGTAGCCGTGAGTCTCGACCGCATACTCCTCCTCACCCTGATGCTCCTTCCTCCCAACATGCCGAGTGTCGTCAGACAGCAAGTGATCCCACACTTGGACACTCTGAAGAGCTGTTCCATATTTGGGCCCCTCGCCTGATACGCTTGAAGTGGTGGAAGAGGAGATCCCATGTTGCAATGCCCAAATATTTGAACAGCCATGGCCACAGGAAGTCGACGTTGGCAATCTGTCACAAGAGGTGGACGATAACGAGACACAATTGCCAGGAAGTGAGGAGGAGGATTGTGGTGCGCAAGTGGAAGAGGAGGAGGTGGTGGATGATCTAGTAACTGACCCAACGTGGAAGGAGGACATGCAGAGTGAGGCCAGCAGCACACAGGGGGAGGGAGGCAGAGTACCCCAACAGGCAGGAAGAAGCAGTGTGGTGGCCGCAGACAGAAGGCAGGCAACCGTTCCCCGTAACACCAACACAAGGGACGTTGCCAGTACAAGCGGTAGGTCTTCCAGAGCCTGGAATTATTTTAAAGACTCTGCTGATAACCCCAAAAAGGCCATATGTTCCACCTGCCATGCCAGCATCAGCAGGGGTGACAAAACTACCAGCCTGACCACCACCAGCATGATCAGGCTCATGGCAGCAAAGCACCCGTCTTTGTGGGGCGAAACCCAGGGTCCACGACCAGTGTCAGCGGGTGTCACCACTGCTTCTTCCACTGTTGTGCGTGCAATAGAAGCCCCTGTTGTGTGTGCAAGGCAATCCCCTGTCCATACTGCATGTAAAGATGCCCCCTCCTCTCAGTCTTCACTTGTTATGGCAGTTTCTCAAGAAACAGCATCAACGTCCATGTCCCACCACAGCGTTCAATTGTCCATATCCCAGACATTTGAATGAAAGTGGAAATTCGCAGCTAACGCCCCACAGGTCACAGTCCTAAATTCGCACATTTCACGACTGCTTGCGTTGGAAATGCTGCCTTTTAGGCTGGTGGAGACGGAATCCTTCCGCAATCTTATGGCGGTGGCCGTCCCTCGGTACTCGGTCCCCAGCCGACACTATTTTGCCCGGTGTGCCATCCCCGCACTACACAAGCACGTGTCCCAAAGCATCTGCCGTGCCCTCAACAACGCAGTTACTGGGAGAGTCCACCTGATAATGGACACGTGGACAAGTGCTTGTGGCCTGTGACGGTACATCTCTCTGACGGCACACTGGGTAAACATAGTGGAAGCCGGGACCCAGTCGGACCTTGGGACGGAACACATCCTCCCCACACCGAGGATTGCGGGCCCTATGTCAGTCAGAGTTGCCCCCACAGTGTACAGCTCCTGCGCATCCTCCTCCTCCTCCTCCTCCATCTCAGATATCACCACATCAGTTACAAGCTGGAAGCACTGCAGTACTGCCTCCGCCAAGCGGCAACAGGCTGTGCTGAAACTCATAAGCTTAGATGATAAACCTCACACTGCTTGTGAGTTGTGGACAGCTGTGAAAGAGCAGGCAGATCTGTGGCTGAGACCGCTGAACCTACATCCCGGCATGGTCGTGTGTGACAATGGCCGTAACCTGGTGGCGGCTCTGAGGCGAGGTGAGATCACACACGTACCATGCCTGGCTCATGTGCTTAACCTCGTGGTTCAGCGGTTTCTTAAATCTTACCCCGAGTTGCCAGATCTGCTCGTGAAAGTACGCCGCCTGTCAGCTCATTTTCGCAAGTCGGCTACAGCTTCCGCCGCCCTTGCTGTGTTGCAGCAGAGTTTGCAGCTTCCGGCACACCGACTGGTGTGGGGGGTAGAGTTCCAACGTGTGGGGACATCAAACGTTGGAACTCTACCCTCCACATGTTGCAAAGGATTTGTGAGCAGAAGAGAGCAGTTGTGGAGTACCAGTTGCAACAAGGCCGTCGATATTCAGGTCAGACTCCACACAAGACCTCAGGAGTGGACCTGGATGTCTGACATATGTACCATCTTGACAAACTTTGAGGAGGCCACCAAGATGGTGAGTGGCGATGACGCCATCATTAGTGTCAGCATCCCATTTGTCTGTCTTTTGCAATGCTCTCTGCAGAGAATTAAAGAGGAGGCATTGCTGCCAGAGTATGACGAGATGGATCAAGAAGCCGTAGTGGGCGATTACACACTGCCCAGCCTCATCTCATCCCAACGTGCATTGGGGTGCATTGGGGGACAATGAGGGAGAGGAGGAGGAGGAAGAACTGGAGCTGCTATCATGCGTTGTAGACGGTAGTACCTGTACAAGTGTCATATCGTCGGTTCAGCGTGGGTGGCCTGAGGACAGGGAGGAGGAGGAAGAGGAAGAGGAGGAGGAGAGCATGGTCAGTCGTCATCTTGGTGAGGACACAGAAATCTTGCCCGTTACCAGTCTGGCACGCATGGCTGACTTTATGTTACGCTGCCTTAACAGTGACCATCGCGTTGTCAAAATGTTGGGTGACAGTCATTACCGGTTGGTGATAGGCTTTTAAAAGACTGCCGGGGGTGCCACCGCAAAAATGCTCGAGTCTCCCAAAGACTAACATTGGGCTCGTTGCTCGGGTCGAGCACCCGAGTATCACGGCGAGCTCGGCCCGAGCTTCGAGCACCCGAGCATTTTAGTGCTCGCTCAACACTAGTGATTAACATTGCTAAGTATAGGAGAAGCTTTGTAATTAATCTATTTCTTTATCCATACCAGAAAAACACTGATGGTAAAAATGGACATTGATAACACACGAAACCAAAACACTGATGACACCAATACCATTTTTCCACGTACATGTTTAAACACAGTCGTGTGAATTAGGCCTTAGAAAGACAACTCCTGTCAGTATGTCCAATGGGTGTTTTAATGGAGTAGAGCGAGGGGGGTTACATTGAAAGGAGCCA
This sequence comes from Phyllobates terribilis, assembly GCF_046119375.1. Classification (NCBI taxonomy): domain Eukaryota; kingdom Metazoa; phylum Chordata; class Amphibia; order Anura; family Dendrobatidae; genus Phyllobates; species Phyllobates terribilis. The sequence goes on along the minus strand of NW_027362765.1, from coordinate 217,156,444 downwards.
GAACAGAGTCGCTTTGTAAGACTGGCTTCCCCTCTGCTGAACTCACATGGCCATGTATCATCAATATTAGAATGAATACCTGTTATGTAATACTAGATTTCCCCTACAAAGACACTGAAACTTATGGCCAGATGGAGCTTTGCAATCAATCGGCATTCTTTTACAAAGAAATTGTGTATATAAGACAAGAATACACTACAATAGTGTATACTTGCACCATATATGACGTAGAGTTATGATCAGTGCAGCCTAGTAAGCTCCAGGAAGCGATTAATTTAGAAAAGACACAATATGGGCTTTTGTCATGTTCTTTTCTGGGATTCCTCCGTGACAGTTTCTATTTCAGAAATAATTAGGCCATTCAGTTTCAGAGCTGATCATCACAGCGTTAAAGAAAACTATGATGTTATATGTATGACTAACTGCTCTCTGTGCATTATGCGGTACTAGTCAGCATTGCATGGCAGCTTTTTGTGTTACAGTCTTCACTGACCCAGTTGTGAGAACACTGCATTATAGAATAAAAAGCTCATCTATACTTCCGAATAGAGTTGAGCAAGAAAGTTCTCAGGAACCTGTTCCAGTGGCCATGTCTGACCACAGCCCTGAAAACCTCCTACTTCCAGCCAAATCCCACCGGGTTTAGTAATCAGAAGATGCGCCAGGGATGGTGGCAGGTGGTAGGAAGTTTGAGGGGTCTGGTCCAGCAACCACAGACTACCAACAAGGCCGCTGGACTAGGATCCTGCAAATGTTTTTGATTAACTCTACTTATTAAGGATACTCCTACCTATGGCACACACAGAAATCTATACATCATTACTACTGAGTAACTTATGGACACTACAGTCAACATTGCCCCAATCACTATTTCTCCTTTCCAGATATGGCTGCCAAACATTACAACGAAAGTCTAAAAATTCCCTGAATGAAGTAGCACCCCCATCCTTTGTGTCTCTGAACACAAATGGCAGCAACTTTGGCACATAACTCAAACTCATTTACTTCAGTGGTGCCCTTATCTAGGTGTACCAAACATCTATGGAGAAAATCACGTATGTCACGCTGGTTTCCTCCATTGCATGTTCATGCATGGTGCACCCCCACCATGCCATATACAATTCCTATTCTGCCATTCTGATCTCCACACTATCTAAAAATTCTAAATACTTTTCACTCCCTACTTAGTCTCAATGGCTAAGCTCCCACCGTAGATCTCAGTGCTGAAGACATAGACCCTTATTCCAAATGGACAACCGGCAGGATTTTATGTGCTGAAAAATCACTTACTGATTTATAAAGTAATTCAGAATATATTGGTGCTATATAAAGATCCTTCTTTTCTATGAACAAGTCACAAAGGAAAATAAGGAGGCCTATTGTTGCCATAAAAAAAGAAATTAAGAAACCTTGTCTCTATTTGATCACTTGCAGACAACTAAACGTTTTTGTACCTATGGGACACAATTCTGGTACATCAGTGGGAGATTTCCTGGTGAGATATGTACAAGATTATCTATAGCTAGCACCACACTTATCAAAACAGCAGGTGTCAACTAAGGAGCCCCAGTAGTGATCATGTACAGGACTCCCATGTTGGTCTTTACTCTAATGTATATGGGCATATTTACAGACAAAGTTGAAGAAAACACATTATATCAACCATAATAAATGTTACTTGTGGGAGATTTTCAGGGGTTTTCTAAGAGAAATAGTCTGCAGTCACACTATGCGATAGTAGACTGCTGAATCAAGACAGTATGCATTGTGCACACTGTCACTGACTATTCCCCTGTATTCCCTGAAATTACTAGACTCCCCTTTGCTTCTCTACATTATCTTCTATTGAGTGAAGTCGGATGAGACTAGTTGGCACATGACTGCAAATTGCATGCTTGCGATGACCACCCATTCAAATGGGGTATACAGAGAAATCGTGACAGTGTGCGATGTGCACTCTTCATTCACAGAGTAACTGCAAACTTTTCTTTTTCAACTGCATTCCAATGATGAACTTTTGTTGAGTTTTTGAAGTTGCAGAATTTCTGCACCCATTATTATTATTTATTTATTTATATAGTGCCATAGGTTCCATGGTGCTGTACATAAGAACACCCATTATTTAAATTAGGTTACTTATGCTTACTATTGCGATTTTTTAGCAAGTGTTTTTGACTCTGAGTTTTTTGTCTCTTGGGGAGTCATGCTTTAAATAAAGCGACTTTGTTTTTGATACTTCCTGGTATTTGGCTTTGACAAAACGTTATTGACATATTTAGGTGTGAATTACATGCATTTTTATGGGTTTCCACCGCGGAAACCCATTAAAACTCATGTGCGTCTTTTACCTGTGGACTTTCCACACCTAATGCAAGTCTATGGGGAAAATCTGCACAGAAAAATCAGCATACCCTCAAGATAAACTGACATGTTGCGGATTTGAAACAAACACCGCAGGTCAGATTACACAGCCTTAAAATGAAGCTCAGTGGGCATGAGATTTCAAGAAAGCCTATCCACCTTGCTGGTGTGGCAGCCTGCTGTGCACAGGTACCACAGGACCCAGGGTGCATGGATTGACTTCTCCACAAGAGGCCCTTATTACATACCAACACCTCCACCCTTCCACCTAACACCACCAGAGGGAGCCCGTTAGGGATATATATGGAGGGTGGAGCCAGGCAGTCAGTTAGTTGTTTAGTCAGACAGAGTCAGAGTCTGAGAGCGTGCTGACGTTGAGAGCAGCGAAAACGCAGCACGTCTGCTGCCGAGTTCTGAGGGCCCCGAGCGTGGCCGAAGGCAAGAGGAGAAAGGAGAGAGAGGAGTTGAGGGGGCAGAGGAGCATCATAGGTTCACCCCGATATACAAACCGGACACCGGGTCCGCGCCTACAGGGTCCCTTTATACCCAGTAGGGATCACCGGCATTCCAGGAGGACTACAAGTCCCTGGCCGACCTGAAGCTAGACCCATTACAGGACCAGGAACCATAAAGGCCCCGGCACCCAGGGATAGTGGTTGCCAGCAGAAGGTCCTACTACCGAGCGACAGTGAAGGAACAGCACGACACATAAGCTAGGCCCAGTTGCAGGCTGGCCAGGAGCATACAGAGAGGCAGACACGGACCAGGAGGCCTTATACCCGCTCACTGGGGAGAAGTCCTGAAGTGCACCCATCCTACTGAGTACCCTGGACCGTACCTGACATCCGCACCAGTAAAGGTATTGAAGCGAATCCCTTGTCTCTGTCAGTTACTCCTGCTGCGCCATCCCGACTGCACTACAAGCCCCAGCATCACCACCCACCGTCAAACTCCACACTGCCCGGGAGCCCACTCCGCCTGTGGGGAGCAGAAACATCCCAGCTGCCATCCCATCACCCCCCGGAGGTCTGCAGCAGCGCTGGTAATCCTTACCAGGTACCACAGGTGGCGTCACAAACTATTTACTTTATTTTTATCTCTATCCAAGCTCCAATCCCCTTTTTCAAGAGTGACCCCAGGGTACGGGCCCGGGAGCCGACCACCGCGACATCCCCAAAACCAGGCAAAGGCCCGGGTACCAAGTCATCCCCATCCCCTGGGCGCAACACTGGAACTGCAAGACACTGCATTTTTGATGCAGCAAAAATATGCAGCTTCAAAAAAGCACCCAAACCTCATTGTGGGAACGTAGCCTTAAACTGGAAAACCACTAACAATGATTGACTGGCACCAATTGCCTAAAACATTGCCTGAAATAAAGATCATTGCAGAAGATATCCTTTATAAACAGTGGGCTACTGTCAGGTAACGGTTGTGACATGACGACTAACCATTCCATAGCAATGTGCCATAAACCCACTTGTGACATCAGCTGGTTTCATCCAGTAACTGTGATATCATAAGTTTTCCTCATGTAAGGTGTGGGACCACCACAAATCGGGTTCAGTCTGTTAAGTTTCTGTTCTATGACAAGTGGTTCTCGGCTATTAATCTATTACGTAATATGAATATAGGGAGGATCTGCTCCTCACATGCAGGCACCATGATCACAGGGTATGTCTACACAACATACTGTACCTCCTATGTATACACAGAATGAGACGTACGCCCTGTATTCTCCTGATAAGTAAGATCAGGTTACCCTGACATCAACACAAGTCCCTCACATGGGAACCAGAGCATGCACTCTATGGCTCAACTTAACCCCTAATACACTGGTCATACACGTACAGTGCCCTACATGCAGTAAAATAATCATGTTATGAACTGATCAGAGTAGGAGCACCTTCTACTTTGGTGACTACAAAAACCATCTGGATACATGCTTCATACCAAGCATCAGAATAGACTGGATTTAGCCTTGAAAAGTATATACAACAATTTGATTATAAACCTTATTACAAAGTAACCAAATGGACTTTACTGTGGATTCCTCTGCAAATACTAGGGCCCACTGTAGGAACCTTACATAGGTCCGTCTCACTTTTCCTCCTACAAAGGGCTCATCTCATGGCAAACCAATAAACTAAATTATATACACACTCAAGCATATAGGTTTCTATTATAGTCATAGACACACAGGAGTATACACATTTCTATTATACGCATTTATGCACCATGACCTGACTTAGTAAAGCTAGCGGGGGTACTGCCACTTAGGTCCCCTTTCTGTAAAGCAAGCAGGGAGAGCTTGACTAATAAAGATAGGCTGCGGATTTTTTTGCAGCATATTCACAGCAAAATCTGCATGCGTTGTGTGGACATTTACCTACGAACTCTGATCCAAATCACAGTGACTTCTGTGCAAGAATTGACATATGGTGGATTTTAAAATCAGCACGTCATCTCGATTTCTATGCATGCTATTGCATTATGAACACATGCAAATTTGCAGCAAATATGCAATGTGTGATCACACACTTAAGTGTATTCTTATGCAATTTGTTGTTCCTTATAATCAGCCAATTCAGATACTCAAAACAGCCATAAAATAGGTTTCTCTTCTCTACCTTTCAGATTGCTGCAAATATTCTGCTCATAAATAATTTCATCCCAATAAGCACTGCCTAAAATTAACAGTAAAGAACATAAATCGGTTGACGCCATGCACATCATAAACTTACTGTTTAGCTACCGTAGAATAGGAATATATTGTAACCCCTGCAATGTGGTTGTACTGGTTACCTGTTTGACAGAGGAAACAAGTGTCTAGAGAGAAGAATTTGGGGTCTTGGTATCCGGGTAATAGGAAACAATGAGGCATCTTCTGCCTGCTCGAGAGAGTCTACACTGTGAGATGGTGACATCTTAGAATCCATTCACAAGGTTTGCAGGTTCTAGAGGAGACAGCAGGCACAGAGCAAAACAGATTCCATATCGGAAAGTAGAGAACATTATAAAACAGCTTGAAACTTTCATCCCATCTTATATCTTCAGTACAAACGTGGACATAAACTCCATGGCAAATGGGAACTTTAAAAATAAAGAAAGTGTTCTCGAGCACCTTCTCTCGTTGACTCCTGCTCTGCAATACAGGGAACTTGCTATACTGGTTTAACAGCCATTCCATTTCGGGCAATCCTTTTGCAATGCCTACATGCCAGAGGGCGGAGGTTCTGAATCCACGTGGAAATGGCATATGCGGGGTGTGGTAGATTTTAGGGTGCAAGCAAAGGCATACATAGAAGGTGCTCATAAAGTGGGACCCATCGGGGGGTAGCCCTAAGATGGCCCTTTTATCATGATAGAAGAAATAGAAATGTAGAAGCTATAATGGAATTTCCAATAAAACATAATTTGTTATTCTATGTTTAAGTAAAGATAACAGAACAGGAGATTCAGGTCAGGTTTCAGTAAACCTTAAGGACCTCATACATATTAGACTAAAGTTGTACCAAATGGATGATTTCATCCTGATCAATTGTTCGCCTTTCGGTTCTTTAAATGACAAAGATGACAAATATTAATGTATATACATCGAAAATGTATAGTTTCCTCTGAAAGATATTTGTGCAATGTAAATCGGCTATGTGGGGTGTCCCATCATACAGTGTGGAGGACTGTGTTGGGGTGTCCCATCATAGTGTGGAGGGCTGTGTGAGGGGGCCATCATACATTGTGGAGGGCTGTGTGGGGGGCCATCATACAGTGTGGAGGGCTGTGTGGGGGGCCATCATACTGTGTGGGGGGGCCATCATACAGTGTGGAGAGCTGTGAGGGGGGCCATCGTACAGTGTGGAGGGCTGTGTGGGGGGGGCATCATACAGTGTTGGTGTCACTATGTGGGCATCATACTGTGTTGGGGGGGGTCACAGTTTATCATACATTGCGGGAGGGTACTGTAGGGTCATCATACTCTGCATGTTTTTACTTATTATGATTAACATGGAAGTCTCAATGGAGCCTTAGACTCCATTAATCCTAGAGTATAGCCATGCAAGGTTGGATTTCAGTTTGCTGGTCGTGAGCTGCATTTATTATGCTTCTCTATTTTTCACCTTTGCATTGCTTGCTTACTTCGTCAAAGAAAGAGGGAACTTGTTGTTAGGACACATTATCCTTTAATTAAAGTGAAGCTCATGCATTCCTCCTGTTTCCAAAAGTAGTTGGAAAACGGAAGAATATTTGATCTTCATTTCAGATTTTTCTATGGAAGACCATGTGCTCCTTGTGGACTACAATAATCAAGTTTTCTGGATAAGATTGACCACCATATTTACAGAGGACTCCGTGAATACCCCAATAAGAGCCAATCACTTATACAGTGCCTTGTGAAAGTATTTGGCCCCTTTGAACTTTTCTACCTTTTGCTACATTTCTGGCTTCAAACATAAAGATATAAAATTCAAATTTTTTTGGGAAGAATCAACAACAAGTGGGACACAATCGTGAAGTGGAACGAAATTTATTGGATATTTTAAACTTTTTAATAAATTAAAACCTGAAAAGTGGGGCGTGCAATATTATTCGGCCCCTTCACTTTCAGTGCAGCAAACTCACTCCAGAAGTTCAGTGAGGATCTCTGAATGATCCAATGTTGCCCTAAATGACTAGTAATGATAAGTAGAATCCACCTGTGTGTAATCAAGTCTCCGTATAAATGCACCTGCTCTGTGATAGTCTCAGGGTTCTGTTTCAAGTGCAGAGAGCATCATGAAGACCAGGGAACACACCAGGCAGGTCCGAGATACTGTTGTGGCGAAGTTTAAAGCCAGATTTGGATACAAAAAGATTTCCCAAGTTTTAAACATCTCAAGGAGCACTGTGCAAGCGATCATATTGAAATGGAAGGAGTATCAGACCACTGCAAATCTACCAAGACCTGGCCGTCCCTCTAAACTTTCATCTTGAACAAGGAGAAGACTGATCAGAGATGCAGCCAAAAGGCCCATGATCACTCTGGATGAACTGCAGAGATCTACAGCTGAGGTGGCAGAGTCTGTCCATAGGACAACAATCAGTCGTACACTGCACAAATCTGGCCTTTATGGAAGAGTGGCAAGAAGAAAGCCATTTCTCAAAGATATCCATAAAAAGTCTCGTTTGAAGTTTGCCACAAGCCACCTGGGAGACACACCAAACATGTGGAATAAGGTGCTCTGGTCAGATGAAACCAAAATCGAACTTTTTGGCCACAATGCAAAACTATATGTTTGGCATAAAAGCAACACAGCTCATCACCCTCAAAACACCATCCCCACTATCAAACATGGCGGTGGCAGCATCATGGTTTGGGCCTGCTTTTCTTCAGCAGGGACAGGGAAGATGGTTAAAATTGATGGGAAGATGGATGGAGCCAAATACAGGACCATTCTGGAAGAAAACCTGTTGGAGTCTGCAAAAGACCCGAGACTGGGACGGAGATTTATCTACCAACAAGACAATGATCCCAAACATAAAGCAAAATCTACAATGGATTGGTTCAAAAATAAACGTATCCAGGTGTTAGAATGGCCAAGTCAAGGTCCAGACCTGAATCCAATCGAGAATCTGTGGAAAGAGCAGAAAACTGCTGTTCACAAACGCCCTCCATCCAACCTCACTGAGCTCGAGCTGTTTTGCAAGGAAGAATGAGCAAGAATTTCAGCCTCTCGATGTGCAAAACTGATAGAGACATACCCCAAGCGACTTGCAGCTGTAATCGAAGCAAAAGGTGGCGCTACAAAGTATTAACTCAAGGGTGCCGAATAATATTGCACGCCCCAGTTTTCAGTTTTTTTAAAAAGTTTAAAATATCCAATAAATTTTGTTCCACTTCACGATTGTGTCCCACTGGTTGATTCTTCCCCAAAAAAATTGAATTTTATATCTTTATGTTTGAAGCCAGAAATGTGGCAAAAGTAGAAAAGTTCAAGGGGGCCAAATACTTTCACAAGGCACTGTAAATGGCTTAATTGTGAAGAAAGTGATAAGACTTACAAATAATATGTCCTGCAAGAGCAATGATAAAAAGTAGTGGTGCACATGTCCTGTACAGATGGAGAGTGGGCCATTTGTTCTACTGCAGGGTAGTTAAATTTAAACACACAGAGGACCAAAATGGAAAAACTTGGACAAAAGATGCGGGCCAACCAGTATACATTATAATGGGCCCCACATAGTCCTCCATACAGAATAATGGTCCCATATAGGGCTGGTGATTCTGGTGGCACGGGCCAAATATAATCACCCTGCGGGTCAGATTTGGCCCACAGGCCGGAGTTTGACATGTACCGTATGTTCTACTGGGATGATGGAATCTAAGTCTTACATTATTTCCACTACGTTCTCTGTTCTTTAAACATCAGTAGGTCAGTATTAGACCACCAAACCTACTATACCTTAAGCAGTTTGGGTGAATTTAAAAACTGCATACAGATGCCGGTTTTATTAAACATGCTTTTTTCTGCACTTTTTAATTGAGGCTGTGTTATTTAAGTGTTTTTTGTTATACTAGTAGGGATGTGAACTGTCTTACCCTGTTCCTGCCACTGAAGACAACAGATGCACTATGCGAATACAGTCTTGCGGTTTTATATGTGAAGTAATGTGTGTATAATGTAATGTGATAAAATGTATTCTGGTGATGCAAAGTATATAAAGTGTTAGAGCATAACGTGAATATAGCATAAGGATAAGTTTAGGACAGCATAGGATATAGAACATGTTAAGGTTGGGATTAGCCCAATGGGAGGGCACTAATGTTGATAAGAAGGTGGGCACTTCCTGGTTAGAGGGAGCTCAGTGTCAGCCAGTGAAGTGAGGAGGAGCTTTCAGGTTCAGATGGGGTGGGTTGCTAAGGGCAGCATGGGCCAAATGTTCAGGGGAGTGGGCGGCCAAATCAAGATCCCTGAAAAACATACCAAGAACGCCTGGAGCCTAGGGCTCGGGCCAGGCACCATGGAGCGGGCCTGGTCTTCTGACATCACGAGGTTGGTGGAAATGGAGTTACATGAGGGACAGGTGGCCAGTCCCAGGTGCACTGCCAGAGTGGACAACGAATCCCTGGGGCTGATTGAGTCAGCGGGTTTGGGGGTGGTCCAGAACGAACGTGTGGCAGAAAAGAAGAGGAGTTGTGCCAAGGAGAAAGGAAGTGTGAATTGCCATATCCCACCTGATGAACTTGGACTTTTTAGTAATAGTTTGACTGTTGCAAAAAAACTGGTGTCCCATGCATTGTGTGCGGTGGCTCCTGAGGACGGAAGCCTGAAGGCAGCGTAGGCCTATAAGCGAGGGTGATGCATCCCACACCCTACAGCACGCTGGGACTGGAACACCCCTTGTCTGTAAAGTGCCGGAGAGCAACCAGCCATTAGCTCAGTTGCCACTATCACTCGGCGGCACTGTACACTATTGAGAAAACATGGTGATGTTCTGTGTCCAAATGCAGGTGTGCAAATCGATGCATTTGTTAAGTCAAAACTAGAAAACTATTGGTCTCTTACCATCCACTTTCTGCTATGCTTTGTAAATGAACACCTCCAACAGGTGGGCCATAGTGCATAGGACCATATCAAACAACCAGGATCAGAGCTAGTTATAACCCTTAAATTCTGAAGTCAGCAACCACTGCATCTGAGCAGTTAGTCAGAGGGAGGGGGGCTCTGTTACCCCATTAGGCTCCCACAACATGGTCGTGAGTTACCATGGCAACCTGGAGCTTGCACCCAGTTCTGCCATTTTTTTTTTTTATCTATGTTAGGGCCTACCTCTGACATGACCTAATAGGCATAACACAATACCAAACAGTATTATAGCATATTATAAATGCAAGTATACAACTGGACAAAGAAAAAAATGAATACATATTTGTAAAAAATAAAAAAAGTATATATTAGAGATGGGTGGAATCGATTAGCAGGACTCCATCGGCTAAGTCAGTAGTCTATGGCTGCTGGTCGGAAGGCTAGCCAATTTCTCACCTTCCAGTATCCCAAGTGCAGTTTTTGATTAGCCAAGCTGGTGCGTGCGCCTCAATGATAACGTCATGCCATCTTGGCTAATCTAAAGACTCGCTGTGATCCCAGAAAGTAACAGGTTAACCAGAGACTGCTGAGCTGGCCAATAGACTGGAGTCCCACGAAACGATCCGCCATTCTCTAGTATACACCCAAAATGGTGACATTAAAATTATGACTTGTCTTGCTTGAATATGGCTAGAAAAAAAAAAAAAAGTCTTTTAAAATGTAGAAATGGGAAGAAATTAGTTTTTTAAATAAATTAAAAAAAATAATCACTGTGTTCTGAAGGTTGAAATGGGCCCCATCTTTGTGGGTTTAAGAAATAGAACATCACTATATTTTCTTAGTAACATGATAAAAACTCAATTACAATAAAAATCAGTGTGTACAATGAAGTGATTTTTATGTTTTTATAAAAGGTAGGTGGTAGTCAAGAAGATTTCCTCTTCAGAGACAAACAATCATTGTTTAACCAGCAGGGCTGAGCTTGTAAATCTACATCATCACACAAGAGACTCCGGGGAGTACCAGATCTATGAATTCTTGACAAACACTCAGGTTTTAAACAAAAGCAATGGTATATGGATTCCTTACAAATGTCAAAGGCAAGCATGCAATTACTGTCTACAGGCAAAGAAATCCTGCGGTCAAACAACTTAGCAACATAAGGAGCAGAAAAATGCTGCTAGGTATACTATGTAAGGTCAGCCCCGAAGGCTTACATGATCTTAATAACTGTATCCTATTACACTGGAAAGACCACTGAGCCCAAAGAAAAGTCGAAAAAGAAAAATTAATTTATAAAGCTACTGGTAATTGTATGCATAATACATGGAGGAGAAAAATAAAGGCAGATATATGCCAGTAGAATTGCACTCAATGGGGTGGACTCTCGAAATATTTCATTTTGCTGAGCAGATCTATGTTAATGAAGTTAAAAGATAATTAATGCCTCCATCCTGCTTATTGGCAACATAATAGGGATATCTTACTACTCAGCTCCAAGGTCAAAATATAATATCTGGCTTCATGTTCTTCTAGATAGTGGGTGCACGTGTCGATGGAAGATGTCCATGTGAATGAGTTATGGTCAACTGGTAATAAATGGATTGGTCATCAGTAGGTGGCTGTCAGACATCCCCAGGCTTATGCCCTATATAGTCAAGCCAAGTGTAACTCAGTCTGAAGGACCACAGATGTCAGGGACAAAAAGCTGGACTTCTATAAGAGAGGCTTCTTGGTTTGTTTCTGCCATTGAGACCCTTTAAAAATGGAAAGGCATTGTCATAACTGGCTTTTGACATGGAGACCCTCAATATAAGACAACATTGTCATAGAGGTTCGAATTAGGTATGGATGATCTTTATAAATAACACCAAAAAAAAAAGGTGTTCCAATATGGTATATGCTACAAAATATAGGACTGCTCAACTGAAAACGCACTTGTCATCTACAGTTGGCATTTTGTTACCTGGCCTGGTATTTGTCAGCATGTAGACGTCATAGATGAGCTTCGAAACATACATCTGTATACTCGAGAATAGCCTGGCACTGCATAACTATTAAACGTGTCATCAAGATGCCTAAATATCTGTGCAAGAAAACATGTCACAATCTCGTAGAGCACTCATACGTGTCACCGATCAGTGGGAGTATAATGGGATTAATTATGTTGTAATATACATCATCACGACCTACATAGCCAGTGTGCTATGGCATACAACAGATTCATCTACCAATCTATGCCTATATATAGCTGTGCCCCAGGGCTAGGCCTATAATTAACCACTACACTGAACTGGCATTACTATCTTCCTTATGTAACCTGATATACTATACTAAATGTTAACAAAAGGTGCGGTTCCAAGATATAGAAAAGGACATTGGCCATAAGTAGCCAAAGCAGAAGATTAAAGTTGTCTAGGTTGGGAAACCATATTTAAATCGGTTACTGAGAAATTATAAACTTGATGAGGGTACTGAATGAGAGTGCCTGCTCCTATTAGCCCTGAAGCACCCAACAGATCCATAAGTTACACAGAAAGCCAATTATATGTGTAATGTTTATTTTCCCTTGCTGTGGTGCTGTAGGAAACCTTCACACTTTTTACCAGGTTCTCCAATATATAGGAGCAGTTGCTCAACCAAGCCCTCCTGTGTTCCCTATGAGAAAAACAGCAGGCAGATGGAGATAAGCCGCCAGCCAAACTAAAGGCCCTGTCACACATAACGAGATCGCTAGCGAGATCGCTAGCTAGATCGTTATTGCGTCACGGTTTTGGGATCACTGGGGAGATGTCAAACATGCAGAACTTTCCAACGATCTCGGCCGCCCCAGCGATTTAACCAACGATCTCGGTGGTCGTTGGGACGCTTTCACACAGCAGCTATTTCAACGATCCACACCTTGATAGGGACTGTACTGTGTCAGAAAGGCGTGCATAAAATTGCTTTTCCACGCCCCCCTCATCTCCAGTTGGTGGACGCTACTGCATTCAGTTTGGGTGGCCTTGGTTTAACACTGCGTCTCCGGTCAGATGGGATCTCTATTGCGTCTCCATTAAAAATGAAAACTCATTTGAGACCCCAAACAATACCTACCTCGCTAAAGATGCCTGATTTCTTCAAAGTGGAGTCACAGCCGGAGAACGCTGGTGGGATCTGAAAAAACAAGGACGCAGTAGTGACCACCAATCGGGGACAAGGAGCGCAGAAAAGTCCAATTTATGCACGCCTACGTGTCTCAGTTCTGAATCGCTAACGAGGTTGTTGATAAGGTGTCAAATACAGCGATGCACACTGCCCAGCGGGAGCGCAACGACCCAGGAATGGTCCAGGAAGCTTTGTAACGATCAGCGATCTCACAGCAGGGGCCTGATCGTTGCTACCTGTCAGACATAACGAGATTGCTAGCGAGATCGCTATTGCGTCACCAAAATCGTGACTCATTAGCGGTCTCGCTAGCGATCTCGTTATGTGTGACGGGGCCTTAAGAGAACAATGTGACTGTCAGTCTGAAATCAGACATGTCCAATTGACAGATCTCTCAACCATCAGTCAGCCAGTGTCTCCATACGCATTAGATTGTCGGCCAAGCCCATCGATATCGGTGGTTTTGGACGACATTGTGTATGGGGACCTTAAGCAGCCCAGTAAGTGATACATCACTGGAATAAGTCTCTGCCCTTACATTATGCTGCTCTCTGATTAGGTAGTGAAAACCCGGTGACAGATTTTCTTTAAATGATCAATAGCGTTTTAAAATTTGGCTCATACAGTTAGGTCCACATATATTTGGACAGACAACATTTTTCTAATTTTTGGTTCTAGACATTACCACAATGAATTTTAAACAAAACAATTCAGATGCAGTTGAAGTTCAGACTTTGAGGGTATCCACATTAAAATTGGATGAAGGGTTTAGGCGTTTCAGCTCCTTAACATGTGCCACCCTGTTTTTAAAGGGACCAAAAGTAATTGGACAGATTAAATAATTGTAAATAAAATGTTCATTTCTAGTACTTGGTTGAAAACCCTTTGTTGGCAATGACTGCCTGAAGTCTTGAAGTCATGGACATCACCAGACGCTATGTGTTTCCTCCTGTTTGATGCTCTGCCAGGCCTTCACTGCAGTGGTTTTCAGTTGCTGTTTGTGGGCCTTTCTGTCTGAAGTTTAGTCTTTAACAAGTGAAATGCATGCTCAATTGGGTTGAGATCAGGTGACTGACTTGGCCATTCAAGAATATTCCACTTCTTTGCTTTAATAAACTCCTGGGTTGCTTTGGTTTTATGTTTTGGGTCATTGTCCATCTGTAGTATGAAACGACGACCAATCAGTTTAGCTGCATTTGGCTGGATCTGAGCACACAGTATGGCTCTGAATACATCAGAATTCATTTGGCTGCTTCTGTCCTGTGTCACATCATCAATAAACACCAGTGACCCAGTGCCACTGGCAGCCATGCATGCCCAAGCCATCACACTGCCTCCGCCGTGTTTTACAGATGATGTGGTATGCTTTGGATCATGAGCTGTACCACGCCTTCGCCATACTTTTCTCTTTCCATCATTCTGGTAGAGGTTGATCTTGGTTTCATCTATCCAAAGAATGTTCTTCCAGAACTGTGCTGGCTTTTTTAGATGTTTTTTAGCAAAGTCCAGTCTAGCCTTTTCATTCTTGATGCTTATGAGGGGCTTGCACCGTGAAGTGAACCCTCTGTATTTATTTTCATGCTGTCTTCAGCGCGGCATAGGGGTCACTGCACAGATGGGTGAGTCATTTGGGAGTCTGCACTACATGACTTATATCAATTCTATGGCACATAACTTAATGGGTTAGTCCAATATATACAGCTAACACTATCCCTTATCTCATTTGAAGGACGATGATTTTTTAGCTATGTATATGTATGTCATGTGACTATCGGTCTCTGACTATCAGAACTAGCACATTGTGGTTCACTTCTATCTAGTTCAATTATGTAGACTAAGATTCATACGTTTAGACCTTGGCATCCCTATATTATATATATATATATATATATATATATATATATATATATATATATATATATATATATATATATATATATATAGATATAGATATAGATATAGATATATAGACTCTGTTGCTGTGGACTGATGATCCGATATACATTTTAAGTGCCATTCTTTATACTCTCTATACTCTTTGGATGACACTCTCTGAACCCAGACTTATTTGCCAAACTGAGTTTGTGTGATTCCTACCCCAAGGGACCTATTTATTGCCTTAAGCAAATGGTGTGTTTTTATATTGGAACTTAATAAAATTTGATATTTTAATAGTTATGTTGTTTTGTGGGATTTGTACTCCATTTATTTGTAGGGTATGTGTCTTCTCTTTATGGTAGATTTGGATATTGATACGCCTACTTCCTGGAGAGTGTTGTTCCCTTGGTTGGCTGTTGTGAAGGGGTTTCTCTTCACCATGGAGATTATTCTGTGATCATCCACCACTGTTGTCTTTCGTGGGTGCCCAGGTCTTTTAGCATTGATGAGTTCACCAGTGCTTTCTTTCTTTCTCAGGATGTAACAAACTGTAGATTTTGCCACTCCTAATATTGTAGCAATTTTTCGGATGTTTTTTTTTCTGTTTTTGCAGCTTAAGGATGGCTTGTTTCACCTGCATGGAGAGCTCCTTCGACCGCATGTTTACTTCACAGCAAAACCTTCCAAATGCAAGCACCACACCTCAAATCAACTCCAGCCCTTTTATCTGCTTAATTGAGAATGACATAACGAAGGGATTGCCCACACCTGTCCATGAATTAGCCTTGGAGTCAATTGTCCAATTACTTTTGGTCCCTTTAAAAACAGGGTGGCACATGTTAAGGAGCTGAAACGCCTAAACCCTTCATCCAATTTTAATGTGGATACCCTCAAAGTCTGAACTTCAACTGCATCTGAATTGTTTTGTTTAAAATTCATTGTGGTAATGTCTAGAACCAAAATTAGAAAAATGTTGTCTCTGTCCAAATCTATATGGACCTAACTGTATAATGGTCAATGCAATGATTAACAAGTACTACATTTACCCAAAATGACGTTACAAGTCTGGTCAATAGGTTTCTTCCCGCTTGCTGCCTACAATCTGTTGTCAAGTGTGATCTGTATTTAGCAGCAGAGCAGCCAAGATACATTTCAGTAAGTGGGGGCAGGTCTCTTTCTCTGCTCCTGCTCTTCTGTTTAGCAAACTGCATACAGGCAAAATGGAGAGGCTAGCTTTTACTTTAATGCAGGTAATTCATTGGACAATGGCAGGAGCAATCTATAGGGAAAAGTTGGATTTTATAGCAGCTATAGAGCTGGCAAACTGCTGATGAGTAGGAACTACTTAAAGTGAAGATGCCAATTATCAGCATGGAGCTCCGCTCCTGTTACATTCTGCTATCAATCTCTGACAGTGGCATTAAAACGCGCCTGCAGGGGGGTGCATTATGCGGTGATCCCGGTGCGCCGTTTATTTGCAATGACAACAGGGGAAGGGGGGTATACAGAAGACCTCCGTGCTTGTCATGACTATTCTCCTCTGAAAGCCAGTGGATTAATCTCTGTACTGTCGAGCCATTCAACAGTAAATATATATTTATTCAGGAACAAAGACAACACACCTTACAACTGGTATTTCTTATAGCTTAGGATCTTAGCATGTTGTCTGTCAGCTTGCAAAGTGATCGTAAGATGTGCTCCAGCTACACACACAGTGAACAGGAACTTCCTGTTTTTTTTTAACAGTGCAATATAACACTATTGTTGGAGACAGAAACTCATGCACTATTAAACAGTAGTAAATAGTTGTTACAACATATACAATAATCATTATTCCAATACTCCCACTCAACTACTTATCCTGTTAGTCCCATAGTGGTTATGAATTCTTTAAACTTGGCTCTTGGAAGTAGCTTTGTCGTAACATCAGCTATCTAGTCAGTCTTGCAATAAACAAACTCAATTATGCCACATTCCATCAAATCATGCAGGAGATTATGTTTAGTGCATCCTTGGTGGTCTTCATAAATCATCATTGGTGGAGTTGATGGCTTACTAAGATCGCCTAATAATTGGTTTAACCAAATTACCTTATGACTTGTGTGTCAGAGAGGGCTGCAGAGAGGGAGATGTGTGGACATTGCTGCTGTATCAGCCTCTGGCCACAAGAGGTCTCTGTTGCCTCTAAAAGTGACTACGGTGAACTTGATGGTGTGTGAGTCTGCAAAAGCAAGTAGTGAGGAGAGGAAGGAGATTGTGGTGCTGCATCCTAAGAGCTCGGTGTGTGCAGCGTGCTGGGAGCGTAACAGAATGTTAAGTGAAGGTGAAGCCTTGCCTGTGTCTCTGGCCAAAAAGAGAATCACTTTGGGGGGACGACTACGGTTGGATGCAGAGCTGGATTCCCCCCCAAGGCATCTGAGTGACGTGAAGGGCCTTCTGATAGTATGACAGACTGAAAACTGCGTTCCTGTAAAAAGATCAGGACCCTCTCCTCAGTCTCCCGGCCGGTAAGTCCTGAGCTCAGGCCCTACCACAGGGATCCCGGGGGATGCATGCATACAAATAGCAGGAAGAGTTTGGCTCCAAACACTGGTTATCAGTTAGAGACATTGGTTGTAGGAAAGTCTGGACGAACATTAGCTAGAGACTCCCCCCAGTGGTGAGGTTGTGTATAGCTAGAGTAACAGTATTGTAAATGTAGAGAGTTGTTACGTTTGTGAACGGTTATGCTGCACCACTGCACGGGCCGCCTTGTGCACCCATCTGATTGCATCATTGCTCTGGGTAACCCTCTGTTACCTCATTAGGCATAACCACTGGGTAGGCAAATTATAGTTCTCCTGTTAGTACATCCTGGTCTTGTCAGTTGTGCAGCGCAGGGGTCCTAGCTGTCCTGAGCTAGGTGTGTGTGAAGTTTGTGTTCCTTTCTTGCATTGCCGGGCAACCCAGTTCCTGTTCTTAGTAAAAAGGTAAAAGGGTGTTCCCCAACAAATTGTCTGCTAGTATTTTTTTGTCCTCGGCCCACTGTATTCTGAGAGAGACCTCCTGGGTACACTGTCTACACACATACTTTCCTTCTGTAGATAGCAAGGCTACAGACACCTGTTTTCTGCTAGACCAAGAAATTGAACCTTCTCCAAGCTTGAACAAATAGCCGCTTGTCAATTTATGATTACTTAAGTCACCAGACCAGTCTGCATCCTCGTAGCCGATGAGTTTTAGATCTCCTGTTGCAGATATCCTTAAATTTAGGTCTTGAGTCTCTTTCAAATATTGAAAAACTCTCTTAACGGCATTCCAGTCCTTTTGCGGCAGTTTTTCAACATATCTAAAGAAAATGCCAAGTGTCGAGTCGCAGCTATGTATAGAAGTGCCCCAGCTACCTGCTTAAGACCATAGAGAGATTTTTGTAGCTTGCGAACAAGATTTTCTTCACTCTCTTTGATATAATCCTCAGGTTGAGTCATGTACAAGCCCTCTTCAATGTCACCATTTAAAAGGCAATGTTGATGTCCAAACGTCTGACAAACATACTTTGTACAGCAGCTATAGCCATTAGAGTCCTGAATGTGGTCTGCTTAGCAACTGGAGAATATGTGGCATCATAATTAGAGAGGAGCGAAACCTTTCAAGGTTCGGTTCAGTTCTGCTTGGCGAGCTTCCAAATGATCGCTGAACATATCCGAATCCCATTGCATTCAATGGGAGGTAAAACCAAACGCATACGCAAGACCTTCAAAAAGGGGCCCGAAAGCCACCAAAACAGCTTTAATTAGGGGCATACACCAGGAAAAGCGGCATCAATTGACCTACAGTCAACATGTTATAATGGCATAGCACCAGACAACCATCGGTCATGCATGAGGTAACAGGAGGTGGGCGAGGGATCGGTGTATGCCTGCTGTGCTGGGAGCCCTGATATCTCATGCAACAGCTCAAGCTGCTTTTCTGCTCAACCACACTCAGCTGGCACAAGCATCAGTTTCCTAGACTACTATTGGTAAAAAAAATTTAAACACAGGTATTTGACTGAAAATGCAGGCCTGCCAGTCTGGCAGTCCTACTGCTACAGACAACACACATGGAGACCCGACATTTCAAAAAATTAGGGGCAGACACCAAAAAAGTGGCATCAATTTCACCAGAGTAGAAATAGTATAATGGGGACCGACACGCCTTCCACCACAGGAAACACACCAAATGGAGACCCAACCATGAGTCACCACATTTCAAAAAATAATTGTTATCAGCAGCAGCTACATAAGATCACAAAGTCTTGATTCCATATATAAAGGGAATATCTTTTACCAACTAACACAAAAAACCCTTTTATCTATTTATTATGAAAGATAATCTTTAATAGTCAAATATGACAAATATAACATACATAAAGTGCCCGTAAAGTGCCCATAAAAAGTGACCTAGTGCAGGCAGAAATATACATTCATCATAATTGATTTTTCCTATTTTCACACCTTCTTACTGAAGACGATAATCTTTCACTACTTGATACATAATGTGTAGGTGTGAACTTGAACAAAAACAGCCTATACATAATAGGTCACTAATCTTAAAAACAGCAGGAGAAGGTTATTGTAGGTGGGACTTATGAATACATATCTATTATTTCCCAAACTGAATCAATATACCACATACATGTCAAGGGCTCAACCCTATATATGGAGTCCTTAATCAGATGCTTTACACAAATTACAGTATGATATTCACAGGGTTAACAGTGCTAATCCCCCTCACAGTTTGGGTTTATATGATAAGCTAATACTCCATTCCAAAATACTTTTTCTAGACCATAACATGATCAAAGATAGGACTTATCTGAAATATGTATTTAGGTTGCCCCCATCATTCCTCCAAACTCCTCGACGCGTTTCCCCGTTGTTTAGTGGCTGTAGCTCTCTGCAGGATGATCTTCTCCTGATGAACCACTAAACAACGGGGAAACGCGTCGAGGAGTTTGGAGGAATGATGGGGGCAACCTAAATACATATTTCAGATAAGTCCTATCTTTGATCATGTTATGGTCTAGAAAAAGTATTTTGGAATGGAGTATTAGCTTATCATATAAACCCAAACTGTGAGGGGGATTAGCACTGTTAACCCTGTGAATATCATACTGTAATTTGTG
The DNA here is from genome assembly GCF_046119375.1 of Phyllobates terribilis. NCBI lineage: Eukaryota > Metazoa > Chordata > Amphibia > Anura > Dendrobatidae > Phyllobates > Phyllobates terribilis. The sequence goes on along the minus strand of NW_027362765.1, from coordinate 217,136,347 downwards.
TAAAGCATCTGATTAAGGACTCCATATATAGGGTTGAGCCCTTGACATGTATGTGGTATATTGATTCAGTTTGGGAAATAATAGATATGTATTCATAAGTCCCACCTACAATAACCTTCTCCTGCTGTTTTTAAGATTAGTGACCTATTATGTATAGGCTGTTTTTGTTCAAGTTCACACCTACACATTATGTATCAAGTAGTGAAAGATTATCGTCTTCAGTAAGAAGGTGTGAAAATAGGAAAAATCAATTATGATGAATGTATATTTCTGCCTGCACTAGGTCACTTTTTATGGGCACTTTACGGGCACTTTATGTATGTTATATTTGTCATATTTGACTATTAAAGATTATCTTTCATAATAAATAGATAAAAGGGTTTTTTGTGTTAGTTGTTATCAGCAGCAGCAACAGCAAGCACAGAAGCGACGACAAAGATGTCAGACTGCAATAACACGAGATCAATGCAGCACACTAAAAAAACACCGTCGAGTAGTCTGCGATTGGGGTGCAAAAGTCCTTGGAGATCTATGACTTGTTCTATGAAAATTAGGCGGTCTACGCTTTCAGAGGACAGCCGGATGTGCTTATCTGTCAGGACACCTCCAGCAGCTCTGAACACACGTTCTGAGAGAACTCTGGCTGCCAGGCATGATAAAACCGCTAAAGCGTGACCAGCGAGCCCAGGCCACTCTTCCATTTTTGAAGGCCAAAATGTAAAAAGGGTCTAAACGCTCCCTGATGGTATGGATATTGAGCTCAAGAATACTCCTGCACCATTCTCTCCAGTCGTTCATTACATGTCAGACTTTTACTCTGTTGTGCTGGTGTAGGAGGCTGGGGGTGAAGACGTCGAGTCAAGAGGGGTTGTAGAGTTATGTTGTATTTTATATTAATCTCTATTCTATAGAAGTGTTTGTGTGAAATCCCTATGGCTGATTATTGTATGCCGGTTCTCCTATAAGCTTTGCCTAAGGCCGCCCCTGGGATGCAGGAGGTCTGCCCAGAAGGGGGAACCATACAATAGAGATAGCAATTTAGTACACTACACTGCTTAGGCACTAAGTAGTTAATACAGGGGTTACATCATTAGCTGGGAGGGGTTTAGAATAGTTTTATAGAAAATCATTTCTGGGTTGCAGATAGTCTAGTCTAGTGAGTAGTGAGGAGCAATAGGCAGAGTGAGACTGCCGTCAGGGGAGGCCTGTGTCAGGCCACCTAATTCCTTGATTCAAGACCCGATAGCACAGGCCCCGTGTAGGGCCTGTTCCATATCCAGAGAGATAGAGAGAGAGACGGAGTGTGGAGGAAGACCGAGCAGACAGGAAAACAGACTCCATCAGCAGTAGCAGCAGCAAAGAAGTGCATTATTAGTGCAAGTTACCAGAACAGAATGAGGACACATTTGAGACGGAATCTGGACGCCGACACAGTCCTAGGCTCATGGCATGTCAGAGGTGCTCAAGGCGAGGCCTCTATATCCCTAGAGGGGAGATTCTCAGCTGGGTTGCAGAAGAAGTGGATTATGTTGGGTCTCAGGAAGGAACGAGAACAAACACTGGAAAGGCACTTTACCAAGGGAACTTCACTAACCAAAGAATTTGTCTTGTTCTGTATACTGCAGCAGTGTATGGAAGAATTGCACAGTAAAAGGGAGTCTGTTAACCTGGATCTACGATCACCTGTCTTGCTTGAAGTCAGTGTAAGTACAGAAAATCCTCCATTGCAGCATACACTCCAGTCTCAGTCTTTAATAGCAGAGGGGGCATTGGGCAAAGGAACGATAGTTCCGGCACACAGTATGATGGTAGTGGCCCCGTGTGCTCCCCTCTACACTGGTGCATGAGCTGGTCTAAAAAAATGTGTTAAAGAACTCACAGAAATTGCTTCTGCCCCTTATGCTGCTGCTGCTAATGTTTTTGTGTTGACAAATTGACATTCCTGGGGTTGGAAGTCTAGAACTGCGATGCACACCATGTGCCTCACTGCTGTCTTGGGGAAAACCACTCTTAAGGTTGTTTAAAAGCGTGTTTCAATACACCAGCATGCACGGGTCCCTTTCCAGGGCGGGAAGAATCTGGTAAAATTTACTCTTGTACTGTGGATCTAACAGAGTGGCAACCCAGTAGTCAGCACTATTTTGAATCCTAACAATACAGGGAGCATGTTGCAGATAGTACAGCAAGAAGATGCTCATGTGTTGGCTCTTCCATGAGGTCCAAGCCCATGGTTTGTTGGTGGCTGGGTAACACTGATGCTTGCTTCCTCCGTCCCCTCCCGCCAACCACCGACAACAGAGAAGGGATTATTATCCTCTTCATCTCCTGACTGTTGCTTGCCCATCACCTCTTCCTCCTCGTCGTCCTCCATTTGTTCCTCGGCTCCTGCATCTTCACTAACAGTTTATCTGGCACCACAAGCACCCTTTGATCGCTTTAATCCACCCACCTGAGTGCCCACAGTCTGGAACTTAGAGACATTGTTATTCCTTCCGCATCCTCCTCAGCTTTCTCCTCTTCCTCTGGAATCACCACCTCCTCCTGCAGACTATTCAAAAAGGGTGTTCCAGCATGTAGATGACCGGAAAAGTAATGCTGATGATGGCATAGTCAGTGCTGATCATCTTAGTAGCCATTTCAAAACTGTGCAGGGTGCAAAAGGTCCTTTATCTGTGCCCACTCTGCAAACGTGATTTGCACCACGTCCGTACTGCGTTGGTCCAGGCTATACGACATGAGATGCTGCATCAGGGCTAGTCGATGCTGCCACAGTCGCTGCAACATATGCAGAGTAGAATTCCACTGTGTTGGCACATCACATATCAACCAGTTAACAAGTATGGCCAAAGACCTCTGTATCGATGCAAGTCAATGACCCGCGGGGTGCGAACTGAGGTTGCCCCGGTGTAGGGTCACCACCAGGTTTGCACCGTTATTGCACACGGCCTTCCCTGGCTCCAGGTTCAGTGGAGATAGCCATTGCTCAAACTTGGCTTGGATAGCTGTCCACAACTCTTAAGCTGTATGATTGCGAACTCCAAGGCGTATTAATTTTAACACTGCCTGATTGCGGTGAGCCCTAGTTGTGCAGTACAGAGGTGGGGGGATTCGCTCTGCACTGTTAAAATGCGTGTCTAATTAAGGCACAGGTGGAGGCCCTATAGGAGGGGCAGGAGGCAGAAGCAGTGGAGGAAGTATTAAATACAGAGGTTTGTCCCGCAAGCCTTGGGGATTCCAAGACTTGTGGAGCAGCCCCTTCCCCACAGCCACCAAAGTCACACAGTGTCCAATCAGCGAGATGTAATGCCACTGGCCATGCTTACTCGTCCAGTTGTCTGTGGTGAAATGCAACCTGGCATAGATTTAGTCATGGAAAGGGTGATGTTGTCTGCGACATGCCGGTGTAGCGCAGGCACAGCTTTCTTAGAGAAGTAATCGTGACAAGGCAACTGGTACTGGGGGACTGCGACGGCCATCAGCTTTCGGAAATAGTCTTTCTACCAGGCAGAAAGGCAGCATTTCCGTGGCCAACAGATTGGACATGGTGGAGTTCAACCTCTTAGCTTTGTCAGGTGTAGCATGAAAATCTTTTACGTGTCAACAACTGTAGGACAGAGGGCTGGCAGCTGTGCTGAGTAAGGGTGGAGTAGGGTGAACACGACAAACTGCTAGACAGTGAGTGAGGTGCAGGCAGAGAGGTTACGTTAGAATGAGAAAGATGTGGTGTGCTTGGTGAACAGCAGGCATGTCCACTTCCGTTACAGCTGATGGGCTCTCATTCACCATGACTGGAGCAAGTAAACAAGTGGAGGTTCCGCGGCCAGAGACCTGCTTGAAAACAGTTGGCACGGTGATGGAGGAGGAAGACGCAGCAGATGCGGTTGATGGGGCGGACTGTGATTAATGAGGTCCGCTATTCCGCATTTTATCACAGCGAGATTTCCAAACTAATACATGTTGATCGGGCATGTGCCGGTTCATGCATGTAGTAGTCAAATGATTGCAATTTTTGCCTCTACCGATTCGTATTTCGCAAAGTTGGCAGTATAGTTAGTTGGGTCATCTTTTGCCGTCTCAAAAAAGGCCCAGGCTAGGCAACCCATGCCGCTCCTGCGAACTGCAGACCCATGACCACTGCTGGCCAGTTGTGGCTGAGGCTTCAGTGCTCGTCGTGGTTGTTTCACTCGGTGTCTGTGCGAGAGGCCGCAACATAACCTCATCTTCCTCCTCCTCCACCTCCTCTGCTGAGCTACTCAGCTGCGTGCCTCTGGGTTCACACCAAGTGAGATCTACAACCTCATCATCATCCTCTCTGTTCTCCCACTTCTCTCCCTGAGAGTCACCCTCCTCCTCTTCCTGCCCTGACAGCACAGTACAGTCCGCCTCAGGTATGAGAGTCTCATCAGGATCACCAATGGCATAGAATGTGTGAACAGCTCTGCAGACTCACCCATCTGTAGTTCCCTACAGTCAACAGGGTGGTTGGAGAGTTGTAACGCAGGGGGAAACAAGGTTAATTAGGATGCCACTTCTGAAGACTGTACTGTGTGTGATCTTGAGGTGGAGGAAGAGGAGGAGAGGCCACTTGATGCAGCGCTGGCCATTCACTGGAGCATGTACCCTTTCTGTACCTCATCTACAAGGTGTACTGTTGTGTGGCTACCAAAGAAAGGGAGTGGAGTAGACAGTCCAGTAACAGAAGTTGTCAGTTGTCTTTGGATAGGACATGACTTTGTTCAGAACAGTTTTGACTAACATTACCACCTACCCCACATACACCAAGCCTATTCCCCCTTCCACCATGACCTCACTTTTTCCCCACTCATGTTGGATGTACCCTTCCCCTCTTTTAACCAGCTGTTTAACAAACCTGACTAGCCTGGGCATAGTCACCTGTCTCTAAATTACCAATCAGTATTTATTTGCTTAGATAGTGTGGCTGGAACTTGATATTAGCAACAAAAAAAATAGACTTTCTAATGTGGAGCCCTAGATACAGCAGCATTTCAGTGCAAAACAATTACAAGCGCAGATGTGGCCTGCTTTATGTAGCACGATAGTAACAGAAAAAATTTGTTTCAAAGGTGTACTCCTGCATGGAGCACAATATCAGCACAACAGAGTTATATGCTGAAATGTGACCTGGTGTCTGTCTGGACCACACTAATAGCAAAAACGATTGATTTGCTGGAACGTCGATTTCACAGCCACACAGGGTCCTATCCATCTAAACTATCTGACTTACAAGCAAATGCCTGGCTAACTATCTCACACTCATGATCAAGCAGCAGCAGGAGCAACCTCTCTGCACTGTTACACTGACAAAGTGGAGTCAAAGCAACATGTCCGCTCTATATATGGAGAGGGATGTGACTTCAGCTGCCAATGACACAAGCCCTTGTGTCTGGACGTTGTGGATGGTTCCTGCCCCCTGATTAGCTTGGCGAAATCTCCACACATTAAAAAAAAAAATTAAAGGTTGACAGCCGCTACTCTGACCTCTCACCACCCCCTCCCCTCATCAAACATGTCGTCCCCCCCCCCCCCCTTACCGGTAATAAGGTTTCCAGGAGTCCCTCATGACAGCACCATCAGGAGGTCGTCCTTCATATCCTTGATAGAGACAGGAAACACAAGAGGTTAAAAGGCCCCCCCCTCCACCCCAACTCCAGTCATTTTTCCCAAGTACCACACTAGGATGGATGCAACTTGCTTTTATTTTCCTTTCTACAATCTATGTTAACATCACATAGTCGTTTAGGAATATCTAGGGAGGGAATATAATGGGTGCTGTCACGAGGGACTCCTGGAAACCCTATTACCGGTAGGTCTAATGCCTACTTTCCAGGACGCCCTTCCTGACAGCACCATCAGGAGAATACCAGAGTATACATTTTAGGGTGGGACCACTGCCTGGAGGACCTTCCTTCTGAAGGCCATTTTTTGACCTGATAGAATGTCCAACTTCTAATGTTTGCAGAAGGTGCTCAGATTTGTCCAATTTGCTGCTTTGCAGATTTGGTCCACCGATGCCCCTGCTCTTTCTGCCCATGATGTGGACATAGTCCTAGTAGAATGGGCTCTAACATTCTCTGGAGGGGATTTCCCCTCAGATGAATAGGCCAGACTTATTACTGATGTGATCTTGCTAACATAGATTTTGTTGCTTTCTTCATCTTATTTTTTCCCCAAAACTGTACAAACAGGTTGGTAACTATATGCCAGTCTTTCGTAACCTCTAAGTACTGTAGCACTACTCTCCTAACATCTAGTGAGTGGAAAGTTAATTCTTGATCATTCTTATAGTCCTGACAAAAGGAGGGTAGGACCACCTCCTGATTCATATGGAAAGGGGTAACGACTTGGCAAGAAAGCTGGATCTAACCTGAGTATAATACAATCACCTAAGCATTTCAGGTATGGGTCTCTGATTTAAAATGCTTGCATCTCCCCTATCCGTCGCGCTGTGGTTATTGCGATTAGGATCACTGTCTTAAGTGAGAGGAATTTTATGCTTGACTCCTTGAGAGGTTCGAAGGGCTCATTGCATAGGCTCCTCCGGACCATGTTTAAGTCCCATAGTGGGACGTAGGATTTAATCGTTGGTCTTAACCTTGTTGTAGCCTTAATGAATCTCCCCACCCATGGATGGTGGGCTAGCGGATAGTCCATGAAGGCACTCAACGCTGCAAACTGTACCTTCAAATGTGCTGGGTCTTAGGCCTTTCTCAAACCCCATCTGCAAGAATTCTAGTAATTTTGGAAAGTCTGGAATAGAACTCCCTGATGTTGGCTGACACTGCGAACAAAATTTCTTCCAGATTTTTTTTTTTTTTTTTTTTTTTATAGATGACCGATGTCACTGGTTTCCTACTATTTTTTGTGGTTGAGATTACAACATCTAACAGGCCTCTAGATCTTGGGATCTACCTTTCAGGGTCCAGGCCGAAAGCTGGAGAAATTTCACATCGGGATGGTATATCGGACCCTGGAACAGCAAATCTTGTCTCTCTGGGAGGATCATTGGATACTCCAGGGACATCTTCCTCAGTATGGGGAACCAACTTCTCTTGGGCCAGAAAGGTAGGATTATTATTACCCTGGCCTGGTCTTCCTGAATCATCCTTAGTACTGACAGTATTAAGGGTAAAGTGGGGAATGCGTATGCCAGGTTCATGTTCCATCTTTGGGATAAAGCGTCTATCCCCGCCGGCCTGTCCCCTGGATTGAGGATGAAGAATTTTCCCGCCTCTGCGTTCTTTCGTGTGGCGAACAGATCCCATTGGGGAACGCCCCATCGATATGTTATGTGATGAAACACCTCCCAGTTTAACTCCCATTCCGACCGTAGAACTGTTTCTCGACTGAGGAAATCTACTACTGTATTGTGGGAACCTTTTAGGTGTACTGCAGTTATTGAAAGGACTGATCTTTCCGCCCATTGAAAAATTTTTCCTGCCAAGGATTGTAGCAGGTGGTGACGTGGACCTTTCTGATGTTTGAGTAAGGCTACTGTTGTCTGTTAATACTCTGACATGTTGACCTTTTAACTGTCTGACACCTTTTTAGTGCCTGCCAGACAGCCTGAAGCTCTCTCAGATTTGATGATCTGGTAAGATCCTGCTTCTGCCAGGTACCTTGCAAGTATTGATTCTTTATGTGAGCCCCCCAGCCACTGCTGCACGCATCGGTAGTGAGAGTGACGAATAGAGCCAATTTCCACATGAAACCTTCCTATAGGTTGGTTCTGGAGGTCCACCACGTTAATGATCTTTTGCTCACCTTCAACAAGGCTAGCCTCTTGTCCAGATCGACCATTTTCCGATTCCAGGTTGATAGAATCTGTTGCTGCAGCTGTGTCGAATGGAATTGGCTCCATCTGACTCCTGGTATAGAAGCTGTCATGAGACCCAGGATTTTCATACATTCTCGGATGGAAACTTTTGTTTTCCTCCTGAATTTCTTGATCCTGACCTTGAGTTCCATTTGTTTCTTTTCCGGTAGCAATGACATTTGTTGTTCGGAGTCTAGGAGGATTCTCAAAAAGGTCTTTCTTCTTTCTGGAATAAGGTGTGATTTTTCCCAGTTTATAATCCATCCTAAATTTCTTAGGGTCAGGATGGTTGATGTTCGGCTGACCTTCAGCAGTTGTTGAGACTCTGCTAATACAAGGAAGTCGTCTAGATACTGAATTATTAATATTCCTTGCTCTCTGAGGAAAGCCATAACTTCGGCCATCAGTTTGGTAAAGATACGTGGGGCCGAAGAGAGACCAAACGGAAGACAAGTGAATTGGTAATGTTGAATGGCGTTTCCTTCCTTTCGTGCGAACCGTAAAAACCTCTGACTGTGATGGTGAATTGGTACATGATAATAGGCCTCTGAGATCTATTGTACACATCACTATGTTGTGTCTGATTAGTGGAATTGTCGACCTGATTGATTTAATTTTGAATTTTTTGTAAACGACTGATTTGTTTAAAGATTTTAGATTTATTATCGTGCAAAAATCGACCCCAGTTTTTTATTGAAAAAAGACTTGAGTAGGAACTGTTCTGCCTCTGGTACTGGTATTACTGCTCCTGAATTTATGAGTTTTCCCACATCTGATAGCAGTCTTTTGGAAACCTAGGCGGACTGGGTCGTCGTCAAATGGAATCTTCCCTGCAGGATCTGTTTCAATTCTATCCTGTAGCCCTGTGCAACAGATTGGAGAATCCATGGGCTGTTTGTAACCTCCGTCCATGCCTTGTGGAAATGCTGGAGTCTTCCTCCTACTTTCCTGGCGTCATTTTCTCGGAAACACTTGTAGCGGGAAGGGGATTTCTTGAGCTACCTACCTTCTGGTAGCTCCACCTACCAGCCTTTCCTTTCGCGGAATATTCTGACCTCTGCTGGTAACGTGATTTCCAAAAGGATGACATCTTTTTAGATTTTTCTATGGAAACCCCTTTGTTATCATCTGAGGCTTTGTCCAGTATCTCATCCAATACTGGACCAAATACCCGGAGGCCAGAAAATGGAATGGTGCAGAATTTACTTTTAGAGTGGTTATCCCCCAACCAGGTCTTTAGCCATATTGCCATTCTGGAAGCAGTAGAAAGGGCTCCATTCCTGGCAGCAAATCTAATGGATTCTGCCGAAGCATCGGCAACAAACCCTGTCGCCATTTTAAGTAGTGGAATTGCGTCGAGGATCTCCTCTCTGGACGTCTTGCCACAAAAGTGGATGCAATATTGGCTTTTATTATTGCCACATAGGTTTCCCAGGTTTTTTTGAGGAGACTGTCGGCCTTCCTGTCCATTGCATCCTTCAAAGACGACGACTTCTCAAATGGGATGGATGTCTTCTTCGCTACCCTGGCTATCGGGATATCAATTTTCAGGGTCTCTTCCCATAGTTTTATATCTTCTAGTTCGAATGGTAGTCGAGTTTTGAAGCTTCTGGGAATTACTAGTTTCTTCTCTGCATACTCCCACTCTTCCAGAATCATTGCCTTAATATGATTAACGGGGAATACCTTATTCCTGCAGGTTCTCAGCCCCCCAAACATATTTTGTATAGATGATGGTTGGTAAGTGTCTTCTATTTGCATAGTATTCCTCACTGAAGATAACAGCGTATCGGTATCTTGCCAGGAGAAGAGATATTTTTTCTTTTCTTCTGGGGGGTTAGAAATAGATCCTTCCCTGTCCTGGTTTGGGTCAGAGAAATCCGACAACTCCTCCTCCCCCGAACTGGACTCCAGCTCCTGGCGTGGCCTTTTGTGACAGGTCGTAACCTGAGGAACTTGCGGAGAGACCAAGTCTGTAACTGTACTCTGCACTTCCTCTCTTACCTTAAATCGGATATGGAGGAATGTTCTTCAACAACTTTTGCAATACAGGTCGAGCATAAGAGTTTCCAGTATGTGTCCGGTAGTTTCTTGTTACAGATGGCGCATCTCCTTTTCTTAGGAGCTGATGTCAAGAGTCTTTAGGTGCTACCTTGTCCTGTAAAAAGGAGCACAAGACTTTTTACTACCGCAGACAGATGGGAACAGGTGACAAGAGGAATCAACCTGTAAACTTACTTGGACTGGAGGTTCAGTAAGAGTATCAGAGCGACCTGTGGTTAGATCCGCCATTACTGGTGAACTGGTTGACTGAGAACCCATCCTTTATCCTCCTGCATCCGGTCTTCAGGAACTCCTGCTCCTGCGCGAGTATTCCTCTTCTGTGTCCGTCCCTGATAAGGATAGGAAAAACACTGGAGTTGGGGAGGAGAGAGGGGCCTTTTAACCTTGTGTGTTTCCTGTCCCTATCAAGGATATGAAGGATGATTGTGCTGTCAGGAGGGACGTCCTGGAAAAAAAAAACTAACATTTTCCGAACATGTTCGCTCATCTCTAATCAATCTTCTCCATATTTCTGAGACTATCCTTTTGCGACTAATCTGTGAACCTTTCCTTCAAAGTCATACTTGGTCTTAAAAACCCATTTACATTTGATTGCTTTCTTGCCTTGTCGAAGATTGGCGAGATTCCAAGCCTGAAGTTGCTGAAGGGACTTAAATTCTTCATTAGCAGCATTAATACACTTTAGTTTTTCCTGGACAGGTAGTTGTTGGATCTCATCCAATGACTCTGGCTTGTCTCATGTACTGTTTTGACAAAGTAGGATAGACTCTTAAGGCCCCGTCACACTTAGCGACGCTGCAACGATCCCGACAACGATATGACCTGTCCGGGATCGTTGCTGCGTCGCTATGTGGTCGCTGGTGAGCTGTCAAACAGGCAGGCTCACCAACGATCAGGGGAGCAGCGACATCGTGGAAAGAATGTTTCCACGATGTCCTGCTCCTGGTTACCAGCCTGCTGCTGAAGCAGGAGCAGGCTGGTAACCATGGTAAACATCGGGTTACTAGGGGCACACGCACACCTAGTAACCCGATGTTTACCATGGTTACCACTCTGCTACAGTGAGCGGGAGGTTACAGCTCACTTTAGCAGGCTGGTAACCATGATAAACATTGGGTTACTAGGTGCGTGTGTGCCCCTAGTAACCCGATGTTTATCATGGTTACCAGCCTGATCGCTGCTCCCGCTGGTCACACACAGCGATGTGTGCTGACCAGCGGGAGGGCAACGACCAAAAAATGGTCCAGGACACTTTGCAGCGATCAGCAACCTCACAGCAGGGGCCTGATCACTGCAGTGTCACACATAGCGACATCGCTGGTGAGGTCGCTGTTGCGTCACCAAAACCGTGACACAGCAGGGATCTCGCTATGTGAGACGGGGGCTTTAGCTGGTATACCCTTGTTTGATCTCGACGATCTCCTGACTTCAGGTTCACCTGATTTTTCTGTTGCTTCTTCAGTGGTTGAAGAACCTAACAAAACTTCTACATCCTTTTTGTTATTTTGAAATTGTGACAGATTATTGTTACTTCAGCTGGACTACTGGTATGATGTCATGAAACTTGAGTGACATGAAGTTCACATCAATCATTACATCTCTGCTTATTGTGACCTTGTTCATTTCTGGGTGCAGGATTCTATATCCTTTCTGGGTTTCACTGTGGCCCACCAGGATACCCTCTTTTGCACAATATTCTTACTTGGTACATTTTCCTTTGGGAATATGTACAAATACTTTACTTCTGAATATTCTTATGTGTTGTAGTTCAAACTTATTGCTGTTGCATTGCTCAAAGGTACTCTTCTCAGTAGCTTTACCTTGTAGTGTTTTGAAGATAGCAAGCTGTCATGATTGCTTTAAAGACAATAGGTTGTTGACAAATCTGCGTCAAATAGCATACTTGTTCCACTTTCACAAAGTGTCTGGTTCTTCCTTTCCACTCGACCATTTTGCTCAGGGTTGTATGGTACAATGATCTGAAACACTATTCCATCTTTCCTTAAAATGCTTTATATCTCATTACTTGTATATTCTGTTCCATTTCCTGCCCGCAGAATTTTTGGCATTCTCCTAAATTTGTTATATACTTCAGCGAGATATATTTAAAGTTTCTCTAGAACTTCATCTTTTTTGTGAAGCAGATAGACAATTGTCTATCTTCAATAATCATCAATAAATGTGAAAAAAAAAGTTTCTTTCCAGGAGTTTGAGTACTCATTAGACCCAAACATCTGTATGTATTAAGTGCAGAAGCTGTTCAGATTTTGTAGTCCTATTCTTAGGAGAGAATTTTCTTGACATTTTTCTTTTAAGATAGCTAGTACATTTCATTGTCTGATTACACAGATCAACTGTAATACCATCAGCAAGTTGTTTTTGAACTAACTTTTTTAGTGCTTCTGGGTCTCTATGTGCAAGACATACGTGGATACTATTCTAGTGCTGTTCATCTTTAGCAGTGTGTACACTTTCCTTGCATTTTAGCTGGTACAACTCATCTTTGCTTTTTCTGCCGAATTCATATACTGACCATTGACCAAGATCATAGAATCATAGAATGGTAGAGTTGGAAGGGACCTCCTGGGTCATCTGGTCCAACCCCCTGCTCAAAGCAGGATTCACTAGATCATCTCAGACAGATGTCTTTCCAGCCTCTGTTTGAAGACGTCCATTGAAGGGGAACTCACCACCTCTCGTGGCAGCCTGTTCCACTCATTAATCACCCTAACTGTCAAAAAGTTTTTTCTAATATCTAATCTGTGTCTCCTCCCATTTAATTTCATCCCATTGCTTCTAGTCTTTCCTTGTGCAAATGAGAATAAAGATGATCCTTCTACGATGTGACAGCCCTTGACATATTTGTAGACAGCTATTAAGTCTCCTCTCGGTCTTCTTTTTTGCAAGCTAAACATTCCCAAATCCTGCAACCGTTCCTCATAGGACATGGTTTGCAGACCAGTCACCATTCTGGTCGCTCTTCTCTGAACTTGCTCCAGTTTGTCTATGTCTTTTTTAAAATGTGGTGCCCAAAACTGTACACAGTATTCCAGATGAGGTCTGACCAAAGAGGAGTAAAGACCGATAATGACTTCACGTGATCTAGACTGTATGCTTCTGTTAATACATCCCAGAATTGTATTTGCCTTTTTTGCTGCTGCATCACACTGTTGACTCATGTTCAGTCTATGATCTATTAGTATACCTAAGTCTTTTTCACATGTACTGTTGCTTAGCTCTATTCCTCCCATTCTGTATATGCTTTTTTCATTTTTATTGCCCAGATGTAGTACTTTGCATTTTTCCCTGTTAAAAACCATTCTGTTGGTTGCTGCCCACTGCTCCAGTTTATTTAGGTCTTTTTGAATCCTCTCTCTCTCTCTTCTCTAGTATTAGCTATCCCTCCTAGCTTTGTGTCATCAGCAAATTTAATCAGTTTACCCTCAATTCCTTCATCTAAATCATTGATAAAGATGTTGAACAATACAGGTCCCAGGACGGAGCCCTGTGGTACCCCACTTGAGACATTCATCCAGCTGGATGTGAAGCCATTTACAACCACCCTTTGAGTCCGATCACTAAGCCAGTTATGAATCCACCTAACAGTTGCCTGGTCCATTGCATACTTGGTCATTTTTTCAATAAGGATGGTGTGAGATACTTTGTCAAATGCTTTGCTGAAGTCAAGATATACTATATCTACAGCATTTCCCTGATCCACCCAGTCAGTGATTCTGTCATAGAAGAAAATTAAGTTAGTCTGACATGACTTGTTAGTTACAAACCCATGCTGACTCTGGTTAATCACTTCATTCTTATCCATGTACTTACATACATGTTGTTTAATAATTTGTTCAAAGATCTTTCCTGGTATAGAAGTCAGACTCGCCGGCCTATAGTTCCCTGGGTCCACCTTCTTCCCCTTTTTGAAGATAGGAACAACATTTGCTCTTCTCCAGTCTTCTGGGACTTCTCCTGTTCTCCAAGAATTTTCAAAGATTATGGAGAGTGGTTCTAAAATTTCTTCTACGATCTCCTTCAGTACTCTGGGGTGTAATTCATCTGGACCTGGAGACTTGAACTCATTTATGTTAGCTAAATATTCCCTCACAATCTTACCTTCTCTGACTTACTTTGATCAAGATTAGAGAAGAAGCTTGTCATATAACTAGTTGCCCCGGAATCTATACACCATGCATGTTTGATGTACTTTCATTAACATTACCCCCTTTACCCCCGAGGGTGGTTTGCACGTTAATGACCAGGCCAATTTTTACAATTATGACCACTGTCACTTTATGAGGTAATTACTCTGGAATGCTTCAACAGATCCCCCCCGATTCTGAGATTGTTTTTTAGTGACATATTGCACTTCATGATTGTGGTAAAATTTCTTCGATATCACTTGCGTTTATTTGTGAAAAAAAAATAAATTTGGCTAAAATTTTGCAATTTTCAAAATTTGAATTTTTATGCCCTTAAATCAGAGAGATATGTCACACAAAATAGTTAATAAATAACATTTCCCACATGTCTACTTTACATCAGCACAGTTTTGGAACCAAACCCATGTTTCATGGTTATTAGACACCCAAAAAAAAACATGCGGGGATCGCTGCCATGGCAGGTTTTTTTGGCCATGAAGCATATGGGGCGGAGGCTCGAGCATGTGGCTCTAGCACCCGCGATACTCAGTGCATACCCGAGCACCCGATGCAAACTCAAGTAGCGAGCACTTGCGCTCAACACTAGTCGCCATATCATTTTTTTTTTTTTACTTTCGAAAAAAATCCCAACCCTAACCCTAGAGTTTATTTTTCACGCGTTCCTCATGCGGTATAAGTGATTAGACGTCTTTATTCTTCGGATCGGTGCGATTACAGCGATAACAGAATCATATGGGGTTTTTATGTTTGACAGCTGTCACACACTAAAAGACGCTTTATGTAAAATCTAGTTTTTACACCGCCATATTTTGAGAGCTATAATTTGTCCATATTTTGGCCGACAGTCATGTGACGGCTTGTTTTTTGAGGGATGAGTTGACGTTTTTATTGGTACCATTTTCAGGCACGTGGCATTTTTTGATCGCTCTCTATTTCGATTTTTGGGAGGCAGAATAAACAAAAAACAGCAATTCAGGAATTGTTTTTATGAGGTTTTTTTTATGCTGTTCCGCGTGTGTTATAAAATTGATAAGGTAGTTTTATTCTTCAGGTCAGTACGTTTACAGCGGTACCATATTTATATAGTTTTTCTATGTTTTGGCGCTTTTAGGGGTCAGATGAGCCTTACACAAGTCTAAGAGCGTTTCTGCATCTCCCTGGCAGAAAAAAAAACGCATGCGGACTGTACATGAGTTTTTCCTGCCAGGAACATGCGGATGTGAAGCGTTCTTCACATGCATTTCCGCATGCGGGTTGACAAGCGCTTTCCAAGCGATTTTAGCATCACTTGGAAAGTGCTTGTCAACTTGGTCACACTATATATATCCATGCAAACGGCATGGATTTATATAGTGTGACCCGAGAGAATGTCAAAAAATAAAAAATAAATCTATACTTACCTTCCGATGGCCCCCCGGAGTCTTGCTTCCCTCTGTTCTCCCTTGCCGGCAGATCGCGGTACACTGAAGGACCTGCCGACGTCAGCGTCGCGTGACCAGTCACATGACTATGACGTCAGTGCAGGTCCTTCACTCCATCGCGATCTGCTGGCAAGGGAGGACGAGCGCACCGCGGGCCATCAGAAGGTAAATATAACTTTTATTTTATTCTTTTTTTTTTTACAGGTTCTATGGTACTCGGGTCCGGAGGAGAGTCTCCTCTCCTCTAGACCTGGGTACCATTTGCACATTGAACGCATGTATTCCGCATGTGCTTATCTAGTGAAGCGGAATACATGCGTTCTAATGCAAGTCAATGGCGGCGAAAACGCAGCGCTTCCGCAAAATAATTGGTAGTGCTGTGTTTTTTTCCGCAATGATAATCCGCAGTGGAAATTTCCGCAGCATGTGCACAGCACATGCGGATTATCATTGGGGAACATGGCAGGCCTTCTACCATGCGTTTTTCTAAGCGTTTCTGCAGTGTTTGCCGCTGCGGAAACGCTTAAAAAAGGCATCATGGGCACACAGCCTTACACGATAAAAGCTATTTTATAGAAAAAAATATTTTTTTGCATCGCTTTATTCTGAGAGCTATAACTTTTTATTTTTTGGATGATAGAGCTGTATGGCAGCTTGTTTTTTGCGGGATAAGACGACGTTTTCAGCGGTACCATTTTTATTTATATTCGTCTTTTTATCACGTGTTATTCCATTTTTTGTTTGGCGGTATGATGATAAAGCATTGTTTTTTGCTTTGTTTTTTATTTTTATTTTTTACTGTGTTCACTAAAGGGACTAACTAGTGGGACAGTTTTATAGGTCAGGTCATTCCGGATGCGGCGATAAAAAATGTGTACTTTTATTGTTTTTTGTTTTTTCATAATAATACTTATTGATGGGTACATTATATTTTTATTTTTGGTGGATTCTTTTTTTTTATATTTTTTACAAAAAAAATGTTTGTTTTGTTTTAATTTTTTAACACTTTTGGACTTTTATACTTTGTCCCAATATGGGACTTTCACTTATTACATTCTGATTGCCTGTATAGCATATTGATGGAGCACTGTCCCTGTGCTATACAGGCTGTCAGTGCTGCAGATGCATAAGATACTTTGTTCATGCACTGCGCATGACCAAAATATCTTCCTGCGGTCTGGTGACCCGGATGTTGTCATGACGACATCGGGTCATCATAGCAACATCCGGGAAGCCGCAGCAGACAGCGCAGGAGGCCGGGAGAGGAGGTGAGTATTGCGATCAGCTCCCCTTGCCCCCCGCAAAGCTGCGATCGACTTCAATCGCAGCATTGAGGGGGTTAATGTGCAGGGAGCGGTGCGGAACCGCTCCCTGCACAGTCACAGCTGACACCTGGCGGCGATCGCCCCGCACCACTTGTGTGTGGGCGTGATCGCCATATGACCTAATAGTACGTCATTGGTCCAATCGGCCCAGGTCACCATGACATACTAGTAGGTCACACGTCAGAAAGGGGTTAAACGCAGCTTCAGTACTTGAAGTGTCATATTCTTAATTAATGGCACTTTTAACTCTTTGGAATGAACCGGCAGAAAAAGCAAAAGAATCATCAGCTTTCCAGACTCTGCAGTCAGCCTTTAATTACCCTGATTTCTTGCAGAAAAAACACTCACATGTTTCCATTAATTTACTTTTTTTTGGTAGAATTGTTTTTTTTTTTAAAGCGGATTCTGCTTTGGAAACCCCAGTGCTGCTTACACTTTCTGTCTTTCGCTTATACTCAACTACAAGCTTTCCTATGACATACTCCAATATAAGCTCAATCTGGGAATGCATCTAGTGCAGATACAAGTCCATCAGCTTTCTGGTAGACTGCTTAGTAGTAGTGCAGCAACATACAAATCCTTTAGATCGGTCCCACAATTTCTAGAGTATTTCTTATGTAGTCCTGCATATCTTGGCCCTTATTTAGTTTAGAATGTTATAGTTTTCTCAGTAAATAGAGCTTATTGCTGAGATTTATACTTTCATGCAGTTTCTGCAGCTGCTCCCACATTTCTTCTGCAGTTGACTTACATGCACAATCTGATCATCATCTATACTCCGTGCTTTTTGATCCTTCTCTACCCAGTCTTCTGTTAGCAGGTCAGGTCTAACCTCCTGTGTGTATTTCCAGGTACCTTCTCTTAGCAGCATCTTTATCTTGAATTTCCAGGATTGGTAGTTCTGCTTAGTCAGATTTAGCACTGTGAACGTCAAACAGTTGCTGCTTGTGGCCATCTTTGCTTCTTCTTCTTAGTACACTGTTGTTCTCTCTCCTCTGGGCTGTTCTCTGTGTCGTTGGGTTTCTGGGTCCCTGGGTCTCTAGGTCCATAACCTGTTGGCAGCAGATTTATCTCTGTACTGTCCAGCCGTTCAACAGTAAATATATATTTATTCAAGAACAAAAGATAGCAGCTTACAACTGGTATTTCTTATAGCTTAGGATCTTAGCATCCTGTCTATCAGCTTACACAGTGAAAGTAAAAAGGAGCTCTAGCTACACACACACTGAGTGAACAGGAACTTCCTGTTTTGCTTTTTTACAATGCTTTACTGGCAATACAACACTATTGCTGGAGTCAGAAATCCATGCACTATTAAACAGTAGTAAATAGTAGATGTTGAAATACATACAATAATAAACTATGCATCCAACAGAATCAGTACAAATAATTAACATGGCAAAAAATGTATTAAAACATTTAAAAAGTGCGTAACAGCACGAAACCTACCAAAACACAATGATAAAAAGTGTTAGGGTGGTCAAAATCCCCCACCATCTCATATAAAAATGTAAACTTGCTGGAAAATACAACAAATCACATACTGTACAAAGAAAATCTGTGCCATTTATGAAGGTCCTAGATAATAAACCAAATAAAAGTATACCAATAAATACAATAAAAGCCAAGGAGAGCTGGCAAAGGAGAATAAAGGGGGAATGTGATAACCCCACACGTGTCGTCACAAATGTGACTTCCTCATTCGTGACTATAGGGTTACCATTTACTTCCCTATTCTCTTTTGGCAACCTTCTTTGACTTTTATTCATTATTACATTTATCGGTATACTTTTATTTAGATTCTCATCCAAGACCTTTGTATAATGCACAGATTTTCTTTGCACAGTATGTGACACATTCTTTGTTAACTTGTATGTGATGAGACTGGGTATTTTTGACCCCAACCCTTTTTTTTATCTTTGGTAGGTCTATTTAGTTTTATAAATTTTTCAATTGTTTTAATTCATTTTTTGCCACATGCATTATTTGCATTGATTCATCTAATAAACTATATTTATTCAGTGTGCATGACCCGCTTTATAAAGCTACTGGTTTTCTTTTGTGTGTGTGTTGCCTTGTTTACTATATGGGTTTGTAGCACCTATTTTTTTCCATACTACATGGGTGTTGCCTGCTCTTTATGTTTTTCTAATACATTGTTCAGCTATGACATTAAACCACTGACAGGGAAAAATATTGCATCTGTCTAGGGATGGGACACAATAGGGAGTAAGTGAACAATAAATTCTTAATCGTTAATGTTTTGAAAGCAGTAAAAAAACGGGATGTGCAGGGAACAAGATTTTATGGCTACATGCCTCATGTCAGAGCATATCCAAAACAGTAGGTCTTGTGGGTTGTCCCCAACATGCAGTGGTAGTACCAACCAAAAGCAGTCCAAGGAGGTACAAGTGAACTAGTGAAAGCTTACTGCATGCGGAGAGCCAAGGTCTGCCTGCCTGGTCTGATCTCACAGCTAAACATACAATGAGCACGTGAACATCAGAATTGGACCATAAAGCAACAGAAGGTGGTCTGTACTGATTAATTACATTTTCTTTTATGTTATGTGGATGGTTGGGCGACAGGTGATTAAATTAAAGCGGAGCTTTGATGTGGTCACAAATCAGCTTAGGCTAGGTTTTTATTTATCTGTTGTATCAGGATCAGTTTTCTTGTGCCTTAAAGGATGTAAAAATTGCATCAGTTGTCAGACTTATTACTAGTGTTTAATAAAACCATGGTGCCTGGCTCAAAAAAATGTGACATGCAATGGATCTGGCTCCTAGAAGGGTCCGATGCAACAACTGGTGCATAAGAAGAATGGGAACAATGAGAGAGAACTTTGGTATAAACCACCACATCAGTTTCCTTCCAGCATTTTTACATTGTGGCTCAATAAATGGAACCACCACTGATGAGCTCACTGACAGAATTCACAGTTTACTAATTTTTCAAATTATTTGGTATACAGAGGCTGTAGCCTAATGGGCTAACATTTTATGAAACCCAATTGCAAAAAAGTATAGCCAAAAATACATATATTCAGGTAAAACGTCCCCAAGAGTGTTAATCTTTAAAATAGAAATGCTAAATCTTCTATGACATGACACCTTTGGCGCTCCGGCACAGTACATATATTGTTGGATCAGAGAACCTACACAATATGGGCAAGTGGTTTTAAAGCAACCCTACACCAATCGACTGATTGGTGACTATAGTTTTCTTATGTATAGTCAACTGACCTGGTATCATTTATTTGCCTCCCAGTGCTTCATCTGCTTAGAGTGGTATTCCATTCCTCCTGCTTCCAAGATGGCTGCCACAGTGGCATGGAGAGTTAAGCAGTAAGTCTAACCCAGTGTTTCCGATATGCCAGTCCTCACAACCCCCCAAGACGTCATGTGTTCAAGATTTCCTTAGTATTGCACAGGTGATGGAATTCTTAAGGCATCAGAAACTGACACATGTTCACTCATCTGTGCAATACAAAGAAAATCCTGAAAACCTGATGTGTTCTGGGGCCGTGAGGACGGGGTTTGGGAAACACTGGTCTAATCCATGCCTTCCCTGTACTGTCGGAAAGGAAACACGGGGAAGGCATGGTGTAGACTTACAACTGCACTTCCCATGCCACACATTTACATAGTTTTCAGAAATGAAATGACAACAGATGAGCACAGAAATGTCTTTCGGATATTCATGCAGTTTAAAATTCGATTTACATGAATTGGCCTAAGAAAAAAAATATATATGCGCCCAGCGCCATTATACACACTGCTAAAGAGTCACAAAGCAAGCTAATGAAGCCAACCTGGCTTTCCCATAATGGCCTGCAGCTATCACAAGCCATGGTTTAGCTCAGCCAATCATAGAAAATATAAAAGATGAGGGCTGGCCAAGCAGCTCCATTTTATGCTTTTACAATGTAGGGATAGAAGGTAAGAGCACATAGGTCATATGCATAGGTATAGAGAAAGGCCAAAACTGGATTGTGTTGTACTACTACACTAGTTAAGCACAGTGAAAATGTGAATCTTCATCTGTTAATAATAATCCAAAAATTCAAGTTAGATTAAAAAAAAGTGCCGTACCTGCATGGTTATATGATTGAATTCATTGTTATGTGATGTACTGCCATAACAGCATTTTTCTTAAAATCTTCACACATTGCAAATACAAACAAGCAGCATGTCCTAATTTTGCTGTTAAATAAGAATCCTGAAACCTAGGCTTGTGCATCACAGACCAGAAAGCCATATTATTAGTATTTATTTTGTACATTCAAAAATTACAAGTCTACAGAATCCCAAAATTTAAGAACAACCATCTACCTCACAAAATGTGTGTTGTTAAAATATTCATTTTTTTGCACATATCTTTGTTGGAGTTGACCTGTACACACCAGCCGAACACGGCTGCCTTTGCAGGTGCATGTTTTTGGGTCACAAAACTAACAAACTTTTTCAGAAAGTACTGATGATACTTAGAAATGTTATTCTGAAGAAAATGGAACAAAAGCAAAACTTAACCCCTTAGTGACAGAGAGAATTGTAAACTTAAGAAACCAAGCACTATTTTTCAAATCAGACCAGTGTAATTTTATACGGTAATAATTCCAAAATACTTCTATATAACCCAGTGACCATGAGAACATTTTTTTCGTGACACATTGTATTTTATGTTAGAGGAAAATTTAAGTCAATAAGTTTTTCTTTTTTGTGTGAAAATATCTGAAATTTTATGAAAATTTTTAAAAATTAGCAATTTTCAAGCTTTTAATGCTTATATCCTTAAACCAGATATTTATTAACTTGTGTGGTATGACTAATATTTCCATATGTCTGCATCATTTTTCAAATGTCCTGTTATTTCGTTACAATATATCGGCAGCAATTACAAATCCAATTTTTAAACAAGACCTATTCAGTTTAAAGGGCATAAATATAGGAACTGATACCATTTTAAAAACTGCACCCCTCAAATTATTCTACACTATTGTTAGGAAATGTGTTAATCCTTCAGGTGCGTCACAGGAATAAAGGCAAAATGGATTGAAAGAAAAATTACATTTTTCAACTAAATATTGCGTTAGCTGCAAATTTTTCATTCTCCTAAGGGATAATAGGAGACAATGGACTTTAAAATGTATTATGCAATATCTCCCAAACATGGCAATATCCCATATATGGCCAAAAAGTGCTGTTTAAGCACACAGCAGCACATGGCAGGACTAGGAAAGGGCACTATTTGATTTTTGCAGCGTAAATTTGGCCGAGATAGATTGTGAATGCCATGTTGCTTTTGCAGTGGCCCTGCATGCCAAGACAAAGAAAAATAAATTAAAAATCCTCATAAGTGACCCCATAATGGAAACTAGGCCCCTCAAGGAATGAATATGGGGTGTATTGAGCATTTTTATCATAGGTGATTCACAAAACATTATAATATTTAGATGTGAAAATGAAAAATTTCATGTTTTCACTAAAATACAGTTATACACCAAATTTATGATTTCCATGAAAGTTAATAGGAGAAAATGGACCCCATAATTTGTTAAGCAATTTCTTCCAAACTCAGGGATGGCCCATATGTGGTAAAAAAAAAAACAAAAAAACTAATGTTTAGGCACATGGCAAAACTCGGAAAGCAAAGAGCGCCATTTAATTATTGGAACGCAAATTTGGCAACTGTGTTGTATTTGCAGAGCCCCCGAAGTGCTAAAAACAAGCAGAAACACTCACAAGTGACCCTATTTTGGTAAACTAAACCCCATAAGGAATTCATCCAGGGGGTATAGGGAGTATTTTGAACCCACAGGTGCCTCACATAATTTTATAAATTGGGACATGGAAATATAACACTTAAGTGGTAAACATGTAAGTTTTATTAGCTGAAATTTTTTTAGTCACACAAGGGTTAATAGGTGAAACTGGACCCAACAAATTATTACACAATTTCTCCCAAATGTGGAGACATCCCATATGGCCTCAGGAACTACTGTTTGACCACATGGTAGCGCTTAGTAGGAAGAAACAATATTTGGCTTTTTGAGCACAGATTTTACTAGAATAGTTTGAGGATGATATTTGCAGATCCCGTAAGATGCCATACAGTAAAGCCCCCAAAGTGTGCAAAAGAAGCAGGACATTATTCACATTACAACACAACCCGATTTGTGTCTTCAGGGGTAGGAATGCGACATCAGTGGTCCACCACCATTACACACGTACCTGTTCTGTTATTTGTTAACAAATACAACATGTACCCAGTATAATCTATAGTGATAGTCCTGTCTTTTTTCACAGACCATGCAAAACTTAGAGACATTTCTATTTATTACAGGCAGCACGGATGAGAAGTACCAATACAAGGCTATGGGTCTGTGAAAAACAAGTACAGCACAACGATGGTATCGATGTTTTACAATGCAAAAGATAGAAGATCTATAATTTATCCATACTTTAAAAATCACTTATGACACACTGTTCCAAAACATTAATGTGGCACCCCAGGGGTCTGGTTTCCACAGTAACAGCAATGTTATGTCTGAGAGCAGGTGGGAGGTCTCTTGGTCAGGGATCCTATGCATGCCACACCTCCTGCCCAGTCCTGGGAGGGGAAGAACTTCCCCTATATAAACCTAGGGCTGAGGCAGGGTTAGTGAGTAGAGAAGAAGTAGAGACAGAGAAGAGAAGCAGATATAGGAAAAGAACATCAAGAGCTCTGTGGGAGCAGTGCTATAAGGAGTCAGGGGCTGGCAGCTACAGAGCTCGCCCTGACTGAGAAGCTATCACCGGACCCGGAGTCCGAGGCTGTGGGGACTAATCTTTACCCAGCAGCAGAAACCGCCCGGCAGGGGATTTCAGGTCCTCTGGCCAAGAAACCCGAAGGCACGGTCACACGCGTGGGACCAGCACCGCCGTCGTGGAGCGGACGCCACTAGAAGGCCCCGAGTCACCGGCCATACGGGTGAGCACTACACGGTACACTCAGGGACGTGGGCTACTTATACCCGCCTCTAGCAAGGTAGCCAGAAGAGTACAGTCAGTTTGGGAGGCCTACAACTCCGCCTGGCCAGGGGAGATCCCATCTGCTCGAGGACTGACCAGGCCCCGATCGCTAGCCAGTACTCCGGGAGGGTCTATCTTTATCACCAGTAAAGACCCTGAACTACACCGCATCGTCTCTGAGTGATTCCTGCTACCCCCATCATCCACGTCGGCTGCCCTGAGGCCATACCCCTCCCGTTGGGGGTGATACTACCACGCTGCACAATCCTACCACCGGCCTCAGCGGTCTGCCCTGCAGCGGCAGCTCCTTCGCTGCATTCAACGGGTGGCGTAGTCGTCCAACATCTACCGCTAATACAACGCCACTTAGTCTGATTCCCTGGGCACGGACCGGGTCACCGCAACGAGACTACAACCCTCAACAGATCCGGCTCCGGGTAAGCTCCTGCATGCACAACGCTGTGCGACACAGGCCCAGGGGTGCGTCAACTTTTGGCGTAGTCGGCGTGCCTGAAAAAGACTGTTCAAACTTACCAGTGGTGAAGATTCCCGCCATCCGTGGAGGTTTCCCGCCATCTTCTACATTCTTCCCGCCATCCGGCGCCATCTTCTGCCTTCTTCCCGCCATCCGTGGAGTTTTCCCACCGTTGGACGCCATCTTGAAGACTCCGCGCGGGAAGAAGAGGGGCGTGGACTCCGAAAGCGCGCGAGAACTGAAGCCCCGCCTCACGTCCGGACGTTGCGTAAGGTCCTGGAAGGAGCCCAGCAGACGCCGACGTCACAGGAGCGCGACGGAAGGTCCTCAACCCTGACGATCCACTGCGGAGCCGCGGCCTACGGAAGAGGATCATCGCAAGGTAGGCCACGGTCCACTAGGGGGGAGGAAGATGTCGGATCCGGAGGAGAGCTTCACTGCCTCAACCCCCGCCAGCGCCACCGCTGCTGCAGTCATGCCTTTCACCATGCCCTATATCCCGGGAGCGGCCTGGCTACCCCAGTACTCAGGGGAGTCACATACCCTGCATGACTTTAGAGAAAAGCTGGATAGCCTCTTCCAGGTGTATCCCCTCACAGAAGAGCAAAAAGTGAGCATCCTGGTGGCACAATTAACCGGGGCAGCCCAAAGGGAGGTAAAGTCCTGGCCACCTGGGGGGAGGACTGTTGCAGGGATACTAACCCGGCTGAGGGACACCTTTGATACCCGCACCTCAGCCGAGATCAAGCTTAGATTCTACGGGTGCAAGCAGCGAGCACACGAGAGTATAAGGGACTATGCCCTGAACCTACAAGAGGCCCTGAGAGCCATTAAGCAGACCGACCCTGACGGCGTGGGAGACGAGGACAGGCTGTTGACTGAACAATTTATAGAGGGTTTATATTGCAATGCCCACCGAACCCAGTTGCGGGCAATGGCCTTACAGGACCCTCATCTGGGATTTGCACAGTTCAAGGACAGAGCCATCCGGGTGCTCCGAGAACCGGCACCAGGTGGCGTTGTGACCCACAGACGCCCCACTACCACTTACCACCAGGAGGCGGCACCCTTGTCGGCAGGGCCTGTGGGAGCTGATGCGCAGGCTTTGAACAATGACCCAGCTCCAGACCTGCACCATCAGGTCCAAGAGCTAGCTAAAAGCGTTGCCGCGCTAACCCGAACTGTGCAGTCTTTACAGGTTTCCACTCCAAGGAAGATCCAGCTGGCATCCGGACCGGAGGACATCCCGTGGCGTCGACCAAGGAGGACCCCACCGGCCAGAGGAAGACCCAGCGACCGATACAACGAGGACGGACAACCCATCTGCCGCCGCTGCAATCAACCCGGACATATGGCAAGGTACTGTCCTTTAAACTGGCACAACCTGGGGTAGAGGGCCAAACCCCAGGAAAAAGATCATCAGGCCCATCGAACTGGCGCGACAAATATGTGGGAGGACGTCCAGTCTTGCCTGTGGTACTGGATGGCATCCCTATGAGTGCCCTACTGGACACCGGGTCACAGGTTACCACTATCCCGTACGTGCTCTTCAAGCAGTACTGGAATGACTCGGATATCACCCGCTACCCTGACGACGATTTGAGTATCATCGCCAGCAATGGTCAGCCCGTGCCACAGATTGGATTTAAAGAGGTGACCATTAAAATCGGTAGAGTCGAATTGGCGGCACAGGGACTGATCATTATAGACATTGACAAGCACGAGAGTCACCCAAAGATAACTCTAGGAACTAATGTAATTGAAAATTGTCTTGCAGAGGTGATTTTCCTTTTACAGCAGGTTGCCAAGAACGCCAGCTCCGGCCAGCAGCGAGTGCTCCAGAAAGAGATCCGGGCACTGATGCGACGGCAACAGCTAGAACTCTCCGGTGGTGAGATTGGTAGCGTAAGAATGTGTGACCCTTTTCCTATTGCCATGCCCCCAAAAAGTGAAATGATGATTTGGTGCCGGGCAGCTATTGGTCTGAGAGGTAGAGATTACCAGGCAATGGTAGAACCAGTTTACTCAGACAGTAGGCCCACCATTTTGACAGCACGGGGGGTGGTCAATGTACGCCATGGGAGGGTGCCCGTTCGCATAATAAATATCGGGAAGAGGGAAGTGTACCTGCCCCGGTATGCCACGCTAGCCAAATTGTATACCATCAATCAAAATTCCATACAGTCCGTAGAACCCTTGCCTCCATCTTCCCCGGAGGAAAGTAACGTCTCTAAGGAAACAATGGAGGACTGGTGTCAGCAACTACATTTGGGTACTGACTCCACTCCCTCACACCAGAGACAGGGAGTCTATCGGGTGGTTCAAGAGTACGAGAGAGTGTTTAGTAAACACCCGTTAGACTTCGGGCGAGTCAAGGGGGTAAAACACCACATCCCCACGGGAGACCATCCTCCCATAAAAGAGAGGTATCGACCCGTACCCCCTGCACACTACCAACACGCCAAGGGGATGCTTAGGGACATGAAGGAGGCTGGGGTGATCAGGGATAGCTGTAGCCCCTGGGCAGCTCCACTAGTCTTAGTCAAAAAGAAAGACAACACCATGAGGATGTGTGTAGATTACCGGAAAATCAACCGTATCACACACAAGGATGCGTACCCCTTACCAAGGATAGAGGAGTCTTTGGCTGCTTTAAGATCTGCTAACTTCTTCTCTACCTTGGATCTCACTAGCGGGTACTGGCAGGTTCCTGTAGCAGAGGCGGACCGGGAGAAGACCGCATTCACCACCCCGATGGGACTTAGCGAGTTTACCTGCATGCCGTTCGGACTCTGTAACGCACCAGGAACCTTTCAACGATTAATGGAGTGCTGTCTGGGCCACAGAAACTTCGAGACGGTCCTGTTGTACCTGGACGATGTCATCGTATATTCCAAGACTTATGAGGACCACCTGAAACACCTGGCGGAAGTGTTCAAAGCTCTGGCAAACTACGGCCTAAAGGTAAAACCCTCCAAGTGTCACCTCCTAAAACCAAAGGTGCAGTACCTGGGACACGTGGTGAGCGCTGACGGAGTGGCTCCCGACCCTGATAAGATCACCGCAATTAAGGAATGGCCAAGTCCCTCCAGTGTAAAGGAAGTGCGGCAGTTCCTCGGGTTGGTAGGCTATTACCGCAGATTCATCCCTGGTTTCACCAAAAAGGCAGCTCCTATGCAGGACCTCCTGATAGGCCAGTCCCGGAAGGCCAAGAACCAGAAGCCACCCTTCAGATGGGAGAAGTTAGAAGAAGAGTCCTTCCGCCAGCTGAAGATGGCCCTCACGGGGGATGAAATCCTGGCGTACCCTGATTACAGCCAGCCCTTTATCCTCTACACCGACGCAAGTAACATCGGGCTAGGAGCCGTACTGTCCCAGATCCAGCAGGGGAAAGAACGAGTAATCGCTTACGCCAGTCGAAAACTGCGACCCACCGAAAGAAACCCTGAGAATTACAGCTCATTTAAGCTAGAGTTCCTGGCAGTGGTGTGGGCAGTCACCGAACGCTTTAAGCACTACCTCGCTTCTTCCCGGTTCACCGTGTACACGGATAACAACCCGTTGACACACCTGGACACGGCAAGACTCGGTGCCCTAGAGCAGAGATGGATGGCCCGTCTGTCCAACTACGAGTTCACAATCAAATACCGGGCAGGACGCTCCAATACCAACGCGGACGCCCTGTCCAGGATGCCAAACCTACCGGACGTAGGAGAAGATCCAGAGGGACTGGAAGAAGTCGAACTCCCCGCGTTCCACCGTCATGGGACTATCCAGTATTCCCATCGGGTAAGGAGTAAGCAAGCCGCTACGTTTAACCCCTTGCCTCACTACAACTGGGAGGAAACGCAAGACAGTGACCCTGCCATCCGACTGGTGAAGGAGATGCTGACTCGGCCAGAGGCTCGCCTTGACCCGGACGCTCCGGAGGAAGCCAAACAACTGTGGGCTGAGAAGAGTCGACTGTTCCTTTACAAGGGGAAGTTGTGCCGCAGAATGGTTAACTCCC
This sequence comes from Phyllobates terribilis, assembly GCF_046119375.1. Lineage (NCBI taxonomy): Eukaryota > Metazoa > Chordata > Amphibia > Anura > Dendrobatidae > Phyllobates > Phyllobates terribilis. The sequence continues at coordinate 217,108,040 of NW_027362765.1, read as the reverse complement.
GGACGCATGAACTAATCTGGCAAGTAGTGGTGCCACGAAGAGACGCAGCCATGGTGATGGAGGCATACCACTACGGGGCTGGACACTTCGGATGGAAGAAGCTGGAGTTCCTGCTGCGCGGGCGGTTCCACTGGGTAGGCATGAGGGGAACCATCGAGAGGTGGTGCAGAGACTGTGGCCCGTGCAACCTAAGAAGGAAGGACCGTGCCAGCCAGAAGACCCCCCTTCAGTCCATCGTCACCAAGCAGCCGTTGGAACTGGTAGCCTTGGATCATGTAAAACTGACCCCAAGCAGAAGTGGCTACGTCTACGCGTTAACCATCGTGGATCACTACTCCCGGTTCTTGGTTGTCGTCCCCGTTAAGGACTTAACAGCTCAAACAGCAGCTAGAGCCTTCCAGCAGCACTTCTGCCGTCCACACAGGTACCCGGACCAAGTGCTGATGGACCAGGGACCTGCCTTTGAAGCGGAGGTCTTCCAGGAATTCTGCAATCTGTATGGCTGCCGGAAGATAAGGACGACACCCTATCATCCGCAAACTAATGGACTTTGTGAGAAAATGAACCAGGTGGTAATGGATCTTCTGAAAACGTTGCCCCTGGAAGAACGCAGTCTGTGGCCTGAGAAGCTGCCCGACCTGGTGGACCTATACAACTACATCCCTGTAGGTTCCACCAACTGTACCCCGGCTTACCTAATGAGGGCAAGGCCTGGTAAGCTACCTGTTGACCTGGAGATGGGAGTCCTGACACCCGAGGACACTTCACCGGAAGCAGACTGGGACACAGAGAGGCAGCAGCAGTACCGGAAAGTACAGGAGAGCGTGGAGCGAAGTCTCTGTCTCGCTAGGGAAAGACAAGAGAAAAATTACAACCAGTATGCTCCCGCTGTTCCCCTGGTACCCGGAGAGCAGGTCTTGAAGAGGAAGAGACGGCTCCACAAGTTGGACGACCAGTGGGAGAAGGACCCGTACACCGTACTGCCCTCAAGCCACGACAACCCAAAGGTCTGTACCATCAGTAAAGACGGAGGGGAAACCACAGCCATTGTATCCCGGGATCACCTGAAGAAGTGTCTCGAACAGCTACGGAACCCAGAAGGAGAGCAAGAAGACCCTCGACCCGTAGAGGAAAGGGAAGATATGGTTAGTACTGTGCTCGGAGACTTCCCTCGGTCCTGGACTCAAGTCAATGGTGCAGTTGTGGTACCCGTCCTCACGTTCCTCCAACCAGCATCCCAAGTGCCTACGGAGCAACAGGTAGAGCTGGAAGAGCAGCCGGTCCAGGAGGCAGCAGACTCCACACAAGCAGAACAGGAGGATCAACCCTCTGCTCATAGTGAGCCTGCCGTACCCCTAGTGAGCCAAAGAGCCCGTAGACAGCTGCCCAGTTTACCCTTGACAGCTCCTACACCCTGTAGTTCAGGGCCAGACAGTCAGCTCCGTAGGTCCACTAGGGCCACTAGAGGCCAGTTACACGCACGTTGGAGGATTTGAAGTGTTTAAATTGTTTTATTTGTGGTCACCTGTCTGTTACTTGTAAATAATTATGTGTTTCTAGTTATTTTTAGGAGTCCTTGGTGGATTTACCGGGAATCCTTGTACAATTGGTTGGAGCGTAACCTAGGAATGGACTAAAGACTGTTAAGGACTCGGGGCAGGACAGACCCCTACCTGGTTACGTCTCCCTGTTTTGGTGAAATGGACACCTTGCTTTTCTTCAAAACTGCACCCGGTTGCGGACACGCCGTAACCATCTTTATGTGTTTTTCTTATTGTATTATTATTGGTTATACCTTGTTATGTTTTTCTAAAAATATGTTTAGTCCCGGAGTACTAAATTTCACTAGGGGGGAATGTGGCACCCCAGGGGGTCTGGTTTCCACAGTAACAGCAATGTTATGTCTGAGAGCAGGTGGGAGGTCTCTTGGTCAGGGATCCTATGCATGCCACACCTCCTGCCCAGTCCTGGGAGGGGAAGAACTTCCCCTATATAAACCTAGGGCTGAGGCAGGGTTAGTGAGTAGAGAAGAAGTAGAGACAGAGAAGAGAAGCAGATATAGGAAAAGAACATCAGGAGCTCTGTGGGAGCAGTGCTATAAGGAGTCAGGGGCTGGCAGCTACAGAGCTCGCCCTGACTGAGAAGCTATCACCGGACCCGGAGTCCGAGGCTGTGGGGACTAATCTTTACCCAGCAGCAGAAACCGCCCGGCAGGGGATTTCAGGTCCTCTGGCCAAGAAACCCGAAGGCACGGTCACACGCGTGGGACCAGCACCGCCGTCGTGGAGCGGACGCCACTAGAAGGCCCCGAGTCACCGGCCATACGGGTGAGCACTACACGGTACACTCAGGGACGTGGGCTACTTATACCCGCCTCTAGCAAGGTAGCCAGAAGAGTACAGTCAGTTTGGGAGGCCTACAACTCCGCCTGGCCAGGGGAGATCCCATCTGCTCGAGGACTGACCAGGCCCCGATCGCTAGCCAGTACTCCGGGAGGGTCTATCTTTATCACCAGTAAAGACCCTGAACTACACCGCATCGTCTCTGAGTGATTCCTGCTACCCCCATCATCCACGTCGGCTGCCCTGAGGCCATACCCCTCCTGTTGGGGGTGATACTACCACGCTGCACAATCCTACCACCGGCCTCAGCGGTCTGCCCTGCAGCGGCAGCTCCTTCGCTGCATTCAACGGGTGGCGTAGTCGTCCAACATCTACTGCTAATACAACGCCACTTAGTCTGACTCCCTGGGCACGGACCGGGTCACCGCCACGAGACTACAACCCTCAACAGATCCGGCTCCGGGTAAGCTCCTGCATGCGCAACGCTGTGCGACACAGGCCCAGGGGTGCGTCATTAATACTTTTTTTTTTGGCATATGTGAAAAGCCGCTGTCTGAATGAGATCTACAACATAAGTACAACATAAGACTATGTTCACACACGTTGGGTTTTGCAGTGTATTTTGCTGCAGATTTTTATGCAAATTTTCAGCTGCGTTTTGCAGTACCAGCAAAGTGTATGAGAAACCCAGAATTCTCTGTTCACAAGTTTGTTTGTTTTTCGCTGCATATTTTGTGACTTGGATGTGTTTTTGGAAAATAGAGCACGTCACTTCTTTCAGCGTCTTTTCAGCAGAAAAAGCACGTTTTTCACCCATAGGAAGTAATTGGTGGTCAAAAAAAGCAGCAAAAAATGCAACAAAAAATGCACTAAGGCTATGTGCCCACGATGAATAAAAAAAATTTGCAAAATAAAAATTTCCGCTTCATTTCTGCATGTTCTTGCCCGGAAAAACGCGAGCGGAATTTGATACGCCTTTTTCGCGCGTTTTTGAAGCGTTTTGCACATGCGGAATTGCCTTGCGTTTTTCTAATGCATTGAGAAGGCAATTCCACATGCGTAAACACACAAATAATGGACATGCTGCGGAATTTTCCGCACATCAAAAACGCTGCTGAAAATTCTGCAGCATGGGCATTGAAATTGCAGATTGACATTGGGGACCATGGGGGACGGATTACCAAGCGTTTTACAAGCATTTACGCTGCAAAAATTCCGCAGCAAAAATGCTTGAAAAACGCATTGTGGGCACGGACCCTAAAGTCTGTGTTTTTAACGTAGCCATTTCCTGCCAGTGAAAAGTTAGCGGCATAAAAAAACACAACGTGTGTGAACATAGTCTTAGGGCTCCTTCACACGTCCGTCTGGGTCTGCGCACGTCAGTGTGTTTCCACGGATCATGTGTCCGTGTGCTCCTCACGCTGACATGTCCGTTTTTTGCGGATGCACGGTCCACAAAAGTGTCTCACACTGAACACACACGGATGACATCCATGTGTTACCAGTGTGACATGTACCGGCGCCTGGGAATCAGCACTACAGTTAGCACTGTTCCCAAGCACAGGGTGCTGAATGCTGCCATCATCATGGTTCCCTGCCGGCGCTGCGATCAGCACCAATAGGGACAATGATGAGGGTAGTAGTGTCTGCTCCCACAGTGTCCCTGTGTAAAAATAAGAATAAAATAAAAAATCCTTATACTCACATGTCCAGAGATGTCCACCGCTGTAATCCTCTGACCGCTGATGCAGAGGAGCCGGAGAGAATGAGCAGCTCCAGCAAGCGGGCTCCGGAGCTGAGCCCTGTCACTCACTAAGGTCCGGAGCAGCTCATTCTCCCCGGCGTCAGCGGTCGCATGGATTACAGCGGGGGACACTTAGGACAGATGAATATGAAGATTTTATTATTTTATTCTTATTAGGGCAGTGTTAAGCACCGGCGCTTGGGAACAGCGCTAACTGTAGCGCTGATTCCCAGGAGCCGGTCCGTGTGATCCTGGTGCGGCACACGGTTGCCACACATGGACAAATAGGACACGGATATCTCCGGTACCGGAAATATACAGACGTGTGAAACCTGCCTAAGGCAAATCTTACAGTCATATTAATGCAAGGATTTCAATAAAAATGCATGAGCTCTCTAATGCAGGGATGTGAAACTCAAAACATGCTAGAGCCAAAATGAAAGACTTGGACAAAGTCGCAGGCCAACCAATATAGAATAATGGGCCCCACTCAGAATAAATGGGCCCACATAGGGGTGGTAGTTCTGGTGTTGTGGGCCACATAAAACCACCCTGCGAGCCAGATTTGGTCCACGGGCCAGAGTTTGACATGTATGCTCTAATGCAAAAGTCACTGCACTACACTGAAGAAGCTGCACAGTCACAGTGTACATGGCTGTTATTTGTGCTAGAGGCTTTAAGACTAGCACCAAAACCAGGAGCAAATGCAGAGTTTTTTTGGTCACGACAATCTAGCTGTTATATAGTACTATCCACTCCTGGTCTTGTACCCAATATAAAGGCCTGCACGAGTGTGTTATTGTAGAGTGAAAATAAAATTCCACCATTCTGGCCCTAAGGGTATGCGCACACAACGTCTCTTTTAGGCAGGTCTGCACAGGAGCCCATCTGAAAAAGTGCTTTAACAAAAATGCTGAAAAGAATGAACATATGCAATGCATGCTATGCATATGTTCATTCTTTATTGAGCAGAAGCCATCTGACCTTTCTTCCATTTGGAAATTACACACGAGTTTATACTGTATATACACAAAAACTACCAATAGAAGGAGACACTTCAGGAAAAACACAAAAATATATATAGAGAGTGCACATGCACTTAAAGTGGTTTTCCCACTAACAAAGTACATTTAAACCAATAGAGCTTGGAATAAAAATAAGTTCCACAATTGGATGTGTTTAAATAAAAAAAGTTCCTGTGCTGAGATAATCTTATAAATGTGTTCCTGTTATGTACTGTGTAATGAATGCGTGACCGTGCAGGAACATGGTCTGATCATACCAAAGCTTCTGGCTAGGGGAGGAAAAATAAGTGATTATACAGACAAAATAGCAGGGGATTGCAGCTGATTCTTTCTGAGGGGTAAAATATTACCCTGCCTGTTTTATCACACAAGCGAGTGTTTTTGCTGTGTCTTCAGTCTGAGCTCATCATAAATCAAGTAACATATGGGATCAGCTGCAGCCAGAGATCTTATGTCACTGACTTGATTCATAATGAGCTTATAGGACTGGAGATGCGGTCAAAATACTTGCTCCTGTGATAAAACAGGCAGTGAAATGTTTACCTCACAGAAAGCAGCAGCTGCGATCCGCTACTATGTTGTCTGTATAATAAGTTCTTTGTGGCCAGGAATTGTAGTATGTGCCGACTATGGTCCAGCATGGTCAGGCACAACCATTACACAGTATACATTAGGGGAACATTTATAAGGTTATCCGAGTACAGGAATACTTTTTATTACATCCAATTGAGCTGATTAAAATGTACTTTGTTTGTGGAACAACCCCTTTAAGGACACATACACACAGCATTATCCAATACACAGAGCTTGTTTGGCAGCACACACAATTTTTACAACTTTCTTAGGACAAAGCCACTCAGCTGCTATGTACAGGTTCTATCGGACTCTGTGTGCAGTGATGGCCTTCTCTAGGATATATCAGTACATATGAAATTCAATGTAGCATTATGCACACAAAATAAAAATATTTTGTGGATCGCCACAGCCACAGGAAATCGTAGGCATTATACGGAACAGTAGAGGTCTTGTACCTAGTCTAGTGGAAAGCTTTAACAACTCCAAGCTGTAGCAAAGCCATGTGCGTGAGCCCTTATTTAGAACAAAATGATGTTGGTAAGAAGAAAAACAAGCCCTCACCTTCTTATGCTTTACATGCAAAGAATGAGGAACTTGACTTACAATCTCAATGTTATTTCTGTATCAGTGGATTTCCTCATTCTGCTGCCAATAAGCTCAAATAATCAAAACATAAGGACAAAGCCTTAGTAAAAATGTGTGAATCGAGAAAACTTCCTTGCCAGGTGTTTTTTCCATTTCCACATCACTAAGTGTTTTGTATTTATAGTGAACTATCAATCTGATAATGACAAAACAGCATAAGAAACTAGGAATTTCAACCAAAGCAGAGATAACCATCTGTAGACAGCTGTCTCTGGGTACTTGTACATATCAGTTCAGAGCAGGGTAGTGGTTGACTACTAGAGATACCTACAGGAATGATAGGTTTCCTTGAGAAAATATAGCTCTTGTAGGGAGCATTGCCTGCAGGACACCCCACACCAGAAAGATCTTTGTTCTGAGAATACCGATTCTCCATGTATAGTCAAAGGCATCTCATCCATCAGTAGCACTGATGAGGGGCAAATGTCCTGGAGCATCTGTCTGCAGGCCATTGTCTTTGGTTTGACTGTAATACATAAAAATGTTTCAAAGCTATTTAATGGGCTGGCCACTGACTTCAAGGGAATCGGACATTAGCAAAAATAGCTGCAAATATTGGGCTAATCTGCATTAAACCCTGTGTAGACTTGAAGAAGTGCAGCTACGCAGCAAAAAGATCCTAGTTACTTACCGGTAACGGGATTTTACAGAGCCCATGACAGCACCACCTGAGAGAGGGTATCCGCCCACCAAGGACAGGAACCTACTGAATAAAAAGGCGGTACCTCTCTTCCGCATCAGTTTTTGTTTCAGAGCATGAGAGGGCCTCCGAAAAATAGGTTAGTACATAACTGCCACCTAAACATTTCTTAATAAAACACACTAAGAAGTGCACACCGTAAGTGATAAAGGGGAGGGAATTAATAGGGTGCTGTCATGGGCTCTGTAAAATCCCATTACCGGTAAGTTACTAGGATCTTTTCCCCTTCTCCCATGACAGCACCACCTGAGAGATCAGACACCAGAGGGTGGGATTACCGCTTGCAACACCTTTCTCCCAAAGGACAGATCAGTAGAAGAGGAAAGGTCAAGACGGTAATGCTTGTAAAATGTAGTGGGGGATGACCAAGCTGCCGCCTTACATATGATGTCGATGGGCACATCCGCTTTCTTCGCCCAGTAAGCAGCTACAGCTCTGGTGGAGTGGGCCTTCAGGTTCTCTGGAACTGGCAGATTGCTAGAAGAGTATGCTAAGCCAATGGTGTCCCTAACCCACCTAGCTATGGTCCCCCCTTGTAACCTTAAGCCCCTTCCTAGCCCCTCCACTTTTTCTCCAGGCCTTCGTTACCTCCAAATACTGGACTAATACCCTCTTAACATCTAGAATATGAAGTTTTTGTTCCCTAGGGTCAGGATAGAAGGAAGGGAGAGTAATTACTTGTGTCCTATGGAATTTGGAGGCCACTTTTGGAAGATAGGCCGGGTCAGGTCTTAAGATTACTCTATCCATACACACTTGCGTGAACGGATGGTTAACTGACAGCGCGTGCAGATCACTAACCCTACGAGCTGAAGTTAGAGCTACCAGCATGGCTGTTTTTAAGGTGAGAATTTTCTCCAAAGCTTCCTCTAAGGGCTCAAAGGGGGACTTGGTTAGTGCTTCTAGAACCAGATTGAGGTCCCAAGGAGGCATCCTTGGAGTAGGAATAGGTCTAGATCTACTGCAAGCTTTAATGAATCTGATGATCCACCTATTCGCTGCTAAGTCGTAATTATATAGTGCCCCCAGAGCTGATACTTGTACCTTAAGGGTACTGGTGGCTAACCCCATGCTTAAGCCTTTCTGAAGGAATTCCAAGATGGTCCCAATAGGAACCCTCCCTTTGGCGGACTGACCCGAGGCAGACAAAAACTTAGCCCAGGTTCTGCCATAGATCCTAGTAGTCACCGGCTTCCTACTCGCCAGTAGAGTAGTAACTAGACCTGGAGAGAACCCCTCCTGCGTTAGTAGTGACCTTTCAAAATCCAGGCTATCAAATGCAGGCCCGATCTTTGGGGATGGAAGACTGGGCCGTGCCTGAGGAGATCTGGGGTGTCCGGAAGAACCCATGGATTAGCTTGGGACATTCTCTTCATCCAAGTGAACAATGGTCTCTTGGGCCAAAACGGGGCGATCAATTTAACCCTCGCCTGTTCTTCTCAGATCTTCCTTAGGATGGTAAGGATCAGCATTAGAGGGGGAAAGGCATAGGCCAGGGTAAAATCCCAAGGAATTTGCAGCGCGTCCACCGCAAACGGCCTCTCTTGAATTCAGGGAGCAAAAGATTTTGGTTTTCCGATTGTTTTTGTTTACAAACAGATCTATCGGAGATTGCCCCCATCGGCCGACAATCTGCTGGAACACCGCTGGATTCAACTCCCATTCTCCTTGTTTCAAGATGTGCCGACTTAGAAAATCGGCTTTTACATGCTCTTCTCCTTTTATATGCAACGCCGAGAGCGTGAACAGAGAACTCTCGGCAAAACGAAAGATCTGATCCGCTACTAACATCAGAGGAAGGGACCTGGTACCCCCCTGGTGATTGATGTAGGCGACTGTCATTCGATTGTTTGACATTATCCGGATGTGATGACCCTGGAGAAAAGAACTGAACTCTACTAGTGCATTTCTGGCTGACAACAGCTCCCTCATGTTGGAGGAGAGACCCGTCTCGCTGTTCAACCAGAGGCCTTGCACTGACTGATCCCTTAGGTGAGCACCCCAGCCTTCTGCGCTTGCGTCTGTTGTAATTGTATCTGACACCTGGAAAGACCAAGGAACCCCCAGAGATAGATTTACCGGAATCATCCACCAGTCCAGCGAGTTGACTACTGGAAGGGATATTCTTCTATCCAGGCGACATCTGAGCTGTCAGGATCTCCTGCTGAAGACGTCTGGAATGGAACGGAGTCCACTGAACTGCTGGGATACAAGATGTCATCGTACCCAATAGGGACATAGCATTTCTCAAGGTGATGGTTTGATTGCTGATTACCCGTGATATTAGGGAACTGATCTTCAGTTTCTTGTCCTCTGGCAGAAGACAGGTCTGGTTTTCTGAGTCCAAAATGAGACCCAGGAATGATTGAACCTTCTTTGGTTCCAGTCTTGATTTTTCTAAATTTAGCAACCAACCCAGGCCATTTAGACTGGCCATGACCTCTGCCAGAGCCAGTGCGCAGAGTTGTTTTGATCTGCCCACCACTAAAAAATCGTCCAGATAAGGGATGACTAGGATATCTTTCTCCCTTAGATGCGCTGTGACTTCCAGGATAATCTTCGTGAAAACCCTTGGAGCCATGGAGATGCCAAAGGGAAGAGCTGCAAACTGAAAATGCCTTACGTGCTTGCCGAACTGTACAGCTACCCTCAGAAACTGTTGGTGTGCAGGAAAGATTGGGACATGGTAGTAAACGTCCTTCAGATCGAGGACACACATATAACAGTGCGGAAACAACATTTTTATGGCCGATTTTATTGATTCCATCTTGAATGGCCTGTAGATCAGATGGTCGTTCAGCTTCTTCAAGTTGACAATGGTTCTGAAGGAGGCATCCGGATTCTTTATTAGGAAGAGAGTTGAGTAAAACCCTCTCTGCATTAGAAAGATTTGCTGATCTGGCAGCCAGCCTAACTGAATCTGCCGATGCATCTGCAAGGAATGCAGCCGCCCTCTGCACAAGAGGAAGATCCGACAGAATTTTCTCTCTAGAGACATTCCCTTTGATCTGGTCCTCTAACTGTTGAAGCCAGATCATCATAGACCTGGCAGTGCAGGTGGCTGCCACTGCCGGTTTCAGAGCCCCTGCTGACAACTCCCAGACCTGTTTAAGAAAAGACTCCGCCTTTTTATCAAGCGGATCTTTTAGGGACCTCAAATGGCAGTGTGGATCTTTTTGAGGACTTCGCAATGGCCACATCAGTTTTAGGGGTTTTGTCCCACTTAGCTGCATCCTCCTCTTCAAAAGGGTATCTCCGCTTAGAAGAAGAAGGCAGCTGGCCTTTCCGCTCTGGTTTTTTCCATTCCTTATCTATAAGAGACTTGATTCTCTCGTTAACTGGGAATGTGCGTCTCCTCTTCTGATCAAAGCCCCCGAACATGACATCCTGAACTGTTCTGGGAGCTTTGGTATCAGCAATACCCATAGTCACACTTATAGCCTTAACCAGTCTTTCAGTATTGTCCACTGAAAAACAAGGCCTACCCTCTCCGTCATCATCCGAAGATTCTGATGACGATGATGAGGAGAGGTCAGAGGGGAAAGGATATTCTCTCGTGAAACGGGACTCCACTGACTCCTCTGAGTCCAAGGAAACCCGTTTCTGCTTCCTCTTCTTACACGAGGTCAAGACTTTTAAGGAATTCCTGACCTCCGTTTGGATCAAAGTTTTTAATTCCATAGAGAACCTAGGGGACTCCTCTGCTATGGTTCTCTGGATACAATCCGAGCAAAGGTTTTTAGCGTAGGAGGTGGGAAGGCTAATTTTGCATAATGCACACTCATTTTTATTCTTGGAACTACACTTTTTTGGTTCCTAACATCAGAAGGAAATGAAAGGAGAGAAAGGAGAAAAAAAAACAAAGAGCACATCACTAAGGTGAACATTCACTGCCGTTTAGTTTAGGGTACCGGATGCGGTGGTTGCCGTTCACATGAAGTCTCCCATCTGGCGGAGGTGGATTGACGAGATTTCTTCTGACCGGTTCTGCCGGCACTCGTACGACCCCCACTGCTGTGGCTCTGAAGATGGGAAGACTCTCGATGCTCCGGCTTGAGCTGTTTACGCTGCTTTGGCTCCTCACTCATCATGACGGGGATGCAGACACCGCCATCTTGACTGCTTCCCATCCTTATAAAGCATGAGGGGCTCCACCTCCTACCGGCAGCAGTGTGCACTCTCTTTCTTTCTACTTAACGCAGGATTTTTCATTATATATATATATATATATATATATATATATATATATATATATATATATATATATATATATATATATATATATATATATATATATATATATATATATATATTTTTTTTTTTAAATTTATGCCAGCTGGCGCGCTACGCCGCAGGATCCCTCCTGTGCAGCCCAGTGGCTCCCGGCGCGCTTGCAAACGGGGATGACCTGGACATCTACCCCCGCGCAAGCGCAGACCCGGGCTTCCGGCGCACTCGAGCTGGGGCGCGTCACGACCCCGCGCGTGCGCAGCCCTGACTTCCGGCGCGCTACGTCACAGGGCGCGACGCGACCCGACCCTGCACGTGCGCAGCCCGGAAGACCTGCCTGCCGGCGCGCTCAGCCATGGACATCATGTGAGCGCGGACCCGGCCGCAGGACCCAGTGCACGCGGGAGAGGACCCCGGAAGGCACCCCCCCGCACGCAGACCCAGGTGCCAGCAAGATGCGTCTGGGAACAGAGGACTATCTGCTGCTTCTTCACGGCCTCCAGGCCGCATCGATCCCGGGATCCACGGTCCAGACCCCACGATCAGGTAGGTGAGGAACCACCTAGAGAGGCTCCCATCAAGGACAGGAACCAAATCTGATGCGGAAGAGAGGTAAAGCCTTTTTATTCAGTAGGTTCCTGTCCTTGGTGGGTGGATACCCTCTCTCAGGTGGTGCTGTCATGGGAGAAGGGGAAAATTAAGTTTTAATCACCTTGTAACGACTCTCTCCGAGTCACCGGGGAGGTGCTGGTGAGTGATTATAGCACCGCTCAGTATACTGCGAGCGCAGCTGTAATCACACCCTGGCACATTGAGTGGCAGCTCTCTTTGCACACACATACTGCAGGCGGGCTGTCACTCAAAGTGCCAAGGCATGATTACAGCCGCGCTCCCAGTATGCTGAGTGGTCCTGTAATCTCCCCCCAGCACCGCTCAGGTGACTCGGAGAGAGTCGTTACACGGTGATTTCACTGTGATTAAAACTTTATTTTCTCTATGTAGCCGCACTTCCAGCCAGCTACACAAGCTTTTAACGCTATTTTCCTCCAGATTAACCCTAAGTCTGCAGGTGAATAGCGTTTTTTGGTGACATCAGGTTCCCTTAAGGCTGCATTTACACTGAAAGATTATTGTGAACAAGCTGTTTGGCCATGTGCCCACGTAGCGTTTTTGTGGCGTTTTTACGGCTGTGAAAACGCTTGTAAAACAGTCTGCCATACAAAGCAATGTGAATTTGGATTTGCTGTGCACATGATGCGCTAATTTGCTCGCCGAATTCGCATTGCATTGCAAAAAGCAGCATGACCATTTCTACCGCGATTACGCTGCAAATTCACGGCCATTGAGGAACATTGAAACGCAGCAAACATGCAGGTATATGTGGATTTGCTGAGTTTCAATTAAATTCAATGGCCGCGAATTTGCAGCGTAATGGCGGTGCGTTTGGTACCCGGATGAAGAGGAGACTACAACTCCTCTTTATCCCGGATACCACGCGGTGAAAAAAAGAAATAAAAAAGTTAAAATAAACAAAACCTGTATATTCACCTTTCCGGCGGCCCCCGGTCTGCTCCTGGCCATGTCCTCTCTCCTTGGTGTCCCGCGGTGTACTGTCAGGACCTGCGGTGACGTCATTTAGTCACCTGATGGTCACGCGACTGCTGACGTCGGCGGTCAGGTGATGGTCGCGTGACCATCAGCTGACTAAATGACGTCACCGCAGGTCCTGACAGTACACTGCGGGACGCCGAAGAGAGAGGATGCGCTGGGAGCAGACTGGAGGAGACCGGAGAGGTGAGTATACAGGTTTTTTTTTTATTCTTAACATTTTAATTCTCTTTTTTTTTTTTTTTACTATAGATGCTGCATTTAAAGCATCAGTTGTAAACACATAAATCCATGCAACCGGCATGGATTTATAATATTGTGTGACCAACTTGTCAAGCACTTTTCCAAGTGTTGCTCAAAATCGCTTGGAAAACAGCTTGAAAAAACGCATGCGAAAACGCATGTAAAAACGCTAAAAAACGCTTCTCTCTGGCAGAAAAAACGCATGTAAATCTGCATGCGTTTTTTTCTGCCAGAGAGAGGCAAAAACGCTCTGCATCAAATCTGCTATGTGGGCACATAGCCTTTTAATGACGCTGATTACCCCGATAATTTTTCAGTGTAAAAAGGCTGCTGATAATTTCACCCGATGAACAAGTAGAAATAATCTTTTGTGCAGCACCAAAGAATCATTCTCGGCGGCGCATCGTTTTGTGTAAACAGGACTCACGCTGTTGAGAACAGGGGCAGCCTATGCGCGCTGAGCGACCTATTACAGATCAGTTAGTGCTCATCATTTACTGCATTTGTGTAAATGGACCCTTACAGAGTAGCAAGAATTACCACTATTTCCTCCTACAGAAGGGGTAATTGGCTGCCATGGAATACACTAAGCCTATGTTCACACATGATGGTTTTTTCAGCATTTTTTTATGCAAATTTTCAGCTATGTTTTGCAGTACCAGCAAATTCTATGAGATTACAGAAATCTCATGCACATATCATGTTTTTTTTTTTGTTCAGGATTTTGTGCTTTGCATGTTTTTTTGGAAAATAGAGCATGTCACTTCTTTCAGTGTTTTTTCCGCATTTTTTCACCCATTGGAAGTAATGGGTGGTGAAAAAAAACGCACCAAAATGCAGGTGTCAGGTTTTTCAGCATTTTTTTCCAATTTTTTTATGCCATACCCAGAATGAGATTTTTCTTTTCACTGAACTTTATGTACATGCATATTAGAGAAAAGGAAAAAAAAACACCAAACACACTGAAAAAACGCACCAAAAAAGCAAGAAAATCCTGAACAACCTCCTGGCAAGAGATCAGGTTTTGCGGCAGTTTTGCTGCAGAAATAAAATGCAGGAAATACCAAGATATGTGAACATGGCCTTAGACCCAAGCTTATTGATATTGCTTGGTTTAGGCCAATCCAAGTGACAGTATTTTTCTCAGTATTTCGAAACAGCATTTATAAGAAAAACAAAAAAACTAAAGTGGAACCTACAGGCAGAAAATGCTAATAAACAGATTTGCACCCCTTTGTGTTTTGGACTTGCTTCTGATTTTGGCTTACAAAATACCAGGCATAACGCTATGTGCCCATGATGCAGAATTGAAGCAGAACATTTCCGCAGCGTTTCTGCATGTTCTTGGCAGTAAAAACGCTTGTGGATTTTACACGCATTTTTCAAGCGTTTTTACATGCGGATTTGACGTGCATTTTTCAAATGCATTGTGACCTCAAATCCGCATGCAGAAACGCACAAATAATGGACATGCTGCGGATTTTTCCGCAAGGAAAATTCCGCAGCATGTGAACAGAACTTGTAGATTTTCATTGGGGATCAAAAACGCTTGAAAAACGCATTGTGTGCACGCAGCCTAATACGGTCATGTCAAGTAAACCTTAAAGAGGATCTGTCCATACTCCAGACATGTGTATTTAGGAAATGCTCATATATTCTTCATGAAATAAATCAGAAGCATATTTTCTTAGAACTATAAACATCCTTCATACACCTTAGCTGTTGACCATATATTCGGCCAACAAATATCTCTAATACCCACCCTCCCTATCGTGTGCTAAACACAAGAGCATTTTTTCTGGCGGCAGCTTTTCTCGTGGAAGAACCAAACATCAGGAGATGAAATTCTGTACTCAACATCCTTCTCTCCCAAACATTATTTGTTCAAGGAGGAGGTCTGCAAAAACACATGGACATGTGAACTGTCAAAAACCCAAGGATAGAACATGTACATGAAAAACAGACGTATGAATGAGACCTTAGACAGATGGGAGGAGTGTTTGTCCAACTAGGGAGGCAGTTACTGCCCCAAATATATGCTACAAAGAAACAATATGTAGGGGCAGGGGTGTAACTATAATAGGTGTTGGGATTGCAATCAAATATGGGCCCAGGAGCCTAGGGGGCCCAAAAAGCTGCCTTGTCCCATTTGAAAAGACCATTACTATTAAAAACCTGCAATAATTGGGGGCCCCACTGTAGCTTTTGCATTTGAGCCCATGAGATTCAAGTTACGACACTGAGTAGGCAATGCCAACTGATGGTACCATGTAGCACCCGCTGTGAAGAATGGAACAATGACAATAACTATAGAAAAAAAAAAAGAGGCAAAAATAAAAGTTTACAATTCTGCAGAAATTGTGTCTAAACACTGTTTGTGCCATTTTCTCAAAGTATCAATCTGCATTCCAAATTATGGCAACTGGGTTAAACATCATTACCCCAATTCAACCAGTTTTCGGTAGATTTATGAAGAATTTTCCACATATCATAGATGCACAAAAATTCGGAAACTTTTGAAGTTTTCATGCCAGCCCAAATCAGCTCCATCGGCTTTTTGAAAAGTAACCAAAGCTTCACAGCGAGGAGGAGTAATGGAGTGTGGCCGACTAATTCATCAGAATTTGCACTGGCATGCAGCAACTAGAAGATGCGCCAAATTCATCAAGAGGGGCACGTATTTTACTCAAGCTCACACTTCATCAAGACTAGCGTACAAAACACCAAGCTTGATGAATCGAGGCCCATATTTATCATCAGCATATTTTTGACACCATCGCCTCAAATTATGAAAACTGGTATGATCTAAACTGCTCTAGATTCATTCAGGCATGCATCGCGATGGATTTGGCACATCTTTTTTGTAGCCTTGAGCCATCGTAAGAAGTCATAATTTATGGCATTTTTGTGGTGCATAAAATGATGAATTTGATGCCTGCTTTCCCTGCTACTAAGCTCTACCTCCTTTTCAAAAAGCTGGGGAGCGGGCTGGGAATGGCATAAAAAACACCATTTTACACAAAAATTTGTTTTTGTTTGATTTTCCACACACTGTTTGACATGAAAAGCTCCAGCAACCTTAATTGGATTTTTTCATCGGAGAAGAAATGATTAAACTCTGACACGGACCAAACGCTTATGATATTCTGATCGAAAAACGCTGATGAAACTGGGACCATTTTTTTTTGCAAATGAGAAAAATCATTGACGTCTTAGAACACATGCACCTCAGTATTTGTAAGCCAATATTAGGAGTGGAAGAATCAGAGGAAAAGTATAATAGAAACACGTCACCACTTCTGGATTTATCACCCACTCCTGGTTTACAAATACTGAAGTAAAATACTGACCAAATACTGAATGTGTGAATTTGGCCTTAGAGAAGAAGACTCTTGATTTACAAATTAAATGCATTTACTAATAAAACTGGGATAGTTCGGTATTTGTGACGTAATCAAACAGTGTCTGCCATATTGATATGCCAAGCTAAAAGTTACATCATATACCAATCTTAATATTCATCAATAAGGGGTTAAATCTTTATAATTCTATATTAATGGAATCGGAGGATAATGGAGGCAGAGTTTTGTTACAAGTCTGTATAGTCTGGCATCAGGGAAAGTTGTAATACAATTCTGTGCGAGAGCCATATACTGCCGTGCTATGATTCATACTGTACGAAATCAGGAAAGTCTTTCCCAAAAGTACATTATGGGATCAGGTCACAGTATTTGAACCAAACATATGGCGGTTTTATTGGTAAGTGCATAGGCATCAATATACTGGGCTCATTCTTCCAGCTGAAAGTGCCAGCAAGGGAACACTATACCAAGCTAAAACCCCAAAATCCGCACCTGGATAACAATTCTGAATCAGTTTCTTAGGGCTACATGGGGACGTGTGACACGGAGACCGTAGTGCTGCACTCCGTTGGTGCATCTAATGATTTCCTATGGTATTGTGACCAACATGTTCTCAATGTGATCGATCTTGCCGCTGGTTGCAAGTCGCACGCGACTCACCGCAGACTTCAGTGCAAGTTCCATTCGACTTATCAGTAATATGGCTGTTTAACAGATAAAACCGCTCTAAAATAGTCATATAACCGCAAGTCACAGACAAGTATCACACGTCTTGTCTGAGAACTGTATGTAGTACATGAACCACAAGGGTTTTATTAACCCCTTACTTCCAGACATGGAATTTGCCTTCAGCTAACATTAATAGTGGTGGGATATCATTCAGCTTGCAACGTAAATAAATAGCAAATTTCGGCACACGCCATATTTGCCTCTCTTCATGTTACTTTTGAAATATACTAAGAAAAATTTGCACGATTAGCCAGGAAGGCAACCATCAGTACCGGCAGATTTTTATTAGCCACAACAATGAATAGTTCAAATTATAGCGTAATTTCAACGTATCGCTTTAGAAAAGTCCAAGGTGTGTGATTTTGGCTTTTAATAAATTTAGCACCTCTTGGATTGATCGGTTTAAGACTTTCCAAAATTCCAGTCTAAAAAAAAATCTGCCCTATAAGTGGCATGCAGATAGAGGAAGAATATAACACAATCCCAAGACATTTACAACTAAAGACATTAAACATGCAAATAAAAGGTAAAAAGCAACATGGGAATATCCAGGTGAGTGTACAGTACCTGCTCATAAGAAGCCACCGAGTAGTCCCAAAGCTACAAGTCCAGCAGCTGTGTCCTGTGAGCCCCTGAAGCTGCCGACTGTTCCTCCTACTGATTACAGCAGCTGCCACAAACAGAAGGGGAAGGAGAGGAACATGACTACTGAGGGATATCAAGGCGGCTCAGCTGCAGCTGCTCCCATGGACAATACACATGGCCTTGGACAATACACTGTTCCCATAAATAATTGCTCTTTTCATGCTTCTGTTTCCTCTGAGACATCAGTTTGTAGTGACATGCCTGGAATGTGGATCTAAGATCCTACCACTAGTGCACAACTCCTAGGAAATAGAGAAAATGTACATGAAGGAGCAGAGATAAATGGAATATGTAAATCTTTGGAGCATTAGTATATATGACGAGGACATATTCACATTAGGATACAGAAATATGGACCTGAATACAAGAGTGGACTCTTCTGTCAGTATGTTGTTCATAGCTGTCTGTGTTTTGTCTTCCATATTGCAGATACAAAGATGCGGAGATGGGTACAGGAAATTTTTAAAGAATATTCTCCATGGAAGAAAAGAGTCTAAAGTGGCTTGGTTTTCATCCTGAGACATGCAGCTGAAATCGTATCTGCGTTTGGTGGCTAAAGGGCGCATGCTAGAAGGTAGGTATCACATCCAAGAAAGTGCTGCATCTGGATTTGGTCGCACGCAGCAGCCACAGCGTGAACCAACTTCAATGTTCACCATTCATGGTTTAAGTATGGACCGGACACGGGCCTCCTAAACAGAATTCAACAGTCTCTTATGTGCCTATGAGTTTGGGTCAAGAGACCCACAACTGGTACAGACATTGCAGTGCATGCTTGGACCATGTATTTTGGACATGTAAAATTGGCCTCAGTACTCGTACAGACTATGGTGTTTCCAGTCCGTGTGCCCCTTGTGAACTAGTGCTCATAGGCATTTTTCCCCACATGCCAAAATTGAAGCATACACTATGCCGGTCTATTTTACAGACCAGAATAGTGTATGTAACAAAAGGCAGTTCCTGCACCCATCCGCATAGTGTAGAACTGTAAGGGTGCAAAAGGGAAAACACCAGCTCACCCGTTCCCGAGCACGGAAAAAACGTCTTTGCCTGGACGCAGTAGAAACAGCATGAAGAAGGATCCAGCTCCACCGAATAAAATCTTTATTGGTGAATGAATTTCAGTTAGTGAGATTAAAAACCTGTTAGAAGACATATGCATAGCCCATGACTAGGTGGTCTTAGGCACCCTGTGCACACACAGCTGTAATGCTGTCATCATGATCAACAGTGGAAGCACCAGAAAATGCGTCAACAGCCGGGTCGGTCTCAGACCACCCAATCATGGACTATACATATGTCTTATAACATGTTTTCAATCTCACTATCTAACTGTAATTCCGAGCTGGATCCTTCTTCATGCTATAACTGTAAGGGTGCATGTAGATGAGATGTTTTTGACTTGGCGATTATAAATGCATACAAAAAATGTGTAAACCACTCACCGTAGATTGCTGCAGTTTTGCAATGCAGTTATTGAATACTCATTTTTCTTTTTTCAGGTGAAACACACTTTTTTGTTAACGTGCCCATATAAAAATCACACAAAATGTCAAATCTAGCTCCGTTGCATTTTAAGTAAAGGCATACACAGTCTTAGGGGCCAAAACACTTTAAATCACAACCTGTTTGTGCAAGTAGAAAGTTGCGCAAAAATATTGTGACTCTTGGAGTTTTCAAGCCAGTCCCAACCAGTCATGCCAATATGGGCAGAGCATGGGTGGGACACAAGGTGGCTAAGCCAGCCAATCAAATTCATGAAAAGCTACGCCGCTTTAATGGTGTAACTTGCACCAGAAATTTACTCCAGTCTCTAACTAGAGTAGGATTTGTGGTGAAGGCTCATGCCAGGTGTAAGATGTGCCTGTTAATGAATTGGAGCTGGCTTGCTCCAGCGCTGAATTCATGAAGACAGGCATGCACAACTCCAGTCTTAATGAATCGGGACCATAGAGATCCAATTATTTTAGGTGTTTTTTTCTCTAGCGTTTTACTGGCATGCAGTGTGTATATTCTACAGACTATACTAGTTATCTGGAAAAAGCTGCCCCTCCCCCACAGCGAACAAAACACGTTTTAGGTTACTAGACTTCCCCTTTTTTGAATGAGGAATTATGAGACAGACAAGATTTACAGTGAAGGCACAATCAATGCAGTGTCTTCTTTGTGCACAGTCTTATGACCATCCTACAAGGATATGATCCAATTATAAGCATATAGCACTCAAAATAGTGACCAGGGAAAGACATGGACCCAGATTCATCACGCAGTTTTCTGGCATAAAACTATTTAAAATGTTGCAACTTATATTTGCACAAAAGGTTTGTGGCTTTTGGTGTTTATAGCCAGTCTTGGCCAGCTCTCACAACGTGGTGGCAAAGCTTAGCCGGAAAGGACATGGTCGATTATGACCGACAAATGTATCATGGCTTATTCAATAAAAGTGTCATTTTTGGATTTGAATATACAAATTGACTCCACAGGATATCTGGTCACGAATCTCTTTCGTAAATCTACAGCCACTAATAGCCTCCTTCAATATAATAGTCATCATCCTCCTCCCTTAAAACGTGGAATTCCATAGGGACAATATTTAAGACTTAGGCGTAATTGTTCATCTTTGGTGGATTTTGAGAGAGAGAGATTTTTGAGACGTGGATATCCCAATAGCACTTTGGAATCAACATACCATCATGCCAAAGCTGCCAATGGGACCTCCTTATTGGTTCCTAGGCAGAGAAAAGAGGATGATAAATGTATACGCCTTATAGGTACCTATGATGATAAGTCAAGGGAGGTTATGAACATCTTAGGGACTTTTTGGGAAATCCTTAAACTGGATCCTGATTTGAGGGAAGTGATGACCCCTTGTCCTTCCGTCACTTATCGGAGAGGCCGAAATTTGAAGGTCGTCTCGTCCATAGTCCTCTCTCACCTGATGCGGCCGACCCGACATGGTTGAATAAGACCACACCTGGAGGTACCTTTTAGATGTGGCCTATGTAAGGCCTGTGATTATATTTTAAAGGGTAATACCTTTGAAAGTGATACGACAGGGATTGTCTATGAAAATAGAGAGTTCATTAATTGTCGTACTGAAGGCCTAGTGTATTTGGCTAAATGCACATGTCCTAAATCTTATGTTGGGAAAACGAGTTGAGAATTTAGAAGGAGAATTCTTGAACACATAGGGGATATTAGGAGAAAAGAGGACGCCCCCATTGCTAGGCATGTTTGGGAGAAACATGGTGGTGACCCTAAAGTAATGCGGTTTCAAGGTGTGGAGAAAATTAGATCGTTTCCCGGGGGGGTGATCATGATAATAGGATTTTGAGGAAGGAGGCCCAATGGATTTTTAGATTAAAAACGGTGACCCCATTGGGACTTAATGAATGTATTTCCTTTGTCCCCTTTATTTGATGAGAAGAGAGTGGGACAGTATTTTTAGGATAAAATGCCCCAAACTGAGAGAAGATATTAGTTTAATATAGTGCCCTATAGTTGTCAATAAGTTATGAATTATGCTTTGACATTGATATGAGGGCCTATTTCAATTATTGGAAGTGATCAGTAGAGATATACAAGTCCCTTATACGTTCCTTTAGACATGCTTAGTAATCTTTGTTTCATATAGTGGGGATCTAGATAGTGGGCATGTTATGTTTGCGCAGACTTGCCCACTGTATATCTTTCTCCGCTATCTATCTGTTGTTTCTGTGCCTGTATCTAGGATACCTCCGCTTCTGGGATGGCGCTATGACGTCTGCGCCAGACGTGGCCACCGCTGATTGGTCCGATGGGACGAAGCATGGGATTGGTTGGCGTGAGCGTGCGTCATCTGTTGGGGGCAGAGGATTCTTTACAAATGTCGGGCGTCCGTGCCGCCGCGTGCGGCTCATATTGTGGCCGGTACCTGTTAAGCTCCGGTGCTAAACAAATGCACCATATTCTAATAAGCCTCCTGATGTATCCCTATGAGCATTAAAAAGGGATGAAACATGTCGAGGTGTGATCTGAATGTGCTCCCCTGCTATGAATGAAGCTGTGTGAGCTATAGTATTATTCGCTGGCTATCAATGGAGCAGTGAAATCAAGGAGCCAGTAATCAATTTCTAGGCAGTGACCTGTGTTAGACCATAATATTTGTGGGAGCTATCTGTAGTAAACTCTAAGGTGCTCTGGGTGAATGAGGGTTCTAATAAGGAGCTCTATGATAGGCAACTGGGCTATTGTGCAATATACAACTAATTGCACTTTATGAAGGGGGTCTCCCTTCTTGGTTTAGTTTTTCATCAGTTGGGGATTTGAAATACCAGTGAGTCTAGTACCTCCATATATTATGAGCTATTGCTGGACATTTATTTGTCATTTTTAGGTCTATTAATACCCATGGTGTGTCCTGCCTGTGCAGGCACACTTGGGTAGACTGCACACAAGCACGGTGGATTTGGTGTATTGTTATTTTATATATTCAATAAAAGTTATATTTTATTATGTTCCACCGCAGTCAGTGATATCTTATTCAATAAAAGTGCCATTAATTACAACATAAATGAACTCCAGTCCATATCTGAATTACATTTGTTGTGGTAAAAGATGCTCCACATCCATTAGGGTATGTGCACACGAGCAGGAGCCGCTGTGGGTTTGAAGCTGTGTGTTTATGCAGCGTCAAACCCGAAGCGACCTGATGTTAGAGCATAGTGGATGCGATTTCTAGAAATCCCATATCCACTATGTGTCTGTTTACTGTGGATCAACTGTGGAAACTGACATGTGGCGCATCTTTCCAGACCGCAGCATGTCCATTTCTCCTGCGGGTCCGCATGCGGACTTTCCCCATAGACTTAACCTCTATGAGGAAAGTCCACAGCTGCTGCCAGTTGTTCCGCTGCGTCGGGGCCGCAGATTGGTACGCATTGTGGGCACATACCCTTAAGAGTCACACATCTCTTAATGAATTTGGCAAATATTACTCCATCAAGACTGGTGTACAAAATGTCAGTCTTAATCAATGGGGGCCACGGTGCTGGCTACTAAAATGCGCATGAATAGGCACCATCCTTAGCAGCTGTATAATAAATAAGACAGATTTTATCACCACTGTTGGGTGCATCAGGAGGTATACTGTTAGGATGGATTACACAGGAAAAAACCCAAAATTCATGCAAGAAAAAAAACTGCACATCCAGAAGGATACAAGAATTATCTTTATTATAAACACAATCCAAAAATCCAGACAGAACAGACCATCTAATTAAATAAATCACACCAACACGCTAAATTTTCATTTCTCTTTTAAGTAACGGACAGTGGGGACTGCCCACCCCAACTTAAAATAAGAGTTAAGTTATACATCAGAGTTATCTTAATTTAAAAATAAATATGGCATCAAAATCCTATGAAGTGACCAAAATGATCCCAGAAAGACAAGTTGTGGAAAAAGTTACCTTACGAGTGTCGCCATCATACTGTGGCTTTGTGAGTAGTACGGGAATACGAATAAGGTAACGTCTCCTACACCCAGGCTCTCTGGGACCATGTTGGTCACTTTATAAGATTTTGATGCCATATTACTTCTTTTTTCTCTGTATTATTACACATTAAATTATGACCGAGAGGTATTAAACTGCCCTTCTTATTTTAAGAATGTGAGGAATAAAAACTGCTGTTATTAAGGTGCTGTAAGGCTATGTGCCCACGATGCAGAATGCTCTGGATTTTTTCCTGAGCGTTTCTGCATCTCCCTGGCAGAAAAAACGCATGCGGATTGTACATGCGTTTTTCCTGCCAGCGTTCTTCACATGCATTTCCGTATGCGGGTTGTCAAGCGCTTTCCAAGCGATTTTAGCATCACTTGGAAAGTGCTTGACAACTTGGTAACACTATATAAATCCATGCAACCGGCATGTATTTATATACTGTGACCTTAAACAATGATAAAAAATAAAAAAATAAATCTATACTTACCTTCTGATGGCCCCGGAGTCTTGCTTCGCTCCGTCCTGGCTTGCCGGCAGCTCGCGGTACACTACACTGTAGGACCTGCCGTCACATGACTAAATGACATCAGCGCAAGTCCTTCAGTCCACCGCGAGCTGCTGGCAAGTGAAGATGAGCGCAGCGGGGGCCGTCAGAAGGTAAGTATATTTATTTTTTATTTTATTCCCTTTTTTTTTTTACAGGTACTACGGTACCCGGGTCTGGAGGAGAGTCTCCTCTCCTCCAGACCCGGGTACCATCCGCACATTGAAACGTTTGGATTCCGCATCTACAGATCCAGTGATGCGTAATCCATGCGTTCCAATGCAAGTCAATGGCGGCGAAAACGCAGCGCTTCCGCAAAATAATTGGTAGTGCTGCGTTTTTTTCCGCAATGATAATCCGCAGCGGAAATTTCCGCAGCATGTGCACAGCACATGCGGATTATCATTGGGGAACATGGCAGGCCTTCTACCATGTGTTTTTTAAGCGTTTCTGCAGTGTTTTTACCGCTGCGGAAACGCTTAAAAAACGCATCATGGGCACACAGCCTTACTGCAGTATATGGCCATGTTCACACATTGAGTATTTGGTCAGTATTGTACCTCACTATTTGTAACCCAAAACCAGGAGTGGGTGATAATACAGAAGTGGTGACGTGTTTCTATTATACTTTTCCTCTGATTCTTCCACTCCTGGTTTTGGCTTACAAATACTAAGGTAAAATACTGACCAAATACTCAATGTGTGTGACGCACCCCTGGGCCTGTGTCGCGCAGCGTTGCGCACGCGGGAGCTTACCCGGAGCCGGATCTGTTGAGGGTTGTAGTCTCGTGGCGGTGATCCGGTCCGTGCCCAGGGAGTCAAACTGAGCGGCGATGTATCAGCGGTAGATGATGGACGACTACGCCACCCGTTGAATGCAGCTATGGAGCTGCCGCTG
Organism: Phyllobates terribilis; assembly: GCF_046119375.1. Classification (NCBI taxonomy): domain Eukaryota; kingdom Metazoa; phylum Chordata; class Amphibia; order Anura; family Dendrobatidae; genus Phyllobates; species Phyllobates terribilis. Next base: position 217,083,266 of record NW_027362765.1, on the reverse strand, counting down.
CAGGGCAGACCGCTGAGGCCGGTGGAAGGATGGTGCAGCGTGGATGGTATAACCCCCAATGGGAGGGGTATGGCCTCAGGGCAGCCGACGTGGATGATGGGGGTAGCAGGAACCACTCAGAGACGATGCGGTGTAGTTCAGGGTCTTTACTGGTGACAAAGATAGACCCTCCCGGAGTACTGGCTAGCGGTTGGGGCCTGGTCAGTCCTTGAGCAGATGGGATCTCCCCTGGCCAGGCGGAGTTGTAGGCCTCCCAAACTAACGATACTCTTCTGGCTACCTTGCTTGAAGCGAGTATAAGTAGCCCACGTCCCTGAGTGTACCGTGTGGTGCTCACCCGTATGGCCGGTGACTCGGGGCCTTCTAGTAGCTTCCGCTCCACGACGGCGGTGCTGGTCCCATGCGTGCGACCGTGCCTTCGGGTTTCTTGGCCAGAGGACCTGAAATCCCCTGCCTGACGGATTCTGCTGCTGGGTAGGAGTTAGTCCCCACAGCCTCGGACTCCGGGTCCGGTAAGAAATCTTCTCAGTCAGGGCGAGCTCTGCAGCTGCCAGCCCCTGACTCCTTGTAACACTGCTCCCACAGAGCTCCTGTTTCTTCCTATGCTGCTTCTCTTCTCTACTTCTGGCATGGCCCAGGAGCTGGGCCCAGCCGGAGCCACAGCTCCCTGTCAGCCCTCCTGGCTGAACTCTCCCTCTCCACTCACTAACCCTGCCTCAGCCCCAGGTTTTTCTAGGGGAAGTTCTTCCCCTCCCAGGACTGGGCAGGAGGTGTGGCATGCATAGGATTCCTGACCAAGAGACATCCCACCTGCTCTCAGACATAACATTGCCGTTACTGTGGAAACCAGACCCCTGGGGTGCCACATGTGCACGTGGCCTTACACTCACTCTGCAGGTCCTACCACTTGAATTTTGGATTATTATTCTCAGATTGAAACTACCACTTCCATTTTCAACGTCTTTCAGCACTGTAGTAGTACACCTCAATCAGATTTAGGCCTTTATACCTGTAATAATGATCTGCGTTCTCTGACCTCTAATCCCTAGGCTGTAAAATCCTAAAATGGTGCGGTTTTCCATGTCTTCATCTATTGTTGTCCCTATGATAATCCCACCTGACTGGCTGCGCTAGACCAGATGATATAATGGGGAAGCCCACGCTGCTATACCTGACCCCATATGCCCACTCTCTGGCTAATGCAATCTTCAGCAGTGTGTGAAATGGCGCCAGACATTTTTTTTTTTTTTTATGGCAATCCTCTCAAATCAAATCGTAAATTGTTTGATTTTTCTAGGACCAGGTAATTTGAATTCGATGTTGATGCACAAAGTCCAGCACCTCGTTATGGCAAACGAGTAACAATCATTATTAATCATCATAATTCTCTTCTGCTACATATTAACATGTTTTTTATGTCAAGCTGATTCGGCCTTCTATTTTGTCCGTTAGCACGTGTGACTACTATGGGGGCCCTGAAGGCAAAGGGGCCAAAGTAATAATACTTTTATTACTGCATCATGGGGTATCAGTATAGTCACATGGACTTTAAAAATGGATTCATGTAGTGAGTCAATGTTCTCAATATGGGATTGGTTGGGATCCTGTTCCCTGAACAGTGAGAGCCACAGCCCCTTTACTCTGTATCAGGGAACGGCAGTACACCGTAACCTGGTGGTGCCTGTCACTGCAGCCTGGCATACATACACTAGGACCCCCATAGACTTCACTGGTTGCTGTATTTTGACTCTTCCAACTCGGAAGTTGTATGGAGCTGTAATACTTCGGTGTAAGGGTATATATGGTGCATGGAGCAATAGGTCCCAGACTCTCCCCTTTCCTTTCTTTATAATAGATCTCTTGTGTAAGACGACAACAATCACACAATTATGTAAAAAGCCCCCAACTAATGAACAAAACTGGGTACAATGACTCGCTGTGTGCCGTAGAAGCTGGGATTTCTCCGTCGAGCTACAGTTCCAGTCTGATCAGTTCAGTCTTCTGGAAAAAAAATCTGATCCTTCAAGTGACTATGAAAATAAAATACTCCAATCGCCCACGCAATGGTATTTCCATTTTTACAAGCATAAGGGTACATACCTCCTCTAACTCATTATCAAGTGAGGCCCACATGGAAAAAGCATTGTATCTAATTTTTAGGTTAAAGTCCCTCCGAGTAGTCCAACTACATTTTGTTAACCTCTTCTGAAATAATATCTGACATGAGTACAAAGAGTTTAGTAATTTGAGAGGCAACAAAAACAATCCTCAAAGAGATACTAGATGGCTCAGTGGCTAATCGTTTTGCATTGCACAAGAGGTCAAAACTCCAGAAATAGCTAAACGTTCTATACTATGCTGTTTTCATAACTTCTATTCATTTCAATGGGAGTTATGGACAGCGTAGCGCTGCCTGCTCTGCGGTTTCCAGAACTCTGATCACTTGTGGTCACAGCAGAGCTAGATATCCTTGTTTTAGTTGTGAACGGCAGAGATAGGAATACCCCTTTAACATCTTAGGGCTCTTTCAGACGTTAGTGACTCCGGTACATCTGGTGACAGTTTCCACACATACTGGAGACGCTGACCCACGTAGGCCCATTCAAATGAATGGGGCTGTGCACATGTCAGTGTGTTTCCATGGTCCGTGTGTCTGTGGGCAAAACACGCTGACATGTCCGTTTTTTACACGCTGCATGGGCCGGAAAACGTCCCACACTGATGACACACGGGAGACGTCTGTGTGGCACGTACTCGCGCCTGGGAATCAGCGTTACAATTATCGCTGTTCCCAAGCCATGGTGCTGAACGTTGCCCTCATCATTGTCCCCTGCAGGCTCTGCGATCAGCACCAGCAGGGGACAATGTTGAGAAGTATTCTGCTCTTGCTGTGTCCAACTGTAAAAATGAGAATAAAATAAAAAATCGTTATACTCACCTGCCCTAAGTGTCCCCCGCTGTAATCCACCTGACCGCACACGCCGGGGACAATGACTTGCTCGAGCAAGCGAGCCCTGGAGATGAAGTGAGTGACAGGACACCGCTCGCTGAGACTTACACACCCATTTGAATGGGTCTACGTGTGTAAGTGTCTCCAGTACGTGTTGAAACTGTAACCACATGTACCGGACACACTGATGTGTGAAAGAGCCCTTCCATGGGAGCTGCTGCGGCAGGGAGTCGTGCTCCCATTTAGTAGTATGTGGCAGCCATTGAGTTCAGTTATCTAACATGCTATGCATAGACAATCTCCTAGGGCAAGACTCGCCCTTTACTAGCATCTTTCTGCTGTGGTTTATAGACAGGGGCCCTAATGCTACAGCCTATATAAAACGTAACGCAAGACAACATTGTCATCAAGTGTATGGGAGGACTTTATCATGAAAACATCAGATATCAAAAAGTTAAAAAAATGTATCGCAAGTTGTATTTGAGACAAATTTGCAACTTCTTTCCCTTTTGTGCTGGTTTTAAAATAAGTGGGCAGGGCTTGGATAAAGGGTCAGGGTCTGCTGCTACGCGGTGGATTTACTTTAATGCATTGTAGCTAAAGTCTATGCCAGCTCAAGGCTGGCATAATTTTTATTTTCTAGTACCTGGACAGCCCAAAGATGTGCTAAATTTAATAGGAGGTGTGCACCTTACTCTGGTGGACTCATAAGTTTAAGACTATAACACATCAGTCTTGATAAATGTCCTGGGAATAGCCTGGATATACTCAAACTGAGTCTTATGTAGAGCAGACAAATCCAACATGATAGATATAATGTACAGTACAGACCAAAAGTTTGGACACACCTTCTCATTTAAAGATTTTTCTGTATTTTCATGAGTATGAAAATTGTACATTCACACTGAAGGCATCGAAACTATGAATTAACACATGTGGAATTATATACTTAACAAAAAAGTGTGAAACAACTGAAAATATGTCTTATATTCTAGGTTCTTCAAAGCAGCCACCTTTTGCTTTGATGACTGCTTTGCACACTCTTGGCATTCTCTTGATGAGCTTCAAGAGGTAGTCACCGGAAATGCTTTTCAATTCACAGGTGTGCCCTGTCGGGTTTAATAAGTGGGATTTCTTGCCTTATAAATGGGGTTGGGACCATCAGTTGTGTTGTGCAGAAGTCTGGTGGATACACAGCTGATAGTCCTACTGAATAGACTGTTAGCTGCTTTTTTCTTGCCATAATACAAATTCTAAGTAAAGAAAAACGAGTGGCCATCATTACTTTAAGAAATGAAGGTCAGTCAGTCGGAAAAATTGGGAAAACTTTGAAAGTGTCCCCAAGTGCAGTTGCAAAAACCATCAAGTGCTACAAAGAAACTGGCTCACATGAGGACCGCCCCAGGAAAGGAAGACCTAGAGTCACCTCTGCTTCTGAGCATAAGTTTATCCGAGTCACCAGACTCAGAAATCGCAGGTTAACAGCAGCTCAGATTAGAGACCAGGTCAATGCCACACAGAGTTCTAGCAGCAGACACATCTCTTCAACAACTGTTAAGAGGAGACTGTGGGCAGGCCTTCATGGTAAAATAGCTGCTAGAAAACCACTGCTAAGGTCAGGCAACAAGCAGAAGAGAATTGTTTGGGCTAAAGAACACAAGGAATGGACATTAGACCAGTGGAAATCTGTGCTTTGGTCTGATGAGTCCAAATTTGAGATCTTTGGTTCCAACCACCGTGTCTTTGTGCGACGCAGAAAATGTGAACGGATGGACTCTACATGCCTGGTTCCCACCGTGAAGCATGGAGGAGGAGGTGTGATGGTGTGGGGGTGCTTTGCTGTGACACTGTTGAGGATTTATTCAAAATTGAAGGCATACTGAACCAGCATGGCTACCCCAGCATCTTGCAGTGGCATGCTATTCCATCCGGTTTGCGTTTAGTGGGACCATCATTTATTTTCCAATAGGACAATGACCCCAAACACACCTCCAGGCTGTGTAAGGGCTATTTGACCAAGAAGGAGAGTGATGGGGTGCTACGCCAGATGACCTGGCCTCCACAGTCACCAGACCTGAACCCAATCGAGATGGTTTGGGGTGAGCTGGACCGCAGAGTGAAGGCAAAAGGGCCAACAAGTGCTAAGCATCTCTGGCAACTCCTTCAAGATTGTTGGAAGACCATTTCCGGTGACTACCTCTTGAAGCTCATCAAGAGAATTCCAAGAGTGTGCAAAGCAGTCATCAAAGCAAAAGGTGGCTACTTTGAAGAACCTAGAGTATAAGACATATTTTCAGTTATTTTACACTTTTTTGTTAAGTATATAATTCCACATGTGTTAATTCATAGTTTTGATGCCTTCAGTGTGAATGTACAATTTTCATAGTCATGAAAATACAGAAAAATCTTTAAATGAGAAGGTGTGTCCAAACTTTTGGTCTGTACTGTACATGTCAGGAATCCATGTAATTTTTTTTACGAGGTTTTAACATCGAATACAGTTTTTGACATTTTTTTTTCTCCAGTTTTAAAACATTTATTTTCCAAACTTTTTTTTTTGCAGCTTTTTGACTTAACCGTGTCAATTGTGGAGCGGATTCCGCCTCTTAGCAGTTACATGTCACTTTTTTCTATGGTGAGGAAATCAAAACCTCCTAAAAAAAAAAAAACCTCACAGTATGAACGGCAATTTAGATTTACCATTGAAATCAATTCAAACAGTGTCAGAAGCAGTTTTTTATATGGATTTTGAAGTGAATTTGATTCAAAATCCACGTGTAAAAAAAACCAAAACAAAACAAAAAAAAAAACTGAACAAACTTTAAAGCACCACTCCAGTGGGCTTTTTTTAATTGCAGAGCTGGAGTGGTACAACTAATCTAAGTTCCCTAAACTTAGTATCACATTTATCAGCCACCATCTTCATCTGTTCTCAGCGCTGCTCCAGGCATCTTCTGTAGTTTGTGACCTGCCAGATCGCTCCAGTGTTTGCTTAGTGAGTCGGAAGTCAGACTCAATATAAGTCTATGAGAGGCAGAACGAGGCCAGAGCGAGTCTCTCATAGCCTTACACTGAGAGCTTGTGACAGTTGCCTCTGATTTCCGGTCAGCCAGAAGTTGCGGTCACAAGATGGCGGTGCGGTGACCCTGCGTTACCAGAGCAGCTTTGGGAACAGATGAAGACAGCGGCCAGAGAGTATAATACTAGGGTCAGAGAACTTACATTAATGGCACCACTCCAGTGCTGAAATTTAAAAAAAAAAAAAAAAAATCACTGTAGTGGTGCTATAAGGTTCATTTCCCACAATGAGTTTTTGGTAAGTTTTTAATGCTGCGTATTTTCGCTATACAAAAAACGCAATGTTGTACAGTTCCAAATTATTGAGATTCATAAAAATCTCATGCCTTGCAAAAATACGCAGCATCAAAAATTCACCAAAAGACTTTTCGTGGACACACAACAGCTTTTAGGGCAGGGGTCTCAAACACGCAGCCTGCGGGCCGCATGCGGCCCCTCCGGCAGCTTCTTGCGGCCCGCAGGCACAGACCCTATAACAATCGCGGCTCTCTGCAGCAGCCGCCGACATCAGCACTGTAATGCAGTGTATTGCCGCGCAGAGACCGGCTCCTCTGCACAGCAATACCAGTGCCAGCCGCTGGCCTATCAGAGTAAGCAGCTGACATTGGCGTCACTGCTATGCGCAGATGCCAGCCGCCGGCCTATCAGAGGCCAGCAGCTGCACTGGTATTGCTGTGCAGAGAGCCGGTCTCTGCACGGCAATACACTGCATTACAGCGCTGATGTCGGCGGCTGCTGGAGAGAGCCGCGATCGTTATGGGGTCTGTGCCTGCGGGCCATAGGTGCAGAAAGGACGCCGAGGGAACGGAGGACAGGTGAGAATTTTTTTTTTCTCTTTCATGTGAAATACAGTGCTCAGTATGGGGGGGGACGGGGCGGACCCTGTGCGCAGTATGGGGGGACGGGGCGGACCCTGTGCGCAGTATGGGGGGACGGGGCGGACCCTGTGCGGACAGTATGGGGGGACGGAGCGGACCGTGTGCGGGCAGTATGGGGGGGGACGGGGCGGACCGTGTGCGGGCAGTATGGGGGGGTCGGGGCGGACTGTGTGCGGGCAGTATGGGGGGACGGGGCGGACCCTGTGCGGGCAGTATGGGGGGACAGGGCGGACTCTGTGCGGGCAGTATGGGGGGACGGGGCGGACCCTGTGCGGGCAGTATGGGGGGATGGGGCGGACATGCCAGCAAAATAAGGACTGGGATGGGGGACCATGTCTGCAATATGGGGGACCTGGATGGGGGACCATGTCTGCAATATGGGGACCATGTCTGCAATATGGGGGGACCTGGATGGGGGACCATGTCTACAATATAGGGGACCTGGATGGGGGACTATGTCTGCAATATGGGGAACCTGGATGGGGGACCATGTCTGCAATATGGGGAACCTGGATGGGAGACCATGTCTGCAATATGGGGAACCTGGATGGGAGACCATGTCTGCAATATGGGGAACCTGGATGGGAGACCATGTCTGCAATATGGGGAACCTGGATGGGAGACCATGTCTGCAATATGGGGGACCTGGGGGGGAGACCATGTCTGCAATATGGGGGACCTGGAGGGGAGACCATGTCTGCAATATGGGGACCTGGATGGGAGACCATGTCTGCAATATGGGGAACCTGGATGGGAGACCATGTCTGCAAGATGAGGACCAGTTCAAAAGGTGTATAGAAAATAAAATGGTATCACTAAAAATGTCACTTTGTCATGCAAATAATGCGGCCCCCCAAATTAAATGTTTTTCCGTGTGCGGCCCATATACCCAGCTGAGTTTGAGACCCCTGCTTTAGGGTATGTGCACATGGAGTTTTTTTGAGGAGGTTTTGGAGCAGAAACTGAGCGGAAACTTTCAAAATCTGCTACAAAAACTAAACACTCCTTAAAAACTTGGAGGCTCTGCGTTCAGTATTTGGTCAGTATTTTACATCAGTATTTGTAAGCCAAAACCAGGAGTGGGTGATAAATACAGAATTGGTGACTTGTTTCTATTATACTTTTCCTCTGATTGTTCCTCTCCTGATTTTGGCTTACACATACTGATGTGAAATTGACATGTTGCAGATTTCAAATACACGCCGAACTTTGGAGCTGTCCAGAAATTTGTTTCTAGGGACCTACAATAACATTAAAAGCAGTGAGAGAAATCTGTGAGCGTTGCCAAAGGGGATCATTTTGACTGATGACCCTATTTAAAAATGCTGAGGATAGCAGGCGCTGACTCCCAGCTCCGAAACTTACTGAGTTTACACAATAAGCAGTAACATTCGGTTCACGGCTGAATTGTGTGAAAGGACAAGGACAAATTTAGTACCAAAATAATTTCCTGAAGCAGATTACATCTCCGAATTCTATGTAAAATATGACTTTTCTGCTGGTACTTAAAAAGCAGGAAAACCTCAGAACTGAAGCGTCATCCAATCTGCCCATCTCCATTGCGGTTCTACAGTCTTTTGTAATAGCCACAATGTTACCAAGATAAACACTTTATTATTGCATATTGTGCATACAAAGTGTAATACAATATGTATGGAATTGTAATATTTTACCTCCTGTCCAGTAATTTTCCTTCCCATGAAAGACCTTTGCATAACCTACGATGCTCAGTTTTGATGAATCGCACAATAGCCATAATCTGAATATGCGACCAGGAAGGCCATGTGCCCACGTAGCGTTTTTATGGCCGCGTAAACGCTTGTAAAACAGTCTGCCATGCAAAGCAATGTGAATTCGGATGTGCTGTGCACATGATGCGCTAATTAGCGCGCCAAATTCGCATTGCGTTGCAAAACGCAGCATGGCCATTTCTACCGCAATTACGCTGCAAATTCGCGGCCATTGAAGAACAATGAAACGCAGGAAACCCGCAGGTATATGTGGATTTGCTGCGTTTCAATTAAATTCAATGGCCGCGGGATGAAGAGGAGACTACAACTCCTCTTAGGAGGAGGCTATGTGCCCACGTAGCAGATTTGATGCAGAACGTTTTTGCCTCTCTCTGGCAGAAAAAAACGCATGCAGATTTACATGCGTTTTTTCTGCCAGAGAGAAGCGTTTTTCCATGCGTTTTTTCAAGCAACGCAATGCGAATTCTTAGCGCTAATTAGCGCATCATGTGCACAGCACATCCGAATTCACATTGCTTTGCATGGCATATGGTTTTACAACATATGTCAGACATCCAGGTCCACTCCTGAGGTCTTATGTGTGGAGTCTGACCTGAATATCAACGGCCTTGTTGCAGCTGGTACTCCACAACTGCTCTCTTCTGCTCACAAATCCTGTGCAATATGTGGAGGGTAGAGTTCCAACGTGTGGGGACATCACACACCAGTCGGTGTGCCGGAAGCTGCAAACGCTGCTGCAACACAGCAAGGGCCGGCGGAAGCTGTAGCCGACTTGAGAAAATGAGCTGACAGATGGCGTACTTTGACGAGCCGATCTGGCAACTCTGGGTACAATTTAAGAAACCGCTGAACCATGAGGTTAAGCACATGAGCCAGGCATGGTACGTGTGTGATCTCGCCTCGCCTCAGAGCCGCCACGACGTTACGGCCATTGTCACACACGACCATGCCTGGATGTAGGTTTAGTGGTCTCAGAAACAGATCTGCCTGCTCTTTCACAGCTGTCCACAATTCACAAGCAGTGTGAGGTTTATTACCTAAGCTTATGAGTTTCAGCACAGCCTGTTGCCGCTTGGCTGAGGCAGTACTGCAGTGCTTCCAGCTTGTAACTGATGTGGTGATATCTGAGGAGGAGGAGGCGGATGATGCGCAGGAGCTGTACACTGTGGGGGCAACTCTGACTGACAAAGGGCCCGCAATCCTCGGTGTGGGGAGGATGTGTTCCGCCCCAAGGTCCGACTGGGTCCCGGCTTCCACTATGTTTACCCAATGTGCCGTCCGGGAGATGTACCGTCCCTGGCCACAAGCACTTGTCCACGTGTCGGTTGTCAGGTGGACTCTCCCAGTAACTGCACTGTTGAGGGCACGGCAGATGTTTTGGGACACGTGCTTGTGTAGTGCGAGGATGGCACACCGGGCAAAATAGTGTCGGCTGGGTACCGAGGAACGCCCACCGCCATAAGGTTGCGGAAGGATTCCGTCTCCACCAGCCTAAAAGGCAGCATTTCCAACGCAAGTAGTCGTGAAATGTGCGAATTTAGGACTGTGGCCTGTGGGGCGTTGGCTGCGAATTTGCGCTTTCGTTCAAAGCTCTGGGATATGGACAATTGAATGCTGCGGTGGGACGTGGACGTTGATGCGGTTTCTTGAGAAACTGCCATAACAAGTGAAGACTGAGAGGAGGGGGCATCTTTGCATGCAGTATGGACAGGGGATTTCCTTGCACGCACAACAGGGGGTTCTATTACACGCACAACAGCGGAAGAAGCAGTGGTGACACCCGCTGACACTGGTCGTGGACCCTGGGGTTCGCCCCACAAAGTAGGGTGCTTTGCTGCCATGTGCCTGATCATGCTGGTGGTGGTCAGGCTGGTAGTTTTGTCACCCCTGCTGATGCTGGCATGGCAGGTGGTACAAATGTCCTTTTTGGGGTTATCAGCAGAGTCTTTAAAAAAAATTCCAGACTCTGGAAGACCTACCGGTTGTACTGGCAACGTCCCTTGTGTTGGTGTTATGGGGAAATGTTGCCCGCCTTCTGTGTGCGGCCACAACAATGCTTCTTCCTGCCTGTTGGGGTACTCTGCCTTCCTCCCCCTATGTGCTGCTGGCCTCGCTCTGGGTGTCCTCCTGCCACGTTGGGTCAATTACTAGATCAACCACCACCTCCTCCTCTTCCACTTCTGCACCACGATCCTCCTCCTCACTTCGTGGCAATTGTGTCTCGTCATCGTCCACCTCTTGTGACAAATTACCAGCGTCGACTTCCTCTGGCCGTGGCTGTTCAAATATTTGGGCATCGCTACATGGGATCTCCTCTTCCACCACTTCAAGCGGAGCAGGCGAGGGGCACAAATATGGAAATGGACCAGTGAACAGCTCTTCAGAGTGTCCAAGTGTGGGATCAGTTGCTGTCTGACAACACTCGGCATGGTGGGAGGAAGGAGCATCAGGGTGAGGAGGAGTATGCGGTCGAGACTCACTGCTACTAAAACTTGACCGTGTGGAAGACAGACCGGAGGTGGTGGTGCCCAGGTAACTGGAAGTATTATCTGCTATCCAATTAATAACCTGTTCACACTGATCAGTTCGCAATACTGGTGTTGTAGTGTGCTTCCCTAGTAATTCGGTCAAGAAGTGGGAGCGAGAAGATGTGGCTGTTGGTTGTGGCACATTTTCACCTTGGCCACGGCCCCGTCCTCTACACGCACCATCACCAGAACGTCCAGTTCCACGTCCCTTGCCACGCACCTTGCCCATTGTAAGGCTGAGTTCACACGATGCGTATTTAATGCGTTTCCACGGCATTTTTGCAGTTGCGGAAACGCATGAAAAACGCATGGTAGAAAGGAAGCAATGTTCCCCAATTGAAATCCGCATGTGCTGTGCCCATGATGCGGATTTTTCCGCAGCGTAAACGCTGCGCTCAAAAATCCGCAGCATGTCAATTAATTTTGCGTAAACGCAGCGTTTTCGCCGCCATTGACTTGCATTAGAACGCGCCAATTCCGCAAGACTGCATCTGTACTTGCGTAATTGGTGCGTTCTAATGTGCGGATGGTACCCGGGTGTAGATGAGAGGAGACTCTCCTCCACACCCAGGTACCATTAAAAAAGCTGTAAAACAAGAATAAAATAAAAAATATATATATACTTACCATCTGTCGGCCCGCGCACCGCTCCTGCTTGGTTCCCGGCACTTGCAGTGAGTTGTAGGACCTGCGCTGACGTCAGAGTCATTTGACGGGTCACGTGACGCTGACGTCGGCAGGTCTTTCAATTCAAAGTTGCCGGCAGCCGGGAGAACGGAGTGAGCAGGACACCGGGGGCCATCAGAGGGTTAAGTATACATGTATTTTTTATTTTTACCATTCTCTCGGGTCACACTATATAAATCCATGCTGTTTGCATGGATTTATATAGTGTGACCTAATTGTCACAAGCACTTTCCAGGTGATGCTAAAATCGCCTGGAAAGCGCTTGTCGATCCACATGCGGAAATGCATGTGGAAACGCATGTGAATCCGCATGTATTCCGCAGGAAAAACGCATGCACAATCTGCATGCGTTTTTTCTGCCAGGGAGATGCAGAAATTTTCTGCTTCATTTCTGCATCGTGTGCACATACCCTTAATGAAGTAAAATAGCTTACACTCGCACTATCAATGGAAAAAGGCTAATAAAAAGGAGATTTGAACCGTGGAAGAGGAAAACCACAGTTTCTATTTCTCTGGCCTACTCCAGAATCTTTTAAACAGATATATTTGTGTCTGAACAGTCAGGGAGACACTATTACTCTTTTTTTTTTTTTTTTTACGGAAAAAATGCCAAAAGCAGGATAATACAGAGATTTGAACCGTGGAACTGCAAAACCACAGTTCTAGTTCTAGACTCTTTTAAACAGATATATTGGTGTCTGAACAGTCACGGACACACTCAATTTTTTTTTTTTTTTTGGGAGGGGGGGGGGGGTGGAATACCAAAAGGTTAATAAGACGCGTATTTGTACAGTCTGACTGAGGGGGAAAAAAAAATACAGGATTTAGATAAAAAAAAAAGGATTTTTCCTGGCCCCTGAGACCGGGGGATAAGTCTAGCAATTTGACCAACAGGAGCACACAGGACTGTAATGCAGCGTTTGCTGGTATAACCACTGCGTCTCCTATACAGCCTGCCTGATATACCTGGGATGGATATTAGTCCTGAGAAGGACTGTTTGTTTGATCTGGCTGCCTTTACAGACCCTACTCTAACTATTTCGCAGGATATATCTCTCCCTAAATCAGCAGCGCTGTCCCTACACTGTCTGATCCGGAGCTACTGTGTCCAAGATGGCAGCGCCCGGTTTTAAATACTCGAGGTGACGCTGTGCGGCCAGCCAATCACTGTAATGCCCACAAACAACATGGCTGCGGCATTACAGTGACTGGCTGGCAATCCCTGCATGTTCATTGGCTCTGTAAAGAGCGCCAAACATGCAGGGTGGAGACCCGAGCTCCCGCCCGAGTAACCCGGAAATGCTTGGTGCTCGCCGAACATCCCGAGTAGTGAAATGCTCGGGCGAGTACCGAGCAGTGTCGAGCATGCTCGCTCAACACTAACTCCTAACTAATAGACTGAATGCTGTCATGAATTCAAAGGGTACTTAAACTATTAGTTTAAGGGCGTGCATATTTATGCAATCTCAGATTTATTTCTTTTTCCAACCAAAAATATTTCAGTTTATTTTTCAATGGATTTGTACAGATTATGGGTGACATTAAAGGTGATAAACTCTGATAGGATTCTTCTTGGCATGATTTTTTCATGACAAAAACAGTTATAACAGGTGAGTAGACTTTTTATATCCACTGTAGCTGTTAAACTAAAGCTCTGGGCAAAACTGATTCAATCTTTCTCTCCTTAGCATTTTGAATAATTTTGTCCTCATCTAAACCCCCTACAATTTTGTCAGGAGTTTTCCTTTAAACTGAATGTTGCCTCCCAATGCTGTCCTTTTTAGGAGATGTCATTTGGTTAACGGTAGCAAGCAAAGATTTATTAATAAAAAGGACTTCTTGCCAGGACAAAAGTGGTAAGATTTTGCTCTCATTTTACTCCTGCTGCTCCCCTGAATATTACTTTTTTTTTAAATCCATCATACAGTTTCAGAGACATGGGCCTATTTTTTAGTGCTAATTTTTATGGTCTATTTAAGCGAGTGTGGCTCAGTAATTATGCAGAGCAGCCTTAAGACACGCCCCTAGAGTCCTGTGAGTCCTACCCCTTGGGAAAAAAAAAACATAAAAATGAGCAAATAAAAATATCTCTGGAACAGTATGACAAATATGAGAGAAAAAGAATACTCATAGCAGCAGCTACTTTTGATCTGGTGGCAGGTCCTCTTTAAGACCAGATTCACATATCTGTGTTTCATGGTCTGACCATGGACCATGATTCACAATCTGGCTGTGGATTTCCTGACCTGAACGGACAAATCAGGGTCCAAAAAAGGGTATGAAAGAAAACATGGATGTGTGAATCCAGCTTAAAACGCACTGATCTGCTTTAAAGTTGCTATCTGGAACTCGCATATTGATCACCTATCTATAGGAAAGGTTATCAACATGAGATTCATGGGGGGGGTCCAAAACTGGTACCCCCACTGCTCAGCTGATAGCTTTTCCAGCAGTGGCTGGATGTAAGCAAGATATGGAGAGTTTCTACAGTTTATCTCCTATCTGTTGTAGTTACAGAAACCACTGTGAAATGGTCACTGGGGTTCCTAACGCTGATGAACACTGGTAACCCTGTAGGGCTCCTTTACAAGTGGCCCATATAGAGCGTATTTGTTATCTGCAGAAATGCCCCCAAACTTTGACACAAATGTGTAAGGGGTGCTTTCACATTGTGTTCTTGCCCAAGTTCAGTGGCCCCGTGGGTGCTTACGTCCAAACCCCCCGCAACACGGGTTTCGGGCACATTCGCCTATGGGGCCATTGACTATAATGGTGCAGACTGAGTCACTGTGCATTGTTTGTGCGTTTACGCCTACTGGAGGAGGACATTCGGATGTAGTAGACTGTGCCTGGGTGTCCGCCTCCAATTAGCGTTTACACCCGAAAATGGTGCACGGCAGAATGCATGGTGACTCCGTCTGCACCATTATAGACTATGGCGCCTACGCTGGAAACCCGTATTGCGGGGGGTTTGGACTTTAACCCTGATGGGAGCCACTAAATGTGGAGAAGAACGCAGTGTGGGAGGGGCCCAACATGGCTTTTAGTGTGGCGTCAGTGGATTTCACCCCTGATCTACTGAGCGGACAGAAGACCTACTCAGGCCTTGTTCTGTGAGGTTGTTGTTTTTTTTTCTTCTTCAAACAGATACAAAAATCTGGGGTATCACACAATGTGACGTTTTTTTTCCCTGTACTCCTACATTACTTGTTAAAAATGAAGTTTAATGGGGGAAAAAAAACAAGAAATGATTAGGAAACTTAAAGAACTTTTTATTTTTCTGAAGTTGTCACAATTATAATTAAACTATGTCCCTATAAAATTGTCATCATCAATATTTTTGGTACTTTTTATTATTTTCCCTTTAATATAGTCTATAAGTAACATACCACAAAAGTAAGAGTCCCCCCGTTCTTCAATAACGCGGCACAGTCCTTATCCTCCCCATTGATTACTTCACCAGTCCTGGATCCCCGCAGCCTGCCTCTAGGAAAGCTTCTACCCCGGAACGTTGTTTCCGGGAACATGCGGACATGTTTATGGACGGACAAAGAGGGCAAGATGGCGGCGCCCAGGCCGGCGAGTAATGTATACACGTTCCGGGATGTCCGGGCCGTCCCTGACCCGGTCCATGAGCCGGTGCTGGATGGACCTGCTGTGCTCGTGCTGGACAATGGCTCCTTCCAGCTCCGTGCAGGATGGGCTGGAGCGGGGCCTCAGATGCAGCTCCGCTCAGTGGTCGCCCGGAGCCGCGGCGGGCCTCGTAGCTTGAGCCGTGTGGGTAATGATATTCCCAGCCTGGAGCCGTTGAGGTGGCTGCTCCGGACACCGTTTGACCGAAACCTGCCGGTGAATCTGGAGCTGCAGGAACTGCTGTGTGATCACGTGTTCCAGAGACTGGGAGTGACGTCACAGGTGAAGTATATGAGGGGACCCAGCTTCATCTGTAAGGATGCTCTGGATGTATCCAACATGGGATATGTTGGGGGTGGCGTACACTTTACACCTATGGCAGAAATGTGATGTGATTCATTGGAGTGTGTGTCTTTTGTGTAGAAAAAACACAGCAGTTTACAGTAGCAGCAAAAGGAGATTTCTAAAATCTCATTTACACAATACATTTTGTTTTCTTTTGTGTGTGTAAATCACAGAATGCCAATTCTTTTGCGTTGCGTTTTTCTTCATTCTTTTACCCGTTCAATTGAATGCATAAAAAATGCATCAAAGACTTGAAAAATATATGCAGCAATTTTCCCACCAACATTCTGCATTTTTAATGCGGTAAAAAAGCACTGTGTGATCATGCCCTAAGGTTTAATGTTAGTATCATGTATCATTGTAGTAATACACTTTCATTGGCAGGCAATCTTCTCATCACATATGATCTATGGGCAGCATGGTTAAGGGTGGCTCAGTGGTTGGTGGGGTCCTGGGTTCAAATCCCACCAAGGATAGCACCGTGTTTGTGTGGATTTCCTTTAAGAACTCCGGTTTTCTCCCACACCCCAAAGACATACTGATAGGGAATTTAGATTGTGAGCCCCAATGGGGACAGTGATGATGATGTCTGTAAAGTGCTGTGGAATATGATGGCTATATTTTTATGAGGCTGTCGCGCTCGGGTCAGGGTAGTGGTCAGTCCGTGCTATGCTATTCATGAGCAGACCAAGCTCTCCCAAAGACATACTGATAGGGAATTTAGATTGTGAGCCCCAATGGGGACAGTGATGATGATGATGTCTGTAAAGTGCTGTGGAATATGATGGCTATATTTTTATGAGGCTATCGCGCTCGGGTCAGGGTAGTGGTCAGTCCGTGCTATGCTATTCATGAGCAGACCGAGCTCCACGGATGTCTGTATGAGCCCTTGCTCTTACTACGCTTGGCCCAAAACCTCCATATAGCTGTCGCTTCTTCATATTGATATTTTTTTTTGCTTCTTACACAATTATTTTTTATTTTGTCACTAACCGCTACTCATCATGGTTTCCCACAGTTCCTCCATCCTCTTTACATGCTACTTTTAACTTGGCGTCCTTTTGTCTCATTATTTGTAACGTTTTGGGGGTTTCTTTGTCTATCCATAAAGTACTTTTTGTATTTCTAATATTTTGATTCCTCATATAGTCACTTTTGGATAGATTCTATGTTCTCATCACATCCACCTCATACACTGATTATACCTAACTGATGCCTATACCGCAGTCCGCCATACGTTGTACAGCACAGCAATCCTACCATGTGCGGCACGCAGGCTGCTTGGAATTTTCCATCTGAAGAATACTTTAGGAAATATTTCCAATATATATTTCTAATGACAACCTCAAAAATGATGTGAGCTGAGCCTTCACCTGATTCACTAACTTTTCATTTGTGCAGGTTAGATGTAGAAGTTCTTGTTACTGCTTGGAACCTGTCAGCAAGCTGGTGCAGGCATGATCTATTGCTTCTGTAGCTAATGTTCTTCAGAGGAGGAGCCTTACTTTATACTTGATCTGTTCTTACCAATGCTTCTGTCTCCCGGTACAGGGCTGTGTTGATCACCCCATTGTGTTTACTGAATCTCCTTGCACCCCACTTTACGTCCGGCAGATGGTGTCAGAGCTCCTGTTTGAGTGTTACCGGGTTCCTAAAGTGTCATTTGGTATTGATGGACTGTACAGCTTGTATCACAACAAAAGGGCTGCATTGCCCACCAGTGCCATTGTTGTGACCTCCGGCTACCACTGTACCCATATACTTCCTGTCCTGAATGGCAGGTGAGTCCACCACGTTGACAGGATTTTATTAATCTTCAATTACCGTGTAGAAATATCTTGTTACTGCCTAAATAGATAGTCTCAAGAAGACCACCCCTACCGATATGCCTTATTATAAGGAATATTGGTTTCCTGTCTAGGAGCCAAAGCAAAGACTGGCTGCAGGTAATACGGCATTTCTGCTTCATGGGAGTTTTCTAGTTGCCCATGGCTTTCCCGGCTGAATCAGCTGGCACTGATATGAAAGGTGTCTTCTCTGTTAAAGGTGATTGGGGTCAGTGACTTACCGACAGTGCTTTTATTGCAGATTGGACGGCAAGAACTCCAGACGCATAAATATCGGGGGCTTCCAGGCTGTGTCTTATCTGCACCGGCTGCTGCAGCTGAAGTATCCAGGACACCTCTCCGCTATCACACTAAGCCGCATGGAGGAGATTCTACATGAGCACTGCTATGTGCCGGACGACTATCTGGAAGGTTTATATTTTGGATTTTTGTACTGTTAGGGTATTGTAATATAAGTGGGGTGTGAATAGATCCCTACTAGACACTTCTGGTTAGCCATAATTTAAGGTGTAGTTTACTCTCCTTCTAGCTGTGAGTGTACTGACTCTGTTATCCTCGGTCATACTTAATAGAGCTGAAGAAGTGGCGATGCCCTGATTACTATGAGGAGAACGTCCACAAGATGCAGCTGCCCTTTTCTTCCAAGCTCCTGGGCAGCACTGTGCCTTCAGAAGAAAAGCAGGAGCGCAGGCAGCAGCAATTAAGACGTCTGCAGGAACTAAATGCACGACGCAGGGAAGAAAGGCTACAGCAAGACCAGGAACGGCTAGAAAGACTCCTGTATGTGCAGGCAAGTGCAGCTATGAAGTACAAACAGTATACAGCTATGGCTACTTAGCGAATTCTAGACATGTGCAAATCATGTAGAAAAATTCACAATGAGAGTTGAGATTATAGGGCAATAGTGAAAATCTTTGGTCATAAATTGTAGCATGTTTTATTTTCTTCTTTCCAAACCCCTTTTTTGTGGAGGACAAGAAAGTTCCTTCAGATAATCTTCTTATAACTAAGTACTGTATGTCTCCTCTGCCACTGTCTTTCGAGTTATGGTGACTTACCATGTGGCTACAGCAGCCAGTCATTACATGGCATTGTGATGTTGGATCATTCTGCATCCCCCTACTTGAAGGGGTATTCCAATAAAAAGTCCTCACCGATCTACAAAATGGATGATAACTTCTAGATAGGTGAAGGTCTGGTACTACTGCTTTATTTAAATGGGGGCAAAAGTGCCCTGAACACCAGTTTAAATAGACTAAAGCTTTTTGCCTGGCAGCTGGCTACGGTTCTAGTAGCTGAGACTTTCGAATGGACCAGTTTTTGCCTCCATAACATTTTAGTTTTGATGAACAGGAACTTTTGGAGGATGGGCAAGTCGAGCAGTTCCACAAAGCATTGATAGAGCTGAATATGGACTCTGCAGAGGAGCTACTGTCTTACATTCACAAGCTCAGTGCTGCCGTTGAGCTGGGCAGGCATCGGGTGCTGGGAGATTCACTCGACAGCAAACCACAGGTATGTCATTGTCACCAAGGATCCATCCTGTTACTGTGTGCAGGCTTTGCACTGGCTATCATTTATTTTTTACCTTTTAGACTCCAGAGACAGTGGGGGGAGAAATGGAAGAAATGGAGGCGATTTCTGAACTGGAACCTCTTGACTCTGAGGACCAAATAGAACCTGAGAAGACCACACCAAATGCCCAGGTACTTATGTTTTTTTTTTCCCTTTCCATTATGTGAATAATATAACTTCTCTAAAATATTCGATCTGACAATATACCGTCCCCTTTGTATTCCTGCCAGCCCATGTTTAACATTGCAGAGTATCATCAGATGTATCTGGGCACAGAACGAATTCGTGTTCCTGAAGTTTTATTTCAGCCATCCCTAATTGGAGAAGACCAGGCCGGCCTGGCCGAGACTATACAATATATGCTTGACCGGTGAGTACAGAATGCAGTATAGCATTAGTTAGGGAAGATAGCTACAAGTGTTTAATGTAGAACTAACATTGCAGGTTGTCTGTAAATGTAAAATTCATCATCTTTGTAACATATCCATGTATTCTTTTGTCTTATTAATTTTTTTTACTCTGTCAATTTTAAATAATACAAGTCTGTTTATTCGATTAGATGCATAGTACAGATCTGTTATCCTTGGGGGCCGTTCACTTTTCTCATTTTGGTTCCGCGTTCGGCAAATTGCCCATGAAAACTCTCGGTGTATATGCTGCATTGGCCCTCATTAACCCAGCACATGACAAAAGTGTCCTCCTGGCATATGCTAAGCTTTAGAGTCATATTAGGAGATCCTGGCAGAAACCTCTTGGCTTGATGTCATTAAAACTTTCGATTATACTAAAGTGCAGCTTATTTGGTGCATTAATTTCAGTAACCCATCAGTGCAAAGTATGAGATCTGATTTGGCTAGTTGCGAGGCTCTGGACAGGTCTAAGGGGTAACGTTTCTCTTTGTGGAGAGTGACAAGCCAGGCCTGGCATGTCAGAGTGAGGAGACCTATAAGCCATGCATTCTCCACTGGGAAATTAAATATGCAAATTGTCTCTTCAGAGAGGAAGAACTCTAGCGCCACCTGTTGGAAGCAGCGATCCTAAAAGTCAATATTGACTCTACCAAGCCTTGCAATATGACTTGGGATAAAAGCCCAACCATATTTCTCTATCGCTTCATTGGGGGACACAGGAAACCATGGGTGTAGGAAAGAACAAAAATACAACCTTATTTTATGTTTAGGTGAAATTGCTTTGTAGTTCTGGTTTTGATATGGAATATAATATTTCAATGGCAGGTTGTGGCTCAGTGTATTTATTGTATTGCTATTAAACATGCCCTTTCTATTTTTCTCAGATACCCAGGAGAAGTGCAGCAGGAGCTGGTGCAGAATGTCTTCCTGACGGGTGGCAATGTCGTGTATCCAGGAATAAAGGCGCGGATGGAGAAGGAGCTGCTGCAGATGAGGCCTTTTGGTTCCACTTTCCACGTACGATAATTCTGCTCTCAAATCCTTCTCATTGTACTTATTTCTAACTTGGGGTTTGTGGTTTTAATAGCCCTCAGCATTCTCTACTAACATGTCCTTGCTTACTAATGGTCTACATTGGAATATATCGATTGCATTATTATGTTCACATACTATATGTAATTGTGTTTTATTGTATTTAATTGGACAGGTGTCATTGGCCGCTCACCCTGTCCTGGATGCTTGGCAGGGAGCCTCTGAATGGGCTCTCCAGAATCTGGAAACGGAGGAGGGCTGGATAAGCCGTAAAGAGTATGAAGAGATGGGAGGAGAGTACCTGAAAGAACATGTAGCATCCAACCGCTACACAGCCATTCGATTGCCTAAACCCGCTCCCCGTACCACCGCACCAGCCAGCAACCCAGAGACAGAGACTGCTCCACAGAGTCATCCGGGTGCTGCTCCTTCATAGGATACTAATGCTTTATGCATATTGAACATTGCACATAAGAGACTCTGGAACCAGATTAGCAGGCCCTGTTCTGTCGTGATGTGCTGGATTGCAGGATCCGAGAGGCAGGTTTCAGTGTTACAGCTACTTAAAGGGGTTTACCACATTCTAATGAAATCTCCAAAAGCCCATAACCAGCTGTGTGCCTGGCTAGAAATCCTTAATTCCCTTATATGGGCACCATGTTCATACTGGCAAGGTGGCAGCAGTCTCATGATTAATCCACATGACAACTACTCTGCATATTCCCTCTTCTGTGTCACTGATGGCTTTCTGCATATTTGTACAGGTATCAGAATCTAATTTTTCCGAGCATGCATTGAACTCTCTCAGTAGTGGCACAGATTGGGGCACAGCTGAAGAAGTGGCCACATGGGTAAAGCACGTGACTGCTGCCATGTTGAGCACTGTGGATGTGGTGGTCCTCAGATCCATGACCAGTAAGGGGCCTAGAACTGTGGTGTTGAGGTAAGAAACAAGTGGGGTTAGAATTTTCTATGTGAGGACACCAGCTCATGGACTTAAAATGTTTTTCACTATCTAATAAAACCTCTTAAAGTAACATGTAATCCAGACGCATGTTATTCATTTTTCTAGTTTTCTAGTTGTATTTATTTTTGTAATAAAACCTGAAAACCTCAGTAATTCTCTACAGAGTGTCATTTCTCACATCAGTAGCCGGTCTAATATCTTTACTCCCAACACACATACAAACACAATTTCACAGAAAGCTAGATAACCTATCTGTATACTTGAGAACACTGGAGTAAAGCGTGCTCTAACTCCATACAGACGTTGCCCTTGGTTGGATTTGGACCTTGGTGCCAATTTGTGCACATCTAGGAGGCTAATAAGTAAAGTATGACTCCAGGATCGGTCTGCACAGTGTTGGGCCTCCTTCATTCATGTATATTTAGTTTCTTATTTTACAACACTATCTTTAAAGGGGATATTCGTGACATTGAAAAAAGTTAGTTACTGCCTACCTGCCTGTTGTGCCCGGCGCTGTTCTCCTCTGGCACAGAGTGATCACAAATGTCCGTTGATGTCACGTCAACAGAGCGGCAGTTTGTCTTCCTGTTGACAGGGCGGGACTACTGCTGTCGTGATGATTGACAGCCGCTCCCCACTTCCTAATTAAAGGAAGCCAGCTGTCAATCAGCGTGATACCAGTAGCCCTGCCCTGTCAACAGGAAAAGAAACCGCTGCTCTGTTGACAGGGAGCAGCTGAATCTCTGGCAGGAGCGGTCAGTGACTGGCGCCGGGTACAACAGACAGGTAGTTGCTTCTGTTAGCAACTACATGCCTTTTAAAGTCCCGGATATCCCCTTTAAGCCAAAGGCAGGAGTGACTCTGAAGATGTGCCGACCTCTTATAATATGTTTTGTGTCCCACTCGTAGCTTGGCATACAAAAACTGATGCAAAATACTTTGTAGTTTCTTGGATACACGGCACTCCTGGTGCTGGGAAAGAATCCCACCCTGTAGATATAGCAAACTAAAAGAATCCACCACTCCACTAGTGCTAAAGAAAGCTGTGTTCACTTACATCAGGCACTCCACAGTGTAACGTGACGTTTCTATCTATTATTTTATATCTTCCTCAGTCACACGGATTGTAGACAGTCAGCAGAGACACAGTTATAAAAGCGCTGCTAGAAGTGACAGCTGGCATTGTAGAAATGGCGCCTCTTCTACAGTCATGGCTGTCGCATTAGATGCAGCATTTTTTTAGCCATGTGTCTCTCCTGACTCTACAATCCGTGTGTCTGAGGAAGATGTAAAGTAATAGATAGAAACGTCACGTTACACTGTGGATCGCCTGATCTAATAAGTGGACACAGCTTTCTTTAGCACTAGTGGAGTGGTGGATTCTTTTAGTTTGATGCAAAATAATGGAGCGATACACAAGTCTGGATGAGGTTCTGTTAGTTTTCTGTTACCATGGAGACGCACAGCTTTGTATAGGGGCTGTACAAACATATTATATTCTTTAATTGACCTGTTGCACCGATGCTTCACTTTTCCTTTTTAGATGCAATAAAAATAAATCTCTTATGGTTAAGGTGGACATACAAGTGTGTAATGACTCTATCTAGTATATGAGTTTTACTGAATATACATTTCAGATTTTAAAATAATTTTTCAAGCTGTTATAAAGTATTCTAATTTACTGAGATAATGACTTTTGTGTTTTCATAGGCTGTAAGCCATAATCATCAACATTAACAGAAATAAACACTTGAAATAGATCACTCTGTGTGTAATGACTCTATATAATATATGAGTTTCACTATTTGTATTGAACTGAAAAAAATTAACTTTTTGATGATCTTCTAATTTAGTGAGAAGCACCTGTATGTGATGATCATTTTAGCTGTTTGGACCTCAAATCTGTTATCACTTTCCCGAAGTATTTTTGACTCTGCTAAATATTTTCTTTTAATGTTTTACATTCTTAAAGGGGTTGTCCAGACTGTGGCTGCATACTTCCAATTCTTAATAAGAGTGTACATTGCACACTGTTATGATTTCCCATATATTCCTGTGGAGGCGGGCAGTGACCGCATGTAAGCGATTCGCATGCTTGCAACACGTGCCCACTAGACTCCTCTAGCACCTCTCAATTCTCTTCAGTAGAGAGAAGCTTGATGGGTCTAGTTGTCACGAAACCACTAGTATGTAAATCTCATAAATTGGTCATGTGACTGTGTGTCCACATGGGAATATAAGGGAATTGTGACAATGTGATCACTGTCACAGTTGAGATGCCTGCAGTCAATTAGAATGACTGCAGACTTTTTATGTCAGTCAGAACAACCCTTTAAATACTTATATAAAGCTATACAAAAGACTATCACAAGCAAAATGTAATACAAATAATCAGTCTTTATTGTGGTATTATTTACACAATTAAAAAATACAGAGATGATACCAAATACTTTGTCCCATTGAGGAGGCCCAGCATATTTCTCACCAGTAGGAGCTCCTGACATATGAACTTTATCATGCATGAGTAACAATTATGTAAACCTCTGATTACTGTTAACATGACGATCCCCTCTATTTTAATTGGTTTTAGGAATGTAACTAATACTATTACATTTTGCTTGTGGTAGTCGTTTATATACTAAGTTTTGTGACTGCTCTAATAGTACATATTACTCCCATGTAGCCCTGTGGCTCAGGCCGTTTTTGTAGGTGACCCTTTAAATACTTGGATTCATATGAAATAGCAATTCTGCAGCATCTTTTCTGCGTTTTGTTGTTCCTCCTTATTCTTTCTGGAAACGCATGAATAAATTGACAACTGGGTGTTACCATTTGTCTTGTCAGTAGGGAGTATCATGGGTGAGAGTGACGAGGGTCCTCGGCCTCATGTTTCGTCGCTGTTAGACAGCCACAAAACATGCGGGCATTGCCTGACAAACACTGGCAATGCCATCATGTTTCATTATGTACGAGCCGTGTCTTCCTCGCCAGTGAAATGTTTGGTTTTGAAAATCTTGTCCAGTGTCTTCATTGTTGATTCGTCCATAGCTATTCTCCCTCCTATTGACTGACTTTGTGTCGTCGCTGCATCTTGAGTGATTATCGACCCGAATAAGTTGAAGTCCCTTTACAACTTCTAGTTCGTCCGTCCGCCGGTTGTACCTGGCAGTAGTCAACATCTTTTGTCTTCTTTGTGTTGAGTAGCTTCCCATCTTGACACTTCATAATAAGTCCCTTTATTCCTTCTACGCTTGTTGCGATCAGTGTTGTATCATCTTGCTATTTAAGATTGTTGATAATTCGTCCAGCAATATTGATTCCTTCTTTCTTTTGGCAAGTCCAGCCTTCCTGAAAATAACATATGCAGAATTAATATGCAGAAGCTATTGTCACTTTATTGGTACGTTTCATAAGTTTCCAAAAGGAAACCGAGGAACAGCACAACATAGAACTTTAAGAAGGGATGCTCCAGAAATGTTACTTCGAGTGGAATATTTACTAATGCAAACAAACTATTCGAGGTGATATTTGCCTTGGGCTAAACATACTTTAAGATTTCTATAAAGAACAGCACATTCCTATCATTTCTGCTTTGAGCCCCTGCTGCTGTCGGAGGTCAGCACCCTGGATTTGTACGTTCTTGTAAAGACCGCTGTGTTCTCCTCCATTACACATGTGCCTCCAGCACCTCCACTCCCTGCACTTAATGCAGTACATTTTACAATATCCTACTTCTCAGATAGTCATAGAAAGCTCCTTTGTAAAAGAAGAGTGAGTTCAGGAAGTCTACCCACAATAATAAGACCTGATTGTTCGTCACTATGGGGGTTTATTTCATAGCAGCTGGAGTGCTGGAGATTGCTGACCCCTGTCATGTATGATAGGACTGTATTCTCATCAGTCCTTGCATTGTGTGTGTCAGGCAGGACATTTCAGAAATACGTATGTATTGCACTAACAATTATGATACGTTATTTGCTGGCAACTTATGTGACTGTCGGTCACCCAGTGCTTGCCACGTAGTCACAACTTAATCCAGTAGGGAGCAATTTTCTTCATAATGATAGAAGTCCATTGTTTCAAAACTTACTGATCATCTCAATGCTCAGACCTATAGTTTTGTTTTCCCTATTCCAAAAAATCATTTCAGTCTCCCATACTGCAAGACAGGACAGACGCAGCAGATTTACTATTCAAGAGCATGGGAAATTTGGGTGACCATCATTGGATAGCTAAATTATTCTCCCTGCTTTTCCAACAGCAGATACTTCTTAAAGGGACTGTCAGCACAGGATGACTGTTCAAACCAAGTACAGGATCTCGGTGCTTCACGGCGGCCAATTATTTGAATACACCTTCCCATCTGCTTGGTTTCCCTTTATCTCCACCCCCCCCTCTTTGACAGCTCTGGCTTCATAGAGCCAGAGAAGGGTGGAGATAGATTGCAACCAAGCAGGTGGGACGGTGCATTTAATGATTGGCCCTGCTGTGAAGCCCCGAGCGCCTGTATTTGGTTTGAACAGTCATTCTGTGCAGACAGAGTCCCTTTAATGTTCAAGGTACTTTCAGATAATTTGATATCAGTTTAGGTCAGACAAGCCACTAGACATTGCACATGCTTAAAAATGAGGAAAAATATATTCCTACACCTGTAGTGCTGTCAGAATGTCAATGAAGAGAAACAATGAAGTAGAGTTGATGACAAGTAATAGTTCATGAGAATCCAGACAGTTCCTGGAGATATAATGGCAGCAGAACCATGCTTTTAAAGGGACGCTATCCGCACAGAATGACTGTTGAAATGAAGTACCGCCACTCGGTGCATTGTAACAGCGTGAGGTAGTTGCTGTCGGCGAGGTACTCGTCTCTTGCACCCCGGCACGTTATATGAAGGTGAGGATCCTCGCTGGGTGTGTAGACTTGTTCTGTGAGGGCACTACACCCATGCAAGATGCATACAATTGATGTTGCTGGTTGGCCAGGACAAAATGCTTCACAGTTCAAGGAGGGAAACCACCAGTTCAATATAAAATTTTCACTGAACATTAACTTTGGGAGGGTGATATACAGTAAATAGTGGGTACATATCTTCTCAAATATTTCCTTGATAATGCATAACATTTTCCTCACACAAATTCAGTCCCTTTCTCTGCTCTCTCCTTACTTGTCCTCTGTCTTCACTAATACTTGCTATTTCACCACAACCCAGCTCTACACTACAGTTCAGCTAGCAAGAGTCCTTTACTCAACCTGCAGTTCTGCGTCTTCTTTTCCCTTTAGGGGAGCTACTTTGCTAGTATCTTATCTCCTACTGACGCACTGGAACTTTCGCCCTGGGCACTCTCTCGCATACTCCGTCCTGTCTAGGTCATTTACCTTTTATGCGTTGTAAACTCAGGTCCTTACTGTTAGGTGTCCCCTCCCAGGACCAGTATCCGATAAACCACTCTGTCTCTCGGTCACTCTTCCTCGGTTCTGCTCCGGATCACACCATCTGTTTCTCCCGGTCTCCTCTCACTTCTAGGAGACCGGGAGTGCAGCACTGCTCACACTAAACTCAAGTCTTTTCACTATGCACTCCGGGCCCTATCTGCCGTTCTACCAGGAAACTGTCACTTTCCCTTAAGTTTATCTCCTTCCACTCTGGGCTAGTCCCAAACATTAACTCTTGCTATTTCTGCTGGCAAGAAATTAACTATCAATATTACTAACATCTTTAACGCCCTTCACAGCTCACATTATGCAATATAACAATAGTTTCTTCAAGGGGGAACGTGGGCAGTATGTCCATCTCGTTACAGCATCATGCTGACAAAACAAGGCACAAATGAATGGGTAAAACCTGGGTGGCGATAGAGAGAGACCCCAACGTGTGTTCTGCATTCAGCTTCGCCACTCAGGTTTTACCTGTGTCTTGTTTTGCCAGAATTTTGTCTCGTTTTGCATCCATCCTGGCTGCTTATATACTTGTTTGCAAAACATGGCTTTTTGATTTATTGCTATGCGTGAACTATTGGTGTCTGTATGGCTACTTGGCTCAAATTTTTACCTCCATACTTATATACAGGCATCATTATTTGCTGCTATTATATAAATGCCACATTGTATTTCTGCCTCAATAATTACCATTATTGCTGATGCTAGCTACTATATAATGCCATATTGCTGGATACAATCCTAATCAGGAAGACCACTTAATTATTCCATTGTTTGCACACTGCTGGACTTGGGCATGTGAGTCACACAGGTCCTGATTAGTGTTGAGCGAGTATGTTCTGACCGAGTATGCTTGGCCGAGCTCCGAGTATTTACAGCTGCTCAGTGATGAGGTTGAATCGCTCCCATGTGCATGATTTGCAATTGTTTGACAGTTTTATTACATGTGAGGAATGTGTAAGAAATAGACATTCCTTACATGTAATAAAACTGTCAAACAGTTGCAAATCATGCACACGGGAGCGATTCAAACACATCACCGAGCAGCTGTAAATACTCGGAGCTCGGCCAGAGCATACTCGGAACAGAACATACTCGCTCAACACTAGTCCTGATATTATACTTTGGGTCTCCTGAGTGATATAGTTATCCATGTTCACTCTCCTTTATAACATATGCTTTTGTTTTTTTTCTGCAATTTTTAATAAAGGTTTTGATCTCCTCTACTGGGCATACAGTGTTTTTTTCTTTGTAGGTTTTTGTTACTAGTCAGAAGTGCCTTTTGTTTATTTGGCCTTTATATAAGAATTTAGTGTTAGAATAAGTAGTCATAATTTTATTCATGAGAAATGCCGCTGTAACCAAATATACCAGCAGAGGGCGCACATGACAACAGGATACTCCATTGCTATCAGCAGGTTTCCAGTTATCTCTGCTCTAAAGAAATCCAAAGAAATGTCATATACAAACAATAGACATGGCATTCACTACGTAGCCCTACTTTTCCTCACACTGACAATTTATTTTAAGTATATTGTTAAAAATAAATACTTATTTTAAACAATAGATTATGTTAAACAGATTTTTTTGAAATAAGTTTTATTTTTTTTTTATTATTATTGTCATTACCTTAAAAATATCCTGAAATCTTGCAGTTTTTTACACTGATCACTGAGGCTCATAATAGGATGACATTTCTTGTTTCCTAGATACCGCTTTTCAGTAGTAATCTCAATATTACTATAGGCAGGATTACAAAAAAAGGTAACAATACAGTTGCATTCAAAATAAAATAAAAAAAACAAGAACAATGTAAATAGCTCAATGCAACTAATATAACAAGTGGCTACTCCAAATTCAACAGAAAATAGCACTTATACTGACTTCTGCAGTGTCAGAATTATTCCTCTTCATGAAAAGCATATTTAGTACTTAGTAGAGCTCCTTTAGCTGTTATGACCTGACACCAGCCAGACACCTGCTTTTGGCAGTGTTCCTAAAGAATCTCTCTTGGGAAATGGCCTCTCATTCCCATATATTCTTGTCTAGAGAATGATCCAAAAAGTAAAAAAAAAAATAATCAGAAAACCCCTATCCTCAGGTGCAGTTTGTTTTTAAAAAAACTAATTGTTCTTTATCACCCTCCCCAGGTCCAGTTGTGAGTCTCCACCACTGCTCCCAGTGTCTGATATTGTCTGCAGTGCTGCTATCAAATCGACCGCACTGCAGCCAATCCATAAGCTTCTGAAATAGCATAATTGGTTATAGGGCTGTCAACATGACATCAGCGC
The DNA here is from genome assembly GCF_046119375.1 of Phyllobates terribilis. Taxonomy (NCBI): domain Eukaryota; kingdom Metazoa; phylum Chordata; class Amphibia; order Anura; family Dendrobatidae; genus Phyllobates; species Phyllobates terribilis. Next base: position 217,053,858 of record NW_027362765.1, on the reverse strand, counting down.
TGCAAGCAATAGCAGGTGGGTTTTCTGAAAACTGCAAACCTTTCCTTTTTAACAAAAGACAAGGTTATCTTGCACAAACAAGGAAAAGGATACAAAAACAGCAAAAGTTTCAGTTTGCACAGTAAGGCGCATACTAAACACTGAGAGTCTCCATGCCTAAACTCTAAGATGTACACTTCTACTGATCCAAAAGCACAAGAAAAGTCTGATTCAATATGTTGAAGACCATATACGTAAACCACTGAAGTTTTGGGATTCTGTTTATGGAGCAATTAAACAAGGAGCTTCTCGAGGTTATGTATTAACGGTATCTCTGGAGATATTGAGTTTAAGCATATGCTGAAAAAGAACACCCTGCCTGTAGTGAAGCATGGTGGGGTCTCAGTGATCATCTGGGGCTGCTTTGCTTCCTCTGGCACTGGAAACCTCAATGTGTGGAAGGCATGATTGTTTCAATCAGGTGTAAGGAAATCCTTTAAGAAAATGTCATACTTCCTTTGAGGAAGCTGAAAGTCATGGGACCTTCAAACATGAAAATGCTCCCAAGCATATCTCAAAGTCCAATGAAGCTTGTTTTCAAAAGAAGTCCTGGAAAATTCTGGAGTGGTTGTTACTGTGTCCTGACTTTAACACCATAGAAACTCTTTGGTAGGAGTTGAAGAAAGTGGATGCAGCACAGGACAGTTAATAAAAGGCTGGGAAAGTAAATGGTACTAATGAAAAACAGCAGATGGGTTACTTTTCAACTAAGTCACATGACTGTGTATAAGAAGAGCATGTTACCGAGGCAGAGTATAACATAAGTAAAGATGGTGAGCGGTTCACCAATCTGTATACAACTGCAACTGTGGAATAATTTCAGAAAAATGTTCCTCAATGTAAAATTTCAAAGATTGAATATCTCACCATCTAAAGTACATAGTATCATCAAAAGATTCAGAGATTCTGGAGAAATCAGTGTGCACCAGGCTGACGGTCAATATTGGATGTTCGTATTCTACATGCCCTCAGGCTGCACTGATTTAAAAACAGGTATGATTCAGTCATGCAAATGGGCTCAGGAATACTTCCTGAAATCATCGTCTGTGATCACAGTTTGCCATGAAAAGGAGGGACCATCCAGCTTGTTATTAGCGCACAGTTCAAAGCCTGCACCTCTGATGGTATGGGGGTGCATTAGTGCCTATGGCATGGGCAGCCTACACATCTTGAAAGGCACTAGCAATGCTGAGCAACATAGAGTTTTTAGAACAACATATCTTCCATCCAGACAATAACCAAAATAATGGTAAACCACATACTGCATCCATCACAACACATGGCTTTGCAGAAAAAGAGTTTGGGTGATGAACTGACTGCCTGCATTATAAACCTTTTACCAATAGAAAAAACTTGGTGCATTATGAAATGAAAAATTTGGCAAAGAAGACCTAGGACTGTTGAGTATCTAAAATCCTACATCAGACCAGAATGGGACAACATTCCTCTCCCAAAACTCCAGCAATTGGTCTCCTAATATCCCACATTTTTACAGACTATTGTAATATGAAGAGGAAATGCTACACAATTGTAGACATGGCCCTGTCCTAAAATTTTTGAGATGTGTTGCTGCCCTCAAGTTCTAAATGAGTTAATATTTCCCACAAAATGAAAAATATCTAAGCTTCACTTTTTGATCTGTGATCTGTGTCCTCTTGTAAATAAAATATGGCTATAAGAGATTTCCAAATCATTGTATTCTTGATTTCTTTGCATTTTACTCAGCGTCCCAACTTTTTGGGAATTGGAGTTGTAGTTGTGTTGAGCTGTCCGTTTTGTTTCGGAGGAGCAGCACAAAATACAATTCTGATAGACAGTCTATCAGCATTTGTGGTATGGCAGCTTAGATCGGTATCATTGAGGAAGTGTAACTAGGTCTCGCCAGGCTGATATAGACAAATATACTGAATTCTTACCAAAGTAGGCAGGAAGTGTCAGTGATGTGTAGAATGGAAACAAAATTACCTCTGAAAATAGCTGTAGTTGTGTGGGCTATGCAAATAATGTGGGTGATAAGATGTGCCAGTGATTGAAGTTTTAACCTACTTTATTAATGACAACTACTTTGAGATTGTTTCTTCTTAAAATACATGTTGATCTGAGCGGATCCTAAACTAGTATATTAGACAATCGCTAAATAGGCTTCTAATTTACTTTGATGATTGAAACTAGTGTTGAGCGAGCATGCTCGACACTGCTCGTTACTCGCCCGAGCATCACGCTACTCCAGATGTTCGGCGAGCACCAAGCATTTCCGGGTTACTCGGGTGGGAGCTCGGGTCTCCGCCCTGCATGTTTGGCGCTCTTTACAGAGCCAATGAACATGCAGGGATTACCAGCCAGTCACTGTAATGCCGCAGCCATGTTGTTTGTGGGCATTACAGTGATTGGCTGGCCGCACAGCGTCACCTCGAGTATTTAAAACCGGGCGCCGCCATCTTGTGCAGAGTCGCTCCGGATCAGACAGTGTAGGGTCAGTGCTGCTGAGTTAGGGAGAGATATATAGTGCGAAATAGGTAGTGTAGGGTCTCTAAAGCCTGCCGAATCAAACAAACAGTCCTTCTCAGGACTAATATCCATCACAGATATCAGGCAGGCAGGCAGGCTGTATAGGAGACGCAGTGGTTATACCAGCAAACGCTGCATTACAGTCCTGTGTGCTCTTGTTGGTCAAATTGCTAGACTTATCCCCCGGTCTCAGGGGCCAGGAAAATTCCTTTTTTTTTTCATCTAAAACCTGTATTTTTTTTTTCCTCAGTCAGACTGTACAAATCCGCGTCTTATTAACCTTTTGGTAACCCCGCCCCCCTCAAAAAAAATTGAGTGTGTCTGTGACTGTTCAGACACCAATATATCTGTTTAAAAGAGTCTGGTGTAGGCCAGAGAAATAGAACTGTGGTTTTGCAGTTCCACGGGTCAAATCTCTGTATTATCCTGCTTTTGGCATTTTTTGCCGTAAAAAAAAAACTGTAAAAGTGTCTCCCTGACTGGTCAGACACCAATATATCTGTTTAAAAGAGTCTGGTGTAGGCCAGATAAATAGAACTGTGGTTTTGCAGTTCCACGGATCAAATCTCTGTATTATCCTGCTTTTGGCATTTTTTGCCGTAAAAAAACTGTAATAGTGTCTGCCTGACTGGTCAGACACCAATATATCTGTTTAAAAGAGTCTGGTGTAGGCCAGAGAAATAGAACTGTGGTTTTCCTCTTCCACGGTTCTAATCTCCTTTTTATTACCCTTTTTCCATTGATAGTGCGAGTGTAAGCTATTTTACTTCATTTACAATGGGCAAAGCGCGTGGAAAGGGACGTGGAACTGGATGTTCTGGTGATGGTGTGTGTAGAGGACGGGGCCGTGGCCAAGGTGAAAATGTGCCACAACCAACAGCCACATCTTCTCGCTCCCACTTCTTGACCGAATTACTAGGGAAGCACACTACAACACCAGTATTGCGAAATGATCAGTGTGAACAGGTTATTAATTGGATAGCAGATAATACTTCCAGTTACCTGGGCACCACCACCTCCGGTCTGTCTTCCACACGGTCAAGTTTTAGTAGCCGTGAGTCTCGACCGCATACTCCTCCTCACCCTGATGCTCCTTCCTCCCACCATGCCGAGTGTCTTCAGACAGCAACTGACCCCACACTTGGACACTCTGAAGAGCTGTTCACTGGTCCATTTTCATATTTGTGCCCCTCGCCTGCTCCGCTCGAAGTGGTGGAAGAGGAGATCCCATGTAGCGATGCCCAAATATTTGAACAGCCACAGGAAGTCGACGCTGGCAATTTGTCACAAGAGGTAGACGATGACGAGACACAATTGCCACGAAGTGGGGAGGAGGATTGTGGTGCGCAAGTGGAAGAGGAGGAGGTGGTGGATGATCTAGTAACTGACCCAACGTGGCAGGAGGACACGCAGAGCGAGGCCAGCAGCACACAGGGGGAGGGAGGAAGAGTACCCCAACAGGCAGGAAGAAGCAGTGTGGTGGTCGCACACAGAAGGTGGGCAACAGTTCCCCGTAACACCAACACGAGGGACGTTGCCAGTACAACCGGTAGGTCTTCCAGAGTCTGGAATTTTTTAAAGACTCTGCTGATAACCCCAAAAAGGCCATTTGTACCACCTGCCATGCCAGCATCAGCAGGGGTGACAAAACTACCAGCCTGACCACCACCAGCATGATCAGGCACATGTCAGCAAAGCACCCGACTTTGTGGGGCGAACCCCAGGGTCCACGACCAGTGTCAGCGAGTGTCACCACTGCTTCTTCCGCTTTTGTGCGTGTAATAGAACCCCCTGTTGTGCGTGCAAGGCAATCCCCTGTCCATACTGCATGCAAAGATGCCCCCTCCTCTCAGTCTTCACTTGTTATGGCAGTTTCTCAAGAAACAGCATCCAAGTCCACGTCCCACCGCAGCGTTCAATTGTCCATATCCCAGAGCTTTGAACGAAAGCGCAAATTCACAGCCAACGCCCCACAGGCCACAGTCCTAAATTCGCACATTTCACGACTGCTTGCGTTGGAAATGCTGCCTTTTAGGCTGGTGGAGATGGAATCCTTCCGCAACCTTATGGCGGTGGCCATCCCTCGGTACTCGGTCCCAGCCAACACTATTTTGCCCAGTGTGCCATCCCTGCACTACACAAGCACGTGTCCCAAAACATCTGCCGTGCCCTCAACAATGCAGTTACTGGGAGAGTCCACCTGACAACAGACACGTGGACAAGTGCTTGTGGCCAGGGACGGTACATCTCCCTGACGACACACTGGGTAAACATAGTGGAAGCCGGGACCCAGTCGGACGTTGGGACGGAACACATCCTCCCCACACCGAGGATTGCGGGCCCTATGTCAGTCAGAGTTGCCCCCACAGTGTACAGCTCCTGCGCATCATCCTCCTCCTCCTCCTCATGTTCAGCCTCCATCTCAGATATCACCACATCAGTTACAAGCTGGAAGCACTGCAGTACTGCCTCAGCCAAGCGACAACAGGCTGTGCTGAAACTCATAAGCTTAGGTGATAAACCTCACACTGCTTGTGAGTTGTGGACAGCTGTGAAAGAGCAGGCAGATCTGTGGCTGAGACCGCTGAACCTACATCCAGGCATGGTCGTGTGTGACAATGGCCGTAACCTGGTGGCGGCTCTGAGACGAGGCGAGATCACACACGTACCATGCCTGGCTCATGTGCTTAACCTCGAGGTTCAGCGGTTCTTAAAACGTACCCCGAGTTGCCAGATCTGCTCATCAAAGTATTCCGCATGTCAGCTCATTTTCGGAAGTCGGCTACAGCTTCCGCCGCCCTTGCTGTGTTGCAGCAGCTTTTGCTGCTTCCGGCACACCGACTGGTGTGTGATGTCCCCACACGTTGGAACTCTACCCTCCACATGTTGCAAAGGATTTGTGAGCAGAAGAGAGCAGTTGTGGATTACCAGCTACAACAAGGCCGTCTATATTCAGGTCAGACTCCACACATAAGACCTCAGGAGTGGACATGGATGTCTGACATATGTACCATCCTGACAAACTTTGAGGAGTCCACCAAGATCGTGAGTGGCGATGACGCCATCATTAGCGTCAGCATCCCACTTGTCTGTCTTTTGCAACAATCTCTGCAGAGAATTAAAGAGGAGGCATTGCAGCCAGAGTATGATGAGATGGATCAAGAAGCCGTAATGGGTGATTACTCACAGCCCAGCCTCATCTCATCCCAACGTGCATTGGGGGACAATGAGGGAGAGGAGGAGGAGGAGGAGGAAGAACAGGAGCTGGTATCATGCGCTGTTGACGGTAGTACCTGTACAACTGTCATACAGTCGGTTCAGCGTGGGTGGCCTGAGGAGGAGGAGGAGAGCATGGTCAGTCGTCATCTTGGTGAGGACACGGAAGTCTTGCCCGTTACCAGTCTGGCACGCATGGCTGACTTTATGTTACGCTGCCTTAACCGTGACCCTCGCGTTGTCAAAATGTTGGGTGACAGTCATTACTGGTTGGTGACACTTTTAGGCCCCCGCTGCAAGGAGAACTTTCACTCTCTTATTCCTGAGGTGGAGAGGTCTACAAAAATGTGGCAGTACCAGAAGGCCCTTGCTGCAGAACTGTTAAAAAAATTCCCATCTGAACAAGCTAGCGGCAGAGGTCACAGTTCGTTGACCAACCAAGGCGTACAGGCGAGAGAGACGCAACTCCAATCCAGCAGAGGCAGGGGAACACTGTCAACATTCTGGGACAGTTTTCTGAGATCCGCCCAGCTTACAGGCCCTGAGGCGCGGGGTACTCTCACAAGGAGTGGAAAGTTTCAAAAGATGGTGAGGGAGTACCTTGCCGACCGTACCAGCGTCCTCTGTGATTCCTCTGTGCCTTTTAATTATTGGGTATCCAAGCTGGACACTTGGACTGAACTCGCTCTGTATGCCTTGGAGGTCCTGGCCTGACCTGCCGCTAGCATGTTATCGGAGCGTGTTTTTAGTGCCGCTGGGGGAATTATAACTGATAAGCGCACTCGCCTGTCAACTGACAAAGCTGACAAGCTGACCCTTATCAAAATGAACAAGGGCTGGATTGGGCCAGACTTCTCATCACCACCAAATGACAGCAGAGTAACATAAAGTCAAATCCACTGTGTTATTTCGGGAGGTGTATTCCCATGCACCGCTTCACACCCACACATGGGTATACGCTTCCTCATTTCGGCTGTATTTTGCTCTTCTTCTTATCCTCAGCCTCCACCACCACTATACCACCAGGGTGACCGTGATCCGTGTTGCCAGCATTGCAAGTTCCTCCGTCCTAATTTTTGGCAGCTTTTGCTTGGAAGGCATAGGCAAAGACTATGGGAGACCCACTCCCCAATAATGGGAATAATATTTTTAATATGCTGTACTGCATGGCTCTTGTAAGGGGCATGAAAACCGTCTTGTTAAGCTACTGCGACCTCCACCATTTTTCCAAGGGGCATTAAAACCGTCTAGTTAAGCTACTGCGACCTCCACGTCTCTTCCAAGGGGCATTAAAACCGTCTTGTTAAGCTACTGCAACCTCCATGTCTCTTCCAAGGGGCATTAAAACCATCTTGTTAAGCTACTGCGACCTCCACCACTTTTCCAAGGGGCATTGATATTGTCTTTTTATTCCACTGCGACCTCCACCATTCTTCCAACGGGCATTAAAACCGTCTTGTTAAGCTACTGCGACCTCCACCACTTTTCCAAGGGGCATTGATATTGTCTTTTTATTCCACTGCGACCTCCACCATTCTTCCAAGGGGCATTAAAACCGTCTTGTTAAGCTACTGCGACCACCAAGGGTCATTGATATTGTCTTTTTATTCCACTGCGACCTCCACCACTCTTCCAAGGGGCATTAAAACCGTCTTGTTAAGATACTGCGACCTCCACGTCTCTTCCAAGGGGCATTAAAACTGTCTTGTTAAGCTACTGCGACCTCCACCACTTTTCCAAGGGGCATTAAAACCGTCTTGTTAAGCTGCTGCGACCTCCACGTCTCTTCCAAGGGGCATTAAAACCGTCTTGTTAAGCTACTGCGACCTCCACCACTTTTCCAAGGGGCATTGATATTGTCTTTTTATTCCACTGTGACCTCCACCATTCTTCCAAGGGGCATTAAAACCGTCTTGTTAAGATACTGCGACCTCCACGTCTCTTCCAAGGGGCATTAAAACCGTCTTGTTAAGCTACTGCGACCTGCACCACTTTTCCAAGGGGCATCAAAACCAACTTGTTAAGCTACTGCGACCTCCACGTCTCTTCCAAGGGGCATTAAAACTGTTTTGTTAAGCTACTGCGACCTCCACCACTTTTCCAAGGGGCATTGATATTGTCTTTTAATTCAACTGCGACCTCCACCATTCTTCCAAGGGGCATTAAAACCGTCTTGTTAAGCTACTGCGACCTCCACGTCTCTTCCAAGGGGCATTAAAACCGTCTTGTTAAGCTACTGCGACCTCCACGTCTCTCCCAAGGGGCATTAAAACCATCTTGTTAAGCTACTGCGACCTCCACCACTTTTCCAAGGGGCATTGATATTGTCTTTTTATTCCTCTGCACCTCCACCATTCTTCCAAGGGGCATTAAAACCGTCTTGTTAAGCTACTACGACTTCCACCACTTTTCCAAAGGGCATTAAAACCGTCTTGTTAAGCTACTGCGACCTCCACCACTTTTCCAAGGGGCATTAAAACAGTCTTGTTAAGCTACTGCGACCTCCACGTCTCTTCCAAGGGGCATTAAAACCATCTTGTTAAGCTACTGCGACCTCCACGTCTCTTCCAAGGGGCATTGATATTGTCTTTTTATTCCACTGCGACCTCCACCATTCTTCCAAGGGGCATTAAACCGTCTTGTTAAGCTACTGCGACCTCCACGTCTCTTCCAAGGGGCATTAAAACCGTCTTGTTAAGCTACTGCGACCTCCACGTCTCTTCCAAGGGGCATTAAAACCATCTTGTTAAGCTACTGCGACCTCCACGTCTCTTCCAAGGGGCATTGATATTGTCTTTATATTCCACTGCGACCTCCACCATTCTTCCAAGGGGCATTAAAACCGTCTTGTTAAGCTACTGCGACCTCCACGTCTCTTCCAAGGGGCATTAAAACCGTCTTGTTAAGCTACTGCAACCTCCATGTCTCTTCCAAGGGGCATTAAAACCATCTTGTTAAGCTACTGGGACCTCCACCACTTTTCCAAGGGGCATTGATATTGTCTTTTTATTCCACTGCGACCTCCACCATTCTTCCAACGGGCATTAAAACCGTCTTGTTAAGCTACTGCGACCTCCACCACTTTTCCAAGGGGCATTGATATTGTCTTTTTATTCCACTGCGACCTCCACCATTCTTCCAAGGGGCATTAAAACCGTCTTGTTAAGCTACTGCGACCACCACTCTTCCAAGGGGCATTGATATTGTCTTTTTATTCCAAGGCGACCTCCACCATTCTTCCAAGGGGCATTAAAACCGTCTTGTTAAGATACTGCGACCTCCACGTCTCTTCCAAGGGGCATTAAAACTGTCTTGTTAAGCTACTGCGACCTCCACCACTTTTCCAAGGGGCATTAAAACCGTCTTGTTAAGCTACTGCGACCTCCACGTCTCTTCCAAGGGGCATTAAAACCGTCTTGTTAAGCTACTGCGACCTCCACCACTTTTCCAAGGGGTATTGATATTGTCTTTTTATTCCACTGTGACCTCCACCATTCTTCCAAGGGGCATTAAAACCGTCTTGTTAAGATACTGCGACCTCCACGTCTCTTCCAAGGGGCATTAAAACCGTCTTGTTAAGCTACTGCGACCTGCACCACTTTTCCAAGGGGCATCAAAACCGTCTTGTTAAGCTACTGCGACCTCCATGTCTTTTCCAAGGGGCATTAAAACTGTTTTGTTAAGCTACTGCGACCTCCACCACTTTTCCAAGGGGCATTGATATTGTCTTTTAATTCCACTGCGACCTCCACCATTCTTCCAAGGGGCATTAAAACCGTCTTGTTAAGCTACTGCGACCTCCACGTCTCTTCCAAGGGGCATTAAAACCGTCTTGTTAAGCTACTGCGTCCTCCACGTCTCTCCCAAGGGGCATTAAAACCATCTTGTTAAGCTACTGCGACCTCCACCACTTTTCCAAGGGGCATTGATATTGTCTTTTTATTCCTCTGCGACCTCCACCATTCTTCCAAGGGACATTAAAACCGTCTTGTTAAGCTACTACGACCTCCACCACTTTTCCAAAGGGCATTAAAACCGTCTTGTTAAGCTACTGCGACCTCCACCACTTTTCCAAGGGGTATTAAAACCGTCTTGTTAAGCTACTGCGATCTCCACGTCTCTTCCAAGGGGCATTAAAACCATCTTGTTAAGCTACTGCGACCTCCACGTCTCTTCCAAGGGGCATTAAACCGTCTTGTTAAGCTATTGCGACCTCCACCACTTTTCCAAGGGGCATTGATATTGTCTTTTTATTCCACTGCTACCTCCACCATTCTTCCAACGGGCATTGCATTTCCTCCTAATTTTAGTCAGCTTTTGCTTTTCAATGCATAGGCGAACACTAAGGGAGACCCACTCCCCAATAATGGGTAGAAGGTTTTAGTATGGTGTAATCCACGTCTGTTTCAAGGGGCATTGCAGTTCCTCATAATTTTTGGAAAGCCTTCCATTCACTGCTTAGGCCAACAGTGCACAGGAGACCCAGTTGCTCCAAGGGGCATTGGAGTGCCTCGAAATTTTTGGTAGGCATTGCACTCACTGCATGCCCTATAACTGTGTAGCCGAACCGCTCCTTTTGGTACAGAAACATATCCTACAAGACATGTGTGGTTGACTGGCCTGATATTGATGTGAATGGTCCCTGTTCCTCCTGCTCTTTCTCCTTTGCCACCACCTCATCCATCATTCATCACCTGAAGCTTTGTTGTAACGCGAGTCATAGAACTGGGATAGTAGCAGGAAAACATCCAGCAATCCTCGGAGGAGGTAGGATATGCGCCAAAACGCTGACCACCTCAAGCCTAGCCGCTACTACATACATGCGCTTGCATTCCAAGAAAACAAAGCAGATGCTAACTTCTATCATAATCATCATGGTCCTCAACTTGGCACTCTCAACTCCCCCGATGGAGAAGCCAGGGCCCACTGGAGGAGTCTGGTTCTCTGGAGGGCTCGTCCAATGCTGCCCTAAAGCAGGCCAGGCTAAGAAAAGTGTGGGGGAAGTTCCCAGGAGAAATAGGGGCGTCTGGGGACCGTTTATGGACACCCGGCCGCCCCCAGGCGGCTGGGGACCGTGTGTGGACTCCCGGCCACGGGGCGGCTGGAGACCGAGTATGGACACCCGGCCGCCCCCTGGCGGCTGGGGACCGAGCGAGGACACTCGGCCGCCGGGCGGCTGGGGACTGAGTATGGATACCTCGCCGCCGAAGCAGCCATGAGGTAGTGGCCAGCTTCGGCCTCCTCCAAACTAAAAGTCCCCATTTCAAGTGCAAGCTAGCAGTATGGTATTGCAGCCTGGGGGTGGGTGGGTGGCAGGTTGCACACTTACGCTTGCATTCCAAGAAAACAAAGCAGATGCTAACTTCTGTCATCATCATCATGCTCCTCACCTTGGCACCTTGGCACTCTCAACTCCCCTGATGGAGAAGCCAGGGCACACCGGAGGAGTCTGGTTCTCTGGTGGGCTCGTCCAATGCTGCCCTAAAGCAGGCCAGGCTAAGAAAAGTGTGGGGGAAGTTCCCAGGAGAAATAGGGGCGGCTGGGGACCGTTTATGGACACTCGGCCGCCCCCAGGTGGCTGGAGACGCTGTGTGGACACCCGGCCGCGGGGCGGCTGGGGACCGAGTATGGACACCCAGCCGCCCCCTGGTGGCTGGGGACCGAGCGTGAATTCCCGGCCGCCGGGCGGCTGGGGACTGAGTATGGATACCTCGCTGCCGAAGCAGCCATGAGGTAGTGGCCAGCTTCGGCCTCCTCCAAACTAAAAGGCCCCATTTCAAGTGCAAGCTAGCAATATGGTATTGCAGCCTAGGGGTGGGTGGCAGGCTGCATACTTGCGCTTGCATTACAAGGAATGGGGGAGGTACAATTGAACACTGCCCTGGGACAAGGACTTGCACGGGGATAGTTGCAAGTCTGCATCTTCTGATGCGGCAAGGATTACTTCTGATGGCCACACTTTTAGGCAGTGACCTGGGTATCAGAGATGCTTCCAGGGGTCTTCCCCATGCTGTTCCCATGTCTTTTCAGCACTGTATGCATGTGTCACACAGCACATGGCCAGATAAGATTGTAAAATGTTAAAATGACATTTCCCGGTGAATGCATTTGTCACGGTTGAAAGCAATACAAAAGTGCAAAAACGCATAAAAAATGCTACTTGTGAACATAGCCCAAGGTGTGGAGGAGTATTTTTTTTTTTGGCTATTTATTTTACCTTATACACAAGTCTTTACCCTGGAAAGGAAGTTCCTTAACATATTTCACAGGAAAACCGTTTCAGTTTCGTTTTTGAACGTTTTATTGTGAGCCCGTAAAAGTGGCTTAATACCTCTGACCACGTTGTTGACAGCAGTGACCTGGGGGTCAGAAATGCTTCCTGGGGTGATGCCCATGCTGTCCCCATGTCTTTTGAGCACTGTCACTATCATTTTGGGCACTTTTTATGCTTTCTACAGACTGCCGGGGGTGCCGCCACAAAAATGCTCGGGTCTCCCATAGACTAACATTGGGCTCTTTGCTCGGGTCGAGCACCCGAGTATCACGTGCTCGCTCAACACTAATTGAAACGCCTCAATATCTTGCCGATTGTCTAGTATGAGCTCTCAGTCCAATATAATGGTCCAAGCCTCTTTTTCTGCTTTAAAAGCGTTTGTCCCATCTGGGACATTTATAGTGTATCGACTGGCCCCAGGCAGGTGTGTCAGGATTTGTGAGCTGGCTACTTGTACGATGCTCTCTCCAGGGGCGGACGCAGAAAGGAGAGAAAAAGCAGCTTATGCGCCCTTTACAGTCCAATAGTTCATGCACTATTCTACCTTATAAATGGGCCCCAAGATGCACCAATGGTATGTGCACCCCTGGCTTTCTCTATTCATTTCTAAGGGAACTTTAAAAATTGCTGAGCAGGTGAGCTCAGCAGATGCACAGCCACCTCTCCATTCCTGACAGCACGCAGGGGCCCAATATTTCAGATAGATATGGATCCTTAAATTGGACCCTCACCTGTCTAATATTCAAATCACATCTTGCCAATGTGCTATAAATGTCCCAGACAGGACAACTGTTTTAAATTACCAGTACAGAAAATGTGCAAATGACTTAAGAGTCAGTATTGAAGCCATTGCACCCTCTTACAGTACCCCACCCAAGGGTGACACAGTAAGGGTGCAGTCAGATGGCTGTATAAATCAGACCACAATGCTCGGACTGGCCAGTGGCTCTCCCGACCCGAGAGTGGCAGCTGCATAGAAATATATGAAACTCTCGGCCAGTCCGTGCATTGCGGTCCGGTCTCGGTGTTATATACTGCAACTTAGAACTAAGGAATAGGAGGGAAAAGCTGTCCCTGCACTGAGACTCAGCTTAACCCTACGCTGGAATGGGTGCCCTATTCCTTGTGAATAACCCCACCAAAACTCCTGCACTGAACTCAAACGAAGACCTGAAGTAAGGGGAAAGGGGTCCCTAAAATATTTAAGGACTGGGAGCAAAAGCAGGAGACCTCCTACAGAAAAGTTAGTTGGAGAAATGAAGATAAAAGGGAACAAAACTGGTGGAACAAGAAGTCCCAGGAAATCAATTGTCCAAAGCACAAATAACTTAACAAGGCTACTTAGCCAGAGAACAAGCGTAACACTGGTGTCCAGCGGAGAATGGGAGAAAGGTGCTGAGTAATAAAGAGTGAAGAGATCACGTGACCAAGACACCCAGCACTAGAGGAAAAGACTGGAAGCCAGCAAACCACAACAAGATGGCCGATAGTAAAACAACATAGATTCTAACAAGATCTCCCCTTTTACGAGGATCCTCAGGATCCTCTAGGCCGAGCCTTACCAGGAAATCTCCTGTGAAAAGCCTTAATTAGCCTTGAGGCCGAGACGTCCTCGGCCTTCACCCAGGAATTATCCTCGGGGCCGAAACCTCTCCAAGACGCAAGATACTGTAATCTTCCTCTATGCCAACTAGAATACAAAATGCGACAAATCTCAAATTCACCGTCCTCATCAACAGGAGGAACAGTAGGCTTCGCCTGCTTATCAGGCGTGTCCGCCTTCTTAAGTAACGACACATGAAACACAGAATTAATCCTCCAGGACGAGAGAATGCCCAACCTCACCGCTGCCGAGTTGACAATCTGAACCACTTTGAAAGGACCCACAAATTTAGGCCCCAATTTTTTAGAAGGAATTTTCAAACGAAGACTCCTAGAGGACCAAACCATATCCTCAACAGCAAACAAGGACTCATTTCTTTTTTTGTCAAAATACCTTTTTGATCTCCTGTTAGTCTCTTTAAGGTTCAGGCGTACAGTGGTCCAAACCTTCTCCAAATCACCAGAAAAATTGTCCTCCTCCGGAACAGCAGCCCCAACTTTGGAAAATGGACCAAAAGATGGATACCTGCCAGTACAACAAAAAAACGGAGAACAACCAGCCGAGGAAGAAGTATGATTATTAAGGGCAAACTCCGCAAGTGTTAGAAATTTCGACCACATTTCCTGATTGTCTGCCACAAAACATCTCAAAAACTGCTCGACATCCTGGTTCTTCCTTTCAGTCTGTCCATTGGACTCTGGATGATACCCCGATGAGAATGATAAATGAATTTTCAATCTGTCACAAAAAGCGCACCAAAAGCGAGCCACAAACTGTGGTCCTCTATCGGAAACAATGTCCGTGGGAACACCATGGAGCCTGACAATCTCCTTCACAAAAGCCTTAGCAAGAGTCTTGGCGCAAGGTAACTTGTTGAACGGAACCAGATGACACATTTTACTAAACCGGTCTACAACAACCCAGATGACAGAAAAACCCTCCAATAACGGCAGATCGGTGATAAAATCCATGGCAAGGTGCATCCATGGCGAACTAGGAACTTCCAAGGGGCACAGCAACCCCGCAGCCGGAGCGTGAGAGGCCATCGACCTAGCGCACACAGAACACTGACGCACCCACTTGATGACTTCCCTTTGCCACCCTGGCCACCAGAAACTACGACCGATAGACTTCTTAGTTTCTGAAATCCCTGGGTGACCCGCCAACCGAGACTCATGAAATTCAACAAACAACGCTCTCCTCAAGGTTCTAGGCACAAACAATTTACCACACGGAGTGTTAGATGGTGCTGCACTCTGAGCTCCTAGGATGCTAATCTCCAACTCAGAATCCAATGCGGCCACCACCACTCCTCTCTGCAAAATACACTCCTCCCTCTCAGTATTCACTGCTAGAGAGAAACTACGAGACAAAGCGTCAGCCTTAACATTCTTTGTCCTCGGGACAAAGGTTACGGAAAAATTCAACCGGGCAAAAAAAAGTGCCCACCTAGCTTGACGGGCATTCAAACGTTTAGCTGTGTCCAGATAAATCAAATTCTTATGATCAGTGAAAACCTGTATAGGATGTCGAGCCCCCTCCAAAAAATGTCGCCAATGCTCGAACGCAAGTTTAATAGCCAACAACTCACGATTCCCAACATCATAGATGAGCTTTTTTTGAAAAGAAAGCACAGGGATGCACCCCATCCTCACCCTCCTGGGACAGAACTGCCCCTACGCCAATAGATGAGGCATCCACCTCAACCAAAAATGGCTTGGTCTCATCCGTCTGGATAAGAACAGTAGCAGAGCTGAACCTCTCCTTGAGATATTCAAAAGCTTCAATAGCCTCAGTGGACTATTGGACTGTATTAGCACCCTTCTTGGTGAGATCAGTAATGGGTTTAGCAATGACAGAGAAATTCTTTATGAATTTCCTGTAATAATTGGCAAACCCCAAAAACCTCTGTACGGACTTCAAACCCTCAGGCCTCAGCCACTCCAGCACAGCCTGAACTTTCACTGGGTCCATCTCAAAACCATCACAAGAGACTAAGTAACCCAAAAAAACTAATTTTCTGGACAGCAAACTGACACTTCTCCAATTTAGCAAAGAGTGTGTTATCTCTCAGTATCTGAAGAACTTTGCGGACTCTCTGCCAATGAGACTCAAGATCCGATGAATAAATCAAAATGTCATCCAGATAAACAATAACACTCCTACCGATCAAGGGTCTCAGAATGTCATTGATGAAATTTTGAAAAAATGCAGGGGCGTTAGTAAGCCCAAAAGGCATCACCAAACATTCAAAATGACCTTCTGGGGTGTTAAAAGCTGTCTTCCATTCATCTCCGTCCTTCACTCGCAGGAAATTATATGCTCCACGAAGGTCAATCTTAGAAAACCATTTAGCTCCAGTCAATTGGTTTAACAAATCCGGAATAAGTGGTAATGGGTAAGGATTGCCACAGTGATCTTATTAATCTCCCGAAAATCCAGACATGGCCTAAGACCCCCATCCTTCTTTTTGACAAAAAAGAACCCAACCGCCACAGGAGACTTAGAGGATCTTATGTGACCTGCAGCTAAACTAGTCTGAAGGTACTCCTTCAAAGCCTCCATCTCGGGAATTGTCAGATTAAACAACCAACTCTTAGGGAGCTTAGCATCATGGACGAAGTCAATAGCGCAATCGTAATCTCTATGAGGTGGTAAAGCTTTCGACTCCACCTCCGAAAAAAAATACCAAAAATCCTGAATGGGTTCAGGTAACTCCCCCCTTCACAACAGTCGCAATGTGAACATTACAACACTTACCATAACACCCCTGACCCCAGGATCTTATGGAACCAGATGACCAGTCCAGCAAAGGATTATGCACTTTTAACCAGGGCAACCCCAGGACGACCGGGGAAGGCAACTTAGCAAGTATCAGGTGCAGGGAAAGCGATGAGCAAATCTTAACTCTTTCACTCAAGCCTGACAGTAACTGAAACTTGAGTGCTGAGTCGTTCCACCTGACCTCTGCAGACCATCGTCTGAACAGGGTACAATAACTCTCAGCATCAAGAGAACCCTGTTTGAGACGACCGAGCTCTGCCTCAGCTGATGTGACCCGATCAGGATCATCATACTGCAAACCCATGGCATCAAAAAATGCCTCCACAGACCTCAGACAATGATCATCAGGAGACAAGGAAAATGCCCAGATTTGAGGTTCTTTACGCAATAGACACATAATAATCCCTACACGCTGTAGTTCACTCCCACAAGATCTAGGTCTGAGCTGAAAATACAACAAACAAGCATTTTTAAATGAAAAAAATCCTGTCGTTTCCTAAGGAACCTTAGGTTCTTCATCGCGTTCTGCAGGGTATTTATTCACGTACTGCTGAAGACCTGCAACCTCCAGAGTCAATCCTTTCAAGCATTGAGCAAGCTCCTAGATGGTACACATACTGAAGAAAACCCAGGAAGAGGAGAAAAAAAAAACAAAACCTCTTTTATTTATTTATTTATTTTTAAACGGGGCTGGACATACTGTTATGTACTGCAACTTAGAACTAAGGAATAGGAGGGAAAAGCTGTCACTGCACTGAGACTCAGTTTAATCCTATGCTGGAGTGGGTGCCTTATTCCTTGGGAATAGCCCTACCGAAACGCCTGCACTGAACTCAAATTAAGACCTGAATGAAGGGGAAAGGGGTCCCTAAAAGAACTAAGGACTGGGAGCAAAAGCAGGAGACCTCCTAATAGAAACGTTAGTTCCAGAAACGAAGATAAAAGGGAACAAAACTGGTGGAACAAGAAGTCCCAGGAAATCAATTGTCCAAAGCACAAAGAACTTAACCACTTCGCGCCAGAGCCTGTTTTTGCCTTCGTGACCGGGCCAATTTTTTCAATTCTGACCACTGTCACTTTATGAGGTAATTACTCTGGAACTCTTCAACGGATTCCCCTGATTCTGAGACTGTTTTTTCGTGACATATTGTACTTCATGATAGTGGTAAAATTTCTTCGATATCACTTGCGTTTATTTGTGAAAAAATCGGAAATTTGGCGAAAATTTTGAAAATTTTGCAATTTTCAAACTTTGAATTTTCATGCCCTTAAATCAGAGAGATATGTCACACAAAATAGTTAATAAATAACATTTCCCACATGTCTACTTCACATCAGCACAATTTTGGAACCCAAATTTTTTTTTGTTAGGAAGCTATAAGGGTTAAAAGTTGACCAGCGATTTCTCATTTTTACAACAGAATTTACAAAAACATTTTTTTAGGGACCACATCTTATTTGAAGTGACTTTGAGGGGCCTTTATGACAGAAAATACCCAAAAGTGACACCATTCTAAAAACTTCACCCCTCAAGGTGCTCAAAACCACATTCAAGAAGTTTATTAACCCTTCAGGTGCTTCACAGGAATTTTTGGAATGTGGAAGAAAACAATGAACATTTAACTTTTTTTCACAAAACTGCTACTTTAACCTCAAATTTTTAATTTTCACAAGGGCAGTCAGAAAAAATGGACCCCAAAATGTGTTGTTCAATTTCTCCTGAGCACGCTGATACCCCATATGTGGTGCAAAACCACTGTTTGGGCGCACGGCATGTCTTGGAAGGTAAGGAGCGCCATTTGACTTTTGGAATGGAAATTTGACTGGAATCGATAGCGGACGCCATGTTGCATTTGGAGAGCCCCTGAGGTGCCTAAACAGTGGAAACCCCCAACAAGTGACCCCATTTTGGAAACTAGACCCCTCAAGGAACTTATCTAGATGTGTGGTGAGCACCTTGAACCCCCAGGGGCTTCACAGAATTTTATAATGTTGAAGTGTGAAAATAAAAAAACACATTTTTAACACAAAACTGCTACTTTAGCCTCAAATTTTTAATTTTCACAAGGGCAGCCGGAAAAAATGGACCCTAAAATGTGTTGTGCAATTTCTCCTGTGCACGCTGATATCCCATATGTGGTGCAAAACCACTGTTTGGGCGCACGGCATGGCTTGGAAGGTAAGGAGCGCCATTTGACTTTTGGAATGGAAATTTGAGTGGAATCGATAGCGGACGCCATGTTGCATTTGGAGAGCCCCTGAGGTGCCTAAACAGTGGAAACCCCCAACAAGTGACCCCATTTTGGAAACTAGACCCCTCAAGGAACTTATCTAGATGTGTGATGAGCACCTTGAACCCCCAGGGGCTTCACAGAATTTTATAATGTTGAAGTGTGAAAATAAAAAAACACATTTTTAACACAACACTGCTACTTTAGCTTCAAATTTTTAATTTTCACAAGGGCAGCCAGAAAAAATGGACCCCAAAATGTGTTGTGCAATTTCTCCTGAGCACGCTGATACCCCATATGTGGTGCAAAACCACTGTTTGGGCGCACGGCATGGCTTGGAAGGTAAGGAGCGCCATTTGACTTTTGGAATGGAAATGTGACTGGAATCGATAGCGGACGCCATGTTGCATTTAGAGAGCCCCTGAGGTGCCTAAACAGTGGAAACCCCCAACAAGTGACCCCATTTTGGAAACTAGACCCCTCAAGGAACTTATCTAGATGTGTGGTGAGCACCTTGAACCCCCAGGGGCTTCACAGAATTTTATAATGTTGAAGTGTGAAAATAAAAAAAACACATTTTTAACACAAAACTGCTACTTTAGCCTCAAATTTTTCATTTTCACAAGGGCATCCAGAAAAAATGGACCCCAAAATGTGTTGTGCAATTTCTCCTGAGCACGCTGATACCCCATATATGGTGCAAAACCACTGTTTGGGCGCACGGCATGGCTCGGAAGGTAAGGAGCGCCATTTGACTTTTGGAATGGAAATTTGGCTGGAATCGATAGCGGACGCCATGTTGCATTTGGAGAGCCCCTGAGGTGCCTAAACAGAGGAAACCCCCAACAAGTGACCCCATTTTGGAAATGACACCCCTCTGGGAATTCATCTATGGGTTTAGTGACCATTTTAACTCAAAGGATGATTTCCAGAAACAAGCACGCAATGGAAGGTTTAGATTCTGGAGAACCCCCCCTGGAAATTAAGTGAGCTCTACTCGAATGTGTCATTCACTAAATGAACCAAATGTTTGAATGACAAATTGGGATACATTTTTACAGTTTAAAAACGTGGTTCTGTGTGGAAGATTTTAAAGCAGTCAGTGACGCATAAGGCTGGCAATGATGGGCATTGTGGGCAATAGTAGCGGGTATCACGCCTCATTCCTCTCTTAGTACATACACGACATCTTTTCTGGGGGTTCCTTCTTGTTTCCGTTGCTGGAATAAGTGCAATAAAATGTCGCTCAGTGAGTCTTTTCACATCCTCAGATTCTAATGTATGAGCGGGGCTAACACTTTGAAAGACAAGATTTTCAATTACCTTTTCTTGATAATCAAGAAAAGGATCTGAATTTCCTGCTTTTTTGTACAACACAAAAGAATTGTATGTGGCCACCTGAAACAAATAAATAACCAACTTTTTATACCAGGTATAGGACTTTCTTGATACCTGGTATGGCTGTAGAACCTGGTCTGCAAGGTCCACACCCCCCATGTGTTTGTTGTAGTCAATGACTGACACAGGTTTTTGCTTCGGAGTGGTGGATCCTAGTTCTACAATGGCCCTTGTGGCATCTGTGTGGATCAAGCTGAGGACAAAAATATCCCTCTTATCCCTATATTTCAGGGCAAGCAGCTCTCCGTTGCGTACAGCCCCTGACTGCCCCTTTTGGAACTTTTGGTTGACCAATGGCTGTGGAAACCCCTGACGGTTTTTACGAATGGTCCCACAAGCCCCGATGTTGTGTTCAACCAGACTTTTAAATAGGGGTATGCTGGTGTAATAATTGTCCACATATAGATTGTAGCCTTTTTGAAAAAATGGACTTATCAGCTCCCAAACAATTTTTCCAGATGTCCCCAGATAAGTAGAGCATCCTGGTGGGTTTAGTTGGCTATCTTTCCCCTCGTATATGCGAAAAGCGGATGTGTATCTGGTTGAACTTTCGCACATTTTATAGATCTTTATTCCAAACCTTGCCCTTTTAGATGGGATAAATTGCTTGAGGTGCAGTCTTCCTTTGAATTTTACAAGGGACTCATCTATAGAAATATTTTGTGCTGGGGTGTAGAGCCTTAAGAATTTTTCTGACAAATTTTCAATGATGGGTCTAATTTTATATAACCTGTCATGTTCTGGGGCATTTCTATTGTTGTTAAAATGCCAAAACCGCATGAGCATTTCATAACGGGTCCTAGGCATTACGACTGAAAACATAGGGGTGGCTTCAACAGGGTGGTTGGACCAGTAGGATCAAATGCTCGGTTTTTTAACAAGCCCCATGGCAAATGTAAGTCCTAAAAAATTTTTTATTTCCGGGACATTAGTTGGTGTCCATAAATTTGCCCTAGCATAGTAAGATCGGGGATTCTGGCTTATGAATTGGGATGCATATAAATTTGTTTGCACGACAATATGCTCTAGCAAGCTGTCTGTAAAAAACAAATTAAAAAAATGAATTGGTCCAAAATCTTCCACCTCCACATTTATACCAGGAGTGGCGTTGAAATCAGGGCTGAATGGAGCAGCCGAATCCGAAGCCTCCCATCTGGGAAATGCTAGATCATGTGGCAAAGCCCCTTGTACACTGGCGTGCGCCAATTCGCTAGTAGCAGGGACAGCGCTTGTACTGGGCAGTGCTCCCTGATTTGGAGACGTTTCTCCAGTAGCGCTATTTGCCCCTATTGCTGTACTGGTCCTTGGGCTTGAGGATGGACCAGAATCACTGCTCATTTCTGAGCTCTCAGTGTCACCGCTACTAAAGCCCTCAAAATCCATATCTCCATCTGAGATTGCACTGTCATCACTATCAGAACACAGCAGGGCATACACCTCTTCTGCAGTATAAGTCTGACGGGCCATTTTATTTTTATATTTTTTGACTGGACTGAACGGACCGGACTGGACTGACAGGACTAACTGACTGACAGGACTGACTGATCTGACAGGACTGACTGACTGGACAGACTGATCTGACAGGACTGACTGACTGACAGGACTGACTGACAGGACAGACTGATCTGACAGGACTGACTGATCTGACAGGACTGACTGACTGACTGATCTGACAGGACTGACTGAGTGACAGGTGTAACGGGTCTGGGAGGCGGAACCTCTGAGCAACTATACAAGAGGGCGGTCCTTGTAAGGAAGCGGGTGGCTCCCAGGGAAGACGGGCAGGTAGTCACGGCAAGTGACAGGGACAGTCTCTGGGTAGAAGGGCAGGTAGTCACGGCAAGTGACAGGGACAGTCTCTGGGTAGAAGGGCAGGTAGTCACGGCAAGTGACAGGGACAGTCTCTGGGTAGAAGGGCAGGTACTCACGGCAAGTGACAGGGACAGTCTTTGGGTAGAAGGACAGCAGGCAGGTGGCTGGTGAGCGTTCCCAGGTGAGCGGGCGAGAGTCTCTGGATGGGCAGGTGGTCACGGCAAATGACGGCGGAGCCTCCAGGTAGGCTAGCAGAGAGGTAGCAGGTGAGCCATCCCAGGTGAGCAGGCAAGAGTCTCTGGACAGGCAGGTGGTCACGGCAAGTGACGGCGGAGCCTCCAGGTAGGCTAGCAGACAGGTAGCAGGTGAGCGCTCCCAGGTGAGCAGGCAAGAGTCTCTGGACAGGCAGGTGGTCACGGCAAGTGACGGCGGGGCCTCCAGGTAGGCTAGCAGACAGGTAGCAGGTGAGCGCTCCCAGGTGAGCAGGCAAGAGTCTCTGGACAGGCAGGTGGTCACGGCAAGTGACGGCGGAGCCTCCAGGTAGGCTAGCAAACAGGTAGCAGGTGAGCGCTCCCAGGTGAGCAGGCAAGAGTCTTTGGACAGGCAGGTGGTCCATAGACAGACTGACAGGTGTCGGAAGGCAGACCGTCGGACCGCAGGCTTGCAAGCAGGTAAACGGATATCAGGCAGGTATCAAGCAGGAATCTGGCAGGTGACTGGCAGGTAACTGGTAACGGGACCTGAGGGCTGAAGCAGAGTGAAGGCTTTGCAACAACATTGCTCGGGCACCTCCATTTTGGAGGAGGTGCCTTATATATGGTGAGGACTCCTTAGGACGGCGCGCGCGGCCCCTTTAAGAGAGGGGGAGCGCGCGCGCGCCCTAAGCACAGTGGCCGGGAAGCAGCGTGCGCTGCCAGCAGAGCGGGAGGAGGACGCCGGACACGGAGAGGAGAGGTGAGGGGAACAGCGTCCCTGCCTAGCAGGAGGCAGGGACGCCGACGCTACAACAGGACTGACTGATCTGACAGGACTGACTGACTGGACAGACTGATCTGACTGGACTGACTGATCTGACAGGACTGACTGACAGGACAGACTGATCTGACAGGACTGACTGACTGACAGGACTGACTGACTGACAGATCTGACAGATCTGACAGGACTGACAGATCTGACAGGACTGACAGATCTGACAGGACTGACTGATCTGACAGATCTGACAGGACTGACTGATCTGACAGGACTGACTAACCCTAACTCTTACTTTCTTTTTTATTTTATTTTTTTCAATGTTACAGTGGCAAGGCTGACAGCTCTTGTCACACTGTTTCTCCTCTGCTCTCTCACTGAGATCGGAGGAGAAACAGTGTTCTATCAGCCAGATTGCCCGGGAAAGTTTGTTGCTAAAACAAACTTCCCTGGTGATCTCTCTGATTGGCTGGTGTGACGCTGACATCATCGAGACCTGAGCCAATCAGGTCTCGATGATGTCAGAGGTCACAGCACCGGGATCCCTGCTGCTCCTGAGGTATGTGGGGGGGTCCCGATCGCCGACCACCGGCTGTCACTATCTTTTAAATGCCGCGATCGCTATGGATTGCGGCATCTAGAAGATAGGAACAGGTTAACATCATGGGGACCTGATCCAATCAGGTCCCCATGATGCCACATGTCAGAGCTATCGCTCTGAACTGGTACCGCAGCGCTAGCAGGACCCTGGGGGTCCTGAGCGCTGCGGGACCACCCACCGTTTTTAAACGTCGGCGCTGCACAGAGCCCAGCAAGCGCCGACGTTTATGTACAGTGGGCGGTCGGGAACCGGTTAACAAGGCTACTTAGCCAGAGAACAAGCATAACAACACTGATGTCCAGCGGGGAATGGGAGAAAGGTGCTGAGTAATAAAGAGTGAAGAGATCACGTGACTAAGACACCCAGCACCAGAGGAAAAGACTGGAAGCCAGCAAACCACAACAAGATGGCCGATAGTAAAACAACATAGATTCTAACACTCGGTCTGATTTACACAGCCATCTGACTGCGCTCTAACACAGGATCTGGTGTAAACCTGCATAAATTTTATTCTTAATGGGGTACAAAGCTTAATGGTTAGAATGTATGGCAGCTAACTTGGTGCTGACAGTCTATTACCAGGCAGTTTGTCATTTACAACCCTACTTGCAACTGCTGTGCACACATAAGGTGAAGGTCAGTTTCTCTGGTCCCACTTACTAGAAGGGGTGGTGGTTTTTAGTAGCCAGAATACACAGCAAGGCTCTGTAAGGGGGTTGGGATTACTTGGCCAGGATAGACAGGGACTTTTCAGCACTAAATGCTGGCAGGTCCACGAGCTCCTCATTGATTACTGCTGCCACAGGCAATATGCACTCTCTCACACGACACACTCTATTCCCAGAGCCCCCTATCCCTTAGATATATAGCCTAGCTCCAGGCTAAATATGTCTAAACTTTTTTCCATTGACTCTTGACAATGGATCAGTTAAAAACAAATGAAACTCGACTGGAAAACTGTACTACAAAGTCTATCTTCTATGTCATTAGTGTCTCACGGATCCCCACTATAATGGCTGAGGCTGATCTGCAAAACTGATGATAATAGGACTGGAGACACTAATCTGTTTTAAAAAAGGATGTGTACATGGATCAATAAAACTCTCTGGGTCCGTGTGTTGTCCGAAAAGAAAATGGACTGCACACAAACGTGTCAAACAGATGTGAGAGTACAGACCTTATTTTGTTAGGGCCGAAACAGTGGAAAACCCTTTAAACCTGACACCATGACAAGGTAGACTCATCTAGCAGGGCCCTACTCTACTGTAACCTTTTAAACATTTCTTAGAGTACCCAATACTCTTTTTGGTATATTTTTATTATTTTATTTCTTTTTCTTTAAGGGAATGAGTCACATACATTTTTTAAAATGACCAATAATACACGGGACAAATACCGGCACATTATAGGCAGACCACATATTACCACCACAAAGTGACCGAATGGTACCACATACAAGGAACAAATACCGCCACACCATGACCAGACCACATATTGCCTCCAAATAGTGACCGAATAATACTAAGCACAAGAGACAAATACCACCACACCATGATCAGACCACATATTACTACCACATAGTGACCGAATAGTACGATATACACTACCGTTCAAAAGTTTGGGGTCACCCAGCCAATTTTGTGTTTTCCATGAAAACTCATACTTTTATTTATCAAATGAGTTGCAAAATTATTAGAAAATATAGTTCAGACATTGACAAGGTTAGAAATAATGATTTTTATTAGAAAGAATAATTTTCTCCTTCAAACTTTGCTTTCATCAAAGAATGCTCCCTTTGCAGCAATTCCAGCATTGCAGACCTTTGGCATTCTAGCTGTTAATTTGCTTAGGTAATCTTGAGAAATTTCACCCCATGCTTCCTGAAGCCCCTCCCACAATTCGGATTGGCTTGATGGGCACTTTTTGCGTACCATACTGTCAAGCTGCTTCCACAACAGCTCAATGGGGTTGAGATCTGATGACTGCGCTGGCCACTCCATTACAGATAGAATATCAGCTGCCTGCTTCTTCCCTAAATAGTTCATGCATAATTTGGAGGTGTGCTTTGGGTCATTATACTGTTGTAGGATGAAATGGGCTACAATCAAGCGCTGTCCACAAGGTATGGCATGGCACTGCAAAATGGAGTGATAGCCTTCCTTATTCAAAATCCCATTTACATTGTACAAATCTCCCACTTTACCAGCACCAAAGCAACCCCAGACCATCACATTACCTCCACCATGCTTGACACTCTTCCAGCATCTTTTCAGTTGTTCTGCGTCTCACAAATGTTCTTCTGTGTGATCCAAACACCAAACTTTGATTCGTCTGTCCATAAAACTTTTTTCCAATATTCCTCTGTCCAATGTCTGTGTTCTTTTGCCCATATTAATCTTTTCCTTTTATTAGCCAGTCTCACATATGGCTTTTTCTTTGCCACTTTGCCCTGAAGGCCAGCATCCCGGAGTCGCCTCTTCACTTTAGACATTGACACTGACGTTTTGCATGTACTATTTAATGAAGCTGCCAGTTGAGAAGCTGCCAGTTGAGGAGCTGTGAGACGTCGATTTCTCAAACTAGAGACTCTAATGTACTTGTCTTGTTGCTCAGTTGTGCAGCGGGGCCTCCCACTTCTCTTTCTGCTCTGGTTAGTGCCTGTTTGTGCTCTCCTCTGAAGGGAGTAGTACACACCGTTGTAGGAAATCTTCAGTTTCTTGGCAACTTCTCGCATGGAATAGCCTTCATTTCTAAAAACAAGAATAGACTGTTGAGTTTCAAATGAAAGTTCTCTTTTTCTGGCCATTTTGAGAGTTTCAGAAAACAAACAAATGTAATGCTCCAGATTCTCAACTAGCTCAAAGGGAGGTCAATTTTAAAGCTTCTCAAATCAGCCAAACCGTTTTCAGCTGGGCTAACATACTTGTGCAAGGGTTTTCTAGGGTTTTCTAAACATCCATTAGCCTTCTTACACAGTTAGCAAACACAATGTACCATTAAAACACTGGAGTGGTGGTTGTTCGAAATGGGCCTCTATACAGCTATGTAGATATTGCAATAAAAACAAGACGTTTGCAGCTAGAATAGTCATTTACCACATTAACAATGTATAGAGTGTATTTCTGATTCATTTAATGTTAGCTTCATTGAAAAAATGTGCTTTTCTTTCAAAAATAATGAAATTTCTAAATTACCCAAGACTTTTGAACGGTAGTGTCCAAGGAACAAATACCGCCACATCATGACCAGACCACATATTACCACCGCATTGCCCGAATATAACAATATTGATTATTAATAAAAAAAAAACAACACAATACTAATATTACCATATGTGATATTATACACAGTAGTGTACAGGTAAGACAGGGATCACTGGTGACATTATACACAGGAGCTCTGTACATACTGTATATTCTACAGGTAAACAGGAATCACCAGTGACATTATAAACAGGAGCTTTTTGTATACGACACACAAGGGACAAATTCCATCACACCATGACCAGACCACATATTACTACTACATAGTGACTAAATAATACCATGTATAAGGGAGAAATACCATGACACCATGACCAGACCACATATTACCACCATATAGTGACCGAATAATACCACATACAAGGAACAAATACCACCACACAGTGACCAGACTACATATTTCCACCACATAGTGACCGAATAATACCACACAGAAGGAACAAATACCGCCACATCATGACCAGACCACATATTACCACCACATAGTGACCGAATAATAACACACCCAATGAACAAATACCACCACATCATGACCAGACCACATATTACCACCACATTGCCCGAATACTACAATACTGATTATTAATAAAAAAAAACACAATACTAATATTACCATATGTGACATTATACACAGTAGTGTACAGGTAATACAGGGATCACTGGTGACATTATACACAGGAGCTCTGTATATTCTACAGGTAATACAGGAATCACCAGTGACATTATAAACAGGAGCTTCTTACAAGGTGTATAGTGGATAGGTAATACGGGGATCACCAGTGACACCATACACACGAGTTCTGCATATAGTGTCAGTGTACAGGTAATACAGTGATCACCAGTGACATTATGCACAGGAGCTCTGTATATATTGTCATTGTACAGATAATACAGTGATTACCAATCACATTACGCACAGGAGCTCTGTATATAGTATACAGTGTATAGTGTAAGTGAATAGGTAATACACTGACTCACCAATGATGTCCCTAGTTGAAGTCCTTCATCTTCACTATTCTTCATCTGGCACAGCCTGCCATCACTTCTTCCAGCCAGGACTCATCTCTGCATAAAACAACATCTAGAGCACCACTTTCAGAGCACATTCCCCTCTTTTTCCTCGACTTCTACATTATGTAGCTGAATACAGACATGCACCCACCATTAATATATAAATAGTTATTATTCAACCCAACATTCCAAATATAAGTTTTAATCCACCACTGTGTCCCCACTAATTGTAAATAGCCACTTTCCCCACCCAATATATATACAGTGGTGACCAAAAGTTTTGCATTTTTTTCAAAAGTGTGATTACTTGTGTCTGGTTGTTGTGATGCCATTTTCCTGGTGATGAATTGAAAGTGCATGAAGTTGTCATCATGCAAGACCTTAATTTTAACCAAAATGCTTCCACCCTCAATTCATTATAATTTGCCCCCCCACCCTCAATTAATCATTTGCTGTCCCCCATCCCCCACCCCCAATTCATCATTATTTGCATTCCCCCACCTCAATACATCATTCACTGTCCTCGGTCCCACACGTTCAATTGATCATCAATTGGTCCCCCCCCAAGTCTATTATTAAAAAAAAGGTTTTCATATTTACCTCTCATACGAAACACTGCAGGTGTAGCTCCATTTCTAGTGTCCTGCCAAGTAGCACGCGTACATGCCAGCACGTACGCGATGATGTCATCACGTACGCACCATCACCAACGCATTACAGAAGAGTCGGAGAGAATCCCTTGGAGCTGCACTGCCATTCCATGGAGCTCCAGGAAGTCTCTGTGTGCCGGCACACAATGTTTTATTATACCCTGGGGCACGGTGAGCAGTAGCTCACCGGGCCCCATACAACAGTAAGGACAGTAATGCCCTGATGGCAGCCCTGTTTTCGCGTCCCTGGTAGGGGGAGGAGGGAGCAGCTGGGCCAAGGGTTGATGAGGGGACTGATAAATGCAGGGAAACTAGACTTCCTGTTCCTACATAGAGCGGAGAAAAGAGAATAATTAACTGGGTAGAAAGGCAAAATGAGCAATTGTAAGTACACAGTGCTGTATAATATGATGGTTGCAATATATTAAGAGGATAAAAATTTTGATGGGAATGCTTCTTTAAATGGGAGACCTTACAATAGAGCTGTCCAGTCTCTCAGGTGACAAATACACCCCTTTACTCTTCACTCCCAAGTAATGCTGCAGACAACAGCTCCCAGTAGAGCAGAATCAGGCCTGAGGTCTGTATTTATTTATAGGTGAGGGAATTAGGGGTCTATATTCGTTTAAGGGGTCTGATCTGGTGAAGAGGGCCATATTTTAGTGGACAGGGCAAATGTTCCAATTTTTTGTACTGTGCTCCTTATACTTTGGCAAGTATATATATAAATATGCCGCGGCAAGGATGAATATTTATAGGGATTTTAAGGGCTGACAGCTGTCAGTCGACCAAATAAGTGTCTTTTTGATTATAGCCAGTCTCCAGAACTGAAGAGTGACTCTAAGTTTTGTCACCTCTCCTGTCAGGTCTCGCTTTGCTGTGTGTTGCAAATACTGCTCTTTCGGTGCAGTAGGGACAAGATAATATTCAGGCTAAAGTTACTAAACATTATGGAGAGGAGCAGGAAATAAATAACGAGGTATCGTTCACATAGAGGATCTCATTACTGAGTCCAGTCAGACAAGATTTTGAACAGATTTATTTATCCTGTACTTTCCAGAATGGAATTTTCCATGGAAACAGAGCTATTTGTCAGATGCACAGTGTGACTGACGTCCCCATCTGCTCCTACACCGCTTCCACTAACCAAAAGATTATCTAATATCTATTGCACCAAGCTGTAAGCTTGAAAATCAGAAATTGTCAGCTTGCCATATACCAGCTTTTTATGTGTTCACACACAGCAGATGATCTTGACAAGCAAAGCTGTAGTGTAAAGCAGGTGGGACGGACAGTGCAATAGCCTGAGACCCTTATTCTATAGGAGATGGATTTTGAACTACATCAAACCCAAATAGAGAATGCTATAAAGCCTTATTCACACCTTTTGTCTGTCATCCATGAGCTGTAATATTTTTCACTCTCGGCACAATGACACATTATATTCTATGGGACTGTTCACATGTCACAAAAGAAACTGTAAACTGCCTACTCTGGTCTGATTTGCAGCCCTAACTCGCCCATTCTCAGGAATGGGCTAGCAAAAAAAAGAGCAGCACGTGGATACCATCCAGTATACATCCATGTGCTGTCACTGTCTGGTTGCTAGAAGCTTGAGAATTCTCCATCAGTGTGTTTTTGCATACAAGAAAACAGACATATGGACTGAAGTGGATGAAAACAGATCCAATACACTGATGAAAAGTGAAATACGTGTAAATAAAATCTAAGGTCTGATATTTGGACATATTGCCTGGGCAATTCTACCTCCCAGAATGCTGCAGTGTCAATCACAATCTCCATGGGTACTTTGAAGACAGGCCAAACATGGAGGAGATGTTCTCTTGCAAAAAATTGTGCCAATTCTAATATGAGGCCTTGCATAGCAAAGTTAAGGGAATGCTTCTATATGCCATGCCAAAAACACTTTTCAGGTGTAACCCATGTTGCAGAAATTTCTACTACTGAAAATTGGTTCCATTCATCTAAATGTGGTTGTTTCAGATTAGAGGCATAGCTTGGGGTTCAGCTCAGGGGGACGGGGCGAAACATCTGAGTGGGTCTAACTGGTAATCCTGAGTACAACAACGATGACGCAGCCTAATTGTGAGTAGACAGAACCTCAGCAGATGACCGAGCTGTTACTGGAAAAAAATCTCTTCAAAGACCAAGATCTATGTTACCACCACATAGTGATCATATAGTGGTAGATACAAGTCCTACAGAAAATATAAGA
This sequence comes from Phyllobates terribilis, assembly GCF_046119375.1. Lineage (NCBI taxonomy): Eukaryota > Metazoa > Chordata > Amphibia > Anura > Dendrobatidae > Phyllobates > Phyllobates terribilis. The sequence goes on along the minus strand of NW_027362765.1, from coordinate 217,023,263 downwards.
GATTACAGTACTGTTATAGAGTTATAATGTAGGGATTTAGCTTGTTGGTAGCTTGTAGCATTCACACAGGCACGCAGTTTCTTGTCCAAATAGGAAGGTTTATTAACTCCATAAACTTCCAACAGAAAGTAATAATAAAACAAAAAGTCCATATAGCAGTATGAGAAACATAGCGGTCCATTCAAAGTCTAATACTCGGCCTCTTGCATAGTCTAAGCAACTTCCACAGGTCCTCCACCTTGGATACACAGACCGAAATACCAGAGGTGTTTGCTCCTCTACTCCTAGACAAGGAATGAACAGCTCAGCTACCCTTTTAAACCAGCTGCACCTCCTGGATTGGAAGGTGGGAATGACTAGTTTTGCCCATCTTATCTAATCATTCCTAACAAACCTGGACCCATATAGTGGTCTTATTAACCCTCTCAGTGCCTCCTATCCAGAATTCTGCCAGCTGCTTGTCTACAATACTGACTTACAGCTAATGTTCTTGCTTATGGAGTCGTTCACGTTTCCTGTCTTTTCCATTTGGCCCAGATGGACATGACAACTTCTCCAGCCACGACTCGTCTGCAGAGATTACATCACAGACACATTTGACTTCTCACATTTTCAGCACCGTCCCCATTTATTCCCAACCTGCACAGACTCCTCATCTTGCTGATACCCCAATACTGAGCCGCTGCTGCCGTGTCCCTATTACTGCACCTGCTGTCTGGTACAATAACGGCTCCTTTTAGTGCCCCACATAATAATGTCCACCACTGTCCCCTTACATAGTAATAATGCCTCCTTTGTGCCCTCTAGATGTTAAAATTGCCCACATAGAAAATATTAATGCTTTGTGCAAGGGCATTATTGAGGCATTAACAAGGCATTACTGAGGCATCAGCATTGAGGCATCAATCAATCAACATTGAGGCATCATTGTATCAACATCTATTTTTTTGAGATAAGTTCCTTTTTGTTTATTTGTTATTGGGTTTTTTATAGTTATCTCTATAAGTGACCTGTTCCAGGGTTGATCAGGGCTATCAAGGGAGAGCCGCTGAGGAGCAGGGGCGCCATATCATCAACTTTAACTAGGGTGTCAATCTCTGCTGATAGGCAGGAGATCAGCATTTAGGGTGTTGAATAGGGCTGAAGTAGTCACGGCCTGGATGCTATGTGTAGCCTTTAATCTGGAGGTCTTGCAAATGTTGGAAACTTCTCTCGGATGTTGTTATTAATATGCACATAGTCACTTGTTCTATTTATTTCACTCCATGGTTGGTTTAATATTGTTTTGATACCAAACCCCTATGTACTGACATATTCCTGGTATATATAATCTTTATCAAGGGATTTCTAGGGTCTATTAGGGACAGCCGCTGTTGAGCGGGGGCGCCACTGCCGTCCATATATAGGGTGCCAACCTCCGCTGACAGACAGGAAATAGCTAGGGATTTATAGGGTGAGCGTTTTACATTAGTCACCATTATCTAAATTGTTTACCCTACCTTCCGTTTTAAGGATGTCTCTTCTTGGTATTTACATTAAATCACTATACTATATATTAGGGTACTAATTTGTCTTCACTTGGGATGATATTTGTCCCACTTTTAATAAGAGTAATAAGAATTTTTGCATTTTAGGGTTTATGTTAAACTTGCCATGTGCAAGTGCCCTAGAAAGTAATAATGACTTCTGTGCACATTTGACAGTCACAGTATTCAAACTGCCCCTATAACAATAATGCATCTTAAATGCCAGTCTCCCCTGAATCCCCTAATGTACAGCTCCTCTATACACATTATGATGGACCCACAGTTCCTATATACACAGCATAATGCACCCACAGCTTCTCTATACACATTATGATGTTCCCACAACTCCCCTCTACACAGTATAATGAGCCCACAACTCCCCTATACACAGTATGGTGGGCCCACAGCTCCACTATACACAATATGATGTTCCCACAACTGCCCTCTACACGGTATAATGGGCCCACAGTTTCCCTATACACAGTATGGTGGGCCTACAGCTCCCCTATAGATAGTATAATGGGCCCACAGCTGCGCTATACACAGTATGATGGGCCCCTACACATAGTATGATGTTCCCACTGCTCCCCCAAAACACAATTAATGACCTCCACAGTAACCCTCAGACTGTATAATGGCCCCCACCGCCCTTACATTGGCCCACAAACTGTATAATGACCCCTGCATTAGTCCCTAAAATGTATTAGGGCCCCCATACTGTTTCAGGGTCCCCCACACTATATATGTGGATTCCCCATTGTTTATGATGCCCCCACATCACACCACAAGTTTTAATTTAAAAAAATAGCGCCAAAGCATACACAGAACATCAGAGCCCCAGCGCAATGATGTCACCACGCCAGGCTCTGACGTCGGCACCTTGGCCGTTCTGTAGATCACAGGCTTAAAGCGTCCTGCAGTCAACAGAACCCTGTCTCCCTGCTCTACCCCAGGGCTTAACAGTATCTCTGAGTGCGGGTTCCGGGGCAACTGCCCCTCTGTCCCCCATCCCCGATAGCTACGCTACCATTTCAGATGAATGGGACATTACCCAAACATTCTATAATAAAATCTGCAGCTAATACACAAAATGTGAACATACCTTAAGGCTGACAAAGTAAACTGCAGCCTGCTTGCAAATGCAACCACATTTCAGTGCAGCAAAGTATAAAGAAAGAGAACATTAAATTGGTTCTCCAGTATTGGCTGTTTTCCTTCAGAAACAGCGCCATCCCAGACCATGGTTTGTGTGTAGTATTGCAACATACCTCTGTTCACTTCAATGGGCTGTGTTACAATGCCAGACACGCCCCATGGTCAGGGGAGGCGCTGTTTTTGAAATAAAGCAGTCATATTTGTGTAATCCTTTAAAACCCCTTTAAAGGGTTGTCCTAGATCACAAAACAACATAGCTTTCCCAATTAGACTGATTTGCAATATCGGACACAGTCCATGAACAAGACAGCACTTTTTCTGGGGTGTAAAAAGCAGACTTCTTTCTAATTTCATGCAGCCTCTCTAGCTTTCAGTTCCACAACAATTTATTCTGATTGATTTATTTATGCTCATTTTCTGGGAGGGTCCAACAGGATGCGGATACCGATGAGATCAAGCATTACCCTTATGACCTGTGGTTTTAATGAAAGCTAGAAAGGTTAATAAGCTGGGCTTGGTCTCAACTAAATTCCATAGATAACGCACAGCGTGGACTTTCCAGCTCTAAAGCCCAAGAGAAAGTCATATTAATAATCTAAAGCACAGAATATTGTTCGTCTGTGTTAGGTCTTATACACATGCCCTTTAATGGATCCATCTTGTTCATAGCCATAATAGGGTACATGGAGCCTTACTGTACCTTGGTATGTGTCTTCTTTTTAAACTAATAAGAAAAAACCTATGGTTCCACCCATATTTTGTCCTTCAAGTTATTGGTAAGGTATATCACTTCCAATAATGGTGTTCTAACAGTGATAAATCCCATCTGATATAATAGTAATGATGGCATTTTTACCATATTGGAGTTAATGTGATATGTATGCAGACATACGTTGGTTAGCAGTGCAGAAGGTGGTACAACACAACAAGCTGCATTGAAATCGGAAGAGAAAAAGATAGCCATGAAGGCTTTTCCTTTTTTATACATTTACAGTTGTGCTCAAAAGTTTACATACCCCGGCAGAATTTGTCATTGGTTAAATCTTAATGGTTGTCATTAAGATTTAAAAAGAGAAAACACAGTAGTTTGACAATAAATGGCTTCACCCAACCAATAACCATGAGTGGAGAAAAAGTTTTTTATTATCATTCATATTCTCTGAAACAAGGCCAAGAAAGCAAAAAATCTGCCTGGGTATGTAAAATTTTGAGCACAACTGTATATTATACATACAGTAATCTCACCTATCTGGAGAATTTGTATCCCTAAACCCCAGTCTGCAAGCTGAAGACGCTACATACAACAGGAGACCAAATGGAGAAGGGGTCGTGTATGTGGATGGCTTTATCTATTCAAGTCGATGGGAGTAATAGGTGAGTAAACACTGGTACAATCTGCCTGTCGTAGCCAACATCTGCCTTGTTTTACAAAAAGGGAACCTGTCATGTCCAAAAACGCTATTATCCTGCATATATTGGTTTAATCTTCAGGTTAATAGCGTTCCAAAGCTGCCTGACCACTGCACTGTAAAGTGCCACGCAAGGTGTGGGAAAGACTTAGTGCAACACAAAGGGAAGAGGGAAAGGGAGTCCAGACTCTAGGGAAAGGGGTGAGTGGAGACCTCCTATGCTGATCTAGTATCACCCTGTCTCCACTAACGTCCCTATATTGGCTCTTCACCAATCGCTGCATGCGAACCTCACCCTGTCTTTCCCTGGCATTTGGCCCTGGCTAGGGAAGGGAGGGGGATGAGCGCTAGTCGGTCCCCACTGACCACTAAAGACAACAAGGTGGAACAAACAAGGGATGATAGCTTAGCTTTTAGTTGACTTTAGAGAGATGAACACCCATCCTCATAGCTCCACAGAGGATGAAGTAATGCACTTGCTCCGAGCCTTCACAAAGGGTAATATGAGTATTGCCGGCACCTCCCTCTAGCAGACAGCAGTTATTTATACACCCAGGGTGTAAATTAGCCAGAGGAAAGTAGCTGCTGGGTCCTAGAGAGATAGCCTCTATGAAGGTGTCTGTAATGCCAAACGTAGAGATCTCCTGCAACCAACTGCAGCTAGACTGTCTGTCACCTCTGACACACCCGTGACAGTACCCCCTCCTCTATGAGTGGCCTCCGGACTCTCAGGACTGGGTTTCTCAGGATAAGAGGTGTGGAATGAACGAACCAACCTTGGAGCGTTCACCTCTGATGCTGAAACCCACATCCTCTCCTCTGGACCATAACCCTTCCAATGCACCAAGTATTGTAGAGAACAACATTGGAGACGAGAATCTATAATCCTTGAAATCTGGATCTCCAGATTACCATCAACCATTACTGGGGGCGGTGGAAGAGGTGAGGACTCAAGAGGTTCCACATACTTCTTGAATAAGGACCTGTGGAACACGTTGTGGACCTTAAGGGCCTGAGGAAGTTCAAGACGAAACGCTGCAGGGCTAATGACGGCGGTTATTTTATAGGGACCAATAAATCTAGGTCCCAGCTTCCAAGAGGTAACTTGCAATCTTATATTCCTTGTAGACAACCACACAAAGTCATTTGCATCCAGGTCCGGACCTGGCAAGCGTTTTCTGTCAGCCATACATTTATACCTGTCTCCCATGATCTTTAAAAAACTCAGAACACCCTGCCATACCGAGGAGAGCGACGAAGCAAACCTTTACTCTTCAGGAACTCCCGAAGCTCCTCCCCCACTAAGGGGTAGGTCTCCAAATTCTGATTGACATGCTCGGTCTGTCCATTCGACTGAGGGTGGAAGGCAGAGGAAAAGGACAGCTGCAACCCAAGTTGAAAACAGAATGCCTTCCAGAACTTGGCAACTAACTGGGTCCCCCGATCTGACAGCACATTGGAGGGAACCCTGTGAAACTTCACAATCTCATTTATAAACACTTGAGCAAGTGTCTTGGCATTTGGAAGTGCAGGTAATGCGACAAAGTGAACCATTTTACTGAACCTATCTACAACCACCAAAACCACAGTTTTACCTGCAGAAACCGGTAGGTCAGTAATAAAATCCATGGACAAGTGTGTCCATGGCCTACTTGGGATAGGTAGCGGAAGAAGAGTATCAGATGGATGGGTATGCGAAACCTTAGAATGCGGGCAAATACTACAAGCAGATACTTGTTCAATCACATCCCGATGCAACCCTGGCCACCAAAAACGACGAGAGAGGAGGACCGCGGTTGCCTTACCACCTGGATGCCCAGCAAGCACAAAGTTATGATGTTCCTTAATTACTTTGCGGCGCTGATTAGATGGTACAAATAACCTTCCTGAAGGGCAGGAGGCAGGGGCGTCCCCCTGAGCCTCCAACACCTCACCCTCCAGTTCAGGATACAGTGCCGAAATGACTACCTCTTTCTGTAATATCAGGGCAGGGTTCTCATGGTCACCACCACCTGGGAAGCTCCAGGACAAAGCATCAGCCTTGATATTTTTGTCCCCTGGACAAAAAGTGACAACAAAATTGAACCTAGTATAAAACAGGGACCATCTGGTTTGCCTAGGGTTGAAACGTTTAGCTGACTGGAGATATGACAGATTCTTATGGTCAGTAATAACAGTAATAGGATGGACAGCTCCCTCCAAACAATGTCGCCATTTTTTGAATGCCAGTATGATTGCCAAAAGTTCCCTAATACCCACATCATAATTTCTCTTAGCCGAAGACAATTTTTTAGAAGAAAAGGCACATGGACAACATTTACCAGGGGACGGACCCTGAGACAACACAGCCCCAACCGCGACATCCGACGCATCAACCTCCCCAATAAAGGGTTGGGAAACATCGGGGTGACTGAGTATAGGTGCAGTGGCAAAATGATTCTTTAAAGAAAAAAAATCCGGGAGGGAAGCATCCGACCATTGGAAAAATCAGACCCCCTCTTAGTCATGTCAGTAAGGGGTTTCACAATAACAGAGTAATTTTGGATGAATTTCTGGTAAAAATTAGTACAGCCCAGAAAAAGTTGTAGAGCCTTAAGGTTCTCTGGATGGTCGCAATCAAGGACTGCATGGATCTTCTCCAGATCCATCTGAAAACCCGAAGATGACAACAAGTACCCCAAAAACTGCACCTCCTGAAGAGCAAAAACACATTTTTCCAGTTTGGCATAAAGTTTGTTATCCCTTAATATCTGGAGCACCTGCTTAACATGCCCCCAATGTGTCTCAAAATCAGGTGAGTAAACCAAAATATTGTCCAGGTAGACCACCACAAACCTCCCCACCAAATGATGGAAAATATAATTCATGAAATGCTGGAATACTGCAGGTGCCTTGGTCAAATCGAAAGGCATAACCAGACTCTTGAAATGCCCTTCATGGGTATTGAACGCTGTTTTTCATTCGTCCCCTTCTCTGATTCTAACCAGATTGTAGGCTCCCCTTAAATCCAACTTGGAGAATAACTTAGCTTCTACAATCTGGCTGAATAAATCAGGAATCAAAGGAAGAGGGTATGGATCACGGATGGTAATTTGATTTAATTCCTGGAAATCTAAACAGGGACGTAGATTGCCATCTTTTTTCTTCACAAAGAAGAAACCTGCCGCCACGGGCGAAGATGAGGGTCTGATATGTCCCTTCTCCAGACTTTGCACAATGAAATCCTTCATGGCTTGTCTCTCGGGGCCAGAAAGATTATGCAGTCTGGACTTCGGTAGTTTAGCTCCGGGGATCAGGTCAGGTTAATAGGATAGTCATATGCACGATGAGGAGGCAAATCCTGACACCCCCTCTCAAAAACAATTTCCTCATAACCTGGCAGAAAAGCAGGTAATATTTCCGTAGAGACAGTAGCAAGGGAAATATCTAAACAGTTCTCATGGCAGTAATCTCCTCATTCAATAATCTCCCCGGTTTGCCAATCCACCGACGGATTATGTTTAACAAGCCAAGGAATACCCAAAACAATAGGTGTGGGAAGATTGTCAAGGACATAGCAAGGGATTATTTCACAATGAACTGACCCCACCATCAGTTTTACATTATGTACAATCTAAGTAAATGCTTTCTGTGCAAGTGGTGCTGAGTTGATGGCAAAGATGGAAATAGATTTAGCTAAAGTACAGCAAGCAAGACCATGGGTTTTCACAAACTCAGCATCAACCATGCTAACTCCGGCTCCACTGTCAACAAACACAGAAATTTTCTCAGTTTTGCTGTCTAGCACCACCTCTGCTGTCAGGACAAACCGGGATCTGCAGGTTGGCCACAAATGCACCCTTTTTTTATCCAACTCCAGACTACCAAGAGTTAATTGAGTCTCCTTTTGCTTAGGAATTGAAGGACAGGTCCCAACAAAATGTCCCTTTTCCCACAAAAAAAGCATACGCCTTTTTTTGCGACTCTCCAGGGAAATGTATGATGCAGAGACACCCACTAACTTCATAGGTTCCTCCACCTCCCCCAGTTCTGGTTCCCCTCCAGACCGCTCCCCCCACAAAGGTACACAACCCTGACAAGAAGGCCCCGGAGAAGGTGGTCTCACCCGTCTATCCCGAAGGCGTCTATCATGACGTATGGCCAATGACATGTCAGCCTCCAAGGACTGAGGGGTTTCATATACTGCCAAGGCATCTTTCAACGTTTCAGTAAGACCCTCACAAAATTGACTTCTAAGGGCTGAGTCATTCCATTTGGAGTCCGTTGCCCATCTACAGAATTCAGAACTGTATGTCTCCACTGCCCGATTCCCCTGCTGAAGGCAACGTAGCCTAGACTCGGTCAGGATCATCATAGATGAGGGCCAGAGCCCCGAAAAAAAACCTCCACAGACTGGAGACAAACCGAGTCCTGTGGTAAAGAAAACGCCCACGACTGAGGATCTCCCTGCAGTAGAGAGATCATAAATCCAACCCGTTGCTCCTCATTTCCAGAGGAGTAAGGACGACATTTAAAATACAGTTTTCAGGTCTCCTTGAATACAAAAAACTTGTCCCTACCTCCTGAAAGCCTGTCCGGGAGAGAAACCTTGGGTTCAGGCTGGACAGGCCTACCTGCAGAGACCCCCACATTGGCGACCTGTAGCCGCTGCTGAACCTCACAGCAGAGGTCATTCACCTCCAGAGACAGACTGCGCAGCTGCTCTGCGAGCTCTGCAACTGAAACTATACCGAGGAGAAAAGAAAAAAAAACACCCCCAAAAAACACACACATAAAAAAACCAAAGGGTCAGTTTTATTGTTTTTTTTTTTCCTTTTCAAAATGTGCTCGGCTGGAGATAATATCACTCAAGGTGTGGGAAAGACTTGGTGCAACACAAAGGAAAGAGGGAAAAGGAGCCCAGACTCTAGGGAAAGGGGGGAGTGGAGACCTCCTAAGCTGATCTAGTATCACCCTGTCTCCACTAACGTCCCTATATTGACTTTTCACCAATCGCCCGCGAACCTCGCCCTGTCTTTCCCTGGCGTTTGGCCCTGGCTAAGAAGGGAGGGGGATGAGCGCTAGTCGGTCCCCACTGACCACTAAAGAGAACATGGGGGAACAAACAAGGGAAGATAGCTCAGCTTTTATTTGACTTCAGAAAGATGAACACTTGTCCTCATAGCTCCAGAGAGGATGAAGTAATGCACTAGCTCCGAGCCTTCACAAAGGGTAATATGAGCATTGCCGGCACCTCCCTCTAGCAGACAGCAGGTATTTATACACCCAGGCCAGGGTGTAATTAGTCAGAGAAAGGTAGCTACTGGGTCCTAGAGAGACAGCCTCTAAGAAGGTGTCTATAATGCCAAACCAAGAGATCTCCTGCAACCAACTGCAGGGCAATTGTCTGTCACTTCTGACACACCCGTGACAGAAAGTCCAGCTACCGGGAGGAAATTAATTTTACTCCTCCTGGCAGCTTCCGGCTTTCAGTCCTAGAGAAGCGGCTTCAGTCACTGCTCAGTATATAGGTATCGGTGGCTGTAACCGCTCCCCGGCACCTACTGACAGCTGGCTCTGTACTGATACACTGCTGTGCAAGCTGTCAGTCAGTGCTGGGACATGGTTTTAGCCACCACTAACTGTGTACTGAGCACTAACTGAAGCCACACCAGCTGCACCTCTATGACTGAAAACCAGAGGCTGCCGGGAGGAATAAAATTAATTTCTTCCCCGCAGCGGGATTTTCAGTGCAGTGACTGAACACTATTAACCTGCAGATAAACTCCACATCTGCATATTAATAGAATTATTAGATGTGACAGGTTCCCTTTAAAGGTGCTCAGAGGACAGTCCATTCTCTCATTAGGTAAGATCCAGTGTATATGTAATTGGGAAAACCATTCCGTAATGTAGATATTACCAATAACAGGAATAGCTCTAATGGACATAAGACTGATCTTTCCTGTGATGTCAGACATATAAACTAATATAAACCTCCATCCTCTCAGGTTCATCATGATAACGACACACACTCATGTTTCTGCCTTATGTCCCTTTTACCATTCTTTTAACCTAGTTATCCTCAACTGACATAAGGAAACCGGATCTGCCATAGCTGGCAGTGTTTGCTAGAATATGTGTTCCTTCTACTGTATCTGTAACTTCCTTATGTTCCGTAACAGGTGAAGGCATCATAGACTGTGAGTGGGATGTGCATTTTAGCATGTAATAATACCCCTTTTGTGTTTATATGCTAAAGGAAGAAGGAACTGAAGGAACAATTAACACTATAAGGTTAAAAGTATTGGGACACCTAGACATTAAACCTATAGGAGATTTTATGACATCTTGTTCTAAATCCAAGGCATTAATAAGAAGTTGGTCCTCCTCTCCCCACTTTGCAGGTATAACAGATTCCACTCTTCTGGGAAGCCTTTGTATAAAATTTTGGAGTGTATCTGTGGCAACTTTTGAACATTCATTCATAAAATTATTTGTGAGGACAGCCACTAATGTTGGACGAGAGGGCCTGGCTGTCACGCAAAGTGTGGAAAGACTAAGTGCAACACGAAGAGAAGAGGGGCAGGAAGCCCAAACACTAGGGAAAAGGGGAGTGGAGACCCCTAGACAGATCTAATACCACACTGCCTACCCTACCGTTCCTATACAGGTTCCACACCTATCGCCGAGCAGGACCTTAAACCCTGTATGTCCCTAGAGCTTGGCCCTAGATAGGGAAGGGGAGGGGTGAGCACTGGTCAGGCCCACTACAAACTAAAGACAACAAGGTAGACAGATAAAGGGGATTAACTTAGCTTGAGCAGACACCAGAGGAGTAATGCCAACTGTCCTCCAAGGGCATCAGAGAAGAAGCCAGCGAACAGCTAGTGCTCCAAGCATGCACAAAGGTACATAGAAGTATCACCGGCGATTGCCTGGAGCAAACTGAGGGTTTTTAAGTCCCATGCAAGGGTGTGTCAATCATCAGCAGGAGGGAGGTTGCCGCTGGGTCTTAAAGGAATAAGGATTAAGAAGGTGTCTGCAATGCCAAGCACACTGACCTTCTACAGCTAGATCCAGAGCGATTGTCTATTACACCTGACACACCCGTGACACTGGCTCACAATTGCCATTGTAGTCTATTCCAAAGTTGGGGTTGAAATCATGGCTGTATGTGGCAACTCAAGTTCTTCCTCCAAACTCACTCAACTATGTCTATATGGACCTTGCTTTACTGGGGCACAGTCATGTTGGAGGAGAAAGAGCCTTCTCCAAACTCTTCACCCCAAAGTTGTATGCATAAAATTGTCTAAAATATCTTGGTTTGCTGACATTCACTGATACTTAGGAGCCTCAGCCAACCCCTGAAAAACGGCCATGGAAACCTATGCCATGACACTCCCGGCACACAGTTTTGCGCTGATGTCAATGCCAGAGAAGGTTTAGACTTTACAGTTATTGAGATAGCACAGCGTTGGTGACTTTTATACACTACAAGCCTCAGCATACAACTTTATGTGATCTGCAGCTTCGTGGCTGAGTTGCGGTTGTTCCAAAACTCTTCCACTTTTCAGTAATACCAGTCACTCACAGTTGATTGTGGAATATTTAGGAGGGAAGAAATTTCACAAACGTAATTATTACCATGGTGGCATCCTATCAGAGTACCACACTCCTATTCAGTGAGATCTTTAGAAGGAGCCATTGTTTCAGAAATGATTGTAAAGGCCAACTGTAGGACGAGGGGCTGAATTTTATATACCCGAGGTCATGGGACTGAATGATAAACCTGAATTCAGTGATTAAGACGTATGTAACAATATTTTTATCCATATAGTGTACATGATATTCTGAACAACATATGGACATACACTCTTGGACTACACATTGATATTCGTTTCCCAGGTAAGACGAATGATCCCAAATATTTGTGCCACTTGCTGTTGACCGACTATTTTAGAGCTGCAATTTGGCTTTAAAGAGAAAAAGATATGTTGTATGTAAGTTGTAGTAAAAAATATTGTCATGGTGTGTTCCATCGTTAAAATTATCAGTCATATAAGCCCAAACCATACCACTATTCAATAGCAAAAGAGGAAACAATACCGCCATAATGACCAAATAACTGTCATACAGTGTCCAAATAATGCCAGCAAACTATTCCAGTACAATACCACCATAATGTATCGATTACCTCCATATAATTGTTCTAGTCTATTCTCTGATGCAGCCTGAATATACAGTATGTGTTGGGTACTCTAGGAAGCCCTCACCTTTGAGAAATTTAAGACAACAGGTTTTTGGCCATTTATTGACTGTTTTATCGGATAGCACTCAGACCAATGTTATACCATAGGCAGTGCAGATCTGTGTCTTTTTCTCGTGCCGATTCGGCATGAGAATAAAATCGCAGCATGCTGCGAGTCTCTCCGCAAATTGAATCACGCGCACCCATTCAAGTCTATGGGTGTGTGTAAAACATTGGACTGCACTCGGATGTCATCTGAGTGCAGTACGATTTAAGCGGACACAGGTGATACAGAAGATGAAGAAATTTTATTCTCAGTCTTCTCCACATCTGTAATATGATTCTCTCAGCCAAGAGAATTGGATCACACTAAGGTGGCACTCGGATTAGACTCTGATCAGAGCTCGAGCCGAGTGTCATTAACATAATCCATGAGAGAATCATTGCTAGTATGAGCGAGCCCTTAAAACAATCATCGTGAAAAGTATAGCAATGATAAAGTATATTAGAAAGTTGCACAACATTTCCTTATGACTTAGCTTTATTTACATAAAACCCATTTTAACGTTCTGGTACATCGGTCCAGCCTTGGTCCTGCCTCTTTGATCTTCTGATATAACCTAGAGACAAGATTCTGTACAGCTATTTGATTCTTGTTTACATTACATTAGTAGAGATATCATTGTTACTGCAGTCATTACATGTTGTGTCTTCATTCCTGAACATTCTGTGCTGAAAGTTATTTAATACTATGTTAATAATACATTGTATTATTTATGCAGATTTGTGCATGTATGCCAGAAGCTTAAAGTGGTTATCCTCTACAACATTTTATTTTACAAATTGTGTTTTGTCATGTTGGTCCTAAAATGTAAAAAAAAAAAAAAAAGAATACATACCTACTAGACTTCCCACCGCTCCTCCGCACTACTGTACAGTCGTCATGTTTCCTTCTCTGGCGTGAGATGTCATGTGACCTCTGACTGGCTGCGGCAATGGCTTTCCATCTGGGCGTGCAAAAGAAGTCTCTTAACCCTGTGTTTTGGCTCAAATGGAATGCCACTACTGCAGCTAATCAGTGGCTGCCAATTGTCGGTCCTGCAGCGGTAATAATACAGTTCTCTTGAGCATCGAAGCCTGATTGATGCATCCTGAAATGTTATTTTCCTTGGCAGCGGGCTCCTTGCACTGGTTGTTAAATTTACTGTACTCCAATATACACATTAGTCTCTTTTAGTGGCAATGTTACCCATTTTTAATAAATACATTATTTTTGTTGACCCAAATACCTAACCTTACATTGCATTACCCTTCTTAGTTGCAGTTTTAAATTGTCTCTGCTCTGTCAAACAAATTTTCCATAATCAATAACACAACAATACCTCAGTATATCTTGTTAGAGAAAAATGTTTCTTTCTTCACCTATGAGACACTTCTTCTCCTCCCAGACGTCTGAACCAATTATTCAGTCTCAATCTGTTGATAAAATCCATTTTGAGATAGAAGACGAATTAGCTCACTGAGCTTTCACATTATATGCTGCCCATAAATGTCCATGGAGATTGATGGGAAAAGGAACTGCAAAGCGAGAGAGAAAGATAAAGAAACACACCAGGAAGCTGCTCTTGAAACCTCCAGTAAGTGTTTTATCTCATCCCAGATCTGAATTCACAGCTGCACTGCTCAGTACTGCTGTGTAATGTCTTCCCTTGCTGATTCTGATGGCACCCTACAGAGAGTTAGGGTATGTTCCCACTAAGTTTTTAAAGGAACTGAAAAATGTGTTTTTCAAGCAGAGACATCTTTAGGAAACTCTCCTGTTTTGGGAATTTTTATAGGAATTTTTCTTGTTCTAAAGTAGTGTTGAAGAGTTTTGAAAGATTGTTTTCCTAAAGTTTCCGTGGCAGTGTTTTATTTGGAGAGGTTTCCTTTAAAATTCTCTTCAAAGAAGTGACATGCTAAAAAAAAACTCAGCACAGTATATTTCCAATGGAAATGAATTGGAAGAGTTTTCCAAGAGTTTTTGGAGGAGTTTGGAAAAGACTAAAAAAAACTCATATTAATACACAGTTACTTTTTTTTGAAAACCTGATGCATCTAAAAGATGTTCAAAAATCTGAACATATGAACAGCAAGTTATTTCCCATACAAATTAATAGGGCAATTATTTTGATCCTTATGATGGATGCATTGCGAACATACCCTTAAGGGGCTCAGATTTCCTTTTCTCTGTGTGTTTTGTGTATGAGAGAAAGCTTTGGAGTTGAGCTTAGGAAAAAAGATAATTTCAGATAGAGTCTACAGAAGGTAAAAAATTGTAAAATTTATAAAAGTCAAATAATGGCCAAACATTCTTCTGTGTTACTTTCTAAATGCACATGCAACAGTTTTTAAAAAAGACACCTTATATGACAGATACGTTTTAAATTCAGTCATGTCAATAGAGCATACAGTTTTGACACTGACACGGTTTTTTCACAGTTAACTGGTTCAGTTTTTATAGTGGCAATTTCCATTAACTCTTGATTGTTATAAAGCGTGATCAGATGAGTTGCACTAAATTGCAATGTTATTCCTTGCCATGAAAATTAACTTAATCACAAAAACCCATTTTCACTGAATTTCAGTCCCACCTCAAAATAACCAGCTTACATAATTTCAGGTATCTTCTTGTTATCTCAAGAGAAAGTGTTAACGATCACAAGGCAGCTAATATCACTCTGTTCTGCTGATTGAATTATAACAGCAGACTGGTTGCATTCAAATTGGACTGGTGTTTGAAATCACTTGAAGTCTTCTTCTGTTAATTATGATTACCTCCAAGGAAACATGTGCAGTTATCATTGTTTGCATTAAAATGGCATTACAGGCAAGGACATTGCTGTTTTAAGATTGCCCTTAAATCAACCATTCATCGGATTATCAACAACTACAACTTCAACTTCTGTGAAAGAAAACTTCAGGACACCAAAGAAAGTCCATCAAGTGCCAGGACCATCTCCTAAAGAGGATTCAGCTATGGGATTTGTGTAACACCAGTGCAGAACTTGCTCAGGAATGGCAGCCGGCAGATGTTAGTGCATCTGCATGCACAGTGAGGCAAAGGCTTTTGGATGCTGGTCTGGTGTCAAGAAGGGCAACAAAGAAGCCAAGAGAAACGCCAAAAACAAACTGACATTCTGCAGGAAGTACAGAGATTGGACTAAAGAAGACTAGAGTAAAGTTATTTTCTCTGATGAAGCCCCCTTCAAACTATTTGGGACTTTCGGAAGAATGATTGCTTGAAGAACAAACGGTGAGTGCTACCTTTGTACTGTGTCATGCCAAACGTAAAGCATCATGAGACCATTTGTGTGTGGGGTTGTTTTTCATCCCAAGAGAATGGCCTCACACACAATTTTGCCTAATGGCACTGCAATTAATAAAAATTGGTATCTAAATCTCCAAGAGCAACTTTTCCCAACCATCCAGGAGTAACCCGGTGATGAACAGTGTTTTTCCCAGCATTATGGAGCGCCATGGCACAAGACAAAAGTATTAACTAAGTGGCTTGGCGAACATAACATTGAAATTTTGAATCAGTGCTCAGAAAAATCCGTAGTTCTCAATCCCATTGAAAACCTGTGATCAATTCTTAACCCCTTAATGACCGGGGCATTTTCCGTTTTTGCGTTTTCGTTTTTTGCTTCCCTTGTTCCCAGAGCTATAACTTTTTTTATTTTTTGGTCAATATGGCCATGTGAGGGCTTATTTTTTGCGGGGCGAGTTGTACTTTTGAACGGCATCACTGGTTTTACTATATCGTGTACTGGAAAACGGGAAAAAATTCCAAGTGCGGTGAAATTGCAAAAAAAAGTGCAATTCCACAGTTGTTGTTTTTTTTTACCACGTTCATTGAATGCTAAAACTGACCTGCCATTATTATTCTCCAGGTCATTATTAGTTCATAGACACCACACATGTATAGGTTCTTTTTTTATTTAAGCGGTGAAAAAAAAATCCAAAGTTTGCTTTAAAAAAAAATGGTGCCATTTTCCCGTAGCATCTCCATTTTTCGTGATCTGGGGCCGGCTGAGGGCTTATTTTTTTGTGCGACGAGCTGATGTTTTTATTGATACCATTTTGGGGTAGATCCGATGTTTTTATCGCCCGTTATTGCATTTTATTGCAATGTTGTGGCGACAAAAAAACGTAATTCTGGCATTTAGAATTTTTTTCTCGTTACACCGTTTACCGATCGGATTAATTCTTTTTTTATATTGATAGATAGGGTGATTCTGAACGTGGCGATACCAAATATGTGTATGTGTTTTTTTTTTATTGTTTTATTTTGAATGGGGCGAAAGGGGGGTGATTTAAACTTTTATATTTTTTTTATATATGTAAAAACATTTTTTTACACTTTTTGCTTGCTTCAATAGTCTCCATGCGAGACTAGAAGGTGCAGTTGTCAGATTGGCTCTGCTAAATACAGGCGATGAGCAGATCGCCTGTATGTAGCAGATTTGCTCACTTGCTATGAGCCTGACCACTGTGCGGCACTCATAGCAATCTAGACATGACAACCACAGGGGTCTCCTGCAGACCTTGGGTTGTCATTCCGACCCATCGGTGACCCTCGATCATGTGTCGGGGTTACCGATGGGCGGGGTAAGTGACGCGCTTCTGGCACGGCGCTGTTAAATGACGCTGTCAGAGATTGACAGCGCCATTTAACTAGTTAACAGCCATGGGTGGATCGCTATTCCACCCGCGGCTGTTGCGGGCACATGTCAGCTTTATAAATCAGCTGTCATGTGGCCGATTCAGTGCGGGCTCAGTGCCGAAGTCCCCGCTGAACCGGGGATTACGACGTGGTGCGTACTATTATGTACAACGTTCTAAAGGGGTTAAAAAGTGGGTGGACAACCAAAAAAACAGAAAATATAATAATGTCCAAATGCTGATTAGGCAAGAATGGGTTGTAATCAGTCAGGATTTGATCTAGGAGCTGATGTCCAGCATGCCAAGGCGAATTGCTGAAGTCTTGAATAATAAGGGTCAACACTATAAATATTGAGGCTTTGATCTATTTGTCAAAAGTTTAAAAAACTATGAAATGCTTATAATTGTATTTCAGGAACCATAGAAATATCTGACTAATGGAGCTAAAAACAGCAAACTTTTTGAAAACCAAAATTTGTTTCAGTCTCAAAACTTTTGACCATGACTATGCAATACAGTTAAAGTTGGTGCTGTGTGTGTTAAAGGTGCCACAGCTTCTGTCCTAGCAATATATCATTAATATCTATTAGTATATAACCTCTTTTTATCCTATAAACTGAATTCTTGGTATTCCAGTAGGTGCACTGCCAAGGATTTGGGTTACCCAGTGACTCACTGGGGGAGGTAACCTAAACTGCTAGTGTGGCACCCCAGGGGTCTGGTTTCCACAGTAACAGCAATGTTATGTCTGAGAGCAGGTGGGAGGTCTCTTGGTCAGGGATCCTGTGCATGCCACACCTCCTGCCCAGTCCTGGGAGGGGAAGAACTTCCCCTATATAAACCTAGGGCTGAGGCAGGGTTAGAGAGTAGAGAAGAAGTAGAGACAGAGAAGAGAAGCAGATCTAGGAAAAAGAACATCAGGAGCTCTGTGGGAGCAGTGCTATAAGGAGTCAGGGGCTGGCAGCTGCAGAGCTCGCCCTGACTGAGAAGCTATCACCGGACCCGGAGTCCGAGGCTGTGGGGACTAATCTTTACCCAGCAGCAGAAACCGCCCGGCAGGGGATTTCAGGTCCTCTGGCCAAGAAACCCGAAGGCACGGTCACACGCGTGGGACCAGCACCGCCGTCGTGGAGCGGACGCCACTAGAAGGCCCCGAGTCACCGGCCATACGGGTGAGCACCACATGGTACACTCAGGGACGTGGGCTACTTATACCCGCCTCTAGCAAGGTAGCCAGAAGAGTACAGTCAGTTTGGGAGGCCTACAACTCCGCCTGGCCAGGGGAGATCCCATCTGCTCAAGGACTGACCAGGCCCCGATCGCTAGCCAG
This sequence comes from Phyllobates terribilis, assembly GCF_046119375.1. Lineage (NCBI taxonomy): Eukaryota > Metazoa > Chordata > Amphibia > Anura > Dendrobatidae > Phyllobates > Phyllobates terribilis. Next base: position 217,004,909 of record NW_027362765.1, on the reverse strand, counting down.
TACTCCGGGAGGGTCTATCTTTATCACCAGTAAAGACCCTGAATTACACCGCATCGTCTCTGAGTGATTCCTGCTACCCCCATCATCCACGTCGGCTGCCCTGAGGCCATAACCCTCCCGTTGGGGGTGATACTATCACGCTGCACAATCCTACCACCGGCCTCAGCGGTCTGCCCTGCAGCGGCAGCTCCTTCGCTGCATTCAACGGGTGGCGTAGTCGTCCAACATCTACCGCTAATACATCGCCGCTCAGTTTGACTCCCTGGGCACGGACCGGGTCACCGCCACGAGACTACAACCCTCAACAGATCCGGCTCCGGGTAAGCTCCCGTGCGCGCGATGCCGCGTGACGAAGGCCCAGGGGCGCGTCAACATTTGGCGTAGTCGGCAGGATTTCGTGCCCGCAACCACCGGGTACTGCGTGCCTGAAAAAGACTGTTCAAACTTACCAGTGGTGAAGATTCCCGCCATCCGGCGCCATCTTCTGCCTTCTTCCCGCCATCCGCGAAGTTTTCCCGCCATCCGGCGCCATCTTCTGCCTTCTTCCCGCCATCCGTGGAGTTTTCCCGCCGTTGGACGCCATCTTGAAGACGCCGCGCGGGAAGAAGAGGGGCGTGGACTCCGAAAGCGCGCGAGAACTGAAGCCCCGCCTCACGTCCGGACGTTGCGTAAGGTCCTGGAAGGAGCCCAGCAGACGCCGACGTCACAGGAGCGCGACGGAAGGTCCTCAACCCTGACGATCCACTGCGGAGCCGTGGCCTACAGAAGAGGATCATCGCAAGGTAGGCCACGGTCCACTAGGGGGGAGGAAGATGTCGGATACGGAGGAGAGCTTCACTGCCTCAACCCCCGCCAGCGCCACCGCTGCTGCAGTCATGCCTTTCACCATGCCCTATATCCCGGGAGCGGCCTGGCTACCCCAGTACTCAGGGGAGTCACATACCCTGCATGACTTTAGAGAAAAGCTGGATAGCCTCTTCCAGGTGTATCCCCTCACAGAAGAGCAAAAAGTGAGCATCCTGGTGGCCCAATTAACCGGGGCAGCCCAAAGGGAGGTAAAGTCCTGGCCACCTGGGGGAAGGACTGTTGCAGGGATACTAACCCGGCTGAGGGACACCTTTGATACCCGCACCTCAGCCGAGATCAAGCTTAGATTCTACGGGTGCAAGCAGCGAGCACACGAGAGTATAAGGGACTATGCCCTGAACCTACAAGAGGCCCTGAGAGCCATTAAGCAGACCGACCCTGACGGCGTGGGAGACGAAGACAGGCTGTTGACTGAACAATTTATAGAGGGTCTATATTGCAATGCCCACCGAACCCAGTTGCGGGCAATGGCCTTACAGGACCCTCATCTGGGATTTGCACAGTTCAAGGACAGAGCCATCCGGGTGCTCCGAGAACCGGCACCAGGTGGCGTTGTGACCCACAGACGCCCCACTACCACTTACCACCAGGAGGCGGCACCCTTGTCGGCAGGGCCTGTGGGAGCTGATGCTCAGGCTTTGAACAATGACCCGGCTCCAGACCTGCACCATCAGGTCCAAGAGCTAGCTAAAAGCGTTGCCGCGCTAACCCGAACTGTGCAGTCTTTACAGGTTTCCACTCCAGGGAAGATCCAGCTGGCATCCGGACCGGAGGACATCCCGTGGCGTCGACCAAGGAGGACCCCACCGGCCAGAGGAAGACCCAGCGACCGATACAACGAGGACGGACAACCCATCTGCCGCCGCTGCAATCAACCCGGACATATGGCAAGGTACTGTCCTTTAAACTGGCACAACCTGGGGTAGAGGGCCAAACCCCAGGAAAAAGATCATCAGGCCCATCGAACTGGCGCGACAAATATGTGGGAGGACGTCCAGTCTTGCCCGTGGTACTGGATGGCATCCCCATGAGTGCCCTACTGGACACCGGGTCACAGGTTACCACTATCCCGTACGTGCTCTTCAAGCAGTACTGGAATGACTCGGATATCACCCGCTACCCTGACGACGACTTGAGTATCATCGCCAGCAATGGTCAGCCCGTGCCACAGATTGGATTTAAAGAGGTGACCATTAAAATCGGTAGAGTCGAATTGGCGGCACAGGGACTGATCATTGTAGACATTGACAAGCGCGAGAGTCACCCAAAGATAACTCTAGGAACTAATGTAATTGAAAATTGTCTTGCAGAGGTGATTTTCCTTTTACAGCAGGTTGCCAAGAACGCCAGCTCCGGCCAGCAGCGAGTGCTCCAGAAAGAGATCCGGGCACTGATGCGACGGCAACAGATAGAACTCTCCGGTGGTGAGATTGGTAGCGTAAGAATGTGTGACCCTTTTCCTATTGCCATGCCCCCAAAAAGTGAAATGATGATTTGGTGCCGGGCAGCTATTGGTCTGAGAGGTAGAGATTACCAGGCAATGGTAGAACCAGTTTACTCAGACAGTAGGCACACCATTTTGACAGCACGGGGGGTGGTCAATGTACGCCATGGGAGGGTGCCCGTTCGCATAATAAATATCGGGAAGAGGGAAGTGTACCTGCCCCGGTATGCCACGCTAGCCAAATTGTATACCATCAATAAAAATTCCATACAGTCCGTAGAACCCTTGCCTCCATCTTCCCCGGAGGAAAGTAACGGCTCTAAGGAAACAATGGAGGACTGGTGTCAGCAACTACATTTGGGTACTGACTCCACTCCCTCACACCAGAGACAGGGAGTCTATCGGGTGGTTCAAGAGTACGAGAGAGTGTTTAGTAAACACCCGTTAGACTTCGGGCGAGTCAAGGGGGTAGAACACCACATCCCCACGGGAGACCATCTTCCCATAAAAGAGAGGTATCGACCCGTACCCCCTGCACACTACCAACACGCCAAGGGGATGCTTAGGGACATGAAGGAGGCTGGGGTGATCAGGGATAGCTGTAGCCCCTGGGCAGCTCCACTAGTCTTAGTCAAAAAGAAAGACAACACCATGAGGATGTGTGTAGATTACCGGAAAATCAACCGTATCACACACAAGGATGCGTACCCCTTACCAAGGATAGAGGAGTCTTTGGCTGCTTTAAGATCTGCTAACTTCTTCTCTACCTTGGATCTCACTAGCGGGTACTGGCAGGTTCCTGTAGCAGAGGCGGACCGGGAGAAGACCGCATTCACCACCCCGATGGGACTTAGCGAGTTTACCTGCATGCTGTTCGGACTCTGTAACGCACCAGGAACCTTTCAACGATTAATGGAGTGCTGTCTGGGCCACAGAAACTTCGAGACGGTCCTGTTGTACCTGGGCGATGTCATCGTATATTCCAAGACTTATGAGGACCACCTGAAACACCTGGCGGAAGTGTTCAAAGCTCTGGCAAACTACGGCCTAAAGGTAAAACCCTCCAAGTGTCACCTCCTAAAACCAAAGGTGCAGTACCTGGGACACGTGGTGAGCGCTGACGGAGTGGCTCCCGACCCTGATAAGATCACCGCAATTAAGGAATGGCCAAGTCCCTCCAGTGTAAAGGAAGTGCGGCAGTTCCTCGGGTTGGTAGGCTATTACCGCAGATTCATCCCCGGTTTCACCAAAAAGGCAGCTCCTATGCAGGACCTCCTGATAGGCCAGTCCCAGAAGGCCAAGAACCAGAAGCCGCCCTTCAAATGGGAGAAGTTAGAAGAAGAGTCCTTCCGCCAGCTGAAGATGGCCCTCACGGGGGATGAAATCCTGGCGTACCCTGATTACAGCCAGCCCTTTATCCTCTACACCGACGCAAGTAACATCGGGCTAGGAGCCGTACTGTCCCAGATCCAGCAGGGGAAAGAACAAGTAATCGCTTACGCCAGTCGAAAACTGCGACCCACCGAAAGAAACCCTGAGAATTACAGCTCATTTAAGCTAGAGTTCCTGGCAGTAGTGTGGGCAGTCACCGAACGCTTTAAGCACTACCTCGCTTCTTCCCGGTTCACCGTGTACACGGATAACAACCCGTTGACACACCTGGACACGGCAAGACTCGGTGCCCTAGAGCAGAGATGGATGGCCCGTCTGTCCAACTACGAGTTCACAATCAAATACCGGGCAGGACGCTCCAATACCAACGCGGACGCCCTGTCCAGGATGCCAAACCTACCGGACGTAGGAGAAGATCCAGAGGGATTGGAAGAAGTCGAACTCCCCGCGTTCCATCGTCATGGGACTATCCAGTATTCCCATCGGGTAAGGAGTAAGCAAGCCGCTACGTTTAACCCCTTGCCTCACTACAACTGGGAGGAAACGCAAGACAGTGACCCTGCCGTCCGACTGGTGAAGGAGATGCTCACTCAGCCAGATGCCCGCCTTGACCCAGACGCTCCGGAGGAAGCCAAACAACTGTGGGCTGAGAAGAGTCGACTGTTCCTTTACAAGGGGAAGTTGTGCCGCAGAATGGTTAACTCCCGGACGCATGAACTAATCTGGCAAGTAGTGGTGCCACGAAGAGACGCAGCCATGGTGATGGAGGCATACCACGACGGGGCTGGACACTTCGGATGGAAGAAGCTGGAGTTCCTGCTGCGCGGGCGGTTCCACTGGGTAGGCATGAGGGGAACCATCGAGAGGTGGTGCAGAGACTGTGGCCCGTGCAACCTAAGAAGAAAGGACCGTGCCAGCCAGAAGACCCCCCCTTCAGTCCATTGTCACCAAGCAGCCGTTGGAACTGGTAGCCTTGGATCATGTAAAACTGACCCCAAGCAGAAGTGGCTACGTCTACGCGTTAACCATTGTGGATCATTACTCCCGGTTCTTGGTTGTCGTCCCCGTTAAGGACTTAACAGCTCAAACAGCAGCTAGAGCCTTCCAGCAGCACTTCTGCCATCCACACGGGTACCCGGACCAAGTGCTGACGGACCAGGGACCTGCCTTTGAAGCGGAGGTCTTCCAGGAATTCTGCAATCTGTATGGCTGCCGGAAGATAAGGACGACACCCTATCATCCGCAAACTAATGGACTTTGTGAGAAAATGAACCAGGTGGTAATGGATCTTCTGAAAACGTTGCCCCTGGAAGAACGCAGTCTGTGGCCTGAGAAGCTGCCCGACCTGGTGGACCTATATAACTACATCCCTGTAGGTTCCACCAGCTGTACCCCGGCTTACCTAATGAGGGCAAGGCCTGGTAAGCTACCTGTTGACCTGGAGATGGGAGTCCTGACACCAGAGGACACTTCACCGGAAGCAGACTGGGACACAGAGAGGCAGCAGCAGTACCGGAAAGTACAGGAGAGCGTGGAGCGAAGTCTCTGTCTCGCTAGGGAAAGACAAGAGAAAAATTACAACCAGTATGCTCCCGCTGTTCCCCTGGTACCCGGAGAGCAGGTCTTGAAGAGGAAGAGACGGCTCCACAAGTTGGACGACCAGTGGGAGAAGGACCCGTACACCGTACTGCCCTCAAGCCACGACAACCCAAAGGTTTGTACCATCAGTAAAGACGGAGGGGAAACCACAGCCATTGTATCCCGGGATCACCTGAAGAAGTGTCCCGAACAGCTACGGAACCCAGAAGGAGAGCAAGAAGACCCTCGACCCGTAGAGGAAAGGGAAGATATGGTTAGTACTGTGCTCGGAGACTTCCCTCGATCCTGGACTCAAGTCAATGGTGCAGTTGTGGTACCCGTCCTCACGTTCCTCCAACCAGCATCCCAAGTGCCTACGGAGCAACAGGTAGAGCTGGAAGAGCAGCCGGTCCAGGAGGCAGCAGACTCCACACAAGCAGAACAGGAGGATCAACCCTCTGCTCATAGTGAGCCTGCCGTACCCCTAGTGAGCCAAAGAGCCCGTAGACAGCTGCCCAGTTTACCCTTGACAGCTCCTACACCCTGTAGTTCAGGGCCAGACAGTCAACTCCGTAGGTCCACTAGGGCCACTAGAGGCCAGTTACCCGCACGTTGGAGGATTTGAAGTGTTTAAATTGTTTTATTTGTGGTCACCTGTCTGTTACTTGTAAATAATTATGTGTTTCTAGTTATTTTTAGGAGTCCTTGGTGGATTTACCGGGAATCCTTGTACAATTGGTTGGAGCGTAACCCAGGAATGGACTAAAAGACTGTTAAGGACTCGGGGCAGGACAGACCCCTACCTGGTTACGTCTCCCTGTTTTGGTGAAATGGACACCTTTGTTTTCTTCAAAGACTGCACCCGGTTGCGGACACGCCGTAACCATCTTTATGTGTTTTTCTTATTGTATTATTATTGTTTATACCTTGTTATGTTTTTCTAAAAATATGTTTAGTCCCGGAGTACTAAATTTCACTAGGGGGGAATGTGGCACCCCAGGGGTCTGGTTTCCACAGTAACAGCAATGTTATGTCTGAGAGCAGGTGGGAGGTCTCTTGGTCAGGGATCCTGTGCATGCCACACCTCCTGCCCAGTCCTGGGAGGGGAAGAACTTCCCCTATATAAACCTAGGGCTGAGGCAGGGTTAGAGAGTAGAGAAGAAGTAGATACAGAGAAGAGAAGCAGATCTAGGAAAAAGAACATCAGGAGCTCTGTGGGAGCAGTGCTATAAGGAGTCAGGGGCTGGCAGCTGCAGAGCTCGCCCTGACTGAGAAGCTATCACCGGACCCGGAGTCCGAGGCTGTGGGGACTAATCTTTACCCAGCAGCAGAAACCGCCCGGCAGGGGATTTCAGGTCCTCTGGCCAAGAAACCCGAAGGCACGGTCACACGCGTGGGACCAGCACCGCCGTCGTGGAGCGGACGCCACTAGAAGGCCCCGAGTCACCGGCCATACGGGTGAGCACCACACGGTACACTCAGGGACGTGGGCTACTTATACCCGCCTCTAGCAAGGTAGCCAGAAGAGTACAGTCAGTTTGGGAGGCCTACAACTCCGCCTGGCCAGGGGAGATCCCATCTGCTCAAGGACTGACCAGGCCCCGATCGCTAGCCAGTACTCCGGGAGGGTCTATCTTTATCACCAGTAAAGACCCTGAATTACACCGCATCGTCTCTGAGTGATTCCTGCTACCCCCATCATCCACGTCGGCTGCCCTGAGGCCATACCCCTCCCGTTGGGGGTGATACTATCACGCTGCACAATCCTACCACCGGCCTCAGCGGTCTGCCCTGCAGCGGCAGCTCCTTCGCTGCATTCAACGGGTGGCGTAGTCGTCCAACATCTACCGCTAATACATCGCCGCTCAGTTTGACTCCCTGGGCACGGACCGGGTCACCGCCACGAGACTACAACCCTCAACAGATCCGTCTCCGGGTAAGCTCCCGTGCGCGCGATGCCGCGCGACGAAGGCCCAGGGGCGCGTCACTAGCTCTTCTTATATCTTATGTTGTTGGCTAGAAAATGTCCATCAGCAGTAATCATTGGGTTTTAAAAGGAATATGTCACGGTCACGTGAGTTAACATAATTATACTCTTAGTGGTAGATGGTACAGTGTTTTTGACCCATATTCTGCTCTTGCTTATGATTAATAGCTAATTGTGCTTAATAGGCATAAAATTAACTTATACAAGAGCTAGATTCTGATCACCAAAAGTCATCTGGGTGGTGCTTCAGTGGCAAATAGTCATGGTGGTCCTTGCTATTCGCATGCCCACATTGCCTTTATTTGGGTCTTGCTCTGAAGAGCTAGTATTGACATCAAACACCCAGAGGGACGTGATTCAAGGTTTAGTGGGCACTATTAGAGTTAGGCTCCCAGGACCAGTCACCACTGCAGCACCACCCAGATAACAGCGATGTTGAAATTTTCTTTTCTACCTAATAAAAAAAACAAGGGTTTAAAGAGTGACATGGCTAGAACACGGTTCACAAGCGTGATAGCAGCATGCCACTAGTATAACGTTAACTCTGGTGGATGATCCCTTTACTTTTGAAATGTCAAGGCATGCTAGCGAAAATCATTTTTGGATTATGGAGAACTCTAGGATAAATGTTGCATAACATGGTGATAATGCAGATGTCTGGTCATGTTAAGTGTGGATAATTTATCTGCGGTTGAGCAATTGTAAGCACTAACTCACTGTATGTGTGCAAACACTAATGTCCTACTGAGAACAGAAACACATGATTATCCCTCAAGGTCTTCACCTCGTGCATTGTACATGCTGACTTACTTTCATTTAGGCAATGACTTGTGATTCAGTTATTAAAACAAAAGTATTAAAGGGAGTCTGTCACTCCCAAAATACAAATGATACTGAACTTATACAGTTATATAGGGGACTTAGCCCCATAAAACTCATACCAGCAGTATACATTTTATGAAATCAATTCGCAGAACATAAACACACTGACAATGGAGGAGCCCTGCAGCATGCGCACAGTGTGACTGCTGATGCGTTCGCACACTTGACTCCTGTCTGCAGCCACCACTTGCTACATTGGCACAGGAAGTGTAGTCAGTGGTGGCCACAGACAGGAGCCTAGGATGAAAGCTCCACAGCACCCACAGTTTGTGCAGCGTAGTTACTGGGAAGGTCCACTTAACCACCGACACGTGGACAAGTGCTTGTGGCCAGGGACGCTACATTTCCCTGACAACACACTGGGTGAACCTTGTGGAGGCCCCTGGCACAGCACACGTGCTACTGATGTGTAGCACCCTGAGGATTCGGCTGCTACAGGGGTATTGCACCTCAAGCCAGAGGTGTGATATTCCACTCCCGGGTAAGGATGGAGTGTTGAACTGAGCTCAGTTAGCTGCATGCACTACACACATCCCATTTCCGAGGGACAGACCGATGGTACTCCCACTAGAGAAATGTGCAGGTACGACAGTGTCTGTTCCTGGCTGGAGTGGGAGGGGGGTGGAACATCCCAGTAGTGTAGGGGCAGATAGGGGGAGCAGTCTGGGTAATGCTAGGAGCTCATTGGGTGCTGGTCACCTGAGCTCACACATAGAGGGAGTATATAAGGTGGGCACCATCTTAGATCAGGGTCAGTCTGTCAGAGTGTAACCTGAGGAGCAGAGCAGAGAAGCTCAGCCAGAAGGGCTGACAGGGAGTTGTGGTTCCGGCTGGGCCCAGCTCCAAGGCCAAGAGAGAGAGAGGAGTCTGAAGGACCCAGAGAAAACAAGAGGGAACTCCAAGAACCCAAAATTAGATCAGAGGGTGAAGAGTTGGCACCTAGGGTACCGGATCCCAAGCTGGCAGAGAGAAAAGCACACCTTAGCCAGAGACCGGAGGTCGTGGGCAGGATCTGCCACGACCCTCACCACATCCACCAGGAAGGCAGACCAAGTATAGGGTCAGGGAACCCAGAGGAGGTGTACCCACCAAGAGACCCGAGGGAGCCGGACATAGGTGGATCCCTGGTGAGAACGGCCAGAAGAGAGGGAAAGTCAGACAGGAGCTCAGGACCACGCTCCAGAACTGCCTGGGGGTTAGCCGAGTCCAGGACCTGGTGGACGCAGCACGGCTCGGGTGGTCGCTTCAGGCCAGAGTGACCATAAGAACACCCGTAAGTAAAAACCCCTGAACTGCACAGCCCGACTCTGAGTCTTCTTGCTGATTCATCCTGCACCTTCACAACCACCATCCTCTACATCTGACCCCCTGAGGCTATACCCCTCCCGTTGGGGGTTATACTACCAAAGCTGCACACATACCAACAGCCTCAGCGGACCCTGCTGCAGCGGCGGCCTTTTGACCGCAAATCAACGGGTGGCGTAGTCGACACAAAGAACTCTAATAACATCTGTAGGACTGCCACACACTGAGCTTGACACCCTGGGCACGGACCGGGTCACCGCCACTCGGAGACTACAACCCCCATCTGATCCGGCTCCGGGTAATCCCCTAACAGCACTGGCCCAGGGGGCGCGTCAGATGCAGGGGATTGCGGGCCCTAGTTCCATCACGGTTTTCTCCTCCTCCTATATCAGTTCCTTCACCCTCTCCATCTCCTCATCCTCCATCTCCGAATTGTCATCTCGGAGCATGTTGTTCATATCAGTCGCAAGCTGAAAGCGCTGCAGCACTGACTTGGTGAAGTGGCAACAGGCTCTGCCAAAATACACCCACGCAGAGTTGTGGAAAGGTATAACAGACCAGGCAGGTCTGTGGCGCTCGCCACTGAAACTACAACCACGCATGGTCGTGTGTGATAATGGCCGCAACCTGGTGGCAGCTGTGAAGCTTGGCAAGCTCGCAGATGTACCATGCCTGGCACAAGTGTTCAACTTGGTGGTTCAGAGGTTTCTGAAAACCTACCTAGATTTGCCTGATCTACTTGTGAAGGTACGCTGTGTGTGCGCCCATTTCCGCAAGTTAGTCTGACAGTGCTGCAGCAGCACTTGCCACAGCCACGTGCTGGAACTCCACATTACACATGTTGGCAAGGCTTTGTGAGCAGCAGAGGGCAGTAGTTGAATACCAGCTACATCATGCCCGTCGGTATTCCGGTCAGCCTCCGCACATTACCGACAAGTGGGCATGGATGTCTGACATCTGTGAGGTTCTACAAAATTTGGAGGAATCAACCCAGACAGTAAGCGGTAATGATGCCATAACCAGCGTAAACATCCTGCTTCTGTGTCTACTCAAATGCTCGCTGCTCACAAAAAGAGGAAGGTTTGCATGTGGACCAGGTGGAGATGGAGGAAGAAAGTACACAGGGTGATACTACCCAGCCCAGCCTCATCTCATCTTCTCAGTGCAGATTGGGTGATAACAAGGAGAAGGAGGCTGAAGAGGAGGAACAGGAGAAGGTTGCCTGCGGTCCAGAGGGTACTACCCACACCAGCTTCATCACGTCTGTTCAGCATGGATGGGCTGTAGAGGAGGAGGAGCAGAGGGAGAAGGAGGAGATGGAGAGTCGTCCTCCTGGTGGGTATAGGGAAGTCTTGCCTGTTGGGAGTCTGGCGCACATGGCTGACTTTATGTCCCACTACCTTTCCAGTGACCCTTGCGATATACGCATTTTGGCTACCACTGATCACTGGTTGTTCACCCTTCTCGACCCACGTTACAAGGAGAACTTGGGCTATTGAAATGGTGCAATACCGGAAGTCCATAGTCAAAAAATTTGTACAAAAATTCAGATCTGACAACGCTGGTGGCAGAGGTCATAGTTCCTTGGCAAACCAAGGAGGAGAGACGAGGGACACGCACACCAGGTCCAACAGAGGCCAGGGTACACTATAAGAGGTCTGGTACAGTTTTATTAGACTATCCCAGTGCCCTGATCCTGATGCACGAGGTAGCCTGACAAGGATGGAAACATTTTTAAATATGGTGAAGGAGTAGCTAGCTGACCGTACCAGCGTCCTCCATGATTTCTCTGTACCGTACAATTATTGGGTATCCAAGCTGGACACGTGGCATCAACTGGCTCTCTACGCCTTGGAGGTGCTGGTCTGCCCTTCCGCTAGCGGTTTGTCAGAGCAGATTTTTAATGCCGCCGGGGGTTTTATAACTGATAGGCGCATCCGCCTGTCAACTGAAAATGCTGACAGGCTGACTTATCAAAATTAACAAGGCCTGGATTGGCATAGACTTCTCAACCCCACCAGATGACAGCAGTGGAACATAAAGCCAATGCAAAAGTTTATTTTTTTCTGGATGCTCTCAGTGAGAAAAACAAGATAATCTTGTAGTTATGATACCTTTTAATGGCTAACAAAAATAAAATAAATGATGTTACAAGGCAAGCTTTCGAGACATCTTAGGTCTCTTCCTCAGACATGGATATAAAACCCATTTTTTTTTCTGATGTATTCCCATGCACCCCTTCCGACCCAAAAAAGATTTTACGGTTCATGGTTTCTAATTTTTCTTGTGCTCCTCCTCTTCCACCATATCAGCAAGATCATCATGAGACCGCTGCTCCAAAGTTTAAGAGGGTCATCATCATGTAGCCCTCACTCATAATTTATAGAGGGTAAACAGGCAGCCCTCGCTCATAATTTTTAGAGGGTCATCAGACGGCCCTTGCTCATAATTTTTAGACGTTCATCATGCAACCCTTGCATTTAATTTTTCCAGAGTGTGTATGATGTTCTCCTTCATAATTTTTACAGGATGTGTATGAGGCCTACCTCTAGAGTTCTCTTACATATATATATACAGTACAGACCAAAAGTTTGGACACACCTTCTCATTTAAAGATTTTTCTGTATTTTCATGAGTATGAAAATTGTACATTCTGTATTTTCATGACTATGAAAATTGTACATTCACACTGAAGGCATCAAAACTATGAATTAACACATGTGGAATTATATACTAAACAAAAAAGTGTAAAACAACTGAAAATATGTCTTATATTCTAGGTTCTTCAAAGTAGCCACCTTTTGCTTTGATGACTGCTTTGCACACCCTTGGCATTCTCTTGGTGAGCTTCAAGAGGTAGTCACCAAAAATGGGCTTCCAACAATCTTGAAGGAGTTCCCAGAGATGCTTAGCACTTGTTGGCCCTTTTGCCTTCACTCTGCGGTCCAGCTCACCCCAAACCATCTCGATTGGGTTCAGGTCTGGTGACTGTGGAGGCCAGGTCATCTGGCGTAGCACCCCATTACTCTCCTTCTTGGTCAAATAGCCCTTACACAGCCTGGAGGTGTGTTTGGGGTCATTGTCCTGTTGAAAAATAAATGATGATGGTCCAGCAAAGCACCCCCACACCATCGCACCTCCTCCTCCATGCTTCACGGTGGGAACCAGGCATGTAGAGTCCATCTGTTCACCTTTTCTGCGTCACACAAAGACACGGTGGTTGGAACCAAAGATCTCAAATTTGGACTCATCAGACCAAAGCACAGATTCCCACTGGTCTAATGTTCATTCTTTGTGTTCTTTAGCCCAAACAAGTCTCTTCTGCTTGTTACCTGTCCTTAGCAGTGGTTTCCTAGCAGCTATTTTACCATGAAGGCCTGCTGCACAAAGTCTCCTCTTAACAGTTGTTGAAGAGATGTGTCTGCTGCTAGAACTCTGTGTGGTATTGACCTGGTCTCTAATCTGAGCTGCTGTTAACCTGCGATTTCTGGGGCTGGTGACTCGGATAAACTTATCCTCAGAAGCAGAGGTGACTCTTGGTCTTCCTTTACTGGGACGGTCCTCATGTGAGCCAGTTTCTTTGTAGCGCTTGATGGTTTTTGCAACTGTTCTTGGGGACAGTTTCAAAGTTTGCCCAATTTTTCGGACTGACTGACCTTCATTTCTTAAAGTAATGATGGCGACTCTTTTTTCTTTACATAGAATTTGTATTATGGCAAGAAAAAAACAGCTAACAATCTATTCAGTAGGACTATCAGCTGTGTATCCACCTGACTTCTGCACAACACAACTGATGGTCCCAACCCCATTTATAAGGCAAGAAATCCCACTTATTAAACCTGACATGGCACACCTGTGAAGTGAAAACCATTTCCGGTGACTACCTCTTGAAGCTCATCAAGAGAATGCCAAGAGTGTGCAAAGCAGTCATCAAAGCAACAGGTGGCTACTTTAAAGAACCTAGAATATAAGACATATTTTCAGTTGTTTCACACTTTTTTGTTAAGTATATATTTCCACATGTGTTAATTCATAGTTTTGATGCCTTTAGTGTGAATGTACAATTTTCAAAGTCATGAAAATACAGAAAAATCTTTAAATGAGAAGGTGTGTCCAAACTTTTGGTCTGTACTGTATATGCTCAGTGGTAAATGTTTTTCTGCCCTTGTACTTAGTGCATAGGCTTTACCAGTCTCGGAGTCCCCCTCCTTAAAAATGGGAAGAAAATGTTTTCTGAGGCCCTCCTCTACATGTCTTCCAGTGTGTATTTTAGTCCCTCCTTCTAATTTTTGGCAGCTCTTGCACTTAGTGCATAGGTTTTACCAGTCTAGGAGTCCCACTTCTTAAAATTGGGAAAAAAAATGTCTGAAGCCCTCTTCTATGTGTCTTCCAGGGTGTATTGCAGTCCCTCCTTCTAATTTTTGGCAGCCATTGCAGTCTAGGGGTCCCATTACCTAACAATTTTAACAGAATGTGTAGGAGGCCCTCATTTATGTCTAATACACGGTTTATCGGAGTCCCTTTTCCTTCTAATTTTTGGCAGTTCTTTCATTGTCCGCATAGGCTTTGTGAGTTTCAGAGTCCCTCCTTTATAAACAGGATGTTTCTGACCATGTCTCAAACGCCATATGCCCAGATAAGGTATTACAATTTTAAAATTACATTTTACCCGTGACTGCGGGTGCATGTAGTTTTATTTCCCCCTCTATTATGTCGTCTACTTTAGTCATAGGCAATGGGGAAATATGATGAGAGATGGCCTGGCTATTAAAGGGTGGAGGAGGTGTTTTTTTTCTCTTAATTTTGCCTGATATACCAGTCATTATACAGGAAAGAATGTTTACTAACATTTTTTCCTGTAAAATCCATTTTATCTTCGGATTTGTATGTTTTATTGTCAGTCTGTAAAAGTTGAATAATACTCTGACAGCATTGTTCCCAGCAGCGACCGGGAAGTCAGATATGCGTCCAGGTGTCTTCCCCATGCTGTTCCCATTCCATATGAGCGCTGTTTCCAAACATTTCAGCAGTTTTGCTGCATCCCCAGCCCTCCTGTTAGGTTCTTCCGGAAAAATGCTTGCGTTTCTCAGTGACTTCCAATATACTCTTTAATCAAGTCGAGCCCGTTCGAGCGTCTGACTTGCCCAATTTGAATACCAAGCACTAGAGCCATTTAGTGCTCGATCATCACTTATAGATATAGGAACAGAACCGAGCTTACTACATAGATAGCAGAGCAGAACCAAGCTTACTACATAAGAATAGGAATAGAACAAAAGATTACTACTAGTGATGAGCGAGCTTGCTCGGTGCTCGCCCGAGCATCTCACTGCTCGAGATGCTTGGCGCTCACCGAGCATTTCCAGGTTACTCAGGCGGGAGCTCAGGTCCCCTCCCTGCATGTTTGGCGCTCTTTAGAGCGCCAATCAACATGCAGGGATTGCCTGCCACTCACTGTAATGCCGTAGCCATGTTGGTTGTGGGCATTACAGTGATTGGCTGGCCACACAGTGTCATCAGGTCTATATCAGACCTGGCGCCGCCATGCTCTTCACAGTCACTCCGGAATCAGACAGTGTAGGGAGAGGTGCTGCTGCGTCAGGGAGAGATTTGCTTGTGTATTAGGTAGTGTAGGGAGAAAAACCGTACATTACACATATCCATCTTAACAGACAGTCCTTTTGAGGACTAACTAATCCATCTGCAGAGATATCAGGCAGGCAGTGTATATAGGCAGGCAGGCAGGGTATATAGCAGACTACAGTGCATATAGCACAAGAGGCTCCATTCCAATTCTACCTTCTGCTGCTGTTAGACATTTCTATACAAAGGCCCAGGTCTCAGGGGCCAGGAATACTTTTCTTTGGCTCTTAATCCTCATTATTTGCTTAAAAAGCAATCCAGAGAACACCGTTTTTCTGCGCCATTTGCTTGTTGACACTGCAGAATACAGCCAGGTCCTTTCCATATTACAGCGCTAGAAATCCAGCTCTTTAAAACTCTGTTTTCTTCATCACACGGACCACATATACATTGTCAGAAAATACTACCATTTCTGGCCTCCATTAAAAATTTCCTTTAGTGTGTCAGTGAAGCAATTCACAGCAGTTTGCTAATCAAACTACTTACCTACAGGCCAGGTATTCAAAACTCTGTTTTCTCCGTCACACGGATCACATACAGTACAGACCTAAAGTTTGGACACACCTTCTCATTTAAAGATTTTCCTGTATTTTCATGACTATGAAAATTGTACATTCACACTGAAGGCATGAAAACTATGAATTAACACATGTGGAATTATATACTTAACAAAAAAGTGTGAAACAACTGAAAATATGTCTTATATTCTAGGTTCTTCAAAGTAGCCACCTTTTGCTTTGATGACTGCTTTGCACACTCTTGGCATTCTCTTGATGAGCTTCAAGAGGTAGTCACCGGAAATGGGCTTCCAACAATCTTGAAGGAGTTCCCAGAGATGCTTAGCACTTGTTGGCCCTTTTGCCTTCACTCTGCGGTCCAGCTCACCCTAAACCATCTCGATTCGGTTTAGGTCTGGTGACTGTGGAGGCCAGGTCATCTGGCGTAGCACCCCATCACTCTCCTTCTTGGTCAAATAGTCCTTACACAGCCTGGAGGTGTGTTTGGGGTCATTGTCCTGTTGAAAAATAAATGATGGCCCAACTTAACACAAACCGGATGGAATAGCACGCCGCTGTAAGATGCTGTGGTAGCCATGCTGGTTCAGTATGCCTTCAACTTTGAATAAATCCCCAACAGTGTCACCAGCAAAGCATCCCCACACCATCACACCTCCTCCTCCATGCTTCACGGTGGGAACCAGGCATGTAGAGTCCATCCGTTCACTTTTTCTGCGTCGCACAAAGACACGGTGGTTGGAACCAAAGATCTCAAATTTGGACTCATCAGACCAAAGCTCAGATTTCCACTGGTCTTATGTCCATTCCTTGTGTTCTTTAGCCCAAACAAGTCTCTTCTGCTTGTTGCCTGTCCTTAGCAGTGGTTTCCTAGCAGGTATTTTTCCAAGAATGCCTGCTGCACAAAGTCTCCTCTTAACAGTTGTAGAGATGTGTCTGCTGCTAGAACTCTGTGTGTCATTGACCTGGTCTCTAATCTGAGCTGTTGTTAACCTGCGATTTCTGAGGCTGGTGACTCGGATAAACTTATCCTCAGAAGCAGATGTGACTCTTGGTCTTCCTTTCCTGGGGCGGTCCTAATGTGAGCCAGTTTCTTTGTAGCGCTTGATGGTTTTTGCAACTGCACTTGGGACACTTTCAAAGTTTTCCCAATTTTTCGCACTGACTGACCTTCATTTCTTAAAGTAATGATGACCACTTGATTTTTTTTACTTAGCTGCTTTTTTCTTGCCATAATACAAATTCTAGCAGTCTATTCAGTAGGACTATCAGCTGTGTATCCACCAGACTTCTGCACAACACAACTGATGGTCCCAACCCCATTTATAAGGCAAGAAATCACACTTATTAAACTTGACAGGGCACACCTGTGAAGTGAAAACCATTTCCGGTGACTATCTTTAGAAGCTCATCAAGAGAATGCCAAGAGTGTGCAAAGCAGTCATCAAAGCAAAAGGTGGCTACTTTGAAGAACCTAGAATATAAGACATATTTTCAGTTGTTTCACACATTTTTGTTAAGTATATAATCCCACATGTGTTAATTCATAGTTTTGATGCCTTTAGTGTGAATGTACAATTTTCAAAGTCATGAAAATACAGAAAAATCTTTAAATGAGAAGGTGTGTCCAAACTTTTGGTTTGTACTGTATACATTGTCAGAAAATACTGCCATTTCTGGCTTCCATTAAAAATTTCCTTTAGTGTGTCAGTGAAGCAATTCACAGCAGTTTGCTGTTCAAACTACTTACCTACAGGGCAGGTAATTAAAACCCTGTTTTCTCCGTCACACGGATCACATATACGTTGTCAGAAAATACTGCCATTTCTTGTCTCCATTAAAAATTTCCTTTAGTGTGTCAGTGAAGCAATTCACAGCAGTTTGCTGTTCAAACTACTTACCTACAGGCCAGGTATTTAAAACCCTGTTTTCTCCGTCACAGGGATCACATATACGTTGTCAGAAAATACTGCCATTTCTGGCCTCCATTAAAAATTTCTTTCAGTGTGTCAGTGAAGCAATTCACAGCAGCTTGCTGTTCAAACTACTTACCTACAGGCCAGGTATTTAAAACTCTGTTTTCTCCGTCACAGGGATCATATAAACGTTGTCAGAAAATACTGCCATTTCTGGCCTCCATTAAAAATTTCCTTTAGTGTGTCAGTGAAGCAATTCACAGCAGTTTGCTGTTCAAACTACTTACCTACAGGCCAGGTATTTAAAACTCTGTTTTCTCCGTCACACGGATCACATATACGTTGTCAGAAAATACTGCCATTTCTGGCCTCCATTAAAAATTTCTTTCAGTGTGTCAGTGAAGCAATTCACAGCAGTTTGCTGTTCAAACTACTTACCTACAGGCCAGGTATTTAAAACTCTGTTTTCTCCGTCACATGGATGACATATACGTTGTCAGAAAATACTGCCATTTCTTGCCTCCATTAAAAATTTCCTTTAGTGTGTCAGTGAAGCAATTCACAGCAGTTTGCTGTTCAAACTATTTACCTACAGGCCAGGTATTTCAAACCCTGTTTTCTCTGTCACACGGATCACATATACGTTGTCAGAAAATACTGCCATTTCTGGCCTCCATTAAAAATTTCCTTTAGTGTGTCAGTGAAGCAATTCACAGCAGTTTGCTGTTCAAACTACTTACCTACAGGCCAGGTATGAAAAACTCTGTTTTCTCCATCACACGGATCACATATACGTTGTCAGAAAATACTGCCATTTCTGGACTCCATTAAAAATTTCCTTTAGTGTGTCAGTGAAGCAATTCACAGCAGTTTGCTGTTCAAACTACTTACCTACAGGCCAGGTATTTAAAACTCTGTTTTCTCCGTCACACGGATCACATATACATTGTCAGAAAATACTGCCATTTCTGGCCTCCATTAAAAATTTCTTTCAATGTATCAGTGAAGCAATTCACAGCAGTTTGCTGTTCAAACTACTTACCTACAGGCCAGGTATTTAAAAGCCTGTTTTCTCCGTCACAGGGATCATATAAACGTTGTCAGAAAATACTGCCATTTCTGGACTCCATTAAAAATTTCCTTTAGTGTGTCAGTGAAGCAATTCACAGCAGTTTGCTGTTCAAACTACTTACCTACAGGCCAGGTATTTAAAACTCTGTTTTCTCCGTCACACGAATCACATATACGTTGTCAGAAAATACTGCCATTTCTGGCCTTCATTAAAAATTTCTTTCAGTGTGTCAGTGAAGCAATTCACAGCAGTTTGCTGTTCAAACTACTTACCTACAGGCCAGGTATTTAAAACTCTGTTTTCTCCATCACACGGATCACATATACGTTGTCAGAAAATACTGCCATTTCTGGCCTCCATTAAAAATTTCCTTTAGTGTGTCAGTGAAGCAATTCACAGCAGTTTGCTGTTCAAACTACTTACCTACAGGCCAGGTATTTAAAACTCTGTTTTCTCCGTCACACGGATCACATATACGTTGTCAGAAAATACTGCCATTTTTGGCCTCTATTAGAAAATTTCTTTCAGTGTGTCAGTGAAGCAATTCACGGCAGTTTGCTGTTCAAACTACTTACCTACAGGCCAGGTATTTAAAACTCTGTTTTCTCCGTCACACGGATCACATATACATTGTCAGAAAATACTGCCATTTCTGGCCTCCATTAAAAATTTCTTTCAATGTATCAGTGAAGCAATTCACAGCAGTTTGCTGTTCAAACTACTTACCTACAGGCCAGGTATTTAAAAGCCTGTTTTCTCCGTCACAGGGATCATATAAACGTTGTCAGAAAATACTGCCATTTCTGGACTCCATTAAAAATTTCCTTTAGTGTGTCAGTGAAGCAATTCACAGCAGTTTGCTGTTCAAACTACTTACCTACAGGCCAGGTATTTAAAACTCTGTTTTCTCCGTCACACGGATCACATATACGTTGTCAGAAAATACTGCCATTTCTGGCCTTCATTAAAAATTTCTTTCAGTGTGTCAGTGAAGCAATTCACAGCAGTTTGCTGTTCAAACTACTTACCTACAGGCCAGGTATTTAAAACTCTGTTTTCTCCATCACACGGATCACATATACGTTGTCAGAAAATACTGCCATTTCTGGCCTCCATTAAAAATTTCCTTTAGTGTGTCAGTGAAGCAATTCACAGCAGTTTGCTGTTCAAACTACTTACCTACAGGCCAGGTATTTAAAACTCTGTTTTCTCCGTCACACGGATCACATATACGTTGTCAGAAAATACTGCCATTTTTGGCCTCTATTAGAAAATTTCTTTCAGTGTGTCAGTGAAGCAATTCACGGCAGTTTGATGTTCAAACTACTTACCTACAGGCCAGGTATTTAAAACCCTGTTTTCTCCGTCACACGGATCACATATACGTTGTCAGAAAATACTGCCATTTCTGGCTTCCATTAAAAGTTTCCTTTAGTGAGTCAGTGAAGCAATTCACCGCAGTTTGCTGTTCAAACTACTTACATACAGGCCAGGTATTTAAAACTCTGTTTTCTCCATCACGCGGATCACATATACGTTGTCAGAAAATACTGCCATTTCTGGCCTCCATTAAAAATTTACTTTAGTGTGTCAGTGAAGCAATTCACAGCACTTTGCTGTTCAAACTACTTACCTACAGGCCAGGTATTTAAAACTCTGTTTTCTCCCTCACACAGATCACATATAAGTTCGCTTCAAACTCAGTCATTTGTAGTGAGCGTGGAAGATACTATCTTCCATTTAAAATGGGCAAGGCACGTGGCAAGGGACGGGGAACTGGGCGTGATGGTAATGGTGCATGCAGAGGCTGAGGACAAGGCCGTTGGCAAGCTGATATTGTGCAACAACAAACACCAACATCTTCTCGTCTGACCTTCCTGTCCCAATTTCTAGGGGACCGCAGCACACCACTATTGAACACAGAGCAGTGTCAAAAGGTTGTTGGTTGGATAGCGGATAATGCTTCCAGTCACTTAGCGACCACCACCACCCTGTGTTCCACATGGTCAAGTCTCAGTAGCCGTGAGTCTGGACCGCATATTCCTCACCCTGATCCTCCTTCCTCCCACCATGCCGAGTAACCAGAGACAACTGATCCCACACTTGGACACTCTGAAGAGCTGTTCACTTTTCCATTTATAGATTCTGGCCTCTCGCCCGATCCACTTGTAGCGGGGCAAGAGGAGATCGCGTGTAGCAATGCCCAACTATTTGAGGAGCCACGGTCACACGAAGGTGACGGTGGGAAAGTGTCACAAGAGGTGAACGATGATGAGACACAATTGCCAGAAAGTAAGGAGGAGGACCAGGGTGCAGAAGTGGAAGACGAGGTGGTGGATGATATAGTAACTGACCCAACCTGGCAGGAGGACATGCAGAGTGAGGACAGCAGCACAGAGGGGGAGGGAGGCAGAGCACCCCAACAGGCAGGAAGAAGAAGTGTGGTGGCCGCAGACAGAAGGCAGGCAACTGTTCCCCGTAACACCAACACAAAGGAAGTTGCCAGTACAACTGTTAGGTCTTCACGAGTCTGGTTGTTTTGTAAAGACTCTGCCGATAACCCCAAAAAGGCCATTTGCACCACCTGCCAGGCCAGCATCAGCAGGGGTGGCAAAACGACCAGCCTGACCACCACCAGCATGATCAGGCACATGGCAGCAAAGCACCCGACTTTGTGGGCCAAACCCCAGGGTCCAGGAACAGTGTCTGCAGGTGGCACAATTGCTTCTTCCGCTGTTGTGCATGCAAGCCAATCCCCTGTCCATGGTGCATGCGAAGATGCCACCTGCCCTGCACCTGTCGTTGCGCCCTCTCAAGTAGCAGCATCAGGAAGCACGTCCATGTCCTTGTCCCAGCGCAGCGTTCAGTTGTCCATACCCCAGTCCTTGGAACGCAAGCGCAAATATGCAGCCAACGCCCCACAGACCTCACTACTAAATTCTCACATTTCACGACTGCTTGCACTCGAAATGTTGCCTTTTAGGCTCGTGGAGACGGAAGCATTCCGCAACCTGATGGTGGCGGCCGTCTCTCGGTACTCGGTCCCCAGCCGCCACTATTTCTCCCGGTGTGCCGTCCCCGCATTACACAAGCACGTGTCCCAAAACATTAACCATGCCCTCAACAACGAAGTTACCGGGAAAGTCCACCTAACCACGGACACGTGGACAAGTGCTTGTGGGCAGGGACGGTACATCTCGCTGATGGCACACTGGGTTAACATAGTGGAAGCCGGGACCCAGTCGGACCTTGGGACGGAACACGTCTTCCCGACGCCAAGGATTGCGGGCCCTAAGTCAATCAGGGTTGCCCCCGCGGTCTACAGCTCCTGCACCTCATCCTCCTCAGCCTCCTCCTCCTCTTCAGCCTCCATCTCCGAAATGACCACATCAGTCACAAGCTGGAAGCCTGCAGCACTGCCTCGGCCAAGCGGCAACAGGCTATGCTGAAGCTAATATGCTTAGGTGACAAACCCCACAATGCTGAAGAGTTGTGGACAGCTCTGAAAGAGCAGGCAGATCTGTGGCTCACACCGCTGAACCTACAGCCAGGCATGGTCGTGTGTGACAATGGCCGGAACCTGGTGGCGGCTCTGAGGCGAGGCGAGCTCACACACGTACCATGCCTGGCCCATGTGCTTAACCTCATGGTTCAGCGGTTTCTCAAATCCTACCCGGAGCTGCCAGAACTGCTTATTAAAGTACGCTGCCTGTGTGCCCATTTTAGAAAGTCAGCTACTGCTTCCGCCGCCCTTGCAGTGTTTCAGCAGCGTTTGCAGCTTCCGGATCACAGACTGGTGTGTGATGTCCCCACGCATTGGAACTCTACACTGCAGATGTTGGAAAGGATTTTTGAGCAGAAGAGGGCAGTTGTTGAGTACCAGCATCAACAAGGCCTTCGATATTCAGTTCAGACTCCACACATAAGACCTCAGGAGTGGACATGGATGTCAGACATATGTACCATCCTCCAAAACTTTGAGGACTCCACCAAGATGGTGAGCGGCGATGACGCCATAATTAGCGTCACAATCTCACTTCTCTGTCTTCTGAAACGCTCTCTGCTCACAATCAAAAAGGATGCATTGCAGGTGGAGCACGATGAGATGGAGCAAGGAACCATACAGGGTGATTACACACAGCCAAGCCTCATCTCATCCCAACGTGGATTGGGTGACAATCAGGAAGAGGAGAAGGAGGACGAAGGACAGGAGCTAGTTTCATGCACTATAGATGGTACTACCTGCATAGCTGTCATACCGTCTGTTCAGCGTGGATGGCCAGAGGATAGAGAGGAGGAGGAGGAGAGCATGGTCAGTTATCCTCTTGGTGAGGACACGGAAGTCTTGCCTGTTAGCAGTCTGGCACGCATGGCTGAGTTTATGTTACGCTACCTTTCCCATAACCCTCGCGTTCTCAAAATTTTGGGTGACCGTAATTACTGGTTGGTGACACTTCTAGACCCACGCTACAAGAAGAACTTTATATCTCTTATTCCTGAGGCGGACAGATCTACAAAAATGGGGCTGTACCAGAAGGCTCTTGTTGTGGAACTATTAAAAAAATTCCCATCTGAAAACGCTGGTGGCAGAGGGCACACTTCATTGGACAACCAAGGAGAGCAGGCGAGAGAGACACAACTTCAATCCAGCAGAGGCAGGGGAACACTGTCAAAGTTCTGGGACAGTTTTCTCAGACTCTCCCATCGCACAGGCCCTGAGGCGCGGGGTACTCTCGCAAGGAGTGCAAAGTTTGGGATGATGCTGAGGGAGTACCTTGCCGATCGTACCAACGTCCTCCGTGATTCCGCTGTGCCTAATAATTATTGAGTATCCAAGCTGGATACGTGGAATGAACTGGCTCTCTATGCCTTAGAGGTCCTGGCCTGCCCTGCCACCAGCATTTTATCAGAGCGGCTTTTTAGTGCCGCTGGTGGAATTATAACTGATAAGCGCATCCGCCTGTCAACTGGAAATGCTGACAGGCTGACTCTTATAAAAATGAACAAGGGCTGGATTGGGCCAGACTTCTCAACACCACCGAATGATAGCAGAGTAACAAACTCAAATCGAGTGTCTTTTCTTGGGAGGTGTATTCCCATGCACCTTTTAACACCCACACATGGGTATACTTTTCCTGATTTTGTCTATTTGTTCTTGTCCTCCTCCTTCTCCTCATCCTCCACCACCATATCACCAGGATGACCGTGGTCCGTGATGCAACACCCACATAATTTTTTTAAAGGGTGTTCATGATGCCCGTAAAAAAAATTTTTTATACAGTATGTTCATGTATACCCCCAGGGGTAAATGTTTGTCAGGCTATACACTTAGTGCATGGGCATTACAAGTATAGGAGGCCTGCTCCTTTCTAATGAGAACATTTTTTTATGAGGCCCTTCTCCACGTCTCTTCCAATGGGCATTGAAGTGCCTCCAAATTTGCATTCACTGCGTAGGCCAACACTATGGGAGACTCTCTCCTTTCTAATGGAAATTTGTCGTTACTGTGGCCCTGCTCTATGTGTCTTTAAATTCTTAGTGGGGTTTTTCCTAAAATTGGTCAGCCGTTGGACTCACTGCATACCCTATAACAGTATAGCAGACTCTCTCCTTTCTAATGGTAACATGTCGTACCTTGTTACTGTGGCCCTGCTCTATGTGTCTTTAAATTCTTAGTGGGGTTTTTCCTAAAATTGGTCAGCCGTTGGACTCACTGCATACCTTATAACTGTATAGCGGACTCTCTCCTTTCTAAATGGAATTTGTCGTTACTGTGGCCCTACTCTATGTGTCTTTAAATTCTTAGTGGGATTTTTCCCAAATTTTGGCAGCCCTTGCAGTCACAGCATGGGCATTACCACTATAGGAGACCTGCTCCTTTATAATGGGAACATTTTTTTTTACTGAGACCCTGCTCTATGTCTCTTCAAAGGGGTATTGGGTTGCGTCCAAATTTTTGGCAGCCCTTGCAGTCACTGGATACGCAATAACAGTATAGGAGACCCACTTGTTAATAATGGGAACAACAAAGCATAGCCGGCTGATAGCTCTCTAACAATAACGAGGGCCGACTGCTGGCCTTTTAAGAATAGTAAGGGCCGTCTGATGTCCCTATAAAAATAGGCTTTATGACTTTCAGAGTCCCTCCATCATAAATAAAACAGGATGTGTCTGATGATGTGTCACATACCACATTGCCAGATAAGGTTGTAAAATGTTAAAATGACATTTCCCGGTGAATGCATTTGTCTTAACCGGTTCCCGACAGCCCACTGTAGATAAACGTTGGCGCTTGCTGGGCTCTGTGCAGCGCCGACGTTTAAAAACGGTGGGTGGTCCCGCAGCGCTCAGGACCCCCAGGGTCCTGCAAGCGCTACGATTCCGGTGCAGAGCGTTAGCTCTGACAGGGGACAACATCGGGACCTGATTGGATCAGGTCCCAATGATGTTAATCCCTTGCTATGTTCTATATGCCGCGATCTATAGTGATCGCGGCATATAGAAGATAGACAGAGGAGAGGGGGTCGTCTTACTTACCCCTCCGACGACCCCTGATACCTTCCAGGACCTGGCGTTGCTATGGCAGCTGGAGGTCATATGACCGCCTCCAGATCTGCCATATATGGTGTCCTGCCAGGCTCAGCCTGCAGCTGAAGCCTGGCAGGACACACTGACTGTGAAACAGTCAGCAAAGATCTCATGTAATGTAATACATGTCTATTACATTACATGAGATCAGTGATCAGAAAAATAAAAATTAATGTCCCATACAGGGACTAAGTAAAAATGTAAAAAAAAATGTTTTTAAAATGTTAAAAAAAAAATCACAAAATAAATAAAAATAAATAAATAAAATATTAAACCAATAAATCCGTATATTTATGCAAAACCAAAAAAAGTACACATATTTGGTATCGCCGCGTCCGAAACAACCCGATCTATAAAACTGTCACACTAATTAACTCCTTCTGTGCACACCGTAATAAAAATAAATAAAAAACGGAGCAAAAAAATATGCTTTTTCATCATATCGCCAAACAAAAAGTGGAAAAAAATGCGATCAAAAAGCAAAATGGAAATAAAAATGGTACCGCTGAAAACGTCATCTTGTTCCGCAAAAAAAAAGCTGCCATACAGCTCCATCAGCCGAAAAATAAAAAAGTTATAGCGCTCAGAATAAAGCAATGCAAAAAAAATATTTTTTCTATAAAATTGTTTTATTGTGTAAAAGCGCCAAAACATAAAAAAATATACAGTAAGTGTAGTATCGCTGTAAACGTACTGACCCGAAGAATAACGCTGCCTGATCACTTTTACCACACGCAGAACGGCATAAAAAAAACCCTCAAAAAACAATTCCTGAATTGTTGGTTTTTGTTAATTTTACCTCCCAAAAAACGGAATAGAAAGCGATCAAAAAATGTCACGTACCCAAAAATGGTACCAATAAAAATGTCAACTCGTCCCGCAAAAAACAAGCCATCACATGACTCTGTCGGCCGAAATATAGAAAAATTATAGCTCTCAAAATATGGCGATGCAAAAACTAGATTTTGCAAAAAAAAGCGTCTCTTAGTGTGTGACAGCTGTCAGTCCTAAAAACCCGATATAAATCTGGTATCTCTGTAATCGCACCGACCCGAAGAATAAAGTAATCTAATCAGTTATATCACACGAGGAACGGCGTAAAAAATAAATAAAACCAATTCTTCACCTGCTACTGATTTGTTTATTATGTCTCCCAAAGATCGCAGTAAGGCTCTGCTCACATTTATCCTGCGCTCTGCGCTGAGCACTTACACCAGAGTTTCCGTGTAAATCTCTGAAATACGTGAATCAGACCGAACCCATGACGGAAGATTCCCTGTAATGAGGCAGATATAGGCCACTGTGGATGCCGTCTGGCCTGTGATCCCACGGTGTCATTTGTTTTAGGCGTGCATGAAAGTGCGGTTGGCCACAGTTTTGTGCACTTCTGAAAAAAAGGACACCGATAAACAGAGGCCAGACGGAGTCCAGAGTAACTCTGCTGCCTCATTACAGTGAATGGATCCCGCAGGGGTTTCATCTGAATTACATCACGTGGAAATTTAGATGGAAACCCCGATGTAAGTGCTCAGCCTAGAGCGCCGGATAAATGTTACGTAAAATGTTCCCAATAAAAGCTTCAACTCAGTCCTCAAAAAAAGCTAGTCCCCACTCAGGTCCGTCATCTGTTAAAAATATAAGGGACTTCCAAGTTACTGGTAGCAGAAAGGCTCTGGAAAAGCGAAATGGCCCTTGCCCCCCAAAAGAAATTCAGAAAATTTTGTGCTCCCAAATCCAAATGCCTGTTCTACAATAATTTGTTCTCCAGTTGTCAAATAGTACTCCGTCCCCCCCAGATCTCGCCGTATGGCTGAGCAGTATGATACAGCCACATATGGGGTATTGCCACTTTTAGAAGAAATTGTGTGACACCTTTCAGCACCATTTTTACCCATTGCCCTGTGTGAAAATGTAAAATCTGAGGGTAAAACATTTTTTTGTGGTAAAAATATAATTATGCTTTTTTCACTGCCCAATGGTATAAATTAAAAAATTTAAAAATACTTACTACTTCCCTAGATGAATTCCTTGAGAGGTGTAGTTCACAAAATGGGGTCACTTGTGGGGGTTTCTGCTGTTTCGGCATGTCAGCGACTCTTCAAATGTGACATGGTGTCTGCAACCTATCCCAGCCAACATAGCGCTCTTTTCTCTTCCGAACCCTGCCGTACACCAAAGCAGTGGTTTTCCCCCACATATGGGGTATTGGCGTACTCAGGAGAAATTGCACAACAAATTTCATTGTGCAATTTATCCTGTTACCCTTATGATAATGCAAAATTAGGGAATGAAAAACATTTTTTGTGGGAAAAATGCGAAAATGTTATTTTTACGGCTCAATATTATAAACTTCTGTGAAGCAGCTGGGGGTGCAAGGTGCTCACCACACATCTAGATAAGTTCCCTAAGGGGTCTAGTTTCCAAAATGGTGGCACTTGTGGGGGGTTTCCACTGTTTAGGCACATCAGGGGCTCCCCAAATGCACCATGGCGTCCGCCAATTATTCAAACAAATTTTACATTCAAAAAGTCAAATGGCGCTCCTTCCCTTTCAAACCCTACCGTGCGCCCAAACAGTGGTTTGCCTCCACATATGGGGTATCAGCGCGCTCAAGAGAAAATGCACAAAAAACTTGGCGGTCCATTTTTTCCTGGTACCCCTGCGAAAATAAAAAAAATTGGGTCTAAAGTAACATTTTTGTGAAAAAAGTTAAATGTTCATTGTTTTCTTCCACATTCCAAAAATTCCTGTGAAGCACCTGAAGGGTTAATAAAGTTCTTGAATGTGGTTTTGAGCACCTTGAGGGGTGCCGTTTTTAGAATGGTGTCACTTTTGGGTATTTTCTGTCATAAAGACCCCTCAAAGTGACTTCAAATATGATGTGGTCCCTAAAAAAAATGTTTTTGTAAATTTTGTTGGAAAAATGAGAAATCGCTGGTCAACTTTTAACCCTTATAGCTCCCTAACAAAAAAAAAATTTTGGTTCCAAAATTGTGCTGATATAAAGTAGACATGTGGGAAATGTTATTTATTAACTATTTTGTGTGACATATCTCTCTGATTTAAGGGCATGAAAATTCAAAGTTTGAAAATTGCAAAATTTTCAAAATTTTCGCCAAATTTCCGATTTCTTCACAAATAAACGCAAGTGATATTGAAGAAATTTTACCACTATCATGAAGTACAATATGTCACGAAAAAACAGTCTCAGAATCAGGGGGATCCGTTGAAGCGTTCCAGAGTAATTACTTCATAAAGTGACAGTGGTCAGAATTGAAAAAATTGGCCCGGTCACAAAGGCAAAAACAGGCTCTGGTGCGAAGTGGTTAAAAAATAACGTAAAAAAAACAAAACAATAGGATCTTTCTTTAGTATAAAAAACAGCGTCATCAATTTAACCTCAATGTAATCACATTGTTTAGCTCCTGCACCTCCTCCTCCATCTCCGAAATGACCACATCAGTCACAAGCTGACAGCACTGCAGCACTGCCTTGGCCAAGCGGCAACAGGCTGTGCTGAAGATAACATGCTTAATTGACAAACCGCCCAGCGCTACAGAGTTGTTGAAAGCTGTAACATAGCAGCCTGATCTGTGTCTCTCATCGCTGAACATACAGTCAAGCATGGTCGTGTGTGACAATGGGCGGAACCTGGTGACGGAGAAATGACAGCCGGAGTAGATACGGTTTCCCTCTCTACCAGTCCTTTCACCGAGCTAAATACAACTCTCAGCAAAAAAAGCTGTGGACTGGCTCCGTATCGTCCCTGGCCACATTCACCTGTTTACGTATTTGTGGTTAGGCAGTCCTTCCCAGTAAGTGCACTGGGGAGGGCACGGGTAATGTTGTGGGACCCGTGCTTGTGGAAGGCGGAGACGATACCGGGAGAAATAGCGGCTGGGGACCGAGTATGGACACCCGGCCGTCACCGGCATGAGGTTATGAAAAGCTTCCGCCTCCACGAGCCTAAAAGGCCATATTTCAAGTGCAAGCAGCTGCCCAGAAACCTGGCAGTTTAGTGTTGCGGCCTGTGGGTGGGTGGGTGGCTGGCTGCATACTTGCGCTTGCATTCCAAGTAACAGAAAACTAAGCAGATGGTGGCCTCTATCATCATCATGGCCTCACCTCGGCACTATGAACTCTCCTGAAAGAGAAGCAAGGACCCACCGAAGGAGTATCCGGTTCTCTGGTGGGCCAGTCCAACCCTGCCGAGAAGCAGCCCTGGCTAAGAAAAGTGTGGGGGAAGGTTCCCGGACACTCTATAGCTGCTTTTTAAATGTGGATCGGACATGCTTATGCATGTTATTTCTTAAACCGCATTGCCAATAAGGCCATTGTCCAACTCTGGATTCTGACCAACCCGCCACAAACGGGTACTGCGTGCCTGAAAAGACTGTCTGCGTTCCTTGGGAAGGAGGTTTCCCGTCAGCCAGAGCAGTTTCCCGCCATCTTCAGCAGTTTCCCTCCATCTTCAGCCGTTTTCCCGCCATCGGACGCCATCTGCAGGACGCCGCTCAGGAAGAAGAGGGGCGTGGACGTCCAAGCCGCGCGAGACCTGAAGCTCCGCCCTACGCACCGATGCTGCGCAAGGTCCTGGAAGGGAGAGAGAGCGACGCTGACGTCACAAGGACGCGACGCAAGGTCCTCGCCCGGAGCAGCACCAGCGGAGCCGCGGCCTACAGAAGAGGATCGTCGGAAGGTAGGCCACGGATAACTAGGGGGGAGGAAGATGAAGGACGCGGAGGGACCTTCTACCACCAGCGTGGCTGCAGCAGCGGTGATGCCGTTCTCTATGCCCTACATCCCCGGAGCAGCCTGGCTGCCCCAATACATTGACTCACTTCAAAGAAAGACTGCACAGTTTATTTAAAGTTTATCCCCTGACAGAAGAACAGAAAGTGAGCATTCTGACGGGGCAGCTAACCCGTGCAGCCCAGCGGGAGGTGAAATCCTGGTCAGATGAGGAGAAAAGGACAGTAAAGGACATTCTGACCCGGCTGCGGAGTACCTTTGATACCCGTACCTCAGCAGAGATTAAAATGCGGTTCTATGGCTGTAAGCAGCGAGCCCAGGATAGTATCAGAGACTATGCCTTGAACCTGCAAGAAGCCCTGAGAGCTATCAAACAAGCTGACCCTGGTAGCGTGCAGGACACCGATAAGCTGTTAACTGACCAGTTCATAGAAGGTCTGCTGTCCAGCGCCCACAGGACCCAGCTGCGCCTCATGGCCCTACAGAACCCCGATCTGACTTTTGCGCAGTTCAAGGATAGGGCCATCCGGGTGCTCCGAGAACCCCCACCAAGTGGCGCTGCAACTTCCCGGCGCACTGCCTTTACTTACCACCAGGGGGCGGCGCCCTACCCTGCAGACCTTGTGAGGGCTGATGCGCAGGTCTCAAGCCCATCCCCGCCTGCAGACCTGCACCATCAGGTCCAGGAACTAACCAGAAGTGTTGCTGCATTGACCAGGACCGTACAGTCATTACAGGTCGACCCGTCAGGACCCATTAAGCTGGCTTCCAGTCCGGAGGATGTCCCGTGGCGTCGACAGAGGAGGATCCCGCCGTTCAGAGGGAGGCCCGCCGACCGCTACACTGAGGATGGACAGCCGATTTTCCGCCGTTGCAGTCAGCCAGGACACCTTGCAAGGTACTGTACTTTAAATGGGCCCGACCTGGGGCAGAGGGCCAACCCCCAGGCATAAGTTCACCAGGCCCGTCTAATTGGCGTGATAAGTACGTGGGGGGACGCCCGGTCTTATCTGTATTGCTGGACGGTATCCCCATGAGTGCACTGCTGGACACCGGGTCTCAAGTGACTACCATCCCTTACGTACTTTTCAAGCGGTACTGGAATGACGCGGATATAACCCGTTATCCAGACGATGACTTAAGCATCATCGCCAGCAATGGCCAACCTGTGCCGCAAGTGGGGTTCAGAGAGATGACCATCAAGATTGGTAAGGTTGAACTGCCGGCACAGGGAGTGATCATTGTGGACATTGATCGCCGTGAGAGTCACCCTAAAATAACTGTGGGTACTAACGTGATTGAAAACTGTCTTTCAGAAGTAATTATGATTTTGCAGCAGGTGGCGATGAATGCTAGTTCCAGCCAACAGAGAGTCCTCAACAAAGAGATAAAGGCTCTGATGAGATGGCAGCAGGTAGAACTGTCTGGTGGTGAGATCGGTAGCGTAAGAATGAGTGACCCATTCCCCATTTCCATGCCTCCCAAAAGTGAAATGATGATCTTGTGTCGGACTGCAATCGGGTTGAGAGGCAGAGACTACCAAGCCATGGTAGAACCCGTGTACTCAGACAGCAGGCCCACCATTTTGACAGCCCGGGGGGTGGTTGATGTCCGTCATGGGAGGGTGCCCGTTCGCATTCTCAACATTGGGGAGAGGGAGGTACACTTACCCAGGTACGCTACACTTGCCAAACTGTTTGCTGTTGAACACAAAGCTATCAGGGCCGTGGAAACTTTGCCTCCATCTCCACAGGCGGAGGGTAATGGCTCCCAGAAACAAAAGGAGGACTGGTGCCAGAAACTCCACGTGGGTGCTGACTCCACTCCCCTGCACCAAAAACAAGGAGTCTACCGGGTGGTTCAGGAGTACGAGAGAATTTTTAGTACACACCCGCTAGACTTCGGCCGAGTAAAGGGAGTGGAACACCACATCCCCACGGGGAGCCACCCACCAATAAAAGAGAGGCACAGACCTGTACCCCCTGCACATTATCAGAACGCAAAGGGCATGCTAAGAGAAATGAAAGAAGCTGGGGTCATTAGAGATAGCTGTAGCCCCTGGGCAGCCCCCTTGGTTCTGATAAAAAAGAAAGACGGTACCATGAGAATGTGCGTGGACTATAGACAAATCAACCGTATCACCCATAAAGACACGTATCCATTACCTAGGATAGAGGAGTCCTTGGCCGCCCTAAAATCAGCTAACTTCTTCTCTACTTTGGACCTTACTAGCGGATACTGGCCGGTTCCTGTGGCAGAGGCTGACAAGGAGAAGACCGCCTTCACCACCCCGATGGGACTGAGCGAGTTCAACTGTATGCCCTTCGGGCTCTGCAACGCACCAGGGACCTTCCAGAGGCTGATGGAATGCTGTCTAGGGCACCGAAACTTCGAGACGGTCCTACTTTACCTGGACGACGTGATCGTCTATTCGGAGACCTACGAGGACCATCTAAAACACCTGGCAGAGGTGTTCGAAGCCCTGGCTGGCTATGGCCTGAAGGTGAAACCATAAAAGTGTCACCTGTTGAAACCAAAGGTCCAGTACCTAGGGCACGTGGTGAGTGCAGAAGGAGTAGCCCCCGACCCTGACAAGGTCACAGTAATCAAGAGCTGGCCAAGCCCCTCAAACATCAAGGAAGTGAGGCAGTTCCTCGGGTTGGTAGGCTACTACCGAAGGTTCATCCCCAGGTTCACTAAGATGGCAGCTAGAATGCAGGACCTCCTGATAGGTCAATCCAAATTCAGAAGTCAAAAGCCACCCTTCAAGTGGGACAAGCCGGAAGAGGAGTCCTTCCGCCAGTTGAAGATGGCCCTCACGGGGGATGAGATCCTGGCCTACCCCGATTATGCCCAGCCTTTTATCCTCCACACAGACGCCAGTAATGTGGGGCTGGGAGCCGTACTGTCACAAAACCAACAGGGCAGAGAAAGGGTGATCGCATATGCCAGCCGGAAGCTGAGGCCCACTGAAAGAAACCCGGAGAATTACAGCTCCTTCAAGCTAGAATTCTTGGCAGTGGTGTGGGCCATCACAGAACGGTTTAAGCATTACCTGGCCTCCGCAAAGTTCACCGTGTACACGGACAACAACCCGTTGACACACCTGGACAATGCAAGACTAGGTGCCCTAGAGCAGCGGTGGATGGCGCGACTCTCGAATTATGACTTCACGATCAAGTACCGGGCAGGCAGAACCAATGCCAACGCTGACGCCCTATCAAGAATGCCTCACTTACCTGACGGAGGCGAAGACCCAGAAGAGCTGGAGGAGGTAGAACTCTCTGCGTTTCACCGGTATGGAGCCACTCAATACTCCCACCGCGTGAAGGAGGAAGACTTAACAACCATCATGATCAATCCCCTACCACACCACAGCTGGGCCGAGACCCAAGATAGTGACCCTGCAATCCGCATGGTGAAAGACCTGCTGACCCGAGAAGACGCCCGTCTAGATCCGGATGCTCCAGAAGAAGCCAAGCAGCTATGGAAAGAGAAGTGCAGGCTGTTCCTCTATGAAGGTAAGCTGTGCAGGAGACTCGTTGACCACCGGACGCACGAGCTGACCTGGCAAGTCATGGTCCCAAGGCGAGATGCAGCTATGGTCCTGGAGGCTTACCATGACAGAGCGGGGCACTTCGGCTGGAAGAAATTGGAGTTCCTTCTAAGAGGACGGTTCTTCCGGATCGGCATGAGAGGGGCTGTAGAGAAGTGGTGCAGAGACTGTGGCCCTTGTAATCTAAGGAGGAAGGACCGCACCAGCCAGAAGACACCCTTGAGGCCCATCGTCACCAAGCAGCCTCTTGAGCTGGTAGCTCTGGACCACGTCAAATTGGCTCCAAGCCGGTCAGGATACGTTTATGCCCTGACAATCGTGGACCACTATTCCCGATTTCTAGTGGTGGTCCCTGTAAAAGACTTGATAGCTCAAACGGCGGCCAGAGCCTTCCAGCAACACTTCTGCTGCCCACACGGGTATCCGGAACAGGTCCTGACAGACCAGGGTCCAGCGTTCGAGGCTGAAATCTTCCAGGAGTTCTGCAACCTCTATGGCTGTAAGAAGATTCGGACAACGCCTTACCACCCACAAACCAACGGGATGTGTGAGAAAATGAACAATATAGTCATTGAGCTCCTGAAGACATTGCCCCTGGAGGAACGTAGCCTGTGGCCTGAAAAACTGCCGGACCTGATAGACTTATACAACCATATCCCGGTGAATGCTACAAACTGCACCCCGGCTTACCTGATGCGAGCCAGACCAGGTAAGCTGCCCATAGACCTGGAGATGGGAGTCCTAACGCCCGAGGACACCTCCCCGGACGCGGACTGGGATACGGAAAGGCGACTGCAGTACAAGAAGGTACAGGAGAGTGTGGAGAAGAGCCTGGCCCAGGCGAGAGAAAAGCAAGAGAGGCTCTTCAACCAACACGCCCCTGCTGGTCCCCTAGAACCTGGTGAGCAGGTCCTGAAGTGAAAGAGAAGGCTACACAAGCTGGACGACCAGTGGGAAAGGGAACCCTACACAGTACTGCAGTCTGATCACGACAACCCGAAGATATGCGTGGTCACTAAGGATGGAGGAGAAACCACTAGTACCGTCTCCAGAGACCACCTAGAAAGGTGCCCCGAGCAACTACAGAGTGCAGAAGAGGATCAAAGTGACCTTGAACCCGCAGAGGACAAGGAAGAGATGATCAGCACCGTTCTCGGAGAGTTCCCCCGGACCTGGACTCGGAAAAACGATGCCATAGTGGTACCCGTCCTACATTTCCTGCAACCAATTCAGCAACGACCTACACTAGAGCAGGAAGGTGAAGAAGAACAAGCAGCCCCAGAGGCAGAAGAGCCTGTACCAGCAGCCCAGGAGAGTCAACCCTCTGCTAACAGTGAGCCTGCCATGCCTGCGGTAAGCCAGAGGACGCGCAGACAGCTGCCTGCTCTGCGTGTAAATCTAGCCCGTGACTGCACCCCGAGCGCTAGTGAGAAAAGCCAGGTTAGACCACCACCAGACAGTGGGTTGCGTAGGTCAACCCGGAGCACTAAGGGGCAAATACCAGCTTGCTGGAGAATGTAGGGTGTGATAGCAAATGTAAGTAGCCTGCAAAATGTTGAATTGTTTAAAATGTAATTGCATGACCAGTAACTACGCGTTTTCTCAGTTTCTTTCAGTTAATACATGGACTAACAGGTTATGAACTGTGAGTAACCGAGACTTTCCTGTAAATACGTTTGGAGCTTAACCAACGGAAGGAACAAGGACTGTCAAAGACTTGGGGCTACGGCAGACCCCCCACCTGGTTAAAGCTCCCCGTTGTTGTTGGTGAGATGGACACCCGGTCACAGACCACACTGTGACCTTAAGAACTCAACCTGTGCGTCGTTTGTTTCTACCTGCCTTATAATGTTTTTAAGGTCATGCATATTACTCTTGTTTCTTGTTTAGTCCCGGAGTACTAAATTTTACTAGGGGGAATGTGTCACCCTGGCCTGGATGCCACAAATGTATAATAAAGCTGTGTCTGAGAGCAAGGGGGAGGTTCTCTGGTCAGGGACCATTAGCTTGCAGCACCTCCTGTCCCAGGCCAGTAAGGGGAGCAGGCTGCCCCTATAAAAGCTGGAACTGGGGGCAGGGTTAGAGAGTTCTGGATAACCTGTCTCTGGATTGAGAGGTGTCCCAGAGTAGGGAGAGCCAGTTCAGCTGAGGCTGAGGAGGACGAGTGGCAGTAGAGGAGCCACGAGCCAGGGACGGAAGGCGAGGGGAGCCTGTCCTGGTTGAGCGAGAAACTGAACTACCGGACTTTGGTGTCCGAGGCTGTTAGGATTCCAAGTCCTACAGTTAAAACGCTATGTGTGAACATAGACCTAGGTGTGGAAGAGTATTTTTGGTTTTGGTTATTTATTTTGCCTTATATACAAGTCATTACCCTGGAAAGGATGTTCATTAATATATTTCACAGGAAAATCCATTTTGGTTTTGTTTTTGTATGTTTTATTGTGAGTCCGTAAAAGTGGCGTAATACTCTGACAACGTTGTTGACATCAGTGACCTCGGAGTCAGAAATGCTTCCAGGGGTCTTCCCCATGCTGTTCCCATGTCATTTGAGCACTGTTCCCATCGATTTGGGCAATTTTTAGGCCCTCTGCAGACCGCCGGGGGGAACCACCTGAAAAATGCTCGAGTTTCCCATAGACTTACATTGGGCTCGTTGCTCGGGTCGAGCATCCGAGTATTCCAATTTGCTTGACCCGAGCAACGAGTACCCGAGCATTTTAGTGCTCGCTCATCACTAATTACTACATAAATGTTTGAGCAGAAGCAAGCTTCCTACATAGATGTGGGAACAGAACCAAGATTACTGCATAGATATGGTAACAGAACTGAGCTTCTTGTTTAGATATGGAAACAGACCTAATTTTAGGATACACAGTTGTGCTCAAAAGTTTACATACCCCTGTAGAATTTTTCCTTTCTTGGCTTTGTTTCAGAGAATATGAATGATAACAAAAAAACTTTTTCTCCACTCATGGTTATTAGTTGGGTGGTGAATCTTAATGACAACCAAAAACATTCAAATGACCCAGATCAAAAGTTCACATACCCTGGTGATTTTGGCCTGATAACATGTATAGAATTTGACACAAATGGGTTTGAATGGCTACTAAAGGTAACATCCTCACCTGTGACCTGTTTACTTGTAATCAGTGGGTGTGCATAAAAGCTGACGGAGTTTCTGGGATCCTGACAGACTCTTGTATCTTTCATCCAGCCACTGACGTTTCTGGATTGTGAGTCATGGGGAAAGCAAAAGAATTGTCAAATGATCTACGGGAAAAGGTATTTGAACTGTATAACACAGGAAAGGGATACAAAAAAATATCCAAGGAATTGATAATGCCAGTCAGCAGCGTTCAAACTGATTAACAAATGAAAAATCAGGGGCTCTGTAAAAACCAAACCATGGTCAGGTAGACCAACAAAATTTTGGCCACAACTGCCAGGAAAATTGTTCGGGATGCAAAGAAAAACCCACAAATAACATCAGCTGAAATTCGTGACTCTCTGAAAACTAGCGGTGTGGCTGTTTCAAGATGCACACTAAGGAGGCACTTGAAGAAAAATGGGCTGCATGGTCGAGTCGCCAGAAGAATGCCATTACTGCGTAAATGCCACAAATGACAAATGACACATCTCGCCTACAATACGCCAAGCAGCACAGAGACAAAGCCTCAAAACTTCTGAACAAGGTAATTTGGAGGGATGAGACCAAAATTTAACTTTTTGGCCAAAATCATAAACGTTACATTTGGAGAGAGGTCAACAAGGCCTATGATGAAAGGAACACCATTCCTACAGTAAAGCACGGAGGTGGATCGCTGATTTTGGGGATGTGTGAGCTACAAAGGCACAGGAAACTTGGTAAAAGTTGAAGCAAAGATGAATGCAGCACGTTATCAACAAATACTGGAGGCAAATTTGCACTCATCAGCCCGTAAGCTGCGCATGGGACGTACTTGGACGTTCCAACATGACAACGATCCAAAACACAAGACCAAGTCGACCTGTCATTAGCTAAAGCAGAACAAAGTGAAGGTTCTGGAGTGGTCATCTCAGTCTCCTGACCTCAATATCATTGAGCCACTCTGGGGAGATCTCAAGCGCGCAGTTCATGCTAGACAGCCCAGGAATTTACAGAAACTGGGCATCTTTACCAAATGAGAAAATAAAGAACCTTATCCACAACTACCACAAAAGACTTCAAGCTGTCATTGATGTTAGAGGGGGCAATATACGATATTAAGAACTGGGGTATGTGAACTTTTGATCAGGGTCATTTGGATGTTTTTGGTTGTTATCAAGATTTAAAAAGAGAAAACAAAGTAGTTTGGCTTCACCCAACCAATAACCATGAGTGGAGAAAAAGTTTTTCTGTTATCATTCATATTCTCTGAAACAAGGCCAAGAAAGGAAAAATTCTGCCGGGGTATGTAAACTTTTGAGCACAACTGTATGTCAAAGAATAGAACTGAGCTTACTACCGAGATCTGAGAACAGAACCAGATGGAGGTCCTTTTGCACACCAACTTTAAAAAAAAAAAACTTTTGGGAACTTTTTTTCACAAAAAAAATAAAAAAATATATATTGATGTTAGAATACTGTTAGGATTGGGATGTTTTTCTACTCTTTGCATTCGTCACATGATGGCCCCATATGCAATATGCATACTTACAACCTGTTTCTCTTCTGCTTCTTTCATGTGAAATCATTGAGAGAAGCATATAAAAGAGCAGCATGATCACCTCCTATGCAAATTGTATATAGAACGGTCATGTGACCAGCACAAAGTGTAAAAACAGCTGAATCCTAACAGTGCATACGTAGGATTTCACATGTTGAGGGATAACATTGTGCAGTCAGAAGAAAAATGTAGCGACCACCATTGTTATAGAAAACACAAATAAATCTATATAAACAACTAATACCGTATTTTTCGGACCATAAGACGCACTTTTTTCCTCCAAAATTTTGGAGGAAAATGGGGGGGGTGTCTTATGGTCTGAATGTTGGGGGGGTGTATATATATATACGGGGTGTGAGGGGAGCGGTAGCGCTGGAGGAGCGGGGCACAGGAGGCAGCAGCTACCCGCTGCAGCCTACACTGTCCCCGCTGCCAATGGGCGTGGGGAGCACTGAATATTCATGCTCCTTAATAGCGGCACACAGCGGAGCGGAGCGCGGCTGCTGCTGCTGCCGGAATCGCGTGTGCCCGCTGTTAAAGGGCATGAATATTCAACCTCTCTCCACGCCCATGGGAGTGGAGAGGGGTGAATATTCATGCCCTTTAATGAGCGGGCACACGAGATAGCCGGCAGCAGCAGGAGCCGCAGGCTCCGCTGTGTGCCGGTTATGAAGGAGAGTGAAGTCACTGCTCCCCGCGCACACAGCAGTGGGGAGCAGTGACTTCTGGCAGCTGATCTCTCCTTGTGAGCCGCACATGGCAGTGACGCTATGTGCGGCTCACATGGAGAGATCAGTGCCGGCAGACCGGACGCAGTGCTGGAGGAGAGAAGAAAGGTGAGTAGGAGTGTTTATTTTTTTTTGTATGTGCATCTTGATGGGGATTAGGGGGACCATGCATACTAGGACAGGGATTAGGGGTGCCATGCATACCAGGACAGGGATTAGGGGTGCCATGCATAACAGGATAAAGAT
Source organism: Phyllobates terribilis (assembly GCF_046119375.1). Lineage (NCBI taxonomy): Eukaryota > Metazoa > Chordata > Amphibia > Anura > Dendrobatidae > Phyllobates > Phyllobates terribilis. Next base: position 216,965,753 of record NW_027362765.1, on the reverse strand, counting down.
GAGGGGGCCATGCATACCAGGATAGGGATGAGGGGTGCCATGCATACCAGGATAGGGATGAGGGGTGCCATGCATGCCAGGATAGGGATGAGGGGTGCCATGCATACCAGGATTGGGGATGAGGGGTGCCATGCATACCAGGATGGGGATTACTGTGCCATGCATACCAGGATAAAGATGAGGGGTGCCATGCATACCAAGATTGGGCATGAGGGGTGCCATGCCTACCAGGATGGAGGGGTGGCAGGCATACCAGGATGGGGTCCACGTATTAAAGGAAGGGGGGCATATATACCAGGATGGGGGATATTGTCAGAATTGGGGGACATTACCCCTATACCAGTGTTAGCAGAAGACCCCCTCCCCCTTAAAAGTGCATCATGACCACATTTTTTGCTTAAATTTTTTTTTATTATTTTCCTCCTCTAAAACCTAGGTGCGTCTTATGGTCCGGTGCGTCTTACAGTCCGAAAAATACGGTAATTTACACACAGTCCATTCCCTTGTTGGTGGGAAACCTGATGCATATAAAAATGTGGTACAAATCTAGAATAAGGGGTAATCTCGGTATCAGTCAAGTGAATATACAGAATGCAACCCCCCCCAAAAAAAAACGTATTCAAAGTTAGCACTGTGCAGAGCCATATACAGCAATGATTTCACATGATATAGATATAATTATATGTCCAACTATCACCTGGTGTATGTTTTTTTTAGTAGTGTATTATATGCTGTGCACTGATACAGTGGCAAAAAAAAGTATTTGATACACTGCCGATTTTGCAAGTTTTCCCACCTACAAAGAATGGAGAGGTCTGTAATTTTTATTGTAGGTACACTACACCTGTGAGAGACAGAATCTAAAAATAAAAACAGAAAATCACATTGTATGATATTTACATAATTAATTAGAATTTTATTGCATGAAATAAGTATTTGATACAATAGAAATACAGAACTTAATATTTGGTACAGAAACCTTTGTTTGCCATTACAGAGGTCAGACATTTCCTTTAGTCCTTGACCAAGTTTGCACACACTACAGCAGGGATTTTGGCCCACTCCTCCATACAGATCTTCTCCAGATCTTTCAGGTTTCGGGGTTGTCGCTGGGCAACATTGAGTTTTAGCTCCCTCCAAAGATTTTTTATTGGGTTCAGGTCTGGAGACTGGCTAGGTCACTCCAGGACCTTGAAATGCTTCTTAGGGAGCCACTCCTTAGTTGCCCTGGCTGTGTGTTTCGGGTCATTGTCAGGCTGGAAGACCCAGCCACGACCCATCTTCAATGCTCTTACTGAGGGAAGGAGGTTGCTTGACAAAATCTAGCGATACATGACCGCATCCATCTTCTCTTCAATACAGTGCAGTCGCCCTGTCCCCTTTGCAGAAAAGCACCCCCAAAGTATGATATTTCCCCCACCATGCTTCACGGTTGAGACAGTGTTCTTGGAGTTGTGCTCATCCTTCTTCTTCCCCCAAACCTTGCGAGTGGAGTTGATACCAAAAAGTTCTATTTTGGTCTCATCTGACCAAATGACCTTCTCTCATGCTTCCTTTGGATCATCCAGTTGGCGAACTTCAAACGGGCCTGGACATGTGACGGCATAGAGTGTTACTAACAGTAATGTTTGAGACTGTGGTCCCAGCTCTCTTCAGGTCATTGAACATGTCCTCCTGTGCAGTTCTGGGCTGATTCCTGACCTATCTCAGAATCATCCTTAACCCATGAGGCGAGATCTTGCATGGGGCCCCAGACCGAGGAAGATTGACAGTCATCTTGGGTTTCTTCCATTTTCTAATAATTGTGCCAACAGTTGTTGCCTTTGTAAGGTGCCTGAGCGAGGTAGTCATGGGAGAGCTGTTGCTTCTGCATGCTCTGGCACCCTACAGGAAAAGCGTGTCCCGATCCCAGTGTGCTTCTGTGTGTGGGGTGCATCACACTTATTTGTGGTCTATGAGCCTCCACTAGCTTCAGGTTTTCATCTTCCAGAACCTTTGCAGCACACAATCCAGGGGACACCGAATATATTAAAACAGTGAAACTTTTACTTTGCAGTATACGGTCATTACAATGGAGCATGTAGGATAGGGCACAACAGTATATAGTTTTTTCCACAGGTACCGGACATAACTTCAGCCCTAATTCTCGGTCTGGGTTGCTAACTCTTCTAGCACTAGGAATTCTTCTCCACCACTAGTGGTGCACCCTGATTCCATTACCTCTCGTTTCTTAGACTATGAGTACATCTTTCCCTGCAGCACCGCAGACTTAGTCCGCCCAAAAGCCTTGACGTCCATCTCATGATCCTTAGGCTGACAGATGGATTTGCACGGAAGGGGTTTATGGCAATCCACTGCACCGATTAACAGGCTCATGTTGACCCTATGACGACACACATACATCCTTATAGGCAACATTAAGGAGTATACTGGAGTTTGGACACAAATGAAAGTTTAAAATTCTTATATATTTTATTGAATCATAATTAAAACAATCATCACAACAATTAAAATTTAAGCAGGAAACCAATCTCTATCAGCACACAAGATTATACATGTGGGTCTCAGGTCAAGCCTGTATTTAATGATTTAGCGTAGTCAAAGATAATTAAATTAATAAAGATAAAGTTCATCAATAAATTTCTAGTCTCCAAACAGGTCTAAGGTGTCCATTGCCATAAAGTGACAGTGCCAACAGTCGTAACGCACGGTCAGTAGTGACTAAACATTGGCTCACATAAGTGTCAGTCCAAATCGGACATCAAATTTCACATAGACAGTGGAGTAAACTACTTACAGCCAAATAACATGAGAGAGGGTAACCCACGATTCCTGGTGCTGCTGTGAAATTTGATGTCCGCTTTGGACTGACACTTATGTGAGCCAATGTTTAGTCACTACTGACCGTGCGTTACGCAATAGTCCATTATTGGGCATTATTTAGGCATCAGTTTAACCATATTTTGTTGCTGCTAGCACTGTCACTTTAAAGTTTATAGTCTGGGCTCTTTGTCTAGGCTGGCATTAGTTTACCTACATTTTGTTGCTGCTAGCACTGTCATTTTAAAATATATAGTCTGGGCCCTTTGTCTAGGTTGTTGGCACTGTCACTTTATGACAATGAACACTTTAGACCCACTTGGAGTTATAAATTTATTTAAGGAATTTTATCTCTATTAATCCAACTACCTCTGACTATTGGAGATTATAAATTTACTGAACTTCATTTTTACTAATCCAACTACCTCTGACTACTTAGGCATCAACCCAACGACATATTGTTGCTGCTAGCACGGTCACTTTAGAGCATATAATCTGTGCTTTTGCCTATACTGTTGGCACTGTCACTTTATGGCAATGGACACCTTAGACCTGTTTGGAGACTATAAATTTATTGCTGAACTTTATCTTTATTAATTTAATTATCTTTGACTATGCCAAATCATTAAATACAGCCTTGACCTGAGACCCACATGTATAATCTTGTGTGCTGATAGAGATTGGTTTCCTGCTTAAATTTTAATTGTTGTGATGATTGTTTTAATTATGATTCAATAAAATATATAAGAATTTTAAACTTTCATTTGTGTCCAAACTCCAGTATACTCCTTAATGTTGCCTATAAGGATGTATGTGTGTCGTCATATGTAATTTGGAGTGACCCTGTCAGTGTTGTGACGTATGATAGTTATCATGTTGACCCTAGCAACCCATTGCCTATGACCACTGCTAACACTTCTCCTTACTTTCCCTAACTGAACTTGACACTTCCTAAACTTGGCACTAACTCTCAGTTCCCCCTCCCCAATCAGTTAACCCTGTCTGGGCTAAACTGCAGCCCCAGGAGGTTTTACTTTCAGATAACATACATTACTATAAAATACATTTAACCACTTGGGGTGTCAGAGAGTAGAACATAATCTCCACCACTCCTACACCTTCTCACCAAGCTGCTTGCCTATTGTCCTGTAGCCCATCCCAGCCTTGTGCAGGCTTACAATTTTATCCCTGGTGTCCTTCGACAACCCTTTGGTCTTTGCCATGGTGGAGAGGTTGAAGTGTGATTGATTGAGTGTGTGGACAGGTGTCTTTTATATAGGTAACGAGTGCAGTTAATACAGGTAACGAGTGCAGAATAGGAGGGCTTCTTAAAGAAAAACTAACATGTCTATGAGAGCCAGAATTCTTGCTGGTTGGTAGATGATCAAAGACTTATTTCATGCAATAAAATGCAATTTAATTATTTAAAAATCATATAATGTGATTTTCTGTTTTTTTCTTTTTAGATTCTGTTTCTCACATTTGAAGTGTACCTACGATAAAAATTACTGACTTCTCCATTCTTTGTAGGTGGGAAAACTTAGCACATATCAAAAAAGCATCATATATGTTGTGTACCCTACTGGAACCAAACAACCTATTAATTAAATACACAACAAAAATATTTTTACATTTTATAAATGTTGTTTATTATAACATATGAATCATATTTAAAAACAGGACAAGGGAAAATGCCCACAGGTGGATAAAAAATTGTGGGTGGGTATAATGCATCCAAAGTAATGTTATAAATTATACCAAATAGTATATTATATACTCACAATGTTATATTAGTACAAATTCATCATTCTAGAAATACATACAGTACAGACCAAAAGTTTGGACACACCTTCTCATTTAAAGATTTTTCTGTATCTTCATGAGTATGAAAATTGTACATGCACACTGAAGGCATCAAAACTATGAATTAACACATGTGGAATTATATACTTAACAAAAAAGTGTGAAACAACTGAAAATATGTCTTATATTCTAGGTTCTTCAAAGTAGCCACCTTTTGCTTTGATGACTGCTTTGCACACTCTTCGCATTCTCTTGATGAGCTTCAAGAGGTAGTCACCGGAAATGGTTTTCACTTCACAGGTGTGCCCTGTCAGGTTTAATAAGTGGGATTTCTTGCCTTATAAATGGGGTTGGGACCATCAGTTGTGTTGTACAAAAGTCTGGTGGATACACAGCTGATAGTTCTACTGAATAGACTGTTAGAATTTGTATTATGGCAAGAAAAAAGCAGCTAAGTAAAGAAAAACGAGTGGCCATCATTACTTTAAGAAATGAAGTTCAGTCAGTCCGAAAAATTGGGCAAACTTTGAAAGTGTCCCCAAGTGCATTTGCAAAAACCATCAAGCGCTGCAAAGAAGCTGGCTCACATGAGGACCACCCCAGGAAAGGAAGACCAAGAGTCACCTCTGCTTCTGAGGATAAGTTTATCCGAATCACCAGCCTCAGAAATCGCAGGTTAACAGCAGCTCAGATTAGAGACCAGGTCAATGCCAGACAGAGTTCTAGCAGCAGACACATCTCTTCAACAACTGTTAAGAGGAGACTTTGTGCAGCTGGCCTTCATGGTAAAATAACTGCTAGGAAACCACTGCTATGGATAGGAAACAAGCAGAAGAGACTTGTTTGGGCTAAAGAACACAAGGAATGGACATTAGACCAGTGGAAATCTGTGCTTTGGTCTGATGAGTCCAAATTGTGCGTTTGTGTGAAGCAGAAAAGGTGAACGGATGGACTCTACATGCCTGGTTCCCACCATGAAACATGGAGGAGGTGTAATGGTGTGGGGTGCTTTGCTGGTGACACTGTTGGAGATTTATTCAAAATTGAAGGCATACTGAACCAGCATGGCTACCACAGCATCTTGCAGCGGCATGCTATTCCATCCGGTTTGCGTTTAGTTGGACCATCATTTATTTTTCAACAGGACAATGATCCCAAACACACCTCCAGGCTGTGTAAGGGCTATATGACCAAGAAGGAGAGTGATGGGGTGCTACGCCAGATGACCTAGCCTCCACAGTCACCAGACCTGAACCCAATCGAGATGGTTTGGGGTGCGCTGGACTGCAGAGTGAAGGCAAAAGGGCCAACAAATTCTAAGCATCTCTGGGAACTCCTTCAAGATTGTTGGAAGACCAATTTCGGTGACTACCTCTTGAAGCTCATCAAGAGAATGCCAAGAGTGAGTGACTCGCCCCCTGGGCCGTGGGGTACCCGGAACCGGGCTTCTGTACGATGCTGGGGGTAGTAGTGGCAACCCGATCCCATGGCTCAGGGTGGTCAGACCAAATTGTGGCAGTCTATTTATCAGTGTTTTGAATGTCCGACTACGCCACCCGTGGATTGCGGTCAGGGATAACCGCCGCTGCAAGGCAGACCGCTGAGGCTGGTGTTGGTGTGCAGCACAGGGATAGGATAACTCCCCACGGGAGGAGCGTAGCCTCAGGGCAGCGTGTAGGGGGGATAGGGGTGATGGTACAGGCACAGCAGTAATCACACAGAGTCCAATGATGCAGTCCAGGGTCTTTTACTAACAGTTGTTATCCAGGTCACTTCTGTCAGCAAGGACTGCCATGCTGCGCTCACCATGTGAGGGGCTCGATCAACCTCCAGGTAATTTAGAAGCGCTTCACAGGACCCCCTTTATGTGTCCTTCCTCTGGCCTCTCATACCCCACCAGTGACCTCACTTCTGTCCGGCTGCCTCAGACCTTGTCGGATTAACGTGCCGGCCATTTTCCCTGGGCCCTATGTGGTGCCTTCCTAGCAGGTTTAGCAGGGGGCTGCACCAATGAATGGTCGCAACCTCCGGTTCTTGGCTGAGTGTAGTTTCTCCTCCACCAATTTAGGGATCCGGTTCCCCTTCTGCGGCCTGACCCCTCCACTCAGGTGAATTCGGGCGTGCAGTGGCTACTGACCGTTCTGCACCCCTGGGGTCCCTCCTTCCTCCGTGTTCCTGGAGCCTCCCTGCTCCCCTTCTTTCTTCCCTCAGGCTCCGGCCTCTGTGCTAGGCCTGCCCAGGGAGCAGAGCCCATGCAGCAGCTCTGCTCCCTGCCTTCTCCTCTCACAGAACTCCCTCCTAAGATGGCCCCCACCGTTTTATACTCCTCTCTCTGTGCATCCAGGAACTGCTTCCTCTCTGCTCCTGCACTACTGGGTTCCCCCTGTTCTGGGTGTTCCCTCCCTCCCACTCCAGCCAGGGACATGGTCTGTCGTGCTCGCTGCTGGGAGCACCGTCGAGCTGTCCCCCGGAAATGTGGTGTAATGCATGCAGCTGTCAGGATCCACACTCCATCCTTACCTGGAAGTGAGATACCACACCTCTAACTGAGATGCGATACCTCTGTAGCAACCGAGCCCTCGGGGTGCTACATGAGCAAAGCAGTCATCAAAGCAAAAGGTGGCTACTTTGAAGAACCTAGAATATAAGACATATTTTCAGTTGTTTCACACTTTTTTGTTAAGTATATAATTCCACACGTGTTAATTCATAGTTTTGATGCCTTCAGTGTGAATGTACAATTTTCATAGTCAAGAAAATACTGAAAAATCTTTAAATGAGAAGGTGTGTCCAAACTTTTGGTCTGTACTGTATATGTACTCTGAATGAACGATATCAGATAGTCAATAATTATAAATCGTAAAGGAGCAAGTGCCTAGTGTTAAATATATAGGTATCCTCTTAAATAGTATACTAGATTAGAAAAACCTAATTGCCAGTGCTGGTGTTCTGGTGCTTTGTGTTACTTCTATGCACTGTATCAGTCACTTGCCTCCAGCAGTGTCCTGGCCAGGACATTATGTGTGAAGCTGGGAGAAGAGTGGGACAGTGTCCTTACAGGGGTGTACTCACTGCTGACTTGTAGCCCAGCACAAGGGCTGATGGGAAATGTGGTCATAAGTGAGAAGAGGATCTTGAAGAGGAAGTGATGGCTCTGAGAACAGAGCTGATTCCAGGGGACAGGAAGTGATACAGAAAGGTGCAAAACAATATTAAAAACGGTAGAAAAAGTATATGGGCTTATTTAGGGTCATTAGCCTTAGGCATCTATGGCAAAAACAGTAACTGCGTTAGGTAGTGGACAACCTCTTTAAGACAGTGTTGCATGTATGAAAAAATAAGTCAATTGCAAATCCATCCATAGCAATGTTAATCCATGTGCTTTCTTTGATTTCCCGGACGTATAGACTTGTCTGGTTAATGATTTGATTTGTGACATAGGGTAGAAAGCTGGAAGGACAATAAGTGCAATAGGGTCTTTTCTGGGTAAAATGAGGAGATTGTGGGCGATGGTGCTCACCTGGCTGGGTTGTGTGATCACAACCACTAAAAAGACTCAAGGCTGCTGCAGACCCACTGGCTTGAAGAACATCAAAGAATGGAGTGAAATGGGTTAAATCTGCGCTGTTGGTGAATGATGATGGGGAAAAAAAATTCCATCATCATTCACTGGCAGCACAGATTTAACCCATTTCACTCCATTCTTTGTTGATTTGTGACATGTCTCCTTGATTTTATGTAGATACACAGTCCATCAAAAATAGGGACATGTGAATGGCTCCGTAGATTATAATGGCATCATGTTCCATCTGTGAAAACCACAGATACAACACTTTGGTGAAAAACGGACGTCTGAATGGGGCTTAACAGATATATATGTCAGACCCTGGGGGCCTGTGTTAGGCCTCCAACTGCCACGGTAACTCATGAAACCCTCCCTCTACCAAATACCTTTGATGATGCAGTCACTTGATTGATCCATCTAAGGGGTTAAACAGCTGGGATCTAATCTTGTCGGTGACAGCGGGAGCCCGGTGGTCCCTCACCGCTATGGCTCTGTTATGATCCCACGTGTACAGCTTCTGAGCCTGTATGATCACTGTGACATAATAGTATGTCAAGGAGTGCCAATTACTGAGGCCCTTGACTCATTCTATACTATTAACTACATGTGAACTTTACAAACCACAGTGTCTCATTTTGTTTGAAATGAAATGAATTGTTTTTCCATCATGTTTCATTACAAACAAAGCATTAAACTTCTATAGTCATGGTTCGTTGTTACGTCCTCCTTTTTATTATATTTTAATATCTATATTTTAGTTATTAGCATTCCTCAAAATAGATTGCAAAAGTGGCAGTTGTGTCTACAAGAGTCAAGGAGGCATTACGCAACAGAAGAGAACCTGGATACATTTTCCGAAGAGGAACCTTTTCCACTATGGTGAGAGTTTAAGAGAAGATCCATAAAATATATCATTATGGCCATAGACTGTGTATATGTCTACTGTATGTGTACTTCTACAAGTATTTATGACAAGTTTATAACACTTTACAGAACATTCAAGAACCGAGGTCACTGCACTGTCCTATAGAATGCAATTCTATATGTTATTCATTTTAATCACTACTAATCCAAGTTACAGATCCATAGGTACTCCTTGAGCTTTATATGGTACTGTATATTCTCTTAAAAACAAAGCTCCTCAAGAATACCTCCATAATATGACATGTGATGGACCAAGCCACAATTTTTTTTTGCAGAATCTCATGGAAAATGTGAGAAGCAACTTTTATGTAAGAGCGGAGGCACGATTCAAAACAATATAGACTCTATAGGTGCAGTATTATGGGTCTGTGCCACATAGATCTCCAATACTACCATGTATATAAGGTCCAACATAAATGCAGTAGCAGATATGAACCAGACAGGGCCATGAAAGCTATCACAACTTTCTTTATTGCCTGAAAGCATACTAGAAAACAATCATTAAATATCTACACGGTAGCAATAAAAATCTAGAATGAAACTGTAATATATATGTAATGTATATCTATATCATGGTACCAGTGATGTTTATGGTCTATCCTTGAAACTGGTTAATCATTGGGTTTTATAATAGTGTAATAAGAGGGTGTATACACATTTCATGTATTTATTATTACACTTAATCTTCACAGGCAGTCAAGTGAAAGGACTACACAGATTATATTATTGTGACTTGTTGTATTTTATATATATGTATATATATTTATTTATACATCATTGTATATAAAAACTATTCTAAAAAAAGATTTAGGGCCTGATTCATGAAGCAGTTTTGATGACATTCCTTCATAAAGCTGCTTGAAATATTGCAATTTTATTATCAACTCGTACTTGGGCAAACATGTTGCCATTTTTACCAGTCACAGGCCAACTCCACTAACTTTTTGAAAAGTGGGCTGGGCTTCACTGGGATAGGGCATAGCCAAGTCACTCCAGCATATTCATCATAAGTCACAGCTAGTGTTGATGAATCCGGGTCCTAGTGTTTTCCGTAGCAAATAATAGGATTATGACTTTTATATACTCATGATTTATTCTAAAAGGAAAGTAAGGACCTGATTGGTTGTTATAGGCAATACAATTCTTGAAATGCATGTTTTATGCATACAACTAATTAACCGTAGTGATTTCAGATGCAGAAATGTGCATTTGGTCTTTTGGGAGATACCTTCTATAAGAAAAGTCGGACCTGTTGGGACAGATTGTTTTTTTTCAAAGAGACTTTCCTCTTCAGAAAACCCCTTTAGACCACGGCCCCACTATCAGTATTCGGTCAGTATTTTTTCTCAGGAGTGGGAGCCAAAACCAGGTGAGGAACAATCAGAGAAAAGGTATAATAGAAACAAGTCACCAATTCTGCATTTATCACCCACTCCTGGTTTTGGCTCCCACTCCTGTGAAAAAATACTGACCAAATACTGATACTGGGGCCGTGGCCTTATACCTTTTCTATGATTGTTCCTCACCTGGTTTTGGCTCCCACGCCTAAGAAAAAATACTGACCAAATACTGATAGTGGGGCCATAGCCTTATACCTTTTCTATGATTGTTCCTCACCAGGTTTTGGCTCCCACTCCTAAGAAAAAATACTGACCGAATACTGACCAAATACTGATAGTGGAGCCGTAGCCTTATACCTTTTCTCTGATTGTTCCTCACCTGGTTTTGGCTCCCACTCCTGAGAAAAAATACTTACCAAATACTGATGAAATACTGATAGTGGGGTCATGGCCTCAATGTCAGTATATGGTAAATATAAAAAAATGATATATAACATACATTAGATTGTCAATTAATTGAAAAATTATGTGATGTATTTTCTTGTCCATTGGCCATTACCCTTTCAAGGTTTATTCCAATCTGGGTAAGAGATTATCTATTCACATGATAGGTGATAATTTGCTGATCCCCGGAATCCAACCATCAATGATTAGCAAATTATTACCTATCTTGTATGTAACTAATAACTTACAAAGTTTGGAATAAAATTTTAGTCCAACAATTTCTTTATTTTAGGTCCATTCCAGGAAAAAAACTACACTAAACTACACCATTTGATTAAATCCTAAAAAAAAGCCTCACCATTATAATTCTGCAAATAAATAATCCGAATTTCAAAAGAATAACCTGGACTTCTTTATATATTTTATTTGAGATATTTTATAAGGATTTTATAAGAGCACTAGATGGTGGCCCGATTCTAACGCATCGGGTATTCTAGCATATGTTTCTCGACCCTCCTTTATAATGCCCCATGCAGGATGTCACATCCCCCCCCCTCCCTTATAATGCCCCATGCAAGAAGTCACATCCCCCCTATATAATACCCCATGCAGGATGTCACATCCCCCATATATAATACCCCATGCATATAATACCCCATGCAAGATGTCACATCCCCCGTATATAATACCCCATGCAGGATGTCACATCTCTCCATAGTGCCCTATGCAGGCTGTCACATCCCCCCTATATAATACCCCATGCAGGATGTCACATCCCCCGTATATAATACCCCATGCAGGATGTCACATCCCCACTATATAATGCCCCATGCAGGAAGTCACATCCCCCCAATATAATACCCCATGCAGGATGTCACATCCCCCTATAGTGCCCCATGCAGGATGTCACATCCCCCCTATATAATACCCCATGCAGGATGTCACATCTCTCCATAGTGCCCCATGCAGGCTGTCACATCCCCCTATATAATACCCCATGCAGGATGTCACATCTCTCCATAGTGCACCATGCAGGATGTCACATCCCCCCTATATAATACCCCATGAAGGATGTCACATCTCTCCATAGTGCCCCATGCAGACTGTCATATCTCTCCATAGTGCCCCATGCAGGATGTCACATCTCTCCATAGTGCCCCATGCAGGCTGTCACATCCCCCCTATATAATACCCCATGCAGGATGTCACATCCCCCCATAGTGCCCCATGCAGGTCCCCTATGGCCCCATTCCAAAAAAAAAAATCCAATACTCACCTCACTGCTTCTCTGGACTCCAGCATAGCCGGCATTTTCCCGCTGTGCGCTGTGACCGCTCAGGAGAGAGCGCGGTGTAAAGACGTCACCGCGCCCTCTGACCTGAGACGTCACAGAGCATCAGCGGAAGACACAGGAGCTGCTGCACAGGTACGGGGAGGGGTAAGTATGACGTCGGGTGCCGGGGTCCTCATCGAGCGGGGGGAGGGACGGGAGGAGAGGAGAGGGGAGGGGAGGGGCATCACACTTGTCCTCGGGAGATAAGCGGCCGTAGCCGCTGATCTTCCGACGATAGCCGCATGTAGGTCAGCGGCGCCTGCGGTCAGGGGACTTATGCTGCGAGCAGCCGGCTGCGTCTCCCGGCTGCATCGCCGCTGACCTCCGTGCCGCACATGAGCCGCTAATGGCCGCCATGTTTTTCTGAAATGCCGCGTCGCTGATTGGCCGCGGCCAGACCAATCAGCGACCCGGGATTTCCTGGACAGACAGAAAGACAGACAGACAGACAGACGGGATAAGACAATTATATAGCTAGATAGCTAAGAGCAAGTTGGCTCAGCATGGCCCGGATTGTTGGATTTCATGGGGGCGCTAATGACTCGCCCAGGGGGATATGGGGGACTCGGTACGCGGGCCTTTACATTCTTGGGATGTCACGGCGGTCGGCTCCCGGGCCCGTACCCTGGGGTCACTCTTAAAAAGGGGTTGTTGCTTGAAGGGGTGATAAACGGTTTTGTCTCGTGACGCCACCTGTGGTTCCTGGTAATGAGTACCAGCGCTGCTGCAGACCTTTGGAGCAGATGTTAGGGCATCTGGGTTGGTGTGGCTCTCCACAGGCAGAGCTCAGCTCCAGGCCAGTGTAGGTGTAAATGGTGATGCTGGGCGTTGTAGTGCAGGAGCGATGGCGCAGCAGCAATAACTGACAGAGACAGTGGGGTACTGTCATCCGAGTTTACTTACAGTTGTTGCACTGTACAGGTGACAGCCTCCCACATCGCGCTGCGTTCACCAGGCAGGGGTTCAGCACTCCTCTCAGTCCTGGGCCTGGCAGGCTAAGCCCGCCTACCGAGCAGAGCTCCCGAAGAGCCTCCGCTCCTCTCGTCCTCTCACTCACTCCCTCTTACTCTCTCCCCCTAAAAGATGGCTTCCCTATATATACAGTACAGACCAAAAGTTTGGATACACCTTCTCATTTAAAGATTTTTCTGAATTTTAATGACTATGAAAATTGTACATTCACACTGAATGCATCAAAACTATGAATTAACACATGTGGAATTATATAGTTAACAAAAAAGTGGGAAACAACAGAAAATATGTCTTATATTCTAGGTTCTTCAAAGTAGCCACCTTTTACTTTGATGACTGCTTTGCACACTCTTGGCATTCTCTTGATGAGCTTCAAGAGGTAGTCACCGGAAATGGTTTTCACTTCACAGGTGTGCCCTGTCAGGTTTAATAAGTGGGATTTCTTGCCTTATAAATGGGGTTGGGACCATCAGTTGTGTTGTGCAGAAGTCTGGTGGATACACAGATGATAGTCCTACTGAATAGACTGTGAGAATTTGTATTATGGCAAGAAAAAAGCAGCTAAGTAGAGAAAAACGAGTGGCCATCATTACTTTAAGAAATGAAGGTCAGTCAGTCTTAAAAATTGCGAAAAATTTGAAAGTGTCCCCAAGTGTAGTTGCAAAAACCATCAAGCGCTACAAAGAAACTGGCTCACATGAGGACCGCCCCAGAAAAGGAACACCAAGAGTCACCTCTGCTTCTGAGTATAAGCTTATCCAAGTCACCAGCCTCAGAAATCGCAGGTTAACAGCAGCTCAGATTAGAGACCAGGTCAATGCCACACAGAGTTCTAGCAGCAGACACATCTCTACAACAACTGTTAAGAGGAGACTTTGTGCAGCAGGCCATCATGGTAAAATAGCTGCTAGGAAACCACTGCTAAGGACAGGCAACAAGCAGAAGAGACTTGTTTGGGCTAAAGAACACAAGGAATAGACATTAGACCAGTGGAAATCTGTGCTTTGGTCTGATGAGTCCAAATTTGAGATCTTTGGTTCCAACCACCGTGTCTTTGTGCGATGCAGAAATGGTGATCGGATGGACTCTACATGCCTGGTTCCCACCGTGAAGCATGGAGGAGGAGGTGTGATGGTGTGGGGGTGCTTTGCTAGTGACACTGTTGGGGATTTATTCAAAATTGAAGGCATACTGAACCAGCATGGCTACCACAGCATCTTGCAGCGGCATGCTATTCCATCCGGTTTGCATTTAGTTGGACCATCATTTATTTTTCAACAGGACAATGACCCCAAACACACCTCCAGGCTGTATAAGGGCTATTTGACCAAGCAGGAGAGTGATGGGGTGCTGCGCCAGATGACGTGGCCTCCACAGTCACTAGACCTGAGCCCAATTGAGATGGTTTGGGGTGAGCTGGACCGCAGAGTGAAGGCAAAAGGGCCAACAAGTGCTAAGCATCTCTGGGAACTCCTTCAAGATTGTTGGAAGACCATTTCAGGGGACTACCTCTTGAAGCTCATTAAGAGAATGCCAAGAGTGTGCAAAGCAGTCATCAAAGCAAAAGGTGGCTACTTTGAAGAACCTAGAATATAAGACATATTTTCAGTTGTTTCACACTTTTTTGTTAAGTATATAATTCCACGTGTTAATTCATAGTTTTGATGCCTTCAATGTGAATGTACAATTTTCATAGTCATGAAAATACAGAAAAATCTTTAAATGAGAAGGTGTGTCCAAACTTTTGGTCTGTACTGTATGTCTCTTCTTCAAGTGCTCCCCTGGTCTGCGTCCTCCACCCACACCCACTACATGGTTCCCCCTCACTTTGGTTCCCCCCACTCCAGCCAGGGACGGGGCCAGAAGAAAGCAGTGCAGATTGCCCTTCCAGCCGGTCTGGAGTAGTGTAGTGTTGGGTGCAGGTGTTAGGGCACCACTCCATCCTTACCTGAGAGAATGAGATACCACACCTCTGGATGAGGTGCAGTACCTCTGTGGCAACTGAACCCTCAGGGGCCCCACACTAACAAGCTACTCTGCCTTGCTTTGTGTAGGAAAGCATAGTGAATCTTTGTCCCTGGTAAAAAAAAAAAAGCCCAGCTACAACTAACCACATATACTAAATGTATTATAAGAAATCCAGCATTCTCATTTTATGTAAATGTGAAATTCACATAAAAAAATATGTTAAAAATGGTAAAATGAGCATCTCTTATGATGGCTTCACGCAAAAAAAAATTTATTTATGTAATTCCCTGACATAACCTTTAAAGTAGTTCCTGTCAGGAGTTACCCTCTAAGAAAGCAGCACTCAAGACAATGTAATTACCTCCACCCACAGAGATCACTATGTAATTCGATGTACTGTCAGCGGTGTGTGTTTCACAATAGTGGGACGCAGTATGTCACAATACAGTGCCATGTCTTAAAAGAAACATACAGGCAATTATCTAAAAGAAAGTATCATTTAAACTGATTTCTTGAAAATGTGACTAAAATATCATTTTTTGTAACTGACATTGCTTATTGTTTATTCAATAAAACTGACATGTCATTTACAAAAAGTGCGTGGCAATAAGTGATAAGTGAACAGTGATATAGTTTGCTTCTCACAATGTGTGATGAGTGGAGTGATTCATTTCTATGTTTATATAAAAGATTTAATTCATGTGCTAAAAGCATTCTGTACCTACTCAGTGGCCCTGCAACTTAGATTTCAGTCTAAGTACACAGCCTGACATCTCATTACAAATTCTGGGGCCCACAGTGCCTGGGGAGCACTGGCATAACTAGAATCTGATGGGCCCCGGTGCAAAATTTGGACCTGGGACCCCCCACACAGCCTCACACACTCATCCGCCCCCGCATGTTGATCAGATGTATGGGTCCTTGTAGCGTTCTAAATTCTATAAGGGCATGAGTTGTCCCCCTCCCCCATTATGTAGTAATGTCCCCTACCCCATGTTCCTTCCTGGTATATATGTTCCCCATCCTGGGCCCATACTAGTATATATATCCCCCATCCTGGTATATACACACGTGGTCAAAATTGTTGGTACCCCTCATTTAATGAAAGAAAAACCCACAATGGTCACAGAAATAACTTGAATCTGACAAAAGTAATAGTAAATTAAAAATCTATGAAAATGAACAAATGAAAGTTGGTCATTGCTTTTCAACCCTGCTTCCACAGAATTTAAAAAAAAAAAATTCATGAATTAGGCCTGTGGAGAAATGGTGGTACTCTTAACTTAATATTTTGTTGAGCAACCTTTTGAGGCAATCACTGCAATCAAACGATTCCTGTAACTGTCAATGAGACTTCTGCACCTCTCGACAGGTATTTTGGCCCACTCCTCGAGCAAACAGCTCCAGTTGTCTCGTGTTTGAAGGTTGCCTTTTCCAGTCGGCACGTTTCAGCTCTTTCCAAACATGCTCAATAGGATTTAGGTCAGGGCTCATAGAAGGCCACTTCAGAATAGTCCAATGTTTTCCTCTTAGCCATTCTTGGGTGTTTTTAGCTGTGTGTTTTGGGTCATTATCCTGTTGCAAGACCCATGACCTGCGACTGAGGCCAAGCTTTCTGACACTGGGCAGCACATTTCTCTCTATAATCCCTGGATAGTCTTGAGATTTCATTGTACCCTGCACAGATTCAAGACACCCTGTGCCAGATGCAGCAAAGCAGCCCCAGAACATAACAGAGCCTCCTCCATGTTTCACAGTAGGGACAGTGTTCTTTCCTTGATATGCTTCATTTTTCCTTCTGTGAACATAGAGCTGATGTGCCTTGCCAAAAACTTCCATTTTTGTCTCATCTGTCCATAGGACATTCTCCCAGAAGCTTTGTGGCTTGTCAACATGTAGTTTGGCAAATTCCAGTCTGGCTTTTTTATGATTTTTTTTTCAATAATGGTGTTCTCCTTGGTCGTCTCCCATGAAGTCCACTTTGGATTAAACAACGATGGATGGTGCGATTAATCTCTTTAGAAGTTATCCTGGGCTCTTTTGTTACCATTCATATCATCCATCTCTTTAATTTGTCATTAATTTTCCTCATGTGGCCAAATCCAGGGAGGTTGGCTACAGTCCCATGGATCTTAAAATTCTGAATAATATGTGCAGCTGTAGACACAGGAACGTCAAGCTGCTTGGAGATGACCTTATAACCTTTACCTTTAACATGCTTGTCTATAACTTTCTTTCTAATCTCCTGAGACATCTCTTTCCTTTGCTTCCTCTGGTCCATGTTGAGTGTGGCACACACCATGTCACCAAGCAGCACAGTGAGTATCTGTAGCCCTGTATACAGGCCCACTGACTGATTACAAGATTGTAGACACTTGTGATGCTAATTAGTGGACACCACTTGATTTAACATGTCCCTTTTGTCACATTATTTTCAGGGGTACCATCATTTCTGTCCAGTTTGATTGTTTTTATGAATCTAGTGCTTCCTGGATTGATTGCTGCTCTGGTTCCAGAAGAGGAATTCCTGGAGTCAGAGAAGGCCTGTGGGTCAGAGGTAAGTGGGAAGTACCACATGCACAGCAGCACACCAGGACGGGGACACACTTTGTATGTAGGGTGCCAGAGCGAGCAGAGGCAGCAGCTCGCTCACAACTACCTCGCTCAGGCACCTTACACACACTCAATCAATCACACTCAAACCTCTTCACCATGGCCAAGACCATAGAGCTGTCTAAGAACACCAGGGACAAAATTGTAGACCTGCACAAGGTTGGGATGGGCTACAGAACAATAGGCAAGCTGTTAGAACTCTCCTGTTGGTTTTTTTTTAGTTTGCTGGTCACATGACCATTTTTGCCTATTTAATCCGGCTCTGCCCTCCTGGTCTTGCTGGACTTCATTGTATTTACTACTCTTGAGCTAGCTTGGTGCTCTGTTGCCGTTCTCTGTTAGTTTTGCTAGGTCTTCTGACCTCTATGCTTTTTGTTGTGTGTTTGTCTTTGACTGCTACTATTTCTGCTAGGAGGTGTCCAACTTATCCCAGTCCCTAGTTCTTGTAGGGATCCCTCCCTCACATCTATAGGTCTTCGTACAGACTAGCCGAGGACTTTAGCGGGTCTGATCGCAGGATCAGGTTCCCCGTTACATCGTAGGGATAGTTCTCCTGTCTTTCCTTAGTCCCTGTAGCAGATCATAACAGTAAGTCCAGCCCTAAAAGAAAAAAAAAATTTTCTCTAAGGAAAGACCTCCAGTTTTCCATCATGGTCTCGGTTCAAGATTTGGCTCAACGCTTGCAGGGACTCTCTCTGGAGGTGGCCGAGCTCCAACAACACGTGAGTAGCTGTTCTGGAGCGCATTTTGTGGAACTAAAGGTACGTCTGCCTGATCTATTTTTTGGCGAACAACAAGATTTTTTTTCTTTTAAAAATGCTTGTTTATTGTATTTTCGTTTGAGACCCGGATCCTCTGGTGATGAATCACAGCGCATAGGGTTCATAATGTCACTTTTGCGCAAAGATCCTCCGGGATGGGCCTTCTCTCTCCAACCTAGTGATCTGTGCTTTAGATCAGTGGATAGTTTTTTTTCTGCTTTGGGTTTGTTGTGTTATGATCCTGATCGTGTCTCATCTACTGAGTCTGAATTGAGACGTTTGAGGCAGGGATCAGGTAATGTGGAAAAATATTGTTCTCACTTCCGTCGGTGGTCTGCCCAGGTGGGGTGGAACGATTCAGCTTTGAAAAGCTTGTTTCTTGCAGGGCTAGGTGAAAGGGTTAAGGATTTACTGATTGCTTATCCCACACCTGGAAACTTGCAGGAGGCAATGCAATTAGCTATACGGGTGGACAGGAGACTGCGTGCAAGGGTTAATGAGAGCAAATCCTCTGCTATGTCAGCTCCGAGTCCTGAGAGGGTCTGTGCTGACAATGGAGAGCCGATGGAGATTGGGGCGATGACACCCCGCTCTCAGGAAAAAGACCGCAGGCTTTCTGAAGGCTTGTGCTTCTATTGCGGAAATTCTGGTCATTTTATTAAGAACTGTGTGCTTCGTATGAAGAAAGAAAAAAAAATGGTCAGTTATGCCCGTATTGCCTGTTTAAATTCTAAGGGAGTATTTCTATCTGCCACTACTGCTGCTCAGGATGAATTAATTGAATTTCGGGTATTTGTGGATTGTGGTTCTACTCTGAATGTGATTGATGGGGGATTCTTGGAAAAAGTTAGATTAGAACCTAAAACTTTGTCATCCCCTATTGCTGTGGTTTCTGTTGATGACTCTCCCTTGAAGAGTGTTACTCATAAGGTCTGTGAATTTCCCTTCACTATTAATGGTATTCACCAAGAAAATTTGGATTTGGTGGTATTGGATAATTTGCCTTCTCCAGTAATATTGGGGTTACCCTGGTTAAAATTGCACAATCCTGTACTGGATTGGTCTACCAATGAAATTAAGTCCTGGAGCCCTAAGTGTTATGACAAGTGTTGTAACGGACGTATTGCTGCTGTGGATAAAGGGGAATTGCCTGTACCTATTCAGGATTTTTGGAGAGTTTTTTCTGAGGAGGAGTCACAAATTTTGCCTCCCCATAGAGACTATGATTGTACCATTGAATTTGTCCCTGGAGCGACTCTTCCTAAAAGTCGTTTATTTAATCTTACTATTCCTGAGAGAAAGGCTTTGGAGGAATACATACAGACAAGCTTGGCCGCCGGTCACATTAGGCCTTCCAAGTCTCCTGTACCTGTTTGATTTTTTTTTGTAAAAAAAAAAGATGGCGGTTTACGTCCTTGTCTGGACTTTCATGAGATTAATAAAATTACTGTACGCAATCCTTACCCACTGCCATTGATTCCTGATTTATTTAACCAGTTAGTGGGGGCCAAGTGGTTCTCTAAAATTGATCTCCGGGGGGCATACAATTTGTTGCGCATGAAGGAGGGTGATGAATGGAAGACTGCTTTTAACACTCCTGTGGGTCATTTCGAGAATCTGGTGATGCCTTTTGGTCTTACCAATGCTCCAGCATTTTTTCAGAATCTTATTAATGACATCCTTAGACCTTTAATCGGCAAAAATGTGGTTGTGTATTTGGATGACATTCTGATTTATTCGCCTGATCTGGAGTCTCATTGGCGGAGCGTACGTGAGGTATTACAGTTATTAATGGACAATTCGCTTTTTGCTAAGCTGGAGAAATGTGAATTCGCTGTACAGAGAATTAGTTTTTTGGGCTACATTATCTCCAGTGAAGGTTTTGAGACGGTTAAAGTTCAAGCTGTGCAGGAATGGCCTAGGCCTATTGGTTTGAAATCGATACAGAGGTTTTTGGGTTTCGCCAATTATTACAGAAAATTCATAAAAAAAATTTCTATTATTGTCAAACCGCTGACCGATCTCACCAGGAAAGGTGCTAATGCGGTTCAGTGGACTTCTGAGGCCATTGAAGCTTTTGTGTTTCTAAAGGAGAGGTTCACCTCTGCTCCCATCCTTATGCAGCCTGATGTGACTAAGCCGTTTTTGGTTGAGGTTGATGCTTCTTCGGTGGGGGTCGGTGCGGTGTTGTCTCAGGAAAACAAGGATGGAGTACATCCCTGTGCCTTTTTTTCAAAAAAATTTTCTGAGACTGAACTTAATTACGATATTGGTAATCGGGTGCTGAATTTCCCATTCAGGTTTTCACTGATCATAAAAATCTGATCTATCTTGATGCTGCCAAGCGCTTGAATGCCCGTCAGGCTAGGTGGGCACTCTTTTTCTCGCGGTTTAATTTTTCCGTTACTTACATCCCGGGTACCAAGAATGTTAAAGCGGATGCTTTGTCTCGCAGCTTTTCTCCCATGGTCGGTGTTGTGGAGGAAGAGGAGAGCATTTTACAAGAAGGTGTTGTGATTGCTGCTTTGGACTCCGTTTTGGAGGATGAGATTCTTAAAGCTCAGGAGAATGCCCCATCTAACACTCCCCATGGGAGGTTGTTTGTGCCTAGGACCTTTAGGAGAGATTTGTTTGTTGAGTGTCATGAGTCTCGGTTGGCAGGTCATCCAGGAATTTCTGAGACCAAGAGACTTGTGGGTCGCAGTTTTTGGTGGCCTGGATGGCAGAAGGAAGTCATTAAGTGGGTGCGCCAATGTACTGTGTGTGCTAGATCCAAGTCTTCGCATGCTCCTGCTGCGGGGTTGCTTTGCCCTCTGGAGGTTCCTAGTGCACCTTGGACACATCTGGCTATGGACTTTATTACTGACCTTCGCCCCTCTGAAGGTTTCACGGTCATCTGGGTGGTCGTGGACCGTTTTAGCAAGATGTGTCACTTGGTTCCCTTCATCAAACTGCCTTGCGCTAAGACACTCGGTAAGGCCTTTGTCAAGGAAATTGTCAGACTACATGGTGTTCCTACTGACATTGTTTCTGATAGGGGACCTCAGTTCGTGGCTCATTTTTGGCGTGCCTTTTGTGACAGATTGGGAGTTCATTTGTCATTTTCATCTGGATATCATCCTGAGTCTAATGGCCAGACAGAAAGGAAGAACCAGGATGTTGAGCAGTTCTTGCGTTGTTTTGTGGCAGACAATCAAGAGGAGTGGTCTGAGTTTCTGCCACTTGCTGAATTTGCTCTTAACAACCATACATCCTCTTCTGCTGGGTGTTCGCCTTTTTTTTGTTGTTCTGGGAGACATCCGTCTTTTGGGTCATTCTCCAAATTGGTTTCGGCTGTGCCTGAGGAGGAGAGTTTTTCCGGTGATTTGGAGAGAGTTTGGACGGATGTGCATGGTAATCTTCAGGAGGCTAACAAAAAATCTAAGAGGTACTTTGATAGGAAACGGCAAGAGGTTTTGTTTGCTGTTGGTGACATGGTTTGGTTGTCCTCTAAGAATCTGCGATTGAGGATTCCTTCTAAAAAATTGGGTCCCAAGTTCGTAGGGCCCTTTAAGGTGCTTCAGATAGTTAACCAATCTGCTGTTAGGTTGGAGGTTCCTACGTCCTGGAAGATTAACCCGGTGTTTCATGTTTCTCTGTTGAAAAAAGCTGATGTGTCGGATGGTGACGCCTCTGCCACTGTTCCTCCGGTGGTGGAGGACGGGGAATATGAAATTTCCCGCATCCTAAATTCTAGACGGTATAGAGGGAGTTTGCAGTATCTCGTCGCTTGAAAGGGTTTCGGACCTGAGGATAACTCATGGGTGAGGGCGGATGATGTTTCTGCTTCCAGACTTGTCAGAGCGTTTCACAGGAGGTTTCCTGGTAAGCCTGGGCCTAGGGGATCCGGAGGATCCTCTTAGAAGAGGGGGTACTGTTAGAACTCTCCTGTTAGTTTTTTTTTAGTTTGCTGGTCACATGACCATTTTTGCCTATTTAATCCAGCTCCGCCCTCCTGGTCTTGCTGGACTTCATTGTATTTACTACTCTTGAGCTAGCTTGGTGCTCTGTTGCCGTTCTCTGTTAGTTTTGCTAGGTCTTCTCACCTCTATGCTTTTTGTTGTGTGTTTGTCTTTGACTGCTACTATTTCTGCTAGGAGGTGTCCAACTTATCCCAGTCCCTAGTTCTTGTAGGGATCCCTCCCTCACATCTATAGGTCTTCGTACAGTCTAGCCGAGGACTTTAGCGGGTCTGATCGCAGGATCTGGTTCCCCATTACATCGTAGGGATCTAGTTTAGTTCTATTGTAGGGACAGTTCTCCTGTCTTTCCTTAGTCCCTGTAGCAGATCATAACACAAGCAGCTTGTTGAGAAGGCAGCAACTGTTGGTGCAATTTTTAGAAAATGGAAGAAACACAACAAGTGTACCTATGATAAAAATTATAGACCTCTCCATTCTTTGTAGGTGGGAAAACTTGCAAAATCTGTAGTGTATCAAATACTTATGTTCCTCGCTGTGTGTATATATATATATATATGTCCTCCATATATATGTTCCCCATCCTGGCATATATGTTCCCCATACAGGTGTATATGTTTTCCATCCTGATATAGATGTCCCTTCTCCTGGGCCCCATCCTGGTATATGTATCTCCCAACCTGGTATATGTATCCCTTCTCCTGGGCCCATCCTGGTATATATTTCCCCCAACCTAATGAAGATCATTTACAAAACACTGCAATGCACTGCAATATTATTGTACATGCAATAAATAAAGAAAAATATGTGCAAAAATATATTCACAAATGTTCATACCCCTTTTCCAGTAATGTAAATAAAATCTAGAGAAGAAAAAATGTTAAATAAGATGGAAGTGGCAGAATCGCTGTTTTTGGTTACTTTGCCTTCATTAAAAAAAGAAATAAAAAGAAATCATAAAGTCATATGGACTCAAAAATGATACAGCTTGCACCACAAAAAGATCCAGATACAACACTAATGACTGGAAAGTAAAAATGTATAGCTAGGGGTAACAATCGACAATTAAATGCCATGGTAGTTTTTCTCATTAATTATAGAACAATCCTTAAAGTGTACTTATCTGTTTTTTTAATGTTTATTTATTCATTTTACTTACTTATATAATACCATCCAGTAGCGTAGCTACCGGGGGGGGCGATGGGGCAAAGGGTGCGGCCGCCCTGGACCCTCCGCTATGAGTCTGAGATGCCCACCCGGCTACGCTACTTTTAACTGTATCAGCATGCGCCAATACATTTAAAGAAGTTGTCCACTACTTTTCCATTGATGCCCTATCCTTAGAATAGGGAACCAATGTTTGATCGGCCGGGATCCCGCACCCCAGGACCCCCACGATCAGCAGTTATCAGAGCCAGTGTTGGCGACCGCCGGCCGGAAGTACTTACTTCCGGTGCTTGGTCGTCTAGCTGTAGTGGCTGCTGCAGGGTACTACACATCCGCCTCCCATTGAATTGAATAGGAGGCAGATGTGCAGTAACAAGTCCCGGCCACTATAGCTAGACGGCCAAGCATCAGAAGTAAGTACTTCGGCCGCCGGCCGATCAAACATTGATACTCTATCCTACGGATAGGTGTCAATGGAAAAATAGTGGACAACTTCTTTAAACTCTGCGGCAGAGCAAGGGAGAAACGATCTCCCTGCACTGCCGCTATGGGGCCCGTGAGCTGGGAGGCCCCCCACAAGTTCAACCGTATCGGCATCTGTATATGCCATATATTAATTGCCATCAATAACTTTAATTTTAATATTATTAACATATGTCAAGGATAACAGCCATGGGAGTTGTGCAGATCCCACTGATGTCACCAGTTGTCAAGGATAACAGCTGAGGGGATCTCACAGATCCCACCGCTGCTGCCCGTTTGTAAGGGAGACACAGCCTCTAATCATCAGGACAATTACGCAATTTGCTGGCGAGTGATGGACAAGGCTGCAGCTGCTTCCACTACTAGGCTGGTTATTATGGAACTTACAGTGTGCGTATGGTATATACACCTCCAATTCCAGCACATGGAATTTATATACACCGGTACGGTCACTGCGAACTGCACATTAACAAAAAGAACTACTAATTGCCACCACCAATCATTTACACATGCCGATTGGACACCCGTTACAGGTAGCTTATGGCTTCAGGGGTGCGGTTTACAGAGCAAGAGGAACAGAGCTATTAAATTTTATATTTTTAATCCACAAAGGTAGGCAGTTTTATAAAAAAATATATAAAGATGATTCAGAATGAGAACAAAACAATATGCTATATACAATTACATAAAATGAAAGGGATAACGAAGCAAATTTACTAAACCTGATGTCACAAAAATGGCTCAGAGCTTAGCAGAGGAAGGTACTCCTTAGGAAAACGGACAGAACCCATAGCAAACTGTACGTTCCAATACTGACAAATAACCAAGACCAAATTCTGTTTTTTATTATTTCAAGGTTACGCCCACATACCTGCCCTTGGTGAGCTCATGATGGGGTTAGTTGTGGGATGTGCTAGGTCTGTTAGAATTTTATGAGATCTCCAACTTACAGGATATCTTTGCTCCCAGCGGTCACAGGCGGTATATACAGTTGTGCTCAAAAGTTTACATACCCCGGAAGAATTTTTCCTTTCTTGGCCTTGTTTCAGAGAATATGAATGATAACAAATATGTCATCTCTCTCACTTCCTCAGTTATAATTAGTTTCTCTCTCCCCTAGTTCTAATCCGTTTCTCTCTTTCCCAGCCACAATTAATCCCATATGTCCAGTGAGGGTGAGTTGTCTTTTCTCTGGAGATGTTTCATGGATTTTAATTTCTATCTATGACAACATATATTTGATAACTTTTTATTTATTAAAATGCAACATAATTGTAAATAAAATGTAATGTTCCCTGTCACCTGGATGGCTCTCATTTGTTCTTTGTCTTTGGGACCACCCTGATAGGTGATACCCCTAATATGAGCAGCCACTTCAATAAATGCCATCCTTGACTCCTCTCCATCCCCTCTTCTTTTAGGCTCAGACCACTGGTGGGAATAATCTTTCAAACTTCTCTCTGTCTACCGCTCTCCTTCTACTAACATTTTTCTTCATCCTCGTTGCTGATTGCTTAACTTTCTTGTGTTCCTTATTCATTTTTTTACTTTTTAACCCCTAACTGCCTGCCTATTCTATAACCCCTTCACTATCCTGTGCCAATTCATCCTTTTCTTTTGTTTATAGCTGATGATCCTACATACACTTGGGTACAGAAGGGTATACCAGTATCTGTCCTGACTAGACCTTTCAGTGCCTACAATTTTTTCAATCCTACATTCATATAAAATAATGCTGCATCAGAATATACTGCTAATGTGGCGCCCAGCTGCGCTTGGTACCACAGATCCTAGAAGGATGCATTAATGGAATCCTCCACAACAGGCCCCCATAAACATTCACACATCTCCACCTTCCACCTCAGACCAGCAGAGGGAGCCCATTAGGGATATAAATAGGGAAGGTGGAGCTAGGCAGTAAGCAGTTCCTCTGAAGAGTTCCTGCAGTAGAGAAGCCTGAAAGAGGTCTGTCTGCAGTGGAGCTCAGTCTAGTTTAGAGAACTCAGTTGTAGCTCAGTTAGAGCTCAGGGTGTGCCGGCGCCATAAGATCGGTGAAGCGCGGCAAGCTGCCACTAGTGTGAGTAGCCTAGTGAGGGCCTGAGTGTGGCCAAAGGTGAGTGGAAAGGGAGTAGCAGTGGAGGCAGAGGAGCTTACCCAGCTCACCCCGAAACATATACCGGACACCGGGTCTGAGCTTACCGGGATCTCTACGACCCGGTAAGGCATAACCGGAATCTCTGGAGAACTACAGGTCCCAGGTTCACCAGAGAGCTGATACGTAACAGAGCCAGGAGACACATAGGCCCCGTAAGCTGGGAGCGTGCACTCCAAGAGAAGGCCCTACCACAACGTCAGCCGGTGCAGGACAGAGATAAAGTTAGGCCTAGCTTCAGGCAGGTCAGAAACTTACTACGCAGAGGCAAGAAACAGGAGGCCCTACACCCGCTCATTGGGGAGGATCCTGATATGCACCTTTCACCCTACAGTGCTCCGGGATGTGCCTGAACTACCACCAGTAAAAGGTACTGAAGTGACTACCGTGTCCGTCCCCATTCTTGCTCTGACCCGGCTGGGTCTCGCCTGTCCTGCATCCCCCTCTCTGTACGCTGCCCTGAGGCCTAGCTCCACCTGTGGGGAGCTATACCATCGAGCTGCCTTATCACCGGCCTCAGTGTACTGCCGCAGCGCTGGTGATTCTCACCAGAAACCACAGGTGGCGTCTCAAACTTTCATAGAGTTAACAATTAATCCCCTTTTAAAAGCTGACCCCCGGGTACGGGCCCGGGAGCCGACCACCGCGACATCCCCAAGGCCAGGCAAAGGCCCCGGTACTGAGTCGTCCCCATCCCCCTGGGCGTTTCACTAACATTACAGAATTATTTAAATAGCAGATCTTAAAGGGGATTTACATTTTCAGAAAACCCTTGTAACCAGGTGCGATTTATTTATCAAAAATAAATTGCACTTTATGTACCATTCCTGGGTTCCCCTGCTGTGTCTGCACCGCTGCCATGTCTGATATTGTCTGCAGTGCTGATATTACGTCGAAAGTGCTGCAACCAATCACTGAGCTTAGCAGCTCTGCCCATACAAACAGCAGATACTGCTCAGAACTACTCAGTTCAGTGATTGACTGCAGCACTTTTGATGTGACATCAACGATGCAGATAATAACAAATCCGGGGGTGGGGGGGGGGTAGTAATACCCAGTTTGTTTTGAAAGAAAACTAAAGCTGGGATGCAGGGGTTTTCTGAAAATGGAAAACGCCTTTAAGTGATACTGCTGTAAAGTGGCCGCGGGCAGTAGCCATGGCCGAGTATGTACTAAGCCTATTGGCCTTAACCCTATACTATAAATACACTATGCATATTATACTTTACATTGCTATATTAACAGTACTTGTACTACCCCATATCACACCTCGTTATATGCATAGAAACACATGACGCTATTCACATTACACAATATTGACGCGATTGGTGTCTTCAGGAGAAGGAACACAGCGGCACTGTCCACCACTCCACTACCTACTCTTACCTAAATAATTCTCTAATGTTAGCAGTATATTCTGATGCAGCCTTTTATGCGTATGTAAGATTTATGTGTAAAGTATCTTGCTTCCAGCACCCTCACCGATCAGCTGATTAAGAGCCACCATCATCATTGTTTACTATACCATGGGTGGACACAGGGCTGCCACCAGGAATTTCAGGGCCTCATACTGGCAACATTTTTGGGCCTCCTTGAGACTCCGCCCAGTTTCCACCTCAGCTCTGCCTTCACCCCTTGAACCTTCCACAGTCCCACCCCCACTCTTGGAAATACTTCACTTCTGCACCACATTCTCACCAATCACACATTAACAGTTTCCATGGAACACCACATTACATCCATATCCATCAGTTTTTGTTTTGGCCAAAAGATTTTTTAAGCCTGCCACCACGACAAGGTAGACTCTTTTGGCCGAGTCCTACTCTACACTATCCTATTAAAAATGTCTTAAAATACCCAATACTCTTTTTACGTATATATTTTTATTTATTTTTCTTTAAGGGAGTGTGTCACACACCTTTTTCAAAATGACAAATAATACCACATACAAGGTACAAATACTACCACACCATGACAAGATCACATATTACCACCACATAGTGACCAAATAATACTACATACAATGGAGAAATATCTCCACACCTTGACCAGGTCACATATTACCACCACATAGTGACCGAATAATACGACATACAGGGACGAATACCGCCACACCATGACCAGATCACATATTACCACCACATAGTAACTGAATTATACAACATACAAGAGACAATATTGCCACACCATGACCAGACCACATATTACCACCATATAGTGACTGAATAATACCACATACAAGGGACAAATACCGTCACATCATGACCAGACCACATATTACCACCACATAGAAATAATACCACATACAAGGAACAAATACCATCACACCATGACCAGACCACATATTACTGTTAGAACCCTCCTGTTTGTTTTTTCCATCTTGTGTGTTGCGGTCACGTGACCATCTGCCTTTATATTCCAGCTCCGCCCTTTTGGCTGTGCTGGACTTCAGTGTTTGACTGTTTCTCTAGCCAGGTGCTTCTGTGCCTTTCTCTGTCAGTTCGCTTGGTTTTTCTGGGACCTCTAGTACCTTTTTGTCAGTTTGTTTTTTTGTGTTCTGCAACTACTTATCTGTTTAGGAGGTGTCTTATTTTTTTCCCCAGTCCTTAGTTCTTTTAGGGACCCCTCCCTTTATGCTATAGGTCTTCGTTCAGACTAGCTGAGGACTAAGGCGGGTCTGTTCGCTAGGAACAGGCAGCCCGCTACATCGTAGGGATTCAGCTTAGTCTTACTGTAGGGACAGCTTTCCCCTATCTTTCCTTAGTTCATGTTGCAGATCATAACAATTACCACAACATAGTGACCGAATACTACAATACTGATCATAAATAAAAAACCACAATATTAATATTACCATAAGTGCCATTATGCACAGGAGCTCTGTACATAGTATACAGTGTATAGCATCAGTGTACAGGTAACACACTGACTCATCAGTGACTTATTTAGTTTGAAGTCCTTCATCTTCGCTTTTCTTCTTCATTCAGCACAGACGACCATCGCTTCTTACAACCAGGACTCATCTCTGCAGAAAATAACACACAGTTATCTACAGAACCACTTCCAGAGCACATTCCCCAATTTGTTCCCAACTTCTATTGTACACCAGACCAGATGAAGAAAAAAAATCAACATAGTATCGCCCTGCACAGTAACAGGACGCCCTCTCCGCCACTGAAAACAGTATCGTCAAAAATAACATATATCACAGCAGTAGTAATATTTCTTTAGCCCCTACAGTAATAATTTCCCTGGCCTCTTCCTGTAATAACGTTCTCCATTCCTGGCCCCCAGTGTCTCCATTTCTGGCCCCCAGTATCTTCATTCCTGGCCCACAGTGTCTTCATTCCTGGCCCCATATGGTCTCCCATCCTGGCCCCCAGTGTCTTAATTTCTGGCCCCCAGTGTCTTAATTCCTGGACCCCAGTGTCTTCATTCTTGCCTCACAGTGTCTTCATTCCTGGCCCCCAGTGTATTCAATCCTGACCCCCAGTGTCTTCAGTCCTGACCCCCAGTGTCTTCATTCCTGGCCTCCAGTGTCTCCATTCCTGGCCCCCAGTGTCTTCATTCCTGGCCCCATATGGTCTCTCATCCTGGCCCCTAGTGGCTTCATTCCTGGCCCACAGTGTCTTCATTCCTGACCACCGGTGTCTTCATTCCTGGCCCCCAGTGTCTCTTTCATGGCCCCCAGTGTCTCCATTCCTGGCCCCCAGTGTCTTCATTTCTGGCCCCATATGTTCTCCCATCCTGGCTCCCAGTGTCTTCATTCCTGGCCCTCAAGTGTCTTCATTCCTGGCCCACAGTGTCTTCATTCCTGGCCCCATTTGGTCTCCCATCCTGCCCCCATGTGTCTCCCATCCTGCCCCCATATTGCAGCTTTCAGTACAAAAAAGTAAAAAAAAAGTTTCTCCTTACCTGGCCTCAGTCCAGCGACGTCATCTTCCTCATCCATTTGAGGAGCATGGCAGTGACATTATATGCCGGCGATGTGCGCTTCGACGTCAGCTGCCAGCCTCTGATTGGCTGGAGGCTTTTAACTACTGCCAGTGACATATCATTGGTACAGCCGGTACAGCCGACCAGGGGCCTAAGAAGTAAAGGGGCACAATGCCACCTTCAAAGCAGCAAGCAGCTTCTGTCATAGGCAGGATTATGCTTATGCAAAGTGCCCATATATTGTTCTTAAACAGGAGCCTTTTTCTAACTGTGTCCGCCACTGTAGTTAGTAGCGGCTATGCCTGGTACTGCTGCTTAGTTCCATTCTCTGCTCTCTGCAGTACCAGGCACAGTTCTCTACAAAATGTATGGAGCTGTGCCTGGTAGACAATGAAGGGGACACAGCCCTCACAGGAGCACCACTGCTCTTTCAATTGGCTGATCTTAATAGGGAGTATAAGTTAGACTTTTTTAACTTTCCTGGCCTATCCTTGGGGATAACCCATCAATATCAAAATTACGGGAAAAGTCCTCTAAGCGATAGAGTATAAAACTTAATCCAAATGGCGCTGTTCCAGATCTGTTGGTTTGAAGCGGGAAAAGATTATATTAGATTTAGGTCCAGTATTCATTTCCAGTTACACAACTGTTGGTAACCAGATATGTCTTAGTCTCAGCAATGTCTTTTGTTCTTATTATATCTGTTCTTAGAAGAATCTTATATGTTAGATGGTGGGTGGCGTTACTCCAGTTCCTATACTCTTGTTTCAAGTTTTACATTAGATGCATTACACAACCATCATCTCTAATAAGGTTTTATAACTAGTATCCCCTTTGAAGCCATTAATTCATGCCGAAGGGGAAGATTTGCAAAAATAGTTAAAAGAAACACAGTCTTTGTTGCCCATAACAACCAATCACAATGCAGCTTTCTAATAGTGTACTTGCAAAATGAAAGATACACTGGGATTGGCTGCTATGGGAAACAAAAACAGCTTTTCTTTTAGACAGTTTCATAAATCTGCCCCTTATGCATCCTGCTGTATCTGGGAGCAAATAAAATTTGTGATACCATTCAGAAACAAGCTATGCTGCTAGTTTATGAGATGAATAATTTCATATTTTGATAGATTGGACTTTAACCCCTTCACCCCAAGTGTATTTTCACCTAATTT
This sequence comes from Phyllobates terribilis, assembly GCF_046119375.1. Taxonomy (NCBI): domain Eukaryota; kingdom Metazoa; phylum Chordata; class Amphibia; order Anura; family Dendrobatidae; genus Phyllobates; species Phyllobates terribilis. The sequence continues at coordinate 216,934,338 of NW_027362765.1, read as the reverse complement.
TACCATTTTGACCAATGTCACTTTATGTGATGTGACAGGGTCACTGGCGATGTATGTGAGGAAAGATATGTGTCACAGAGGTTGCTGTCTTCCGTGATGTGAGCCCAAAAGCTTGTCTCCAGCATGTTAGGTGCTGAAGAAGTTAATCAGCCATTTTGGGTTGGGTTTTTTGTGTGCAGGTGTGAGATGGACAGGATGCCTGCTCACTATATTTCCACCTCAAGGGAGTGGCTGGAGGAGTTAAATGTTCAGCTACTGTTTTTTTTTCTGTGGTGTTGTTTGGAGAAGGAAGTCTCCAGACTGTATGGCCAGAGAGCTACACAGAAGGACTTTGGTGAACTGTGTTCTGTTATCTGGAGTGGGCGAAACCCTGCTCACTTATGAACTGTGCTATCCGTTATTTTGTTTTGTTTTGTTTCTCGTTATGCCGGGAAGGCCGTGTTTATTTTTTTTGGAACCCTGCAGTGGTTTATGCCATGTCCTAATAAACCAGCAGGAGGTTAACCCAAGAAGTGTTCCCGTGTCTACCTCTGTGAGAGCCGAGCGAGTCAATCTACCCCAGTGGTAATAACTCTGGAACACTTCAAAGGATCCCACTGATTCTGAGATTGTTTTTAGTAACATGTTGTACTTCATGATAGTGGTAAAATTTGTTCGATATGGCTTGCATTTATTTGTAAAGAAAAAATGGAAATTTGGCAAAAATTTTATTTTTATGCCCTTAAAACAGAGAGCTATGTCACACAAATTAGTTAATAAATAACATTTCCCACATGTCTACTTTACATTAGCACAATTTTTAAAACATAATTTTGCTAGGAAGTTAGAAGGGTAAAAGTTGACCAGCGATTTCTAATTTTTCAACAAAATTTACAATACCATTTTTTTTAGGGACCACTTGACATTCAAACTGACTTTGAGGGGCCTTTATCACAGAAAATACCCAAAAGTGACACCATTTTAAAAACTGCACCCCTCAAGGTGCTCAAAACCACATTCCAGAAGTTTATTAACCCTTCAGGTGCTTCACAGGAATTAATGGAATGTGGGGAAAAAAATTAATATTTAACTTTTTTTTTTTTTTAAATGATAATTTAGACCCAGTTTTTTTTATTTTCACAAGGTTACTAGGAGAAAATGGATCCCAAAATTTGTTGTACAATATCTCCTCAGCCCTCCAATACCCCATATGTGGGGAAAAACTACTTTTTGGGTGCACAGCAAGATTCGGAAGGAGCATCATTTGACTTTTTAAATGCAATATTAGATTAAATAATTAGCGGACACCATGTCACATTTGGAGAGCACCTGATGTGCCTAAACAGTGGAAACCCCTCACAAGTGACCCTACATTTTAGAAACTAGACCCCTCAAGGAACTTATCTAAATGTGTGGTGAGCACCTTGAAATCCCTCGTGCTTCACAGAAGTTTATAAAGTTGAGCCCCAAAATTTGCATTTTCACAAGGATAACAGGAGAAAATGGAACCCAAAATTTGTTGTGCAATTTCTCCTGAGTACGCTGATACACCATATGTGGGGGAAAACTACTGTTTGGGTGCACGGCAGGGCTTGGAAGCAAAGGAGGGCCATTTGACTTTTGGAGGTCAAAATTGGCTGGAATCATTGGCAAACGCCATGTCGTGTTTGGAGAAGCCCTGATGTGCCTAAACAGTGAAACCCCTTCAAGTGACCCCATTTAAAAATTAGAACCCTCAAGGAATGTATCTTGATGTGTGGTGAGCACCTGAACCCACAGGTGCTTCACAGAAATTTATACCTTAGAACCATGAAAATAAAAAAATCACATTTTTCCCACAAAAATGTTTTTTTAACCCCAACTTGTGCAGTTTCTCCTGAGTACGTCGATACCCCATATATGGTCAAAAACTACTTTTGAGGCACAGTGCAAAGCTCAGAAGGGAAGAAGCGGCATATTGAAGTTCAGATTTTGCTGCACTGGTTTGAGCAGAGTTACTCTGGATTCCGTCTGGCATCTCTTGTCCTTCTTTTCAGAAGTGCACAAAACTGTGGCGCACCGCGTTTTTATGCACCACAGGCCTCCATCTACCTCATTATAAGAAATCTTCTGTTACGTGTGATTTACACAGAAACTCCGGTGTAAGCGCACAGCGTAGAGTGCAGGATAAATGTGAGCCGAGCCTTACTCTGATTTTTGGGAGGCAGAATGAAAAAATCAACAGCAGGTAAAGAATTGGTTTTATTTATTTTTAACTCCATTCCTCGTGCCGTATAAGTGATAAGACGACTTTATTCTTCAGGTCAGTGCGATTACGATACCATATTTATACGGGTTTTCATGTTTGGCTGCTGTCACACACCAAAAGACGACTTTTACTGCAAAACAAATTTTTGCATCACCAGATTTTGATAGCTATAATTTTTCCATATTTTGGCTGACAGAGTCATGTGAGAGCTTGTTTTTTGCCAGACTAGGTGACGTTTTTAATGGTACCATTTTCAGTCACATGACTTTATTTGGACTCTTTCTATTCTGATTTTTGGGAGGCAGAATTTATTTATTTATTTATTTTACTCACTTATATAGCGCCATTAATTCCATAGCGCTTTACAGACATTATGGGTACTGTCCCCATTGGGGCTCACAATCTAGATTCCCTATCAGTATGTCTTTGGAGTGTGGGAGGAAACCGGAGAACCCGGAGGAAACCCACGCAAACACGGGGAGAACATACAAACTCCTTGCAGATGTTGTCCTTGGTGGGATTTGAACCCAGGACTCCAGTGCTTTAAGGCTGCAGTGCTAGAATGAACAAAAACCAGCAATTCAGGAATTGTTTTATGGGGGCTTTTTTTATGCCGTTCCGGGTGTGTTAAAATTGATAAGGCAGCTTTATTGTTCGGGTCAGTATGATTACAGCGATACAACATTTATATATTTTTTTTATGTTTTGGCGCTTTTACACAATAAAAACTATTTTATCGAAAAAATAATTATTTTTGCATCGCTTTATTCTGAGAACTATAACTTTTTTGTTTTTCTGCTGATGTAGCTGAATGGTGGCTTGTTTCTTGCGGGACAAGATGACATTTTCAGAGATAACATTTTTATTTACATTCATCTTTTTGATCGCATTTTTTCCACTTTTTGTTTTGGCATTATAATGATAAAGCATCTTTTTTTGCCTCTTTTTTAAATTTTTTTTACAGTGTTCACTGAAGGGGTTAACTTGTTCGACAGTTTTATAGGTCGAGTTGTTCCAGACGCGGTGATACCAAATATGTGTACTTTTTTATTTTTTGTTCTTAAAATATTTATTTATGGGTACAATATATGTGCATATATATTGTATTATTATTTAGTGATTTTTTTTTACAATTTTTTTTTACTTTTTTACTTAGTCCCTTTTTTTTCCACTTTGGTCACTTGTAAAGCATAGCAATGCACGAGTATTGCTATGCTTTATAAACTGTCAGTGCTGCACTGACATACAAGCTTGATACACCATGCTCTGAACATGATGTAACAAATTTGTTAGCTCTGTTGACCTGGATGTCGCCATGACGGCATCGGGTCACTATGGCAATAATCAGCCCCTCACGATGACGATCGGAGGGTAGAGGGAGCCCTCTCCCTCTGCCTGCCATCTAAATGCTGCAATCACAGCATTTAGTGAGATAAACTGGCAGGAGCGGGGAGGGCACCGATCCAGGCAGTGATTACCAGGTGTCAGCTGTCATGTCAGCTCATCATCTGGCGGTAATCGGGCGTGCAAAATTGTCAGAACGTATCCATACGTTCAAGGTCAGTATGTACTTACCAACCTGGATGTATAGATATGTCCAAGGTCGTGAGGGAGTTAAGGTCACGTACACACATTGAGTATTTGGTCAGTATTTTACATCAGTATTTGGAAGCCAAAACCAGAAGTGGAACAATCAGAGGAAAAATGTAACAGAAACACGTCCACCTCTTCAGCATTTTTCACCAACTCATGATTTTTACACAGCATAAGCTGACCTGCGGTGCGTGTTTCAAATCTGCAACATGTCAACTTCTCTTACGGGTACGCTGAATTTTATGTGCAGATTTTTCCCATAGAATTGGATTAGATGCGTAAAATCCACAGGTAAAAAATGCAGTTGTGTTTTTAGTGCGTTTCCGCTTTGAAAACGCATCAAAAACACATGTATTCAGCACATGACTGTATCAATAAAGTTTTGTCAAAGCCAAATACCAGGAAGTAACAAAAACAAAGCAGCTTTATTTAAAATATGACACACCAACAGGAGGCAGAAAAACGCAGTGTCAAAAACACAATGAAAAAACGCAAGTAACCTAATTCATTTAAGGCTAGATTCCCATGGTGAGCTTTTTGGTGAGCTTTTGATGTTGCAGATTAAGATGGGTTACTTGTAATTTTTCAAAAATATGCAGCGTCATAAACTCACCAAAAGCTCATTATGGGAATGTAGCCTAAGGCCACGTGCACACGCTGAGTATTTGGTCAGTTTTTTACCTCAGTATTTGTAAACCAGGAGTGGGTGATAAATACAGAAGTGGTGAAATGTTTCTATTATACTTTTCTTCTGACTTCCACTCCTGGTTTGGCTTACACCTTTTCACCTTTTTTCTGCCAAGGAACATTTGGATATTTATATCATCCTTTAGCGGCCATACAAAAATTATCAATTTGAAAATTATTTGGCTATATTTAATCAAACATTTAATTAACTCATCCTTAATGTGATTGCAGGAGCTGCTTCTTTGTGGTGTGGCTGTGATGTTAGTTGGTATGGGGGTTGTTGCCACTTGTAATTGCTTTTCCAGATTTGCATATGACTCTTTGCATTGATAAGCTTTGTAATGAACTGATCACAGCAGTAAGTTGTACCGAACACATGTATATTACACTGCTGGTCTCCTCACAGTGGGAAATTCATCACTACTCACATTACAATTATAGAACTGAAGGAGGGGTTGGTCTGCAGTATATACATCACATAGGAGACAAAGAGACTGCTGTATACACATCACATAGGAGACACAGAGAGAGCTGTATATATAACACATCGTAGACACCAAGACTACAAAAAACATTACATAAGAGACACTGAGACTACAGTATACATCACATAGGAGAAACTGAGACTGCTGTATACATCACGTAGGAGACACAGAGACTGCTATATATAATGCATAGTGTTAGAACCTTGCTCTTAGGTTTTTTCCTTTGCTGGTCACATGACCTTGTTGGCCTATTTAATCCTGCTCCGCCCTTCTGGCTTTGCTGGACTTCATTGTATAACTACTTTCTAGCTAGCCTGTGCTCTGTATCTACTCTGTTAGTTTGCTTGGTCTACGGACCTCTGTGTTCTTTATATTTTGTTTGTTCGTCTGTCTGCTACTATTTCTGTTAGGAGGTGTCCCATTTTCCTCCCAGTCCTTAGTACTTGTAGGGATTCCTTCCCCACATCTATAGGTCTCCGTACAGACTAGCTTAGGACTTTAGCAGGTCTGATCGCAGGATCAGGTTCCCCGTTACATCGTAGGGATTCAGCTGAGTTCTATCGTAGGGACAGATCTCCTCTCTTTCCTTAGCTCTGGTAGCAGAACATAACAGTAAGTCCAGCCAGCAAATTTTCTAAGGAAAGATTTTTCTGTTCCATCATGGTGTCGGTTCAGGATTTGGCTCATCGCCTGCAGGGACTCTCTCTGGAGGTGTCCGAGCTCCGTCAGCACGTGAGTAACTGTCCTGGAGCACATTTCTTGGAGCCTAAGGTATGTTTGCCGGATTTATTTTTTGGTGAACACCGAGAATTTTTTTCATTTAAAAATGCTTGCTTATTGTATTTTCGTTTGAGACACAAGTCCTATGGGGATGAATCCCAGCGCGTAGGGTTCATAATGTCACTTTTGCGCAAAGAGCCTCAGGAGTGGGCCTTTTCTTTGCAACCTAGTGATACATGCTTCAGATCAGTGGATAGTTTTTTTTCTGCTTTGGGGCTATTATATGATGATCCTGACCGTGTCGCATCAGCTGAGACTGAGTTAAGACGTTTGAGACAGGGATCAGGTAATGTGGAAAAATATTGTACTCATTTCCGTCGATGGTCTACTCAAACAGGGTGGAACGATTCTGCTCTGAAAAGTCTATTTCTTGCTGGGCTCAATGAAAGGGTTAAAGACCTGCTAATTGCTTATCCTACACCTGAAGATTTGCAACAGGCTATGCAATTAGCTATACGGGTGGATAGAAGACTGCGTGCAAGGGTTAATGAGAGCAAATCCTCTGCTATGTCAGTTTCTGGTTATAAGAATGTGTGTACTAACAGTGGTGAACCGATGGAGATTGGATCGGTGGCACCTCGCTCTCAAGAAAAAGACCGTAGACTTTTTGAAGGCTTGTGTTTCTATTGCGGAAAATCTGGTCATTTGATTAAAGGCTGTGAGCTTCGTATGAAGAAAGAAAAAAAAATGGTCAGTCATGCCCGTATTGCCTGTTTAAATTCCAAGGGTGTATTTTTAGCTGCTTCCACGATTGCTCAGGAAAAATTAATGGAATTTCGGGTGTTTGTCGATTGTGGGTCTACTCTGAATGTAATTGATGGGGGATTCTTGGAAAGACTCAATTTAAAACCCGAACCTTTATCATCCCCCATTGCTGTGGTTTCTGTGGATGGTTCCCCTTTGAAGAATATTACTCTCAAGGTCTGTGAATTTCCTCTCACTATTAATGGTGTTCACCATGAGAAATTGGATTTGGTAGTGTTGAATAACTTGCCTTCTCCAGTAATATTGGGATTGCCCTGGTTAAAATTTCACAATCCTGTACTGGATTGGTCTACCAGTGAAATTAAGTCCTGGAGCCATAAATGTTATGACAAGTGTTGTAACGGGCGTATTTCAGCTTTGCATAGGTGAGAATTGCCTGTTCCTATTCAGGATTTTTGGAGAGTTTTTTCTGAGAAGGAATCGCAGGTTTTGCCTCCCCATAGAGACTATGATTGTTCTATTGAATTTGTCCCTGGAGCGACTCTTCCTAAAAGTCGTTTATTTAACCTTACTATTCCTGAGAGGAAGGCTTTGGAGAAATACATACAGACAAGTTTGGCCGCCGGTCACATTAGGCCTTCTAAGTCTCCTGTGGCGGTTGGATTTTTTTTTTGTAAAAAAAAAGGACGGCGGTTTACGTCCTTGTCTGGATTTTCGTGAGATTAACAAAATTACTGTACGCAATCCTTACCCACTGCCATTGATTCCTGATTTATTTAACCAGTTAATGGGGGCCAAGTGGTTCTCTAAAATTGACCTTAAGGGGGCATACAATCTGTTGCGCATGAAGGAGGGTGACGAATGGAAGACTGCTTTTAACACTCCTGTGGGTCATTTTGAGAATCTGGTGATGCCTTTTGGTCTTACCAATGCTCCTGCATTTTTTCAGAATCTTATTAATGACATCCTTAGACCTTTGATCGGCAAAAATGTGGTTGTGTATTTGGATGACATTTTGATTTATTCGCCGGATCTGGAGTCTCATTGGCGGAGCGTACGTGAGGTATTACAGTTGTTAATGGACAATTCGCTTTTTGCTAAGCTGGAGAAATGTGAGTTCGCTGTACAGAGAATTAGTTTTTTGGGTTACATTATCTCCAGCGAAGGTTTTGAGATGGACCCGGTTAAAGTTCAAGCTGTACAGGAATGGCCTAGGCCTATTGGTTTGAAATCGATACAGAGGTTTTTAGGTTTCGCCAATTATTACAGAAAATTCATAAAAAAAATTTCTAGTATTGTCAAACCTCTGACCGATCTCACCAGGAAAGGTGCTGATGCGGTTCAGTGGTCTTCTGAGGCTATTGAAGCTTTTGTGTATCTCAAGGAGAGGTTCACCTCTGCTCCCATCCTTATGCAGCCTGATGTGACTAAGCCGTTTTTGGTTGAGGTTGATGCTTCCTCTGTGGGGGTTGGCGCAGTATTGTCTCAGGATAACGGGGATGGATTACATCCCTGTGCCTTTTTTTCAAAAAAATTTTCGGAGACTGAACTGAATTACGATATTGGTAATCGGGAATTATTGGCTATTAAACTCGCATTTGAACACTGGCGCCACTTCTTGGAAGGTGCGGAATTTCCCGTTCAGGTTCTTACTGATCATAAAAATCTGATATATCTTGATGCTGCCAAGCGCCTGAATGCCCGTCAGGCTAGGTGGGCACTGTTTTTCTCGCGGTTTAATTTCTCCGTTACTTACATCCCTGGTACTAAGAATGTTAAGGCGGATGCCTTGTCTCGCAGTTTTTCTCCCATAGTCGGTGCTGAGAAAGAGGAGAACATTTTACAAGAAGGTGTTGTGATAGCTGCTTTGGACTCCGTTTTGGAAGATGAGATTCTTAAAGCACAGGAGAATGCCCCATTTAACACTCCTCATGGGAGGTTGTTTGTGCCTGTGACCTTTAGGAGAGATTTGTTTGTTGAGTGTCACGAATCTCGGTTGGCAGGTCATCCCGGAATCTCTGTGACCAAGAGACTGGTGGGTCGCAGTTTTTGGTGGCCTGGATGGCAGAAGGAAGTCATTAAGTGGGTGCGTCAATGTACTATATGTGCTAGATCTAAGTCCTCACATACTCCTGCTGCGGGGTTGCTTTGTCCTTTGGAGGTTCCCAGTGCTCCTTGGACACATTTGGCTATGGACTTTATAACTGACCTTCCCCCCTCTGAGGGTTTTACTGTCATCTGGGTGGTCGTGGACCGTTTTAGCAAGATGTGTCACTTGGTTCCCTTCGTCAAACTGCCCTGCGCTAAAACTCTCGCTAAGGCCTTTGTCAAGGAAATTGTCAGACTTCATGGCGTTCCTATTGACATTGTTTCTGATAGGGGTCCTCAGTTCGTGGCTCGTTTTTGGCGTGCCTTTTGTGACAGGTTGGGAGTTCATTTATCGTTCTCGTCCGGATATCATCCTGAATCTAATGGCCAGACAGAAAGGAAAAACCAGGATGTTGAGCAGTTCTTGCGTTGTTTTGTGGCAGACAATCAAGAGGGGTGGTCTGAGTTTCTGCCACTTGCTGAATTTGCTCTGAACAATCATACATCTTCTTCTGCTGGTTGTTCGCCTTTTTTTTGTTGTTCTGGGAGACATCCGTCGTTTGGGTCGTTCTCCAAGTTGGGATCTGCCGTGCCTGAGGAGGAGAATTTTTCCGGTGATTTGGAGAGAGTTTGGACGGATGTGCGTGGTAATCTTCAGGAGGCCAACAGAAAATCTAAAGACTACTTTGATAGGAAACGACAGGAGGTTTTGTTCGCTGTTGGTGACATGGTTTGGTTGTCCTCTAGGAATCTGCGGTTGAGGATTCCTTCTAAGAAATTGGGTCCCAAGTTTGTAGGGCCCTTTAAGGTGCTTCAGGTTGTCAACCAATCTGCTGTTAGGTTGGAGGTTCCTACCTCCTGGAGAATTAATCCGGTATTTCATGTCTCTCTGTTAAAAAAAGCTGTTGTGTCGGATGGTGACGCCTCTGCCTCTGTTCCTCCGGTGGTGGAGGACGGGGAATATGAAATTTCTCGCATCCTTAACTCTAGACGGTATAGAGGTAGTTTGCAGTATCTTGTGGCCTGGAAAGGTTTCGGACCCGAGGATAACTCTTGGGTGAGGTCAGATGATGTTTCCGCGTCCAGACTTATCAGAGCGTTTCACAGGAGATTTCCTGATAAGCCTGGTCCTAGGGGATCCAGAGGATCCTCTTAGAAGGGGGGGTACTGTTAGAACCTTGCTCTTAGGTTTTTTCCTTTGCTGGTCACATGACCTTGTTGGCCTATTTAATCCTGCTCCGCCCTTCTGGCTTTGCTGGACTTCATTGTATAACTACTTTCTAGCTAGCCTGTGCTCTGTATCTACTCTGTTAGTTTGCTTGGTCTACGGACCTCTGTGTTCTTTATATTTTGTTTGTTCGTCTGTCTGCTACTATTTCTGTTAGGAGGTGTCCCATTTTCCTCCCAGTCCTTAGTACTTGTAGGGATTCCTTCCCCACATCTATAGGTCTCCGTACAGACTAGCTTAGGACTTTAGCAGGTCTGATCGCAGGATCAGGTTCCCTGTTACATCGTAGGGATTCAGCTGAGTTCTATCGTAGGGACAGATCTCCTCTCTTTCCTTAGCTCTGGTAGCAGAACATAACACATAGGAGACACAGAGACTGCTGTGAATACATCACATAGAAGACATCTGGCCTGGAGTTTATACATCACTTAGGATACACTGGGGTTGGAGTATATACATCACAGGAGACAATGGTTATGCAGTATATACATCACAGGAGACATGGGGGCTACGGTATAGACATTACAGGAGATGCAGTTGCTGCTGTATATACATCACAGGAGATGCTGGGGCTTCACTATAGACATCACAGGAGATGCTGGGGCTGCAGTATAGACATCACAGGAGATGCTGGGGCTGCAATATAGACATAACAGGAGATGCTGGGGCTGCAGTATGGACATCATAGGAGATGCTGGGGCTGCAGTATAGACATCACAGGAGATGCTGGGGCTGCAGTATAGACATCACAGGAGATGCTGGGGCTGCAGTATAGACATCACAGGAGACGCTGGGGCTGCTGTATACACATCACAGGAGACGCTGGGGCTGCTGTATACACATCACAGGAGACGCTGGGGCTGCTGTATATACATCACAGGAGACCCTGAGGCTGCGGTATAGACATCACAGGAGGGATTGGGGCTATGGTATAGACTTCACAGGAGGGGCTGCCGCTGCTGTCTTCTCCTATAGCACCGGAGCACACTGTGTGCTAACACCTCCCACAAAGTGTCCTGATCAGGGGTGGATTAAGAGTAGCAAGGGCCTCGGGCCGTTTAGAAGGCGCGGGGCCCCCCCCCACACTCACACCTGATGTATCATGTGACATGTCACATGATTCCCTGTGATAGATAATGTGACAGTTCACGTGAAATTAATTTGGCACAATATTAATATATTAATTATAATATTTTTTTTACATTAAATGCATGTCTTAATATTGAGCACAATTAAGTATGCTGACATCCCCTATATACAGTATGAGACCCTACACACAATATGAGCTGCCACAATCCTCCTATGAACAGCAGGAGGCCGCACGTAGCTATCTATACACAGCGGGAGGCTGCACGTAGCCATCTATACACAGCAGGAGGCCGTACGTAGCCATATATACACAGGAGGCGGCCGCACATAGCCATCTATACACAGCAGGAGGCCGCACGTAGCCATCTATACACAGCGGGAGGCCGCACGGTGCCATCTATACACAGCGGGAGGCCGCACGGTGCCATCTATATACAGCGGGAGACCGCACATAGCCATCTATACACAGCGGGAGGTCGCACGTAGCCATCTATACACCACAGGAGGCCGCACGTAGCCATCTATACACTGCGGGAGGCCGCATGTAGCCATCTATACACAGCAGGAGGCCACACGTAGTCATCTATACAAAGAGAGAGGCTGCACGTAGCTATCTATACACAGTGGGAGGCCGCACTTAGCCATCTATATGTGGCGCCCCTGAGGGTTCAGTCGCCACAGATGTACTGCATCTCACCCAGGGCGAGATTGCTCCTAATGGAGAGCACAGTCCCTGGTCCCTGGCTGGAGTGGAGGCGAACCAAGTGAGGGGGAACCATGTAGTGGGTGTGGGTGGAGGACGTAGTTCAGGGGAGCACAGGAAACGGAGTGATATAAAAAGGTGAACCTTCTTGGGAAGTGTGTTCAGTTCAGTCCAGATAGATCAGTCAGAGGAGGAGAAGTGAGGGGAGCAGGGGCTCTGCACAAGCTCTGCTCCAGAACTGAAGGAAGAGGAGAGGGAGCAGGAGAAAGGCTCCAGGAACAGAAGGAATCCCAGGGGTACGGGAAGTGCTGGAGGCCACCCGTATGCCCGAATCTGCCAGGCGGTGGAGGGATCGAGCCGCAGAGGGGACCGGCCCCTAAACTAGTGGAGAACTACAAGGCTCAGCTAGGAACCGGAGGCTGCTGTACTTGTAAGGTGCAGTGGCCACATCCGCAATTATATCGCTGAAAAGGTGGCCACAGAGGGTCCAGTGGACTGCAGGTCACCCGACAAGACCCGAGGGTACCGGATTGGGACACTGATTGCGAGGGGCAGGGCAGGAGGGCGAGAGCCAGCGCAGGAAGACGACTGAGGAAGGCACAAAGAAAGGGGTCCTGTCAGGCACTCTTGAACTACCTGAGGGATTGCTGAACCCCTGCCTGGTGAATGCAGCACGACGTGGGAGGTAGTAACTGAAAAACTGTGAGTAAACTCGGAAGACTGCACCCCACTGTCTCTGTGATTATTATCCGCGCCATCACCCCTGCACTAAAACGCCCAGCATCTCCTAATACATCTACACTGCCCTGGAGCTAAGCTCTATCTGTGGAGAGCCACACCAGCTTTGCTGCACTAACATAAGCTCCAGAGGACCTGCTCCGCAGCGGCGGCTCCCTTTAGCCGCATACCACAGGTGGCGTCACGAACTTTGTACATAAATCCCCTATAAAAATCCCCTTTTGAATGACCGCCCTGGGTCACGGACCGGGTCACCGCCACTGTGACATCTCCCCAAGCAACGACTGGCCCGGCACCGAGTACCCCACGGCCCATGGGGCGCGCCATCTTTGACTTCACAAACAGGATATGAACCCACCCGTTGTCACCGGGTATTGTGCGCCTAGAGACTGTTCTATACTGAATGTTGCGCCCGCCCCAGAAGAACGGGCGCCATTATGTGCGTGATCAAGGACAACAAAGATCCTCCCATCGTGGGCCGAGTTCCAGAATGGCGCTAAAAGCGGAGCCCGCCCCAAGTAGCAGTGGCCATGTATATAGATGTGTCCATCAAAGTGGGGGGACCGCCTCAAGGGGTGACCGACAGCAAGCTGCCATGGAACCGCAACTGAAAGGGGAGAGGAGGAGGAGAGAAACAGTGGAGACAGGGTGTGGTCTCCAGCAGACCAGACAGACCGCACCCGGAAGCCAACATGGATGGAGGTCAGGACCGAGCTCCCGCCCATGGCCTGCAGCAGCCCAAGACACCCATCACCCTGGAGGGGGTGATCTCTAAACTGTCCCCGGAGGATACTGAGTTCCTCCAAGCTGAGGTGCACGAGCTGAGCTGCAGAGTGGAGGAGGCCCAGCAGGCAGCAGTCGCGAGATGGAAGAAGGAGTTGCTAAAGAAGATTGCTGCTCGGCAGCAGAGAACGCTATGTGCCACCAGCAGCGTTCCAGCCCCGGCGGAGTCTGATGAGCACCAGGAGGCAGCGTGCAGCACAGGAGCGGCCGTGGGAGCAGGTAAGAGGAGTCTCCCTGTCCCGGGCGCTGAAAGCTCTGACCTGCTCCTGGGCCTCCTGGAGAATCCTCCATCCCCGGGCGCGTTCGCCCTAGAGCAGCTCCTGGGCCCAGAACCTGTAACTCCGGGCGCCCATGCCGCAGACCTGCTGCTCGGCCCCCTTCCAGAGCCACCTGCCCCTGCACCCGAGTGGGTGTACGGACGTACCACCTAAGACTGGTCCGACAAAGTCGAGGACCAGCAGGGACCCCCTCTACTAACTGCACCAGCGCCCCCGGTTGCCTACCAAAGAGAAGAAGAATTTCGGTGGGACGACTGGGAGGGGAATCTTATGGGGTTCCCCCGGGAGACCCAGGCCCAAGCCCTCAGTAGGGAGGAATACTGCCGGCAAGAACTCCTGCAGCTAGAAAGGGAGCTGCACACCCGGCGGATGCGCTGGGAGCAGATGGAGGCCAGGAATATGGCAGCCAAAGCTCAAGCCCGCAAGACAGAATCCGTCACGCCCAGTCCCCGTATGGCGGGGCTTATAGTCAAATTTGACCTGGAAGCCGGATGGGGCTTCATAAGAGATCCACAAATAGCCCGGGATATATTTGTAAATCGGCGGGATGTCAAGTCCCATCTTGAGAAAGGACATCCCGACAGGAACCTCTATCCCGGTGATCGTTTCACTTTCACCCGACACAAGGGGGAACGCGGGTGGTACGCCCTCCAGGTGTACAGAGTGGTCGAGGAGGAAGAGGACCTGCCCCCGCAGTCTAGGGCTGATGACCCGACTGGGTCAGCCTGCAAAAATGAGGTGTTTCCCCAGCGGCGATACCACTACTAAAGCATAGTAGATGGAACTGAACTGTACATAAGTTACCCGGAAGGATATTGAGATAATAATTTTGTGTGTTTGAAGAGTTTTTGCTTATTTGTTTAGTGTACCCGGTAAAAGTACAAGGACATTTAGCTTGTGCACGGTCAGCAGCTAAAAACTTTCCATTGTAAATAGTTGCACTTCTTAAAGTGCCCCTTATTGGTTTTATACATACAAAGCTGACCTCAGAACAAAAACCCGTTTGGCGTGGCCAAAGACGTGGTCCAACGCCTGGATCCTCTATGCCCTGCAGCCACGCCCAGAGCCTACGTTGAGGGTTTTCGGGCGGGTCCCTCATGTTCCTGTTTGCTAGTTTGCACCTTGATAAAGAAAATGGACACCCGGTTACAGATCGCGCTGTAACCTGTTGGCCAATGTTTTATATGTGAAGAAAAATGTTATTTAAAAATTCTTATAATGTTTTGATAAAGAAACCAGTAACGTTCAAGTAATGTGCCTCCCATAAAGGGAAGAAAAAGTTTTGCTGATTAATCTTATATGTGAATGCATTCTAAAATTTTTGTTAGTCTGAAATACCTTGTTTTTACTCTGTTCCAGCCCCCGGACGTGCTGTGTTTTACCAAGGGGGTATGTGGCGCCCCTGAGGGTTCAGTCGCCACAGAGGTACTGCATCTCACCCAGAGGTGTGGTATCCCGCTCTCAGGTAAGGATAGAGTACTGCCCGGAACCCTAACACCTGCATCCAACACATCCACTTCAGTAGGGCAGGGCGAGATTGCTCCTAAGGGAGAGCACAGTCCCTGGTCCCTGGCTGGAGTGGAGGCGAACCAAGTGAGGGGGGAACCATGTAGTGGGTGTGGGTGGAGGACGTAGTTCAGGGGAGCACAGGAAAAGGAGTGATATAAAAATGGGAACCATCCTGGGAAGTGAGTTCAGTTCAGTCCAGTCAGATCAGTCAGAGGAGGAGAAGTGAGGGGAGCAGGGGCTCTGCACAAGCTCTGCTCCAGAGCGGGCCTAAGGAGAGGCCCAGGACTGAAGGAAGAGGAGAGGGAGCAGGAGAAAGGCTCCAGGAACAGAAGGGATCCCAGGAGTACGGGAAGTGCTGGAGGCCACCCGTACGCCCAAATCTGCCAGGCGGTGGAGGGATCGAGCCGCAGAGGGGACCGGCCCCTAAACTAGTGGAAAACTACAAGGCTCAGCTAGGAACCGGAGGCTGCTGTACTTGTAAGGTGCAGTGGCCACATCCGCAATTATATCGCTGAAAAGGTGGCCACAGAGGGTCCAGGGGACTGCAGGTCACCCGTCAAGACCCGAGGGTACCGGATTGGGACACTGATTGCGAGGCGCAGGGCAGGAGGGCGAGAGCCAGCACAGGAAGACGACTGAGGAAGGCACAGAGAAAGGGGTCCTGTCAGGCACTCTTGAACTACCTGAGGGATTGCTGAACCCCTGCCTGGTGAACGCAGCACGATGTGGGAGGTAGTAACTGAATAACTGTGAGTAAACTCGGAAGACGGCACCCCACTGTCTCTGTGATTATTATCCGCGCCATCACCCCAGCACTACAACACCCAGCATCTCCTAATGCATCTACACTGCCCTGGAGCTAAGCTCTACCTGTGCAGAGCCACACCAGCTTTGCTGCACTAATATCAGCTCCAGAGGACCTGCTCCGCAGCGGCGGCTCCCTTTAGCCGCATACCACAGGTGGCGTCACGAATTTTGTACATAAATCCCCTATAAAAATCCCCTTTTGAATGATCGCCACTGTGACATTTCCCCAAGCAACGACCGGCCCTGCACCGAGTACCCCACGGCCCATGGGGCGAGTCATATACACAGCGGGAGGCCGCACGTAGCCATCTATACACAGCGAGAGGCCGCACGTAGCCATCTATACACAGCGGGAGACCGCACATAGCCATCTATACACAGTGGGAGACCGCATGTAGCCATCTATACACAGCGGGAGACTGCACGTAGCCATCTATACACAGCGGGAGGCCGCACATAGCCATCTATACACCACAGGAGGCTGCACGTAGCCATCTATACACTGCGGTAGGCCGCACGTAGCCATCTATATCCAGCGGGAGGCCGCACTTAGTCATCTATACACAGCGGGAGGCCGCACGCCTTATAAATGGAGTTGGGACCATCAGTTGTGTTGTGCAGAATTCTGGTGGATACACAGCTGATAGTCCTACTGAATAGACTGTTAGAATTTGTATTATGGCAAGAAAAAAGCAGCTAAGTAAAGAAAAACGAGTGGCCATCTTTACTTTAAGAAATGAAGGTCAGTCAGTGCGAAAAATTGGGAAAACTTTGAAAGTGTCCCCAAGTGCAGTTGCAAAAACCATCAAGGACTACAAAGAAACTGGCTCACAAGGTCCCAGGAAAGGAAGACCAAGAGTCACCTCTGCTTCTGAGGATAAGTTTATCCGAGTCACCAGCCTCAGAAATCGCAGGTTAACAGCAGCTCAGATTAGAGACCTGGTCAATGCCACACAGAGTTCTAGCAGCAGACACATCTCTTCAACAACTGTTAAGAGGAGACTTTGTGCAGCAGGCCTTCATGGTAAAATAGCTGCTAGGAAACCACTGCTAAGGACAGGCAACAAGCAGAAGAGACTTGTTTGGGCTAAAGAACACAAGGAATGGACATTAGACCAGTGGAAATCTGTGCTTTGGTCTGATGATGCTTTGGTTCCAACCACCGTGTCTTTGTGCGACGCAGAAAAGGTGAACAGATGGACTCTGCATGCCTGGTTCCCACTGTGAAGCATGGAGGAGGAGGTGTAATGGTGTGGGGGTGCTTTGCTGGTGACACTGTTGGGGATTTATTCAAAATTGAAGGCATACTGAACCATTATGGCTACCACAGCATCTTGCAGCGGCATGCTATTCCATCCGGTTTGCGTTTAATTGGACCATCATTTATTTTTCAACAGGACAATGATCCCAAACACACCTCCAGGCTGTGTAAGGGCTATTTGACCAAGAAGGAGAGTGATGGGGTGCTACGCCAGATGACCTAGCCTCCACAGTCACCAGACCCGAACCCAATCGAGATGGTTTGGGGTGAGCTGGACCGCAGAGTGAAGGCAAAAGGGCCAACAAGTGCTAAGCATCTCTGGGAACTCCTTCAAGATTGTTGGAAGACCATTTCCGGTGACTACCTCTTGAAGCTCATCAAGAGAATGCCAAGAGTGTGCAAAGCAGTCATCAAAGCAAAATTGAAGAACCTAGAATATAAGACATATTTTCAGACATGTGTTAATTCATAGTTTTTATGCCTTCAGTGTGAATGTACAATTTTCATAGTCATGAAAATACAGAAAAATCTTTAAATGAGAAGGTGTGTCCAAACTCTTGGTCTGTACTGTACATACACGCATAAACACATTTGAAACACAAAAATACATATAAACAGACATCACACAATGATATCTGCCTTCACACACACACACTCACACACTCACACACACACACACACACACTCACACACACACACACTCACACACACTCACACACACTCACACACACACACACACACACACACACTCACACACACACACACACACACTCACACACACTCACCATCCACCGGCTCGGCTCCAGTCGTCCAGCTCCTCTCCTGTGGTAAGTAGCAGTGCAGGGCGCTCACTGTGTGATGTCACACTAGCAGACACGGCCGCGCACAGGAAAGTTAACAGGTGCGGTGCTAGCCTGGCCGAAGAAGAAGCAGCGGCCCTGCGCAGCTGCTGGGGGAGCGGTTAGGGGGCGTCCCGCCTCTGACTGCCGGTATGTGTCGCGGCGCCGCACATATTATAATGAAGGCAATCTGGCCATGGGCCCCCCGGAGCCCCGGGGCCCCGGGCGGTAGCCCAGATTGCCCTCATTATAGTACGCCTATGGTCCTGATGTTGGAACTGGCTTATGTCAAGACGTAATCTTTCAGTGCACGCGCTGCAGCATTCAGTAATGCACGCTGCATTTGCGCACTCGCAGAGCAAGTAGAAATTGAAGGACTGGCAGCCATCAAAACGCAGCTGCTGGCTCAAGCACTGCTGTCCCAGCGTATCTTCCCAGGGGCTGGAGAAAAAGTCTTCGGGGTCCATAAATGGCCCGCGGGCCTATTGTTCCCCACCCCTGCTTTAACCACTGTACTGTAATCTGGACTTCAATGCTGTCCCCTGGGTTGCTTCCACAGAGTGCCTGCTGGCCAGACGAAAGAGTGAGCTAGCTGGATCAATAACTGGAGTGACAATACAAGGACAGAATCAGAAATCCAAAACCAAAGTCTGAGGGATAGTCGGGTTAACCAGGCAATTAGTCAGAACATAGGCAAACAGGCCTAGGTCAGACTAGAAGGGAATAACAGAGTCAGATGAAGCTAGGGTAGAAGCCACAATTATATCAGGACTCAGAATACAAACACCAGAATTCAGGGAATTTCCAGGCACAATATAAGCCAACTTTGGCAGAATGTTGGGAGTTTAAATGGATTTTCCTACTAACAAAGTATATTTTAATCAATAGATTCTTGGAATAAAAATAAGTTCCACAATTGGATGTGTTAAAAAAATATTCCTGTGCTGAGATATTCTTATAAATGTGCCCCTGCTGTGTACTGTGTAATGGCTGTGTCTGACCGTACAGGGACATGGTCTGCACATCTCCTGGGCAGGGGAAGACACAAAAGAGTATACAGACAAAACAGAATGGGATTATTTCTGTGAGGTAAAGCATTTGCTGACTGTTTTTAAACATGTTGTACCTTACAGAAAAATCAGCTGTGATCCTATGCTGTCCTGTCTTTATACTCTTTTGCGTCCTCCCCTGCCCAGTAGATGTGGTATGTGCAGACCATGTTCCTGCTCGGTCCGACGTGGTTATTACACAGTACACAGCAGGGGCACATTTATAAGATTTTCTCAGCACAGGACACATTAGCCACAGCAGAGAACTGATTACACCTGCTAAGCTACTTGACAGCACACACACCCATTAACCTGGCATAGTGGAACCACAAGTCTCAGCCTCAGACTAATCCCTGGCTGGGCAGTGTCTTGAGATACTGGCTATAACATCTCTTCCATCACTAGCGCCATCTGCAGAGTGAATAGAGCGGCTCCTGGCAACTGAAGTAGATGTCGTGAGTATAGATCCATGTAGACATGTAACACACTGTAGGAAAATTGAACACTTGCTGCCAGTTTTTGATACAGATTACAACTGAGTGCTGGAGTCTCCGCAGGACAGCACAACCTATTGTCAAAGCCTTTTTTTTTAAAGTAGGGACTGTCGAAACCAGGGAACCCCTTTAGAGACTGCTTTAACTTACCCCCACCTTCCCCATTTGTAAATCCACACTTAGTCAGTGAGTAATGTCACTACTAAATCATATCTATGTGTCGTAAATAGAGTAAGCGTCTTCCTATTTTCTTTCCCCCTATCTCATCTGCTTCCTCTTCCTTCATCAGTTTCCTTTAATGCCATTGTTAAGTACAATCAAACATCTTGATGAGAACTCCTCCACACTTATCTTATGCTTCCTTACCGTACCTCTATGTGTCAGTATATATATACAGTACAGATCAAAAGTTTGGACACACCTTCTCATTTAAAGATTTTTCTGTATTTTCATGACTATGAAAATTGTACATTCACACTGAAGGTATCAAAACTATGAATTAACACATGTAGAATTATATACTTAACAAAAAAGTGTGAAACAACTGAAAATATGTCTTATACTCTAGGTTCTTCAAAGTAGCCACCTTTGGCTTTGATGACTGCTTTGCACACTCTTGGCATTCTCTTGATGAGCTTCAAGAGGTAGTCACCGGAAATGGTTTTCACTTCACAGGTGTGCCCTGTCAGGTTTAATAAGTGGGATTTCTTGCCTTATAAATGGGGTTGGGACCATCAGTTGTGTTGTGCAGAAGTCAGGTGGATACACAGCTGATAGTCCTACTGAATAGACTGTTAGAATTTGTATTATGGCAAGAAAAAAGCAGCTAAGTAAAGAAAAACGAGTGGCCATCATTACTTTAAGAAATGAAGGTCAGTCAGTCCGAAAAATTGGGAAAACTTTGAAAGTGTCCCCAAGTGCAGTTGCAAAAACCATCAAGGACTACAAAGAAACTGGCTCACATGAGGACCGCCCCAGGAAAGGAAGACAAAGAGTCACCTCTGCTTCTGAGGATAAGTTTATCCAAGTCACCAGCCTCAGAAATCGAAGGTTAACAGCAGCTCAGATTAGAGACCAGGTCAATGCCACACAGAGTTCTAGCAGCAGACACATCTCTACAACAACTGTTAAGAGGAGACTTTGTGCAGCAGGCCTTCATGGTAAAATAGCTGCTAGGAAACCACTGCTAAGGACAGGCAACAAGCAGAAGAGACTTGTTTGTGCTAAAGAACACAAGGAATGGACATTAGACCAGTGGAAATCTGCGCTTTGGTCTGATGAGTCCAAATTTGAGATCTTTGGTTCCAACCACAGTGTCTTTGTGCGACGCAGAAAAGGTGAACGGATGGACTCCACATGCCTGGTTCCCACCGTGAAGCATGGAGGAGGAGGTGTGATGGTGTGGGGATGCTTTGCTGGTGACACTGTTGGGGATTTATTCAAAACTGAAGGCATACTGAACCAGCATGGCTACCACAGCATCTTGCAGCGGCATGCTATTCCATCCGGTTTGCGTTTAGTTGGACCATCATTTATTTTTCAACAGGACAATGACCCCAAACACACCTCCAGGCTGTGTAAGGGCTATTTGACCAAGAGTTGTAGACAGGCTAGGAAAAAAATGCTGCAAAGTAAAAATGCCATCACAAACCGAAGTGTTAATAGTTTATTTTTATAAGATAACAAAATGCAAAGTGAATGAGCAAGATAAAAATCTAAATCATATCAGTATTTGGTGTGACCGCCTTTTCACAGCATCAAAGCATCAATTCTTTTAGGTACACTTGCACTCAGTTTTCGAAGGAACTTGGCAGAGAGGTTATTACAAACATCATGGAGAATTAACAACACACCTTCTGTGGGTGTACACTTGTGTAAATACTTCAGTTTCTTCATGTATTTCAGGCCGAACTCAATGATGTTGAGATCAGGGATCTGGGCAACTCTTTTAATCCTTGTACAAATAGCAGAAGTTGCCCTATCCATGTTTATTTGGTGTAAATATTGGGCAGACCTAAACATCCAGTTCAAATATTCACATTTGTAGATTTATTTTTTTATCTACTACTCACAACAAACATTACAATAATAATAATCTTTTTATTTATATAGCGCCAACATATTCCGCAGCGCTTTACAATTCAGACAATTTACAGACATTATGGGCACTGTCCCCATTGGGGTTCACAATCTACATTCCCTATCAGTATGTCTTTGGAGTGTGGGAGGAAATTGGAGAACCCAGAGGAAACCCACACAAACACAGGGAGAACATACAAACTCCTTGCAGATGTTGTCCTTGGTGGGATTTGAACCCAGTACCCCAGCGCTGCAAGGCTGCAGTGCTAACCACTGAGCAACCATGCTGTCTGTAATAAATAATTTAAAGGTGAGGAGGTTTTTGGAGAACCAAAACCTGGCAGAAACCAATATAATAAATAAACCATCCAGCATTACCCCCATCCGAGACCACAGGCTCGGGTCATCTCAGTTGCTGGAAAATCCTTTCCATATCACCAATTCCCAGGGACCCCACCCTGAAGAGTCCCAAAATCCACCAGGCAATTAATCAAATTCCGGACATAACGGGAAGGTTACCATCTACCAGATGTACAAAGTCCCCACCACAATTTTGCTACCAACTCCAAGAACCCCCTTTCCACCACTTGCCAAAATGACCCGATGACCCTCAATACCTTAGTTTAACTATTCCAGGTTACTTACTCCAAAGTTCACAGGGCAGGAGGGCTGGACCTTTCACAGTGGTGCCTACTTGCCGTTTATCAGCTCTCACCCCGCCTTAATTATATATACTTCCCTGTAACTGCCAACCACCACCCTTTTTCCACCCTATAAACTTTTGACCCCACAAACGGCCACACTAAGCTAGAAACTGTGCTTAGCAACTGCTTGCCCTACAAAGCTGAGTCATAGGTCAACACGCCCATGGCTCTGCTGGGGCTTTGTTTTCCCTTTATAATTCAACTCTAAGAGGTTCAGTAACATAAGATGTTTTTTGTAACTGTTAAGGCCCTCATACAAATTAGACCAACATTTGCCAAAAATCCATATATTTCCAGGCTCCGCCGACAGTCTAATGTACGTATATAGGTGTCTCCCAATACTCCTCCAACAGGTGATGTCAGGGGAGATAAGGATTCTGCATGTCTGATTTTGGAATGTCGATCCTTATGCTGAGATAAGACGCCACCAAAGGAGTCTGACAGCGGCCCTCTTGTACAGAACAGAAGTGTATTAAGAAGTTGAGAGAGGTAACTGCTGGCCAAAAGATCGGCCCAACGATATATTGTGCATTTGGGCCCCTTACTCTGATGGTGACTTTTTCAGCATTTGGATGAATCCTGAAGGCATCAACCCTTTATTAAAGCTATATAACACTGGGAAAACCAAAGACCAATTTTTCTCTTAAGGTTTAATCCTTCCCACCGTGGCCAATTTTTTTTACCCTCACCTTCCGAAAATCATTACTTTTTATTTTTCCATTGATGTAGCCATTATTTAGGTAAGATTTTTGCAGGAAGAGTTGTAACTTTGAAAGACTCCATTCATTATACCATAAAGCATACTGGAAAACCGAAAAATGGAGCGAAATGGTGAAAAAAAATGCAAGTCTACCATATTTTTTTGGGTAGCCTGTTCCATACACTTGCACACAAGTCACATACATATACAAAACGTGTCGGAAAGGGGTTACGTTTTAATTCAACATCCCTACATTCCTGAAATACTGCCAATAATCGGTTAGCTCATACCTGGGAGTTCACTGAGAAGACATCCTGGAGCCATACAAACTCCTAACTTCAAGGCTTTCGACAACCAGCTCCTTGTGCTAACTCCATTTTATCAGGATTGCTTTCTTTAGCTAAAGTACTAAAGCCCCGGTCCATCACACGGTTTTCATCAGTTTGCAACTAGTTTCCAGCTAAAAAACCTTTGTCTCCTAAACAATTAATTTCCACATCTATTTTTGAACAGAGCAAATAGAACTGGTTGAGTTTAGGTACTACTTTTGGATTGGGCCAATGTGTCACCATTGCATCCAGAAATTGGTTGCATTACAACAAGAACACGATGTACTGAGCAGGTCTCCAGACATCTTGTTCTGGACAAAAGGACATTTGACCACTGCAACCATACTTGAGACTAGAGATAGGCGGAGACCCAGACAGCATTCGAGTAGTGGAGGATGGGTAAAGTGACTATGCTTAGTTTGTTTTATTTTACAACATGTTAGAAAGTTCATAAAAAAGGTGGACAACCCCTTTATTGACATGCTACAGATAGTATGGGCTGACATAATGTTTTCCTGTTAACTAAATACCTAGAAGTTCAAACCAGTCAATTCCTAGTAAACTTTACGATAACCTTTAGTGATGATAAGGTGCAATTAACTTGTTTTCCATGGTACACTTCAGAATACTTTTTTTGTTTCTTTGTGTGAGCTCACTTTTACTTGCTATTGTCTTGGTAAATTATGTCCCCGTGAAACACTCTTTGCATGTATCCATTACGTTTACCTTGGCAGATTGCATTTTTAAAATTGCTCTGATCTTGTCTGTAATTTCAGCAACAGTTGTTGTATTGTCACTTTTGTAGGGATGATGTGTTGCTTTGTTCGCACTTTTTTATTTTAAATCTTAATTAATTTCTCCGTATAAGAATAAACCTTAAGAAGTCATCCCAGATCACATTCCCTTTCTCCTCCCCAAACTCAAAGAAGAAAGGCAGAGCAAAGAAAAATAATGAAAAAATAAATATATTTTTTTATATTTTAATTTTGTCACCATCCATTTGCTAGATTTAATCTTATCAAAAAAAATAGTTTAATTAGCTAGTCGGCCAATTTGTCAGACTTTTCTATAATTTGCAATGGGGACTTAGTAACTTCTAATGCCTCATCTCTGGAATCATAGCCAAGTCTATCTCTTAATAATGACTTTAAGGCCCTGCACACACTATAGATAGGTGTCAGAGGAGTACTTCTGTGTGCTCTATGAGAGAGCCTCTGCAGGACTTGTCTGGTGGGGACCTATCTCCTAGAGAACAAAAGGATCAGCAGTCAGAAATCTAATGTGCTGGCATCTTCTTTCCCCTGCCATCATCTATCGCAGGGGTGGGGAGCCTTAGGTCCACGAGCCATTTACGACCGTTGATCACCTTTTATCCGGCCCCTAGGAAGATTCCCGGGGACCACAGTGCTGGGCCAGCAGCTGTATTTTGCCGACTGCTGGCCCTATAATGTCTTCTTGCTCTGTGAGCACCCCAGGGGTCTGGTTGCCACAGTGGTAGAAATACCATGTCTGAGAGCGAGCATGGGTTTTCCTGGTCAGGAGCAATATTGCATGCCACACCTCCTGCCCCAGTCCAGGGAGGGGAGGAACCTGCCCTTTATAAACTGGATCTGGGGCGGGGTTAGCGAAGAAGTCTAGTTCCAGAGGAAGGGACAGAGCAGCAGCAAGGAGCTCTGTAGGAGCCAGGAGCTGAAGGCCAGGGACTGGAAGCTAGCAGAGCTCGTCCTGGCAGAAGACGCAGAGAACCGGACACCGGAGTCCGAGGCTGTGAGGATATTAACATCCAGCAGCAGAAACCACCTGGCAGGGGATTTCAGGTCCTCTGGCCATAGAAAGCCCGGAGGCTCAGTCATACGCAAGGGACCGGCACCGCCATCGAGGAGCGGAAGGAACCAAAGGTCCCAAGTCACCAGCCATATGGGTGAGCACCACACGGTACACTCAGGGACATGGGCTACTACACGACTACAGCGAGGTAGCCAGGAAGAGTGCAGTCAGACGGGAAGGCCTACACCTCCACCTGGCCAGGGGGACTCTTGTTCGCTCACAGACTGACCAGGCCTCGAATGTTAGCCAGTACTCCCGGCAGGGTCTCCTTTATTACCAACAGTAAAGACCCTGAACTGCACGGACTTTGAGTCATTTCTGCTGCGCCTATGCACCACAACCCTCACCATCTACACACGCTGCCCTGAGGCTATACTCCTCCCGTGGGGAGTTATACTACCCTCTGCTGCGCACACAACATCAGCCTCAGCGGTCTGCCCCACAGCGGCGGTTCTCAGTGATCGCAATCCACGGGTGGCGTAGTTAGACATTTAAACATTACAAAATCAAGTAAACAGATCCGCCACTGGTTTGACCACCCTGAGCCACGGGACCGGGTCGCCGCCACGGAGACTACAACCCCCAGCATTACACAGAGACCCGGCTCCGGGTATTCCCCCACACACGGCCCAGGGGGTGCGTCACACACACACGCACTGTTCACTGCTGAATGCTGAGGAGCGTGCAATGAAAAGTTATGTCCTGACACCAGTGGCAGCATCAGGACGTACTTTGAGGGAGTTAGCGTGACATTTGTACGGCCACCGTAGGATGTTATGAATATCCAAATGATCCATGGAAGAAAAAAAGGTTCCCCAAAGGTTAAAGGTTGAGGGCCGGGGTTTCCTCTCTGGGATCTCCCAAACAGAGTGGTTGATGCTAAGTTTTTTCGAGGTAGCCTTTTTTCAGCTAGCACCTCTTACAGACTTTGCACAGTCCCACCACAGTAGAAGCTAATTATTACATGCTGCCTATTTAAACCAATTGGCTGTCTGTGTACAGCAGGGCAGGTCCAACAGAGTGAGAGATGATCTTCACAGGCACTCTCCACTCTGGCTAAGCATTAAAGGGGTATTCCCATCTCCAAGATCCTATCCCAATATGTAATAGGTGTAATAATAATATTAGCAAATACCTCCAATTAGAAATGTAGTATAGTATTTTTGATTCCCTATCTCTCTTACCTCATGTACAGGGCATTGCAGGACCTTGGGTATGCACGGTTACAACCACTAGCAACTAGCTAACTGTGACTTTATCAGTGGACGCAACCATGGATACCTAAGGTCCTGCGATGCCTGCACATGAGGAGATAGCAAATCAGAAAAAAATATACTACATTTGTAATTGGAGATATTTGCTAATATTACCATTATTACACCTACTACATATTGGGATAGGATCTTGGAGATGGGAATACCCCTTTAAGGATCCTGAGCTGAGGATGCCCCTCCATTAACTTAAAATTGCCTAATACGGCAAATGAAAATGGAAATTTAACGGTTTACGTAATGATGACAACCTCTTTTAGAAAAGAAGCTGGATAGATGTTTAACTGACAGTCAGTAGTCCAGCTTCGCAAAATCCCCGTGATCAGATTCAATTACTAGGGGAAAGCTGTAGGTCTGTCACTGTTTCAGACCTACAACTCCCAGGATGCCCTGATAGCCTGCACCATACTGAGAGTTTCATAGCAATTGGAAATGCACAAGTTGAAGACCTATAGGCACGATGAAAACTGTCTAACCAGGCTTTGACCATGGAACTGTTTTATCTATAGAGAGGAAGCAGATAATAGCATCCCGATCAAGCTCTTTTTATAGTAAAATGCTCAAGGGGCTGTAAAATGAAACATTCTTCTCAAAATGAGCTAATATGAATTCTTTTTGGAGGAGATAGAGTATCTTCCTTGGAACCTGTTTAGGAAACTAGTGATAAGACACAATCCTAAAACATCTAAATATGTTTTTGCCCTGAGTAAAAGAAACCAGTTGGAATGGACACAAATGCCAGGGTGAAAAATAGGGGAGATCTTCAGGGTGTGTAGAACTGATTGATGCCTGACAACCGGGACTTTAACCAACACAACTAATAATTTTGATACTATATAGCACTGTCATTAGACTACTTTATTTCTGGAGCTGATATCTGGTCACAGTATGTTTGAGCTCTATATGGTGGTATTTATGTAGTCGTAGAGTATTTTTATTCAGATAGCTGTCTGGAGGTTTAATTTTTACAATTTTTAGCATTGGTATGGGGAGCCATCCAAACTGACGATGATCATTTGGACATTATATGGTATCTGTGAACTGTATATGTGCTAGCAGAGCCTGCAGAAAATACTATATAGGGTACAGTTTTATAGAGAACCCAATGGCGCAGCACCAGAACAATAAAGAAGCTGACCCAGATCGGCTGTAATGGATATAACATTATATCAGATTGAGCATAGTAATCAATAAGGTCAATTAAAAGAATAATAATAATTGTAATGGAAGCTATACAGCATGCAGCAGGGTGGCATTTACAGTAGAAGGCATGCAGTCGGTGTACTGTATGTAGATGGAGTGGCGCTAGGTTGTGCTGTAGGTGGAGTTGTGTAATGAGAAGTCTCTGCACTCTCCCCCTCCTCCTCTCTGGGTAGTGAGGCTGCAGCAGACGCCTCCTCTCTTACCCTGCAGAGCTCCCAGCACTGTGCACTGTGTCTATACAGCTCTGTGCTGTCTGCATTAGTCCCTCTATGCTGTCACTTGGATCTCAATCCCTGCATATTATATAGGTATGTATGGATATGAATGTGCTGCTCACAGTATGTGGAGATGATCTGTACCTGTATATTTTATCTGCATAGCCTAAATGTATGTGTGCTATACTATGCATGCTAGATCTACCATGACGGTATTGTATTTTACGTAATGCTTTTATATTTAATGTACAAAAATGTAGAAATCAAAGGAAAGAATAGTTCCGGTATACGGTATATATTATTACAGTGAAATATGTATTAATGTATGGGAACACATAGCTCCCATCACTTCGCTGCAGGTGCTTTATCCTCAACGGACACATGATACCTGTATATTCTTCTATCGGACTACATATCGTGTGTGAGTGAACACGTGCGCTGGTCATCCAGGATGGCTATATACATGTGTATATTATACATTATATATATATGTATAGATACAGATGGGTATCTTTAGTGTTTGACATTTGCTGCATTTACAGTACACAGCCAAAGCAGTATAGGGTGAATTTGGCACAGGACTAGGGCTGGAGATGTGATCTATTGATTGTCCATTTCTGTATTACCTATTTAGGACCTCTGTATGCAGAATGTGCTCAGATTGATATCTAAACCCAAGGAAGCTCTATGCATACTATGCGAAGCTCAATGTGCACTTGCTTTATTGGGAATATTCAGATTCAATCCCAAAGGAAGGAGATATATAGGGTCCTTCTACGTTTGGGTGTCATTTCTCCCTAAACATTTTTAACTGCCGTTGGCCCTCGGTTTGTGAACCCCGCCTGAGCTTTATTCACATAATCCTGATTCCTAACCTATTTTCACAGTTGTAAGCATTTTCCAAAATCCCGGGACGCACTTGCTCAGCAGGTGCATAGCTGCACACAGGTGCTCACCGGTCTAACGTAACATTCATGTACTATTCTCATAAAATGTAGACTTTGCATTTTAAATGTTTTGTTTCTATTTCTACATAAATGTTTAGGAAAGAAATTCTGAATTTTACAGTTTAAAATGAAGCTATACAAAGTTATACTCAGTACACATGCACGGATTAATACATCCAAGTTTTCAGAACACAGGACTGGCCATGGAAGGTAGAACTAAGAAGTTCTTTGCTTCTTCTACAAAAGTCTACTCATGCTTTCAGAACACATTTATAGAACCTGGGAACACCAGGAGATGCACTGTGACATCTATTTATAACAGAAGATGCTTTCCTGGATGCAGAATACAACAGATATCAACAGTACCACACAGACCCCACCTGGGGGTCCGACGTTCAATGGGCTTTGCTGGGGTACTGTTGCGTCTATAGTTTTGACAGCAAAAGAAGTGCTGTATGATAATGCCCTGTTCTTACTGCCATTTGTGACGGAATTGGCAACTGAGGCTCACAATGCAAATGTGAACATAGCCTTAAAGGGGTTGACCACTACTTTTATAATGATGACTTATCCTTAGGAATAATAGGTGTGGGGTCAATACCTACACCCCCACCGATCAGCTGTTATCACCTCTGATGGCAGCTGGTTGTAAACATTGTACAGAGTGGAACAGCACAACTCCGTACACTGTTTAGTGAGTGGAACAGCTCAGCTCCGTACACTGTTTAGTGAGTGGAACAGCACAGCTCCGTACACTGTTTAGTGAGTGGAACAGCACAGCTCCGTACACTACTTACTGGCCTCTCCTGGGTACTACAGATCAGCTCCTGTTGAACAGAATAGGAGGTGATCCGCAGTACTCATAATGCCCACTGTTTACAGTATACGGAGCTCATTGCACCATTTATGTCTGACCACTGATGAAGGTGCTAACAGCTTATTGGCGGGTGCTCATCTTATATTAAATGATCTCTTCTAGGGATAGGACATCCATGAAAAAGAGTTGGTAACCCCTTTAAGAGAATGGGCACTGTCCAGGTTAGCTGGATGGTGAGCTTTATAGATATATGAACGAATTATTATAGCTATTTACTGGCCGGAAATGGAAATGATTTGATATTCAATGGTTATTAGGTGACAGAGTGTCCTGTCCTAGACCAGCCTGTCTTCTATTTAGGTCCCTTCAACGGTCCCTTCATTAATTCTGTGATCCTATCTGTCCACCAACTCTTAGGTACTTTTTTTTCTAAACAGAGTTGTTTTATGCTATTTCAAGTGTAAGCTTTGATCTGGTCATCTGTGCTTGAAGAAGAAGGTCAGTGCTGAGTCAGTTATGGATCCATTGGTTTTTCTGTGGTCCATAATATTTTATCTCATATTCAATTTGATTTTCTTGGACAGCTTTATCGTTCACTTACACATGATCATTTAAAGGATCAGCAGTGCAGTTCAATATCCGTTATTTGTAAGTGGCTACGCTTTCCTTCACCAAAGATTCGGTTCACTTCCCTAGCCCTGTGTCTAAATACCCTGACCAAGGTAGAATTGCATGTTGATGCCCCATCAGCTCCCTCTCCTCTAGCTATGCCCCTACACAAGCTAAATTCCCCTGAAACAGCAGATTAAAAGGCTGCACCGTGGTTTAACCAGGTAGGAGGTACAGTGAGCGATGTGTTATTCATCTTCTAGCTCTTAGTGAATCAGCAATGATGGAAAAGATAGGGCAAGAGATTCTATGGAAACAAGGACATGGCTTGTACTACCTCTCACACCACCTACAGCACTTGACTGAATGTTTGAGTAGGTTGAAAAAGCAGCTTTCAGTTTTACCTGATCTGCAGTTTTATTTGGTGGGTGCTTACTTTATCGATGATATTATTTTAAGATGTCCATAGTTGAAATTGCATCTGTAGTGTGGTACATGACAGATATTCAAACATTTCACCTTGGATTACTATGAGTTTATGAAAAAGCCATAAACTCCTTTGTAGATGAGGTCCTCATTTTTTGTGTAATTATTCACTCCTTCTCATCAAATGTTCCCATACACATGATATAGTTGTCATCATATGGCAATCTCTTCAGACTCCCACATAAACCTTACACAAAAATGATCCTGAAAATGGCTATCATTCCCAACATACAGTAGAGACCTTTAGCAGTTTATCTCCCCTGAGAACTGGATTGGGTATTCATATTTAAAGCCCTCATACACATTTGATAGCTGTTGGCCAAATGATCATTTGGCCGACAACAATCTCCTCCTACTCCGTTGCTCACATAGGAACACTTGACTTGGCCTAGCGCTCCTGCGTTCTCCATGAAAAAGCTGCAGCCAGGCTCCTCTAGCAGCAGCTTATTTCCCAGAGCAAAAGGATTGACAGGAGGAAAGCCAACAGGCCAGAGCCTTTCCTCTCTGATATTGACAGGTTCAGCTGACTTAAGTCCATGGTATATAGGGAACTTGAAAGTGGCAAATACTGTCAATGTGGCCCCCATACACAGGAGATGGCTGGTATGTCCTGTCGAAATTGGTAGATTCAAATGACTTTAATCTAATGTGTATGGGGCCTTTACTGTTTCTCCTCCTTTCTTCTCTTTCATTTCCCTTTCTTCATTTTCTTGGTTAAATGGGTTGTCCACTTTTTGGGTATTGATGACCTATCTTTGGGATAGGTCATCAATATGAGATTGGTGAGGTCCAACACTCAGCACCCCCACTGATCATCTCTGGCAGTAGCCAGAGGCAAACAGTGCATGGGAAACAACTCAGCTCTGTTCATTACTTAGTAGCTATGGCTGAGAACTGCAGCTCAGCTTCTACTCTCTTCAATTAGAGCTGAGCTGCAGCCTCTGAAAATGGCCACTATACAGTCAACAGAGCTGTGCTGTTTCTTCTCCATTCACTGCTTACATCTGGCTGCTGCCTGAGCTGCAGTGATGGAGGTAGGTGTTAGATGCAGACGCTGGCTGGAGACTATAGAGAGTGACCTGTCTAGGCTGGCTAACTTCTCCCTTCAAACTTTTCACAGCTGAAAAATTGTTACAGTTGAATCCAGTGAAAGCTTCCTTATGAGCGGTAGCCACCACCAGTTGGTTGAAGGATGGCACAATTGGCTCAGCTGAACACCTTTGGTTCCTATCTCTATTTTTCAGCACTCCTAATGGTGGCTACATCGCCTTAGTCTCCAAGGTGAGGTGAAATAGGTATCTTATCAGGGTTATTCAAAGAAGTTATTTAAATACAACTGGAAAAGTTCTTGAAGTAAAAGACTTAAATAAATGTATTCTCCCTTAAGGTTGAGACATTTTTGTATTTGCATCTGTTTTGTCCACTTGCCAAACATTATTACAGAACGCTCGTGGTTAGGTCAGTGTCTGGGGCTTTTTTTTTTTCTTTTGCATTTGTTAGAGGTGTTAGACACAAAGGTTTATCTAGTTCATAACAGGTTACAGCCTCAAATGATATAGTCTACCATTCTAGGATGTACTTTAGAGGGAAAGAACGTGCACACAATGGGGTCACACTATTAGAGGAGGAATAAATATATACAGTGGGTACAGAAAGTATTCAGACCCCTTTAAATTTTTCACTCTTTGTTTCATTGCAGTCATTTGGTAAATTCTAAAAAGTTCATTTTTTTTCTTATTAAAGTACACTCTGCACCCCATCTTGACTGAAAAAAAAACAAATGTAGAATTTTTTGCAAATTTATTAAAAAAGAAAAACTGAAATATCACATGGTCATAAGTATTCAGACCCTTTGCTCAGACACTCATATTTAAGTCACATGCTGTCCATTTCCTTGTGATCCTCCTTGATATGGTTCAACTCCTTCATTGGAGTCCAGCTGTGTTAATTAAACTGATAGGACTTGATTTGGAAAGGCACACACCTGTCTATATAAGACCTCACAGCTCACAGTGCATGTAAGACCAAATGAGAATCATGAACTCAAAAGGAACTGCCCAAGGAACTCAGAGACAGAATTGTGGCAAGGCACAGATCTGGCCAATGATACAAAAGTATTTCTGCATTACTCAAGGTTCCTAAGAGCACAGTGGCCTCCATAATCCTTAAATGGAATAAGTTTGAGACCACCAGAAGTCTTCCTAGACCTGGCCGTCCAGCCAAACTGACAATCAGAGAAGAGAAGAGCCTTGGTGAGAGAGGTAAAGAAGAACCCCAAGATCACTGTGCCTGTGCCAGAGATGCAGTAGGGAGATGGGAAAAAATTCCACAAAGTCAACTATCACTGCAGCCCTCCACCAGTCGGGCCTTTATTGCGGAGTGGCCCGACGGAAGCCTCTCCTCAGTGCAAGACATATGAAAGCCTGCATAGAGTTTGCTCAAAAACACATGAAGGACTCCCAGACTATGAGAACTAAGATTCCCTGGTCTGATGAGACGAAGATAGAACTTTTTGGTGATAATGCTAAGCGGTATGTGTGGAGAAAACCAGGCACTGCTCATCACCTGCCCAATACAATCCCAACAGTGAAACATGGTGGTGGCAGCATCATGCTATGGGGGTGTTTTTCAGCTGCAGGGACAGGACGACTGGTTGCAATTGAAGGAAACATGAATGCGGCCAAGTACAGAGATATCCTGGATGAAAACCTCTTCCAGAGTGCTCTGGACCTCAGACTTGGCTGAAGGTTCACCTTCCAACAAGACAATGACCCTAAGCACACAGCTAAAATAACAGAGGAGTGGCTTCAGAATAACTCTGTGACCATTCTTGACTGGCCCAGCCAGAGCCCTGACCTAAACCCAATTGAGCATCTCTGGAAAGACCTGAAAATGGCTGTCCACCAACGTTCACCATCCAACCTGACGGAACTGGAGAGGATCTGCAAGGAAGAATGGCAGAGGATCTCCAAATCCAAGTGTGAAAAACTTGTTGTATCATTCCCAAGAAGACTCATGGCTATACTAGCTCAAAAGAGTGCTTCTACTCAATACTGAGCAAAGGGTCTGAATACTTACATGACCATGTGATATTTCAGTTTTTCTTTTTTAATAAATTTGCAAATATTTCTACGTTTCTGTTTTTTTTAGTCAAGATGGGGTACAGAGTGTACTTTAATGAGAAAAAAATAAACTTTTTAGAATTTACCAAATGGCTGCAATGAAGCAAAGAGTGAAAAATGTAAAGGGGTCTGAATACTTTCCGTACCCACTGTAAAGAAATGTCATCGCTCACCTAAGAGGTTATGGGCTACCTTCTTACAAATAAAAGTTGCTGCTGCCTACAGGCTGGGAGAAAACTCCCAGATAAAATTCACCAGTAGGAAAAAAGGGCGAGGAAAAAATGAAAAATTGCTCAGCCCGTAAGGGGTTAATGAATGCAATCATATTGACTATATCAGCTATGTTATCTGCACCTCTATGACTGTACCAAACAGATAGGCAGCATGACAAGGTAGGATTCTGTAGTGGTCATCAGTATTTTCCATTATGCAGGTCACAGGGCTGTCACCAGAATACCCAGAAGAGGAGACATTGCTTTCAGACCAATAAACATCACCTATCCATCTTTATTTGAAAAGGAACCAATATCAACCATTTTATTGCCAGTGACACTTGATGAATAGCTTTTTCAGTTCATTTTTTTCGCTATCCCTGGGAGTAAGATGTTAATTTTCTTTCAATGGATTCCTCCCATAAGATGTGTACTTAGACTGGGAAAACATTGGCAGCTGCTCAAGACACCTGGATTTGTAGGTAGTAAATTGCAGGCAAGAAAAGGAACCCTTCTGCTATAACTTAAGGAACAATGTGTCCTAACTGCAGTCTGTTCTTTCTATCATGCTATTGCATATTCTGTGCATTTTCCATTGTCTTCTAGTGGTTCATGTTCTCTGCTGATCTTCAGTGCAGGAAGTCACCACATGGCCCAGTCTGTATCTGTCTTTCCTGCTTTGGTTTCAATTGACACCTCTGTTTCTCTTACCATACAGGATGTGTCACACAGCTGAATGATCAGAGATTAAACCCCTTTATACAAATTAGGTCATTGTGCTATACGGTATTCTATCAGTACTATTGAATGGGATACAGTGTCCTCCTGGGGTCTGTTTGGCCCATTCCTTATGATTATACTGTTGGTCCATTCACCAGCTATATAGAACAAGCACATGTGTAATTGAATTGCCAACTCTACATGACAGTTCAGTCATCAACCCCAAAAATGATGATCCCCAGTAACAAGATTACCTAATTGGGGTTTCCTCTTCTGAACATCATAAGCCCTGTTTCTGTTTGGCCTCATGATTACGTCAGACCAGTATCTTCTTATCTTTGAGGGGGCCAGTCCAACTCCTTTGTCCCCCGTTGTAGTATGTATTAATTATACAGTAGATATCTTTATAGTCATGGTTTCTTAGCTTTATGCCTTCCACTCCTACACGTTAGCTTAATGTCTATGGGGGCCTCCCATTAGATTAATATGTATGACCATCTAATTTTCGTGGGCCTCCCAACTTTGTATTTGAATTTTAAGGGTTTGTCCAGTCTTAAGCTACAAGTCTGCAGTCACTCTATGTGACTGTAGACTTGTGAATCCTCACATTGTGCGCACTATGCAAAGTGAGGATTCTCTGGCGCTGTGAACGGGCAGTCATGTGACTGCAAGTATGTGATTTGTATATTTCTGGCTACATTACGACTAGACTGATTTTGGCCTTGATCAATACACTTGCATTGAGAGGGGCCACGTTCATCTAGTCGGCACGTGATTGCATGTATGCAAATCATATACTTGCGGTCACGAACCCGCCGCTCGCGGCACCGTCATCGTAGAATCCTCACAGTGTGCGCGTTGTGAGTAATTGCAAGTCTGTAGTCACATAGAGTGACTGCAGACTTGTAGCTTAAGGCCCAATAACCCCTTTAAATAGTCGATCCTCTTGTTCTGCTTTCAACTTACTCTTTTATCCCAATAGAAAGCTCATGAATGCTTGGCCAAGCTGAACGTTCATGTGTATGGGAGAGTTTAGAGAGATAGCTGTCATCTGAACAACCCTTCAGCTAACATTTATCTAAGGTATATAGGCATTTTTCACCAATATTTTGGATGCCCTGCTTTCCCAAAATGCTTGTGTTTTTAATGGCAAGAGGCAATTAAAGGCCCAGTTAGACACTGGAATAAAGTCATCCAAACTGCCTGATGTTGACAGAATCAGTCGACAGTCTTATGTGTATGGGGACCTCCTGATTCTTCCTCGACAGTAGATGTTGGTGAAAAGAGAGATCCAGCAGCTGCTGAAGTTCAATGGCCAATCCTTCTGTTTGGCGCTGCAAAGGAGTTCTCTCATAAGGAACATAACAATGCTTGACCATACCGAAAATTCTTGTGTATGGAGGAGCCAAGAAAGACAACAATCGGTCGGCAGACAGCTTTTTTACATGAATGGGGGCCTTAAAGGGAACCTGTTACTTCGAAAAATGATATTTACCTGAAGATATAGGGTTAGTCTGCGCATAAGTGAATTACAATTCTGTTGTCTTACTGAAAGTGTGGCTACTGGGAGAAAATTAATTTATTTCTTCCCAGTAGTCGCTGGTTTTCAGTCATAACAGGTTCCCTTTAAACTTAAGACTAATGTTGACTAGACTTGCCTACATCGACTGGTTTGGTCAACACTCTAATGGGTATTGTCTGGGAAATTAAGGATCCGGGATGTCCAATTTCAGACAGCTGATCCTTTTCTTCTTCCAGTGTTCTTACACAGAACAAAGGAGCACTCAACCAAACAAGTTCTCTGTGTATGGGAGAGCCGGCCGAGATAACTGATGGCAAAACGAGCTGCCAAAGTATCGTTCATCTGGAAGTCATCTGATGTGTATGGTGGGCTTAAGTTGCTGCAAGACACATCTGGCGGCAGCTTATCTCCCAAGAGAACAAAAGAAATGGAAAGGAAATTTACCAAATCTGCTCCATACCTCCCCTTATATTATCTTTTGAGTGTTCACCATACACAATTAGATAGTTGGCTGGTCCCTCCAAAAAAACAACAACTTCTATCTGATTTTTATGGAGTCTTAAGTGATTTGTTTAGCCTCCTGCTAGAGATAGGTGGGTGGTAGGTGCCTATTTTGTACATTTAATCCAAAGTGCAATTAAATGAAAAACTGTAAAGCAAAAGTCAGTATAACGAGAGAGGTTTGTTAAATATGGAACTGTCCCCTGGAGCGCTCAAAGAAGGCTAAAAGATAAATATTAATAACCGAAAACACGAAAGTGATGGTGTTCCAGTTAACCGTTTCGATTGTTTTGGCTTTGAGCACTTGAGTGTTTTCACTACACACAAGACAAATCAGACTTCTAAATGTCATAGTTGTGAATACTCTCCTTTATTTAACAGATATGTCAGCGTATCCACATCTGGTGAGAGAGGAACTTATGCTGTCCTGACAGTCAGATATGGCCTCAAAGCCAATGGATCTATTGGCAGAACTTCAGCTCTTGGAGAAGGCATCTACCTTAGAAAGACTACGTGCAGCCAAGAAACGAAGGGAGCAACAACTGAAGAGGTGGGCCCAGAATGAGAGGGATGAGGAGAACAGGAGACGGCGTCAACAGAAAGCTAGAAGGAAGACCCCCACAAGGAGCAAAAGAGTGTCTTTTCCTTCCCGTGTCACCCTCCATGAGGCTTGTCTGAGGAATGACCCAGAAGAAGGTAAATATGAACCACAGAAGACAGCAGGAATAGAGGAACATAAGGCTTGTGTGTAAAAGCAAATTTAGATGGTAGTCAGTGATTGACCTGCAATTTTTGCTTGTACCAATAATTTGTGTCATTTTGGTAACAAAACAGTTGACAAAGTTGATTTTGACAATTAGTTTAAAAAAGAGCTATGAATTTTCATTGTACAATATCAATAATAGAAAAACAAAAATTAAAGCAGCACTAGCAAGCATCCAATTAAAAATAGCGGGTGCTGAATCCTCAGGCATATACCAAACCTTCAAATATTCCAAAAAAATAGAAGACTGCACTCCTTTTAGCAAAAAATTGTTGTTGATTTCAATGGCCCATAACTGCTAGTGGCGACGTTTTGGCTCCAATATGGACCTTTCTCAAATTTCTCATATTGGAGCCGAAACGTCGCCACTAGCCCTTATGGGCCATTAAAATCAACAACATTTTTTTGCTAAAAGGAGTGCTGTCTTCTATTTTTTTGTGATATCAATAAAAGATGTATATTAATGGACACGAATGATTAATACAGATTGGATAGTTTGTTTGGATGGGGCTATGGCTATAGATTGAGCTGTTTAGGAGACAATGCTGTGTGGGTGGTAAGGTAGAGGCATTTAGAGGGTTATTCTAGAATAATAGGGTTGAGATTTATGCAGATCTGTAATGATAAGTTCATATGAGGCATTTATCGATCTGTATTGAGATAGAACAAAAATATGTTAAAGGAGCACTTTAAGCCAAAGTAATACATTGTGTTATGGCTAGTGCAGGACCTGAGGGGGTGGAGCATGACACAATGCTTCTCTCATTAGTGTTTGTCATACATCGCCCCTTCAGGCCCTGCAATAAAGTAAGACGCAGTAAATGTTCGGCTCAGATTGTTTCTTTCACCTTCTTTAGTATAGATGAGAACGATTACCGCATCTGCTGATTTGTGTGGGATTAAGAATTACAAGTGTTTAGAAATTTGTTCTGTTAGTCATAGAATTCAGATGCTTCAAAATCATTGCAGTGCGTGGGATCGTGGGCGGATGCGTTCAGTGTTGTTAGTAATAAGCACTGAGGCTGAAAAAAAATGCATTTACAAATCCTGATAAAAAACAGGCTTTACATAATATGCTGTAAACACGTTCTCCGATGCTGGCCACATAGCACAGGGACGGGCAGATTGGGGCACAGTATCTTACACAGCATCGGGATGGGATCTGTATGGCCGTATTTAATACGATTTTTTTGTACCTAATGACTTATAGAATACAGAAAAGAATAGTGCACGCTGCAATTTCTTTTTGCATAGACACTCATACCGAGTGAAAAAAATTGTCATCTGAACAGCCCTATTGTATAACATTGGTCAGTGATTGGTCTCTGATTTTTACATGGACAGCATGCGTCCGTATAATACGCTCGTCTAAACGAGCCCTTAACCTGATTAATGATTTTAGTAAAGGTTAAGAATGGGCATACACATGCCGTAGCTGTTGGGTGAACCCTCAGCCTAGCGTGCCTGTTTACATCAGTGGGGCAAGGGTAATAACCCTTATAGAGGCTTATCTCCTGCAGAAACAAAGGATCCAACATACCAGATCCTTCTTTTTCCAAAATCCATTGTAAAGGGATGAAGGAAACACCCCCATAAATATAACATCTTTTCATCATTAGTAGTGTTGAACGAATTTGTTCGGCATTTCAAATTCGTGTTCGTGGTCGGGGTTCCGGCATTTTCGCGCCAAAAAAATCGACTCCGTCCACGAACATCCCTGATTTGCCACGCTGTCATGCAGATGTTATCGTGGGCGGAGCCGATTTTTTTGCGCGAACAAGCCGGAACCCCGAACACGAATTTGAAATTGCGAACAAATTCGCTCAACACTAATCATTAGTAGGTACAACCAATCTTATGGCCAGCTTTAACCTAGTATGATGTTGGCTGCGGAACACTTGCATTGGACTATCGTTAATAGAGTTTTCCACTATTTTTTTAAATTTTTTCCTCTGCCCACTGTAAAAATAATAAAGTTAACTTTACTCACCCACTGCAGATCCAGCGCTTCCTCTCTGCAGTGGACCCCAGTCATTGTTGACAAGCTGCAGCGGTGACATCACAACTACAACGTACGTAATCACTACCAATTATTGGTCTGAGCTGTCTCATACTGACTGTCGGCATCACTGCTGAGCCCAGTGTTTGGCTGCAGCTCTCCTAATTTCTAAAGTCATGATGTCTTTTATACATTTTACAGTGGGAAAGCAAGTGGAATAAAAAAATAAATCTTGGAAGACCTCTTTTAGTCCCCATGTAATCGTGATAGACACAATAATTCCATACTCCTTAAAAGGAACCTGTCATCAGAAAAAATGCTATTAACCTGCAGATATGGGGTTAATCTGCAGGTTAATAGTGTTATTAACCTTTCCGGGCGCCTGCTTGTAGCTGTACGCTGCGGGAGAAAATGAAGTTTATTCCCCCCAGCAGCGTTCCAGTTTCAGTCACTGGGGCGGCGGCGGCGCTGGTTCAGTCACTGCTCTGAGAATACAGAGCGGCCACTGTAACCATGTCCACGGCCTGGTTATAACCGCCGCTTTGTATTCTCAGATCGGTGACTGAACCCGTGCTGGCGACTGACACCCGAATGTTACCAAGAGAATAAAGTTCATTTTCTCCCTGCAGCGTTGGGCTAAGTGCAGGCGCCGGGCAGGTTAATAAGACTATTAACCTGCAGATTAATCCAATATCTGCAGATTAATAGCGTTTTTCTGGTGACAGGTTCCCTTTAAATAGCTGTTAGCTATTTCTCTGGATGGAGCATTCATGTGTTATCAGTCAGGAGAAAGGAGTAAGCTGTTGTCAGATTCCTCTGTCAGCTGCTTATTTTCCCTGAGAACAAAAGGATCAGGGGTTTGAATTCATACTGTCTGAATCTTCTCTGTGTCATGTGTACACACTGGATGGTTGGCGGAAAGCAGCGTGTTAGGGTGACATAAATCTAATATGCATGGGGCCTATAGACTATCCTATTTTACCCATATCTGTGTGTAAGTGTAAGGGTTCTGTATGTTTCCAAAAGTGGATGTACTGCCCATAAGTATAGAAGATGTGATCATCGGCAAACCACAAATTGTCAATTATTGATCACTGTACATGTTTACACTGGTCATTGAATCGGAACTTTCTTCCACTAATGATTTTTCATCTGATAATCACCATGTGAAAGGCCCTTGAAGTATTTTTCCCTAAATTAAAAGTTACCCTTAGACCACGGCCCCACTATCAGTAGTCAGTACTTTTTCTCAGGAGTGGGAGCCAAGACCAGGAGTGGGTGATAAATGCAGAATTGGTGACTTGTTTCTATTATACCTTTTCTTTGATTGTTCCTCACCTGGTTTTTGGAGTGGATGCTCGACCTTCACTCCATTCAGACAGGCTTTGCAGAGCTTCATTTTTGGGATAGCTGGAGGACCCGACAGTTGGCCACCCAGTGATCATTATCACCTAACTTATGAATAAGGAATAACTTTCAGTTGTGTGAAAACCCCTTTA
This sequence comes from Phyllobates terribilis, assembly GCF_046119375.1. Taxonomy (NCBI): domain Eukaryota; kingdom Metazoa; phylum Chordata; class Amphibia; order Anura; family Dendrobatidae; genus Phyllobates; species Phyllobates terribilis. The sequence continues at coordinate 216,893,470 of NW_027362765.1, read as the reverse complement.
AATACTTCTAGACTGCCCATATACCATAAACGTCTGGGCGGTGCACACTTTGCTCTGCACTGACGTTCTAAAACATCATCACAATGTAAGTAGCTTGCAGGAGACTGTTCAGCTGTGGAGATGGTTATGTGGCTGCCACACACAGCTGGACTCCCCATAGAGAAGGCAGAGATGGTTTATTACCATGTCACCCTTTTTTGTCCTATAAACAGAGCTGAACCAGCGCTTGTTTATACAGATTAGGAAGTACTGACAGTGCTTTTGTCTCCAGAACCAGTAACCCTGTGATTGCTGGGTGTAGGGGCGCAGCAGTATCTGCTGGATCCTAGAATACCCAATCAACTCTGCTATGCTAGGAGTTTGAATTTCCCCTGTATGTTGGGCTAATATACCAGTCTCAGTTGCTGGGAGAATCAGCAATGAAAAGAATGTGTTAATATGTTAAAATCCCCCTCAAAGTTATTTTAAGACCTTATGGGACATAGTGGGTGAAATAAATGAAAAAAAAGTAAATAAATAAAAAATAAGAAAAAATATAACAAAATAAAACAAACAAAAAAAAGAGACGCTGCCAGTCCAAATCAGTGTTTCTACACCCTTCTCAGTCGAAAAAAAAAAATGTCCAATATATAAATATAATTTCTACAGAAAGGGGAACGCAATTTAAAATGTTTTTTAGCAATGTTTTGTGATTGTAAAAAAAAAACAAATGAAAAAAAAAAGTGAAAATAGAAATGTTTTTCCTATTTTCCTTTGCATTTTCCTCTCATATCAGAAAAAAATAAATAAATATAAAAATAGCATAAAAATGAAGTCCCATGTATCACCAAAAAAAGAGGCAAAAATTAATTGAATATCCTAAAGAGAATATTTTTAGAGCCGTTAAAAGCGCATGAAAAAATGTGACTGGTTAAGAAACGGGAAAAATTGCCCGGTCCTAAACTGGTTAAGATGTCTGCATGTAAAAACAAGCAAATAATCATTTTTCAGGGAGCTCTATATCAATTCAAATCCGCTTGCCCCTAAACTTCTGTAATAGGAGCCAGAACTAACAGATAATGGAGCAGTGGAGCTTTTTACACAGGAGACTTTTGGACCCTGTTCTAGAGATTGGTGATGGGTCCAAGTGTTCGGATCCTGAGTCAGGATACATTTGTGGATAGGTGATATATGCTGTTTATGGGATAACCCATTAAGGCTATGTGCCCACGTTGCATTTATGAAGCAGAAAATTTCTGCTTCATTTCTGCAAGTCCTCTCCCGGAAAAACGCATGCGGAATTCCGCACGCGTTTATCGCGCATTTTTCGCGCGTTTATCACGCGTTTTCCACATGCGGAATTGCCTTGCGTTTTTTATGCATTGGACAAAGGCAATTCTGCTTGCGGAAACGCAAAATTAAATGACATGCTGCGGATTTTTGAACGCAGCATAAACGCTGCGGAAAAATCCGCAGCATGTGCATAGAACTTGCGGAATCCCATTGGGGACCATGGGGTGCGGGTTACCAAGCGTTTTACAAGCGTTTCCGCTGCGGAAATTCCGCATCAAAAACGCTTGAAAAACGCTACGTGGGCACACAGCCTAAAGATAATTTTTGAATAGAATATCATAAAAGTGTAAGGCAAACTTCCATTCCTGTTCTTGGAGTCTAGTTATAGGGGTTGTCTCTGCCTACAATATTGATGACCTCTCCTTGGGGTATCAGTATCCCTTTGGTGGAGCACCCCCACTGATCAGCTGTTACCAGGTCCTGTAGTGGCCACAGTGTAGGACACCATAGCCCAGGGAAATGTTGGTATTGCAGCTCAGCTCCTATTTACTTCAATGAGAGTTGAGCTGGAGTTCCTAAGAATGGTCATACACCGTGTTCGGAGTTGTGGTGTTCTTGTCAAACTTCAATGCACAGCGAGAACTGCTAACAGCTGATCAGTGGTGGTGATGGGTTTCGGACTAGCACCGATCTGATATCGTTGACCTGTTCTAAGGATAAGCCATCAATATCAAAGCCCTAGACAACCCCTTTAAATAAGTCCTTTTTTATAATGTGCTTTTGTGTTGTAACATGCTGTGGCGGCGAAGTAAGAATGAGAGTGATCCATAATGTCAGGTTAATAATACGAGGGCTGATATAATTACTAGCTCCACTGACATGACAATGTTGACTTCTGAACATCCTGTCAGAAAGAGCGTTCGACAAGGTTAAAATATGTGATTAACTTCTGAATTAATAAGACTTTGATGGGAAGTAAAAAAAAAAGGTGTGAACGTCAAGGTCTCGGCAGTACAAAGGTGACTGGGTGGGTCAGTAAGGGTTAAAGAAGCACAAGGACACCTGACTATTTCTGTACCAATAAACCTTGGTGAAGCTTGTTATTCAGACTTGTTAGGAACCGGAGCCAGCGGGTTTGAGAGAGCCGAGTACCAGATCTTTGTTTAAGGGAACATAGGGGGTGGACATGACACATTAGCAGGAGAGACACCGCGTGAGGGTTGTTGGAGTCTCGCTCCACCTTCGTTCAGCTGGTTATGAAATGCAAGGGTTAATGATCTTATACTTTTTCTCCAAAACTCAGAACTCAATACAACTATCTACTGGCACCTTGAGGAGTAACATTAAAGATGTAATGTCTGCCAGTAATGCTGGTGGAGCGAAGGGGCTCAATAACCCACAAGAACAATGCTGTGGTTCAGGTTCACCATTGCAAGGCAGCGTCTCTGCTGCTTGGCTCAACTCGTAAGGGGCCATACACACTATAGAGAAGTAGTCTGTTGATGGAAGAAGTATCTGGCTGGGAAATGTTTGTCTACACTATAGTCCATATAGCAATTCACCCAGGCCATACATTTTCAATGACATAAGGGACCAAAGATCTTTTGGCCAACTATGGGCCAAAAAGAATCAAACGTGGACGACTTCTTTCCAGATAATGACGGTGTGTCACCAGTCACTTTGAAAAATCGTTTATTGAATTTCACCAGGTGAACTTTCATTATGGCTGAAATCATCCATCTTTATCAATTTTAGTTTAATATGTAGGAGAACCTTTAGCTATACATTTAACTATACAGTAAGGTTTCTTTTGGAAGATCTATTTTAAAGGGGTTAACCTCTCCAGGTGATAGGTCATCATTACGAGATCATTAGGGGAGTAACACCCATCATCCCCACTGATCGGATTGAAGAGAACCTGTGATCAGGATGTTATACCCCAAACTAATGGGATTGTATATAAAGGCACTTTAATGCTGAATAAATCCTCACCTTTATTGTGGAAATCACTTTTGTGGTTTTAGAGAAATCCACAGTTGAATTATGTGCTAATGATCTGCCAGTGCCGGGGTTGGGCGCTGCAGTTGCAGCTCTCCTGCTTCTCGCCCTGTTCTCCGCCCACTGCCTGCCTCCTGTCTCTGATTGACAGGTCACTCATGTGACCCAGGAGGCAGAGAATAAAGAGAGAGGCAGGAGAGCTGTATCTGCAGGGTCCTCCCCACTGTACTTGTGACTCAGTATACAATTTCAACTATGGATTTCTCTAAAACAGCAAAACAGATTTCTACAAGAAAAATAAGAGTTTACTCAGCATTACAGCACCTTTATATACGAGTATATGCCCTTACTTCAGGGTATAAAATTCTGATGACAGGTTCTCTTTAAATTAGCCCAGGCATTCTTGCTTGTGATCATGGCTGGGAAGTCAGGAGCGAGCATATTAGCTTCTGGCCCGGCTACTTCTTACCTGCTCAGTACACATTAATAAGACAGTTACTGCGCCTGTGCAGTAGACCTAGAGCAGTCCTACTCTACGGTACTTGGTAGATGAGAGGGAGAGGTGGAGCTCTGTCTCTAGCTCCTCCCCTCTCCATAGAACTTTAGAAGCACCAAATGTCATCTCCCATCTCAGTAATGTAACAACTGTCTTCACTAAATACACATTTTACCCATAAATTGAGAATTTGAGAATGAATGAGAAAGGAGGAGAAAGAAGCAGATTTCACTGACAAGATATATTACAAAGTTGCTTATTTTCATGTGCACTATTCATTTATGAAATAAACATTAAAATAACAGTTACTCTTTAAACATAATACATGCAGGACTTTCTAGTACTTTTTTGGGAAGCTATTAAACTTGTCTGTTGTGAAAATTTGTCTAGTGTCATCTAAATTTGAGAAACGTTTCAAAATTGCAGCCTGATTAAACTATAATCTGTCAAATCAAATCTGTGGTCAATCTGGGATGCGTGCAACTATATGTCTGTACTCTTGCATGTGGCTTCTATCCACCTCTGGGGGCATTTTTTTTTTACTTAAATGCATGTATTTGGGGCTAAAAATTATTTTTGCAATTCAATTTAATGAAAAAAATTTGCAGTTTTGCTTTTATAGACTCGTTGTTTCCCTGCACATTCAACTTTGATGTGATCTGGGGTTATAAATCAGTTAAAACAAGTGACAAATAAAAGATTTACAAGCTCTCCCATTGGACTGGCAGAATAGTTTCACTGACAGATTCTCAGTTAACTCATTCTGCAACTTGCAATAGATGGTGGCAACACAGAGACTATAAAGGTCAAACAGTGCAGAATTTCCCATGATACCTAATTATAAAAATGATTGTTAAGCAAAAATACCTGTATGTAATTCTAGAAAAATTTGTGTCCAAAGGTGGATTTAGGATACGTTCAGTATTTGGTCAGTATTTTACCTCAATATGTGTACGTCAAAACCAGGAGTGGAACAATCAGAGGAAAAGTCTAATAGAAACACGTCACCACTTCTGTATTTATCACCCACTCCTGGTTTTGGCTTACAAATACTGATGTAAAATACTGACCAAATACTGAACATGTGAACGTGGCCTTAAAAGAAGAAATGCATACTACCCAATATAGATTCCTTTAAATTCAGTTGCATAGAGAATCATCTATACATATGATGGGAGACAACCTATATAGATCTTTCTGAGAGGTCACGAGTACAGACAGTTGTAGCTGGTAACTCAAGATCTGGTTTGACAGATGCAACCGTTATAGACCACAACAATCCCAACCAGTAAACACACACAATATTAAAGGGCCAGCAGGGATTCATGGTCCTGATTCTAGAATATGGTGTAATTGTCCATGTATAGAAATTATGGGGGCCATATGTTTCTATGCACATAATGACACTTGCCAAGAGTTTAGATCAGATAGTTCCATGACTGTTTCTGTCTGATCTCTGTGATAGACGCATTTTCTGAGCTTCCGAGCCCCTCAATATTTATTAATAGCTTCAGACTTTTATGTGATTTTTTTGCAAAGCACAATGTTATGTATACCTTGCAGGATGTGGTAATTCTGTATCCTGTTTTCATTGGTGATCAAGTGGTAAAAAATTCTCAGAGTCGTTCTTGTTGTAAACAGAAATGTAAAGGTTTTTCAGCTAAGGGCTTTGAAGGTTCCGGCCATCCCCCCTTATGAGGGCTAACTTTATGGTTTAACTGCACGCAGTCCATAATGATACTATCTGATGTAAATCATCTTAGTGTGCGCTGACGTCTCATTGAATGTGTTTGATGCACAGTGCTGCAGTGTAAAGCATGAGGGGGGGGACAGAGATGAAACTTGAGTCACTGATGAAACAAGAAGTGTGTTAGGACTACCTCAGAAACTTTGTAGCTTTTAATGTCAAGCAGCTTCTATATATCGCTCGGTAATTCTAACTGATTGTCATTTGATTATGGCTATGTCACCTTGTTTGCGCTATTTTTTATTGTAATTATAATAAATAATTGTGAAAAAAATACAAAAAAAAAACCAATATTGAGAAAAGTGGAGAGAGATAAAGGAGAGGAGAGAGCAGGGGCTGTGGATACTTCTATATATTTGAATGATTGGATGAAAAGTACCTTTAGGTAACCCTTGCATCAAGACTTGGAATATGGAGATGAACGAGTCTTATCCAAAACCAAAAGGTTCCACCTGCTGTTTTTTTGGAGTTCTCTTACCCCTTATCAGTAAAGAGAAGGGTACTGGTTGTCTGGGTGAAAGTCCAATGACTGAGGTCAGAGGGTACTGTTTCTCCTTGTGGAGACTGAAAGCTGACGTGGAAATACTTTTTAGGAAAAAAGGTCTACAAGTAAGTTCCACACTAGGAGGAAGAAAGATGGCCTTTTGGAAGTAGCTATGGTGTATGTCAACGTTCAACCCTTTAACAAATCTTGCTAAAAGACTTAGGATATTGGGACAAACCAGTCTTATCCCATAAGAAAAGTCTCCATCTGTAGACAGTATTTTTGGATTCCTTGGCCCCCATTAGTGCAAAGTAGAGTACTGGTTGACTTGCTGAAAGTCCAGTGACAGAGATCGAGAGGGTACTGTTTCTCCTTCTGAAGAATGAAAGATGGAATGGAAAGATGTTAAGCCAGGCAGTGCTCAGTGGGAAAGTGGTTTATAAATTAGCTCTCCATCATATATTAGCACTCCATCTATAGATAGATAGATAGATAGATAGATAGATAGATAGATAGATAGATAGATAGATAGATAGAACAGTGACATCTGCAAATTGAGACAATTATATTTAATGACATCATCAAACCAAAATAATCAAAGTAATAAAAAAATACAGAAGCATCAAAGAATAACATCAATTAATATGTGATATCAAACCCAATAAATGCTGTATTTTATCTTTAATAATGAGTTTTGTTAGCAGCAATCCATACCAAGGGGCAGAGTAATACATAGTATCGATGTACAAGCGCTCATGTAAATGGTATTTGAGTAGAAATAAATGCGCATGACTCAAGGTCTCATAGACAAAGTAGAAAGTTGATGGCTCCAGTATCCGCAAGGGAAAATGTTAACATTAATGCTAACATTTTTAATAAATCACTCTAAAATTAAAGAAAAAATAAAAGAAACACTTCCCTACGTGTTTCAAGCCCATGATAGCTATGATTAAAGGCTCTGTATGGCTAAGTGTTTCTTTTATTGTTTTTTTCTTTAATTTTAGAGTGGTTTGTTAACATTTTCATGTCTGAATGCTGGAGCCATAAATTCTCTATTTTATCCTTTTTGGGAACCGGCCCATAGCCTTGTTCGTGCACCGCAGCCTTGTTCGTGCACCGCAGCCAACAAGCCATTATTGTTACCTTAAATTGGTAAGCTGATGACTTTGTCTTCTCGATATGTCTCATGGACATAGACAAAGTCTTAGGTAATGTTTGGACTTTCTCAATCTCCAGATTTCTACCATTGTTAATTTATTAGGGTCCTTGATCATCAAAATAAAATTGCGATGGGAACATTGGCCTTCACCAGGCAAGGATTCTTAGATTCAGGTTAAATCCACGCATTCGCTGGACACGTGCGTGCTGTTGTTTTTTAAGCAGCAGCACAATGACTCATAGAGTTTTATTGATCCAAACACATCAGTTTTAAAAATGGATCCGTGTCCTGTCCGTGAGACATGTCCTATTCTCATCCGTTTCGTGGTTCAGGCTCAGCCATTAAAGTAAAAAACCAAACAAAGAAAACCGATCATAAAGTCAAAAATTACATAAAACGTGTATAGTGAAATTACGAACACTTTATTAAAACCAATTAATGGTGTGCATTGGAAATACAGAAAGAAAAAGGAGAGGCGCATACACTTCATCACATATACAATCATATAAAATAGTAACATTGATATACCACAAAAGGAGACCTGTAGTGTATATATAACATTAGTAAATATCAAGTCACGTACTACAATGAAGACCCATCGGAATAAATATACAGGTTGTAGCACAAATGTAAGTACCCAGTGGTATTTAAAGTCAACTTGCATAGTTATAAGTGCCAACAGCCAGCCCACAAAATGCTGAAAAGTAAGCAGAGTGGATGGAAATATCCCTGCAGCACGACCTCCTAAGGGAGAGTGGCGTGTACCAGACACCTATATAGTACGGCCGACAGCTATCTCCTCTGTCTTTCCCGTCTTGACTGAGAGCTCCCGTGTTTTCTTTGAGAGCCACTACGAGACATTCTCTGCTGGCAGCTTATTGCTTAGTGAACAAAAGGATCGACAGTCTGAAGACAAGCCTTCTGACCCCTGACATCATCTATTGGTGGACAGTGAGGAGCTTCCATAGATCTTAGACTGTCAGCCAAGCTCATCCAAATTGGCGGGTATGGCAGACAATAATGTAATGTGTATGGGGGGCTTTAGACAAGTTTCTTTTCTGCGTTGCCAGCACTTTCTATTATCCCTACTGACTTTTTAAAATTATGGATCACTGGCGATAAAGTCCTGCGTAGCTCTAGAAGTACAGTAGTGTTCAAAATAATAGCAGTCCAATATGATTAACCAGATTAATCACTGTTTTTGCTAGAAATTATATTACCACATGTCAAACAATTTACCAGTTGGTGCAGTAGATGCTAAGAAAACCAACAGACTCAGCATTCATGATCTGCATGTTTTTGAGTCTGTGCATTTGAATAATTAATTGTAATGGGGTGTGTTCAAAATAATAGCAGTTTGGAGTTCAATTAGTGAGGTCAATCATTCTGTGAAGAAACAGGTGTGAATCATGTGGCCCTTATTTAAGGGTGAAGCCAGCACATGTTGTACATGCATTTCTCCTTGAAAACCTGAGAAATATGGGTCGTTCGAGACAGAACAGTGTACTTTGATTAAAAAATTGATTGGAGAGGTTAAAACTTATAAAGAAGTGCAGAGAATGATAGGCTGTTCAGCTAAAATGATCTCCAATGCTTTAACATGGAAAGCAAAACCAGAGAGACATGGAAGAAAAGTGAAGACTACCATTCAAATGGATCGAAGAATAGCCAGAATGGCAAAGGCTCAGCTAATGATCAGCTCCAGGATGATCAAAGACAGTCTCAAGCTACCTGTGAGTACTGTGACAGTTAAAAGACGCCTGTGTGAAGCTAATCTCTTAGCAAGAAGTCCCCGCAAAGTCCCACTGTTAAATAAAAGACATGTACTGAAGCGGATACAATTTGCAAAAGAATATATCAACTAACCTAAAGAGAAATGGAGAAACATTTTGTGGACTGATGAAAGTAAAATTGTTCTTTTTGGGGCCAAGGGCCGCAGACAGTTTGTCAGACAACCCCCAAACTCTGCATTCAAGCCACAGTAGACTCTGAAGACAGTGGAGCATGGTGGTGCAAGCATCATGATATGGACATGTTTCTCTTACTATGGTGCCGGACCTATTTATCGCATACCAGGGATCATGGACCAGTTTGCATATATTAAAATACTTGAAGAAGTCATGTTGCCTTACGCTGAAGAGAATATGCCCTTGAAATGGGTGTTTCAACAAGACAACGACCCTAAACACACCAGTAAACAAGCAAAATCTTGGTTCCAGTCCAACAAAATTGAGTTTATGGAGTGGCCAGTCCAATCCCTGGACCTTAATCCGATAGAACACTTGTGGGGTGACATCAAAAATGCCATTTCTAAATCAAAGCCAACAAATGTCAGAATATTGTGGGATGTAGTCAAAGCATCCTGGGCTGGAATAACAGTTGATACGTGCCAGAAGTTGGTTGCAACATAGATGTGAAGCAGTTCTAAAAAACTGTGGGTATTCAACTAAATATTAGTTTAGTGATTCATAGGAATGCTAAATTGTGCGTAATCACGGTGTTTTCGCGGCCACTGACTTGCATTGAATCGCTTAATATCCGCATGACTACATGTGCACATGCGGATATTAAGCGATTCAATGTGCGGATGGTACCCGGGTCTGGAGAAGAGGAGACTCTCCTCCAGACCCGGGTACCATAGTACCTGTAAAAAAAAGAATTAAAATAAAAAATATACATTATACTCACCTTCTGATGACTCCCGGTCTCCATAGCGATGCGTCCTGACTCCCCGGCAGCTCCTGATGGTCTAAAAGGACCTGCCATGACGTCATTTAGTCATGTGACGGGTCACACGACAGCTGACATCGGCGGTCGAGTGACCTGTCACATGACTAAATGACGTCATGGAAGGTCCTTTTACACAACCACCAGACATCAGGAAGACCGGACGCATCGAATAAGGAGATCGGGGGCCATCGGAAATTGAGTATATGTATTTTTTAATTTTTTACCATTTTTATTATTTTTTTCAACTAACTTGGTCACACAATATAAAATCCATGCTGGTTGCATGGATTTATATAGTGTGACCAAGTTGTCAAGCACTTTCCAAGTGATGCTAAAATCGCTTGGAAAGCGCTTGACAACCCGCATGATCAAAATGCTTCACTTCTGCTTGTGCCTGGCAAGAAAAACGCATGTACAATCCGCATGTACAATCCACATGCGTTTTTTCTGCCAGGGAGATGCAGAAACGCTCAGGAAAAATCCTGAGCATTTCTGCATCGTGGGCACATGGCCTAAAGATTTTGTGCTTAACTTGTGTTTTTGAACACACTGCTATTATTTTGAGCACTACTGTAACCCAAAAGGAAATTTTCAAGCTTTAGCTTTGATATTGACATTAATAAATTGTTTATATGGTTCTGAGCGCTCAGAAGAGAGCTGATGGTATAATTAGCACTCTTACATATTACCTTAGTAGAAATGGTGATTTATATGAATCAGTCCAAAACCAAGCAAAGGAACACTCAAGGGAAAAATGAATGCCTAGTGCAGGGCCTGAAGGGGTGTGGTACAAGACTCAAGGTTGCAGTCAGAGGCCAGGGCCCCACTATCAGTATTTGGTCAGTATTTGGTCAGTATTTTTTCTCAGGAATGAAAGCCAGAACCAGGTGAGGAACAATCAGAGAAAAGGTATAATAGAAACAAGTCACCAATTCTGCATTTATCACCCACTCCTGGTTTTGGCTCCCACTCCTGAGAAAAAATACTGACCGAATACTGACCAAATACTGATAGTGGGGCCTAAGAGTCCTCCAGTCATGCTCAGCCCCTACATTGGACAGAAAACAGTCTATCAGTTTTGCCTGGAATGTTCTTTAAAGAGTACATTTCACTAGTTTTTTTAATGTAGTGAAAGTTACATATCTCACACTGGTAATGCCCCCTCTCATTTATAATAATCTCTGGAGACAGATTCTCATACAGATCAGTGTCCGGCCCATAGTCCTGAACAGCTCATTTACATATAAGAAAAACATGGATTTCTCTGGAATAAGACATCAGATCACAGATATCAAATCATTTTATTCAGATTCCTATGACCTATATGCCCATATAAACAGTTTAGGAGGGTTGATCCTACTGATAGATTCCCTTTATCTGTTTTCCTGCCAGTTTTCTGGATTAATGTTTGGATGGCCATGTATGGTGGACACATGGGGGCTACAAATGCGTTGTGAGAAAAATCTTCTATTGATAAGAAGTCCATATATCAAGTTTCCCATGTAAAGGAGCGACATAAAAATCCATGTGTTTTGCGTCATTCGCCATCAAGACATTGACCTTTGGCATCTGATCACCTATCACACATAGAGCAGGTCTACACCATGTCCCATTTTCTGCCACAACTTCCAGCACTAGTAGCCAGTGTTAAAGGTTCATGTAAATGGTAATGACCTAGTTGAAAAGCCTTTAATAATTGTTGAGACAACTATTACTTCACTCCTAAGTGTGCTGGAGTGGAAAGGTTACAGTTCCCTCTGATTGCTTTGGAGGTGAAGGGGTTAATTGGAACTTAGCTCTATATTAACCTTTTTTTCAGGAAGCTTCACACTTTAGCATAGTATGTGTACCAAAATAATAAAATAGAAAAAAAACAGTTACTACCTAGGAGTCATGATACATACAGACGCGGCCAAAAGTTTTGAGACTGGCACGAATTTTGGTTTTCACAAAGTTTACTACTTCATTGTTTTTAGATCTTTTAGTCAGATGTTTCTGTGGTTCCTGAAGTACAATTATAAGCATGTAATACATTTTTACACTTTTATTAACAGATACATTAAGTTTATGCAAAGAATGTTTAAAATGTTGACCCTTATTTTTTAAGATTTCTGCACTTCGCTCTGGCAGCTGAATATCAGCTTCTGGGCCATATCCTGACTGATGGCAACCCATTCTTGCTTAATTAGTGCTTGGAGTTTTCACATTTTTTGTGTTCTTGTTTGTCCACCCGTTTTTTGAGGATTGACCACAGGTTCTCAATGGGAATGAGATCTGGGGAATTTCTTGGCCATGAACCCTAAAATTTCAATATTTTCTTCACCGAGCCACTTAGTTATTACTTTTGCCTTGTGACATGGTGCGCCATCATGCTGGACAAAGCATTGTCCATTATCAAATTGCTCCTGGATCGTTGAGAGAAGTTGCTCCTGGAGGATATTTAGATCCCATTCTTTATTCATGGCAGTGTTCTCAGGCAAAATTGTGAGCGAACCCGCTCCATGGATGAAAAGCAACCCTACACATGAATGGTCTCAGGATACTTTACTGTTGGCATGACACAGGATTCATGGTAGCACTCATTCTTTCTTCTCCGAATAATCACAAGAAATAAGCTCATTTTCACTCCCACGTACATCAGTGAGCCTTGGAAGCCCATGACCTTGTCACAGGTTTACCAGGTGTCCTTCCTTAGACCACTTTAGGCAAGTACTAACCACTACCAAAAATAACCACGAAATCTGCCATTTTTATGATTTTTACCCTGTTATCTACTCTTCAGTATTTGATCTTAGTCACACTTCTATGAGGCACAATAGGACCATGTTAGGCCCTGTGGGGATGGACACTTGCCCATTTTTGTTTCCAATACGTCAATTTCAAGAACTGTCTGTCACTTGCTCCCTACTAGATACTATATTCCTTGACAAGTACCACATTTTTACTACAGATTGGCTCAGTTTCCAAACTGATTTTTAAGGCCTAGTCTATTTTGCAGAGAAACAGGAGTTTTATCTGCAAATTTAAGTAACTTTTAAATACAATTCGTGAAGCGACAGATATAGTTTTCGACTGTATCATGGTCGCTCCTCTGGTGTGCCATGGCCGCTACATGAGAACTCACCCTTATGCCTGATGGTGTATGCACAAGACATCCTTTGGCTTGGAGGCAATGAGGCCCTGTTTGACCTTTGTGAAAACCATCATTGCTCTGCAAGTAGTTATGCTCTCCACAATCAATCACACAGTTAAATTGAATACAGTATTAAATAAAGCACGGGTCGATCAATGGGTGACTGGTGACCTAGAATTAATGGATATCTCTGCAATAGAAATTGAAGTATACAAATATATTGTCTCTAGAGGACATGAAGAGGCTTTCAGAAAACAGCTGTGTAGATCTGTTACATTCTGATGTACATTATATCCACCTTTAATTCCTGTTAAAGAGTCTGCAACATGATAAAATACACCACAATGTACTCATGGATATGAGATAGACACGTTAAGCCATCATAGACTTGGACAGGGATTTGCTATCAATCGCGTGTATTCCCACTCTGCACTCTCCTTAGCTTAGAAATAGTTAAAATATTGCAATGTGTTGGACAGAAGCAGAAACTAAGGGCGATGTCACCATTTTTGGGGAACATAGAGCAATATGGAAACATCTTATTGTCCAATGCATAATTACATATGTGTTATGTTGCTTTCTGTTTTGCAGTCCTTTTATTACTGCAGACCACGGTGGACCCCAACCTGAGCAATGAAGATGGCTTGACAGCTCTACATCAGGTATGAGGATATGTATATAGTCTTGAGCCATTGCCACCGCTGACTTCATCCTAACGTCTCTACCTAAAGTGTGTCCTAGTATGTGGCTTTCCAGCAGTTATGTGGTTAAGCCGAGCCTATGCCAATCTTTGCAGTGGGAAAGAACTTCAGCCTTCAGCACATTCCTTGCTCCCAACATGAATTTCACTATAAGGAAGGCATTGTGTGCCACCCACTGTTTGTCTGATCTTGTAAACTCCTTAATACATCTGCATCTTCAATGATCTATTAACAGAGAAATAATGGGGCTTGTTTTATGAAGGTTCCAAGATGACAAGTTTCCTCGATTTTTGGGAAGATAATATTCATGCATGTTATATGACTATGGGAAATGAAAAGCTTTTGAGTTGTTCATGTAATTTAATTTTAGAGAGAAAAACTTTTATAGGGTTATACCCAACTGAGGCTTTTCCTCCACCTGTTGGTAGAGAGCCACACACTCTTTCTGATTCAGTCTGCAAACCCTACTGACCACCACGACTGGCAGAACAGGGTCATCAGGTCTCCATTCTTTAATAGGTGGGTGCTCTAGAAATGGCACCTCCATCTATCAATCAGTTGAGTTCCATTATGGACACGTTCAGCCACAGACTACTAATAACTTCCATCATATCTTTGTGTAACATCTATAGACTTGAATAGACAAAGCTGCATTCATATGTAGAGACCTTTCTAGCCACTGTCGGCCATGTCACCTGGCCAAATGGGAGGTCAGGGGACCTTTCTTCTAAGATAGGTGGGACTTTCATAGGTGGATCCTGGTTGTGCCAGATGAGCCACAGACTCCTTCCATGTGTCCCATACGTGTGAATGGAGGGAGCCGTGTACACTCTCCATTTATTGTAACCACATCACCAGGCAGATAGTGAGTCAATAGACCCCTATTTGCCATTGAGTAGGCGTCTCAGAGTTGGAACTCCCACCTTTATGGATATGCCGTAAAGGTCCCGCCATCAGACCTTTATTGCATATCCAACAAATAAACCATAAAAGTATAATATGGGAATACTATTGCACTAATATATAATTACTATTGTTTTATATCTTTTTTTAGATTTTTATTCATTTTATTCTTTTAGTCATTTTACTCTTTAGATCTCCTCAACACACCAATTCATCTCATGTGCATTGAAGTAAAAGTCATATTTTAGTAGTTTGCTGTGTCATCCTCTTATCTAGTGGCTCCAGCATTTTGCCAGTCAGTGTGATGTTGTTGTGTCTCATACAGTGTCCTGTGTCTTTGTCTGTCACAATGTCAGGAAACCTGTTTTATCTCAGATCATGGTTTCATGCCATGTCACATCATCTGTCCTGTCACTCTGTCCCCTCAGTGCTGCATTGATAACTATGAAGATCTTCTCAAGTTGCTCTTATCACATGGTGCTAATGTGAATGTCACAGACAACGAGCTGTGGACGCCACTCCACGCGGCGGCGACCTGTGGTCATACCAACTTGGTGCGGATACTGATTCAGCAGTAAGTGTGTTTGCTGGTAATATTCTATATTGTTCTCTGTGAAGAGTCAACGTGCAGCATAGACCCTGAAAGCTCCAGCTTCATTATTGCTTTGTGCATCTCCGCAGGCCCTTATGTTATTAGGGAATACTCCTGTTTGTTCTCCTCAATATGGCATTTACTTAATGTTATTAAAGAAAATAACTCCCATCTTCTTCACATGGGAAATATCCTTGGTCTGGTTAGTTATTCTGCCACCTTGTGGTTACAAGCGGTATTCTTTATTCTAAGTATGTAATTAAAAGTGGCAAGGCGGTTTACCACCCTATTAGCATCAACAATTACATACGTATTATGTTTCCATGGTTAATAATCTTCTATCATATACGCAAATAGCTTCATGTCGCCCTGCTAAGTTCATTCCTAAAAATAATCCTGCATATTCTCTAGGTTTATAGAGATATTACATATCAGAGTAATATGTTCTAAATATGCACTTCTGTGCACTTAGGTATTTATTGTAGAAAACGTGCACACATATAGGATTCTCATGGTAAAAAACGCTCTTGATAGGAACTCCTTTCAGGAGCATTTTCTATTACTGTTATAGGGCACTCGGTGGGGTGGTCTATACTGTACCTCTGTATGCTTCCTTCTGCTGCCATACAGTCTCTGTGCACCCTAAGGCCTTGTTTTTTTTTATAATGTCAAGATGTTAAGGGGGTATTCAGGAACCATTTTGGCCAGATTCACATAAGCATATTTTGTGGTCCGTATATGGACCACAATATCTGGACTGACCGCCGGTCTCCTGACCTGAATTTACAGCCTTATAGACACATATGAGGCTGTAAGTTTGGGTTGGTAGATTAGCCCCCAGACTGGGCATTGCGCTCCATATACAGACTCACGTGAACCCAGTCTTACTCATATAGTTTATTTACAAATTCTTTTGCTGATTATGTTTGGAAATGTGGTGATTGTGTGGGAAGTTGGGAATACACCGCCACTTCCTCATACTGACCACAAGCTCAGTTGGCACGCCAGTCTGCATACATGACCCAGATTATTGCTAGGTGGCAATGATCAGGCAACACAATGTCTTGCAGAGTTGCGGCTAGACCTTCTTTAACCTGGGACACATATATATTCTATATAAATTCTATCCAAACCAGATTGGCTTGTTGGCTCCCCACCTGGCACCTGTTATGTTCTGCTACCAGAGCTAAGGAAAGAGAGGAGATCTGTCCCTACGATAGAACTCAGCTAAATCCCTACGATGTAACAGGGGACCTGATCCTGCGATCAGACCTGCTAAAGTCCTAAGCTAGTCTGTACGGAGACCTATAGATGTGGGGAAGGAATCCCTACAAGTACTAAGGACTGGGAGGAAAATGGGACACCTCCTAACAGAAATAGTAGCAGACAGACGAACAAACAAAATATATAGAACATAGAGGTCCGTAGGCCAAGCAAACTAACAGAGTTAGATACAGAGCACAGGCTAGCTAGAAAGTAGTTATACAATGAAGTGAAGTCCAGCAAAGCCAGAAGGGCGGAGCAGGATTAAATAGGCCAACAAGGTCATGTGACCAGCAAAGGAAAAAACCTAAGAGCAAGGTTCTAACAGTACCCCCCCTTCTAAGAGGATCCTCCGGATCCCCTAGGACCAGGCTTATCAGGAAATCTCCTGTGAAACGCTCTGATAAGTCTGGACGCGGAAACATCATCCGACCTCACCCAAGAGTTATCCTCGAGTCCGAAACCTTTCCAGGCCACAAGATACTGCAAACTACCTCTATACCGTCTAGAGTTAAGGATGCGAGAAATTTCATATTCCCCGTCCTCCACCACCGGAGGAACAGAGGCAGAGGCGTCACAATCCGATACAACAGCTTTTTTCAACAGAGAGACATCAAATACCGGATTAATTCTCCAGGAGGTAGGAACCTCCAACCTAACAGCAGATTGGTTGACAACCTGAAGCACCTTAAAGGGCCCTACAAACTTGGGACCCAATTTCTTAGAAGGAATCCTCAACCGCAGATTCCTAGAGGACAACCAAACCATGTCACCAACAGCGAACAAAACCTCCTGTCGTTTCCTATCAAAGTAGTCCTTAGATTTTTTGTTGGCCTCCTGAAGATTACCACGCACATCCGTCCAAACTCTCTCCAAATCACCGGAAAAATTCTCCTCCTCAGGCACGGCAGATCCCAACTTGGAGAACGACCCAAACGACGGATGTCTCCCAGAACAACAAAAAAAAGGCGAACAACCAGCAGAAGAAGATGTATGATTGTTCAGAGCAAATTCAGCAAGTGGCAGAAACTCAGACCACCCCTCTTGATTGTCTGCCACAAAACAACGCAAGAACTGCTCAACATCCTGGTTTTTCCTTTCTGTCTGGCCATTAGATTCAGGATGATATCCGGACGAGAACGACAAATGAACTCCCAACCTGTCACAAAAGGCACGCCAAAAACGAGCCACGAACTGAGGACCCCTATCAGAAACAATGTCAGTAGGAACGCCATGAAGTCTGACAATTTCCTTGACAAAGGCCTTAGCGAGAGTTTTAGCGCAGGGCAGTTTGACGAAGGGAACCAAGTGACACATCTTGCTAAAACGGTCCACGACCACCCAGATGACAGTAAAACCCTCAGAGGGGGGAAGGTCAGTTATAAAGTCCATAGCCAAATGTGTCCAAGGAGCACTGGGAACCTCCAAAGGACAAAGCAACCCCGCAGCAGGAGTATGTGAGGACTTAGATCTAGCACATATAGTACATTGATGCACCCACTTAATGACTTCCTTCTGCCATCCAGGCCACCAAAAACTGCGACCCACCAGTCTCTTGGTCTCAGAGATACCGGGATGACCTGCCAAACGAGATTCGTGACACTCAACAAACAAATCTCTCCTAAAGGTCCCAGGCACAAACAACCTCCCATGAGGAGTGTTAGATGGGGCATTCTCCTGTGCTTTAAGAATCTCATCTTCCAAAACGGAGTCCAAAGCAGCTATCACAACACCTTCTTGTAAAATGTTCTCCTCTTTCTCAGCACCGACTATGGGAGAAAAACTGCGAGACAAGGCATCCGCCTTAACATTCTTAGTACCAGGGATGTAAGTAACGGAGAAATTAAACCGCGAGAAAAACAGTGCCCACCTAGCCTGACGGGCATTCAAGCGCTTGGCAGCATCAAGATATATCAGATTTTTATGATCCGTAAGAACCTGAACGGGAAATTCCGCACCTTCCAAGAAGTGGCGCCAGTGTTCAAATGCGAGTTTAATAGCCAATAATTCCCGATTACCAATATCGTAATTCAGTTCAGTCTCTGAAAATTTTTTTGAAAAAAAGGCACAGGGATGTAATCCATCCCCGTTATCCTGAGACAATACTGCGCCAACCCCCACAGAGGAAGCATCAACCTCAACCAAAAACGGCTTAGTCACATCAGGCTGCATAAGGATGGGAGCAGAGGTGAACCTCTCCTTGAGATACACAAAAGCTTCAATGGCCTCAGAAGACCACTGAACCGCATCAGCACCTTTCCTGGTGAGATCGGTCAGAGGTTTGACAATACTAGAAAAATTTTTTATGAATTTTCTGTAATAATTGGCGAAACCTAAAAACCTCTGTATCGATTTCAAACCAATAGGCCTAGGCCATTCCTGTACAGCTTGAACTTTAACCGGGTCCATCTCAAAACCTTCGCTGGAGATAATGTAACCCAAAAAACTAATTCTCTGTACAGCGAACTCACATTTCTCCAGCTTAGCAAAAAGCGAATTGTCCATTAATAACTGTAATACCTCACGTACGCTCCGCCAATGAGACTCCAGATCCGGCGAATAAATCAAAATGTCATCCAAATACACAACCACATTTTTGCCGATCAAAGGTCTAAGGATGTCATTAATAAGATTCTGAAAAAATGCAGGAGCATTAGTAAGACCAAAAGGCATAACCAGATTCTCAAAATGACCCACAGGAGTGTTAAAAGCAGTCTTCCATTCGTCACCCTCCTTCATGCGCAACAGATTGTATGCCCCCTTAAGGTCAATTTTAGAGAACCACTTGGCCCCCATTAACTGGTTAAACAGATCAGGAATCAATGGCAGTGGGTAAGGATTGCGTACAGTAATTTTGTTAATCTCACGAAAATCCAGACAAGGACGTAAACCGCCGTCCTTTTTTTTTACAAAAAAAAATCCAACCGCCACAGGAGACTTAGAGGGCCTAATGTGACCGGCGACCAAACTTGTCTGTATGTATTCCTCCAAAGCCTTCCTCTCAGGAATAGTAAGGTTAAATAAACAACTTTTAGGAAGAGTCGCTCCAGGGACAAATTCAATAGAACAATCATAGTCTCTATGGGGAGGCAAAACCTGCGATTCCTTCTCAGAAAAAACTCTCCAAAAATCCTGAATAGGAACAGGCAATTCTCCCCTATCCAAAGCTGCAATACGCCCGTTACAACACTTGTCATAACATTTATGGCTCCAGGATTTAATTTCACTGGTAGACCAATCCAGTACAGGATTGTGAAATTTTAACCAGGGCAATCCCAATATTACTGGAGAAGGCAAGTTATTCAAAACTACCAAATCCAATTTCTCATGGTGAACACCATTAATAGTGAGAGGAAATTCACAGACCTTGAGAGTAATATTCTTCAAAGGGGAACCATCCACAGAAACCACAGCAATGGGGGATGATAAAGGTTCGGGTTTTAAATTGAGTCTTTCCAAGAATCCCCCATCAATTACATTCAGAGTAGACCCACAATCAACAAACACCCGAAATTCCATTAATTTTTCCTGAGCAATCGTGGAAGCAGCTAAAAATACACCCTTGGAATTTAAACAGGCAATACGGGCATGACTGACCATTTTTTTTTCTTTCTTCATACGAAGCTCATAGCCTTTAATCAAATGACCAGATTTTCCGCAATAGAAACACAAGCCTTCAGAAAATCTACGGTCTTTTTCTTGAGAGCGAGGTGCCACCGATCCAATCTCCATCGGTTCACCACTGTTAGTACACACATTCTCATAACCAGAAACTGACATAGCAGAGGATTTGCTCTCATTAACCCTTGCACGCAGTCTCCTATCCACCCGTATAGCTAATTGCATAGCCTGTTGCAAATCTTCAGGTGTAGGATAAGCAATTAGCAGGTCTTTAACCCTTTCATTGAGCCCAGCAAGAAATAGACTTTTCAGAGCAGAATCGTTCCACCCTGTTTGAGTAGACCAACGACGGAAATGAGTACAATATTTTTCCACATTACCTGATCCCTGTTTCAAACGTCTCAACTCAGTCTCAGCTGATGAGACACGGTCAGGATCATCATATAATAGTCCCAAAGCAGAAAAAAAACTATGCACTGATCTGAAGCATGTATCACTAGGTTGCAAAGAAAAGGCCCACTCCTGAGGCTCTTTGCGCAAAAGTGACATTATGAACCCTATGCGCTGGGATTCATCCCCAGAGGACTTGGGTCTCAAACGAAAATACAATAAGCAAGCATTTTTAAATGAAAAAAATTCTCGGTGTTCACCAAAAAATAAATCCGGCAAACATACCTTAGGCTCCAAGAAATGTGCTCCAGGACAGTTACTCACGTGCTGACGGAGCTCGGCCACCTCCAGAGAGAGTCCCTGCAGGCGATGAGCCAAATCCTGAACCGACACCATGATGGAACAGAAAAATCTTTCCTTAGAGAATTTGCAGGCTGGACTTACTGTTATGTTCTGCTACCAGAGCTAAGGAAAGAGAGGAGATCTGTCCCTACGATAGAACTCAGCTAAATCCCTACGATGTAACAGGGGACCTGATCCTGCGATCAGACCTGCTAAAGTCCTAAGCTAGTCTGTACGGAGACCTATAGATGTGGGGAAGGAATCCCTACAAGTATTAAGGACTGGGAGGAAAATGGGACACCTCCTAACAGAAATAGTAGCAGACAGACGAACAAACAAAATATATAGAACATAGAGGTCCGTAGACCAAGCAAACTAACAGAGTTAGATACAGAGCACAGGCTAGCTAGAAAGTAGTTATACAATGAAGTCCAGCAAAGCCAGAAGGGCGGAGCAGGATTAAATAGGCCAACAAGGTCATGTGACCAGCAAAGGAAAAAACCTAAGAGCAAGGTTCTAACAGCACCCAGCACCCTTTGCACATGCTCCACCGACTTCCCACTTACCTCTGCTCACAGTGTCCTGGAAATCTGCTTGAATCCTTGAGATGTAAAGTGGTATTCCAGAAAGATAAAGTTATCACCTATATACAGAGTACATGACAACTACTCGATCAGTGCAGGTCCGACCACACGATTACTCAATTCTCTATGGAACAGCCAAAGATAGCTGAGTAATATACTCAGACTTCCACCATTCTAGTAAGTAACCCCTATCCTGTAGATCTGGCCCATTTTTGGGGTTTTGTGTGAAATGATATCCAGTTGGTTTAGCTCTCCACAGGTAGAGTTTAGCTCCAGGGCAGTGTAGATGTTGTAGAAGTTGCTGGGCGTTGTAGTGCAGTGTAGTGCAGGGAGGGATGGCGCAGCAGTAATTCACAGAGACAGTGGGGTGCAGTCTTAAGAGTTTACTCACAGTTGTTCAGTTCCTCAGGTTGCACTGTACAGATTACAGTCTCCCATGTCGCGCTGCGTTCACCAGGCAGGGGTTCAGCAATCCCTCAGGTAGTTCAAGAGTGCCTGACAGGACCCCTTTCTATGTGCCTTTCTCATTCGTCTTCCTGCGCTGGCTCTCACCCTCCTGCCCTGAGCCTCATAATCAGTGTCCCAATCCGGTAGCCTCGGGTCTTGTCGGGCGACCTGCAGTCACCTGGATCCTCTGTGGCCACCTTTTCGGCGATGTAATTGTGGCTGTGGCAACTGCACCTTAAAAGTACAGAAGCCTCCGGTTTCTAGCTGAGTCTTGTAGTTCTCCACTAGTTTAGGGGCCGGTCCCCTCTGCGGCTTGATCCCTCCACACCTGGTAGATTCGGGCGTACGGGTGGCCTCCAGCACTGCCCGTACCCCTAGGATCCTCTCGTTCCTCCTGGAGCCTTCCTTCCTGCTCCTCTCTCCTTCTCAGTCTTGGGCCTCCCTGCTAGGCCCACTCTGGGGCAGAGCTCGTGCAGAGCCCCTGCTCCCCTCACTTCTCCTCTCAGACTTGCCTGTTCTTTCAAGATGGCTTCTCATTTTATACAACTCCTTCACAAGTGCTCCCCTGAACCACGTCCTCCACCCACACCCACTACATGGTTCCCCCTCACCTGGTTCCCCTCCACTCCAGCCAGGGACCTGGGACTGTGCTCTCCCTTAGGAGCAATCTCGTCCTGCCCTACTGAAGTGGACGTGTTGGATGCAGGTGTTAGGGTCCCGGGCAGCACTCTATCCTTACCTGAGAGAGGGATACCACACCTCTGGGTGAGATGCAGTACCTCTGTGGCGACTGAACCCTCAGGGGCGCCACAAGAGCTCTTCCAAAAAAAAGGAACACTCACCTTGCCCTCGTTCCCCCATGGTGAACTTTTCCAATCTGCTCACCGTTTACAGCAGGCACAGGCACCTGCTGAGAGTGAGAGGTCAGTCGCACAGGATGAATTGTCACACCCTCATTATATTCAACTGTATCTGAATACTAAGGGTGCAGATAGCATTGAATCGAAATCCCCAATGGAAGTTCTGCTGCTATGGGCAATATGCCCCTGCCTTGTGAAGGTCTATCTCTATCAGAAAGCACACACAATGAGAGCAAAGGGACAGGCCTGTTGCAGTGAGAAACAGCAATCGCTGCTGCAAAATGTAGTTTTAGTACATCTAATCGGACCACCCATTCAGCTCTGTGAAGCTGAAAGAGATGAAAACAAGCCACAAAGGTACATGAAAGAAACTTTATGTTTTGCTTGTATTATATATTAACAATAGTCATGCATATACTGTTATTTTGTAAAAACAAAATTGCCATTGTAGGAATAACCCTTTAAGGTCAGCACCTAACTCATACATTTCTATAGAATGTATTGGTGAAGCATTACACCCCATGGATTTAAACTGAACCTTGACTACCTGGATACAGTGTTTGCTCCATTGATTTCAGTGGAAGTCATATAAGCCTATGGAGTTACACAAATCATTGCCAGGTACTGGTAGGATACCAATTTACCAGCATTGTTGCTGGTGTTTCAGCCTATATAAATGTACAAATAGGAACCAAAAAGAACTAGTTTACCAGGATATTAGTTAGAATTGGAACCATATACAAGATCGCCTACGGCCATGTGCACACGTTCAGTATTTGGTGAGTTTTTCCATCAGTATTTGTAAGCCAAAACCAGGATTGGAATAATCAGAGGAAAAGTGTAATAGAAACACGTCACCACTTCTGTATTTATCACCCAATCCTAGTTTTGGCTTACAAATACTGATGGAAAATACTGACCAAATACTGAATGTGTGCACATGGCCTAAGTCTTGTATATCTCACCTCCACCTCTCGACAGATGTAAGATCAAGTCCGAGATCAAAGGTGAAGTGACGCTAAGGAATTCTGGGAGATTTTAGCCCTGAAGCCTTCGCAACAGTAAATGTTTCTTTGGACTATAAGACAGACTGTAAATTTGGATCAATATTAGTAAAATAGTTCCAGAAATGTTTTCTATAGATGTCACACCAATGCCAAGCTGTATACATCATCTCTAATATATATCCATGTACTGACGCAGCGCCATATACTCTGCCTGTAGTTTGCTGTAACTATTTTTATACTATTGTCTGAATACTGTTGCCATGACCACCTTCTCTCCGCTTTACTTGTCTTTTTTGTGCACTTTGTACTGCCATATTTTTTTGTACTATGATAATTATAAAGGTTTTTCATAGCAAAAAATCGATATATTTTGGAAACTTGGTATTGATAGAAGTATTGAGGTTTGTGCTGGTTAATGGGACACTGGAGCAGTACAGATGTTAATTCTTTATGTAACTGGTGCTGAGCAGTTATCTTTTAGGTGTTCCCACCAATGTAAGACTAATCACAGTGAGTTTTGATTCTGTCCTGTCCCCAGTGGTGCAGATCTGCTGGCAGTAAATGCAGACGGCAACATGGTGTACGACCTGTGTGAGGATGAAGCCACGCTGAGCGTCATAGAGAACTGCATGACCTACAAAGGTGGGAGGCAAAGCTTTTTTCCTTCCTTCGAGCTGCTAATCACTTACCAGACTGGGGTGGTTAATATGAGAATGTATCATTGGCTTCTCTGTTAATGTCACTGAGATTGTACCTCGTCTTCCTACATTCACCGCTCTCTAGGTATCACACAAGAAATGGTTAACGAGGCTCGGCAGGCCCCGGAGCGTCACATGCTGAGCGATGTCAGAGCGCTGGTAGCAGCCGGACAGGACCTGAACAGAACAGACAGCCAGGGGGCCACTCTGGTGAGAGGAATAGTGCGGTCATGTTACTTTCCCCAATAACGGTTATGTGTTCACGTCCACTACAGGCTGTTGTGACCAGAATCACCCATTACACGCTTCATGTTATACAGATAATATAATGTGCACTCCTCGTGTACTGTAATTAGTAATTCCCCAAGGCCAAGTGCACACGCTCAGTATTTGGTCAGTTTTTTACCTCAGTATGTGTAAGCCAAAACCAGGAGTGGGTGATAAATACAGAAGTGGTGACGTGTTTCTATTATACCTTTCCTCTGATTGTTCCACTCCTGATTTTGGCTTACAAATACTGATGTAAAAAAACTCACCAAATACTGAACGTGTGAACATGGCCTAATTGCGAATGTGTGGGAATTTTGGGTTGTCCGTGTCCCCCAAACAGAAAGCTAAGCTCTCTGGAGTAGATTCCGGCTATAATTTATTATTTGGTTATGTGCCTACGATGCAGAAATGCTCCGGATTTTTCCTGAGCGTTTCTGCATCTCCCTGGCAGAAAAAAACGCATGCGGATTGTACATGCAGATTGTACATGCGGATTGTACATGCGGATTGTACATGCGGATTGTACATGCGTTTTCCTGCCAGGGACATGTGGATGTGAAGCGTTCTTCACATGCATTTCCGCATGCGGGTTGACAAGCGTTTTGTAAGCAATTTTAGCATCACTTGGAAAGTGCTTGTCAACTTGGTCACACTATATAAATTCATGCAACCGGCATGGATTTTATATAGTGTGACCATTAACAGAATGGTAAAAAATAAATATATACTTACCTTCTGATGGCCCCCGGAGTCCTTGTCTCTGCTTGCCAGCAGCTCGCGGTAGATTTAAGGACCTGCAGACGTCAGAGGTCACGTGACCCGTCACATGACTAAATGACGTCAGTGCAGGTCCTTCAGTCCACCACGAGCTGCCGGCATGGGAGGACGAGCGCACCGGGGGCCATCAGAAGGTAAGTATAATTTTATTTTTTTTTTATTCTTTTTTTACAGGTACTATGGTACCCAGGTCTGGAGGAGAGTTTCCTCTTCTTCAAACCTGGGTACCATCCACACATTGAAATGCATGGATTCCGTATGTACAGATGCAGTGATACAGATTCCTTGCGTTCCAATGCAAGTCAATGGTGGCGAAAACGCAGCGCTTCCGCAAAATAATTGGTAGTGCTGCGTATTTTTCCGCAATGATAATCCGCAGCGGAAATTTCCGCAGCATGTGCATAGCACATGCGGATTATCATTGGGGAACATGGCAGACCTTCTACCAAGCGTTTTTTAAGCGTTTCTGCAGTGGAATTGCCCCTGCGGAAATGCTTAAAAAACGCATAGTGGGCACACAGCCTTTATAACATTAATATAGTATGTCTGAGGGGCTGTGGTTGACCATACTCCTCCCTTGAAGACCCTACCTCCATTTAAAGTGGGTGGGACAAGTATAAAAAAGCTGCAATATTTTTAAGCAACTACAGGTTGGGTAAAAATATACAACTTTTATACGACTGTAATCTGAGTAATTTTCCCCCATAGTTGTCTTTTCTTCACAAATTGAGGCAAAACTTGTTACCAATGCAAAAACTGTAACTACAGCCCCTAACTAAAATGTGCTATTTATAATACTGTTGTCTTCTTATGTATGTGGAAGAAGGTCTTTGAGCCTCCCTCAGGCTCCATGTTCTGGGGGCAATTGCTGGATCTTTATTTCCCCCATCATCATCTGTCAGGGGAGAGTCAGGAGGCTGCCATAGGCTTAAAGAGGTTGTCCAGTCCAAACCAATAAGTCTGCAGTCACTCTGTGTGACTGCAGACTTATGAATCCCTCCAGCTGCAGGGATTTGCCTGTTTCAGACCTGGGACAAGAGGGTATGTATGAGTTATACATGCACCCGGCCAGTGGGCGCAGCCTCGCTCCATACACTTCTATTGGAGATCGAGGCTGCGTCCACTGGCCGGGAGCATGTATTACTCATACATACCCTCTGGTCCCGGGTATAAAACCAGCGAATCCCCGCAGCACACAGTGCATTCGCTGGGGGATTCATAAGTCTCCAGTCACACAGAATGACTGCAGACTTGTTGGTTTGGACTGGACAACCCTTTTAAGAATATCAACCGAGTCCAATGATATTAGCAGGTTTGGCCGACATTAGTTTAATGTGTTTGGGGGTCTATAGAATGCCTATAGCTTAGTATATTGGAAAAATTCATGTAAAAAAATCCATGTGAACGTACCCTTATCAAATATTCCAATAATCAGTATATATTAGAAAATTGTATATTTCTTAGCCATTCTGTTGTAGTTAAAGGGGGTTTCAATTAGAAGAGTAGTGCTGCATGCTACACTTTTCTTACCATTAAAAGTCCAATACTTGGACAACTCTTTCTTAAATGGTATAATCCTCAATGTAAAATAAGGAAAAAAACATATACTGTATATGCCATTCCAGTGATGTCTGCACTGTGTCTGCCGGCACTCATGTGACGTTGTGGTGTGACATGAATGCTGCTTCCTATCAGTGGCAGCTGATGGGCTGCTACCTTCACATTTCCCCAAGAAGGAATTCTACAGTCCATTAGCGGCCTCTGATGGACTACAGCAGTCACATGATATAACAATGTACCATGAGTGCCGGTGACGCGCCCCCTGGGCCGTGGGGTACTCGGCAGCCGGGCCCCTGGTCGCTGGGGGATATCACGTGGCTGGCCCGGTCCGTGACCCAGGGCGGTCAGTAAAAAGGGGAATCTCCTATTAATATGGGGTTTTGAAATAACGTTCGTGACGCCACCTGTGGAATGCGGCTAAAGGGAGCCGCCTCTGCGGAGCAGTCGTCTGGAGCTGGTGTTACGGCAGCAGGGATGGTGTGGCTCTCCACAGGTAGAGCTAGCTCCAGGGCAGTGTAGGATGTAGAAGTTGCGCTGGGCGTTGTAGTGCAGTGAGGGAAAGGTGGCGCAGATAAAGAATGGACGGAGGCAGTGCGGTGCAGTCATCCGAGTCTTTACTCACAGTTCTTATGACAGTTCCACTGGTGCACTGTACAGTTGTCGGCCTCCCACGTCGCACTGCGTTCACCAGGCAGGGGTTCAGCACTTCCTCAGGCAGATTAGGAGTACCGGACAGAACCCAACTTTCTTGTGTTCCTAGCTAGACCGACTTCACGCTGGGTCTTTCTCCCTCCTGCCCTGGGCTGCCCACTCTCAATCCCGCTCGGGTGCTCTGAAGTCCCTCCTGTGCGTCGGAGTTCCCGGACCTGCTTGACCCTCACGGGGATTAGAATGCGGCTTCGGCAACTGACTATATAAGCCAGAAGCCTCCGGTTTTCCCAGCCGAGACCTGGAGTAACACGGCTGGACCAGGGGCCGGTCCCCTTCTTGCGGCCTACGATCCCTCTGTCTTCTGACAGATGCGGGGCGTACGGGTGCCGTCCTGCACTCGCCGTACCCCCTAGGATCCCTTCTTTGAACAGAGCCTACTCCCTACCTGGGCCTCTAGGACTGGGCCCTACTTGTGGAGCAGAGCTCCTAAAGAGCCTCTGCTCCCTGACTGTTCTCCTCTGACTCCTCTACCGAACGCTCCTGCTACCCTAAAATGGCTCCCCTTTATATATCTCACTCTATAGTGCTCCCTTAAACTACTTCCTCCACCCACACCCACTACTGGCTCCCCCTACCTCTGGGTTCCCCCCACTCAAGCGAGGGACAGGGCTCATCAGGAAAACACATTGCATCTTGCCCTTCCAGCCGGCCTGGAGCAGTGTAGTCTTGGATGCCGGTGTTGGGGTTCCGGGCAGCACTCCCTCCTTACCTGAGAGAAGGAGATACCACACCTCTGGGGGGGGTGCAGTACCTCTGTGGCGACTGAATCCTCAGGGGCGCCACACCGACAGACTCCGCGATGACGTTGCTGGAAGGGCTGAGGTCCAGGAGTATGGTTTTTATATATTTCATGGAGGATTAAAGCATTTAAGAAGGGGTTGTCCAAGTAGTGGACCTCTAATGGCAAGAAAATTGTAGCATGCAGCATTATTCTTGCTGTAAATGGAACCTGTTTTACCCAGCCCACTGTAAGTCATTGGGGCCCATTGTTGAATTCATATGGATCTTCATGTGTCTTCATGGGTGTTTTGCAGAATAAAAATATACAGTAAGACCAGATATATCCCCCAGGTCCGAATAAGCCTGTATGCTATCCTGGTGTCACCAGGGTCAAATTGTGTAGTGGTAGAAGATAATTTACGTTGGATATTGTAGATGAATATGCTCTTATCTTGAGTTCTCTGTTGTTACAGCTCCATGTTGCAGCCTCCAGGGGTTTTGCAGAAGTTGCAGAGACATTACTTGAAAATGGGGCTTTTGTGGAAGTCAAAGATCCTGACATGTGGGAACCTCTTCATGCCGCAGCTTTTTGGGGACAGGTAAGGATTGTATCGACTATAACATATATAAAGGTTTCAATTTATTGGCTTAAAGGGATTGTCTGAAGAATGCACAAAATAGGTAATGTTTCTGATCACTCTGAGTCCTATAGTTGGGATATCATGGTTAGTGAGAACGGGGTTCCTTGTTCCCTGACTAAATGGAGCAGCGGTTATTGTAAATGTGTGGTGCTGCTCTATTCAAAGACTATGGGAGTGAAAGAGATAGACAAGTAAAGTGAGTTTTTTTGTAGTGTTTGGACGAAGCAAATATTATGGATCATAATAAGAGAAATACTTCTTGAAACCAACCTAACCCCTTCCCATTACATCCAATCTATTTTCTAGCATTAGAGACTATGGTTTACTCTAGCTTAAAGAGTGGCACGTTCAGATCTCCATAGAAGTGTGGAGCTGGCCATATTGAGGCTGGTTTAAGCTGCGCTAGTGCAAGTCTCCATTAGGACTTCTCAATTAAAACAGGACTATAAGTGGACCTTCTGGAGAGACCAAAGCTGCACGACATCATCTTAAATGCAGATCATCATACACCTTCAGATGAACTTGCACTTTCAACCCTTCTCTTTAGGCATTGCTACCTGCTACCTTATGAACAGTCAGTGCAGCTACATCCTTAGTAAAAAGATGTGTAAGTTTGGGTGGTATTATTTGTAATTTACCATGAAATATTATTGGAGTTTCACCCTTTTGCTATCCAATGACAGAAGAGAGAGTAGATCTCAGACTGCTCTTGACTATAGTCAGTGATCCAGAAAGATGGGCAACTGATGGGGATATGATTTGTTAAGGAGAGCAATTTCCAAAAATAATCTGCTGATTATATTATTTTAGTAAGTTCTTTCTAATTGCTTTGCAGATTTATGTAGCAGAGATTTTGGTGTCACACGGTGCCAGTTTGAGCAGTAAGACTTCCTTGGACGAAACTCCTCTGGGTGAGTTTCATACATAGTGTTGTGAGGTCAATCCTCAATACACAGAAATGTTATGCCGCCCTTTCTTGGTAAACTAGATATATGGACAGTTTTTGTACTGTAAAATAATACTTGTCATGAATGTCAAATGTTTTGGTCATTTTGATTGTTGTCATCCATTTAATATTTTTATAACGAATCTTTCACCAAAAATCACCAAAATACTTCTAAATTATGCCTTATAATTTGTGGTTAGTGGATTGGATCTTGGTACAAGCGAGAGAGAAAACATTCATAATTTTTAAATGGGTTGTATGGTCTTTTGATAGAAGTCTGCAATCACTCTGTATGACTGCAGACTTCTACATCCTCACAGCATGTGCACTGAACGCTGTCAGGATTTTCCGGTATCTGTTGCGATACCAGGCGGTAATGTAACTGCAAGTACTGTATGTGGTTTTGTATAGTTCCAGCCACATTCCAACTAGATGTGCTTGGCCTTGCTCAATTTAAATAAATTGAGACCACCTACGAACATCTAGTCGGAATGTGTCCGAAGTATACAAATTGCCATGTGACCACCCGAACTCGTCTCAGACCCCAGAGAATCCTGACATGGTTGATTTGTATTTCAAGAAGTTTTAGTACATGCAACAGCACCTACTACTTATTGGGAAATGTATAGATCTGTTTGGCAGCTTGTTCACTTGAAGCCATTAACAATCTATGACATACATTTTAGTCACAGGTCATTTGCAGGGCTCTGCCTGCTCGATATCGGCATGACACTGCCTGTGTTACACCGCCAGCATATGCCTGTAACAGCAGTGACTGGAGCTATCTCCGATCACTGCTGTTTAACTATTTAAATGCTGCAGTCAGTCACTGACAAGGGCATTTAACTGACTTGTACAGTCATATGAAAAAGTTTGGGCACCCCTATTAATCTTAAGCTTAATGTTTTATAAAAATTGGTGTTTTTGCAACAGCTATTTCAGTTTGATATATGTAATAACTGTTGGACACAGTAATGTTTCTGCCTTGAAATGAGGTTTATTGTGCTAACAGAAAATGTGCAATCTGCATTCAAACAAAATTTGACCGGTGCATAAGTATGGGCACCCTTATCATTTTCTTGTTTTAAATACTCCTGCCTACTTTTTACTGACTTACTAAAGCACTTTTTTTGGTTTTGTAACCTCATTGAGCTTTGAACTTTATAGCTAGGTGTATGCAATCATGAGAAAAGCTACTTAAAGTGGCCACTTGCAAGTTGTTCTCCTGTTTGAATCTCCTCTGAAGAGTGGCATCATGGGCTCCTCAAAACAACTGTCAAATGATCTGAAAACAAAGATTATTCAACATAGTTGTTCAGGGGAAGGATACAAAAAGCTGTCTCAGAGATTTAACCTGTCAGTTTCCACTGTGAGGAACATAGTAAGGAAATGGAAGAACATAGGGACAGTTCTTGTTAAGGCCAGAAGTGTCAGGACAAGAAAAACATCAGAAAGGCAGAGAAGAAGAATGGTGAGATCAGTCAAGGACAATCCTCAGACCACCTCCAGAGAGCTGCAGCATCAACTTGCTGCAGATGGTGTCACTGTGCATCGGTCAACTATACAACGCACTTTGCACAAGGAGAAGCTGTATGGGAGAGTGATGCGAAAGAAGCCGTTTCTGCAAGTACGCACAAACAGAGTCGGCTGAGGTATGCAAAAGCACATTTGAAGAAGCCTATTTCTTTTTGGAAGAAGGTCCTGTGGACTGATGAAACCAAGATTGAGTTGTTTGGTCATACAAAAAGGCGTTATGCATGGTGGCAAAAAAACACAGCATTCCAAGAAAAACACTTGCTACCCACAGTAAAATTTGGTGGAGGTTCCATCATGCTTTGGGGCTGTGTGGTCAATGCCGGCACTGGGAATCTTGTTAAAGTTGAGGGACGCATGGATTCCACTCAGTATCAGCAGATTCTTGGCAATAGTGTTCAAGAATCAGTGATAAAGTTGAAGTTACGCAGTGGATGGATCTTTCAGCAAGACAATGATCCAAAACACCGCTCCAAATCTACTCAGGCATTCATGTAGAGGAACAATTACAATGTTCTGGAATGGCCATCCCAGTCCCCAGACCTGAATATCATTGAACATCTGTGGGATCATTTGAAGAGGGCTGTCCATGCTCGGCGACCATCAAACTTAACTGAACTGGAATTGCTTTGTAAAGAGGAATGGTCAAAAATACCTTCATCCATGATCCAGGAACTCATTAAAAGCTACAGGAAGCGACTAGAGGCTGTTATTTTTGCAAAAGGAGGATCTACTAAATATTAATGTCACTTTTCTGGTGAGGTGCCCATACTTATGCACCTGTCAAATTTTGTTTGAATGCAGATTGCACATTTTCTGTTAGTACAATAAACCTCATTTCAAGGCAGAAACATTACTGTGTCCAACAGTTATTACATATATCAAACTGAAATAGCTGTTGCAAAAACACCAATTTTTATAAAACATTAAGCTTAAGATTAATAGGGGTGCCCAAACTTTTTCATATGACTGTATGCCAGTGTTCGCGATGGGCTACCATGGCAGCCAGGGGCTTATCCACTCAATCCTGTTAACCTCCCACGAGAACATCAGATACAGTATGAGTGGTCAGCTGACCATAGGTTCAAGTTCCCTAGGGGGAAATAAAAAAAAAGTAAAGTAAAAAAAAAATATATACATATATACTAAAAATCTAAAAAATATGTAAAAGTTTAAATCATTCATCCTTTTGCTCGTTAAAAAATAAAGAAAGTAAAAAAATAAACATTTTGATATCATCGTGTGTATAAATGTCCGATCTATTAAATTATTTAATGAACCTATAAAGAAAGACTACACATACCATAAATAATTTAGAAACATATAGCTTTATTATTAACATACAGTATAAGCGTCCAGGGTTGCGGAGCGGCATTGGAAGAAAACACATTCTCAAGATGACTTCACTGCATTCAAACAAGCAACACTCGCATTCAAATCAGCCCTCACCTTTGCTAAACAGGCCTACTTCACAACCCTCATATCTTCCCTGTCCTACAACCCCAAACTGCTATTCAACACTTTTAACTCTCTCCTCCGCCCTCCACTGCCCCCTCCAACCTCCATCATCTCTGCTGAGGAGTTTGCCACACACTTCAAAAACAAGACTGACCAAACATGGCAAGTCTTTACTGTCCAACCACCACAACCCCTTTGTTTTCCACACCATTGCCCCTCCCCCATAACCTCCCTCCCCAACATCATGGAAAGAGACCTTACTCGTCTCCTCTCCAAATCACACCTCACCACTTGTGCACTTGACCCCATCCCATCCCACCTCCTCCCCAACCTCACCCTCACACTCATTCCATCCCTAACCCATCTCTTCAACCTATCACTAACTTCTGGTACCTTCTCTGCTGCCTTCAAACATGCCGCAATCACGCCCATCCTCAAAAAGCCATCCATCGACCCAACCGCCTTGTTCAGCTATCGCCCCATATCGCTGCTCCCATTTGCCTCCAAACTCCTTGAGCAACACTGTCACGCTGAACTTTCCTCCCACTTTTCATCTAACTCTCTTCGACAACCGGCAATCTGGCTTCCTCCCCCACCATTCCACCGAAACTACCCTTACCAAAATCACCAATGACTTACTTACAGCCAAAGCTAACAATTATCTGTACTCCTTCTTCTTCACCTGTCCTTTGCTTTTGATACAGTTGACTACTGCCTCCTACTACAGATCCTCTCTTCCTTTGGCATCAAAGACCTTGCCCTATCCTGGATCTCCTCATACCTTTCTAACCGCACATTTAGCGTCTCCCACTCCCACACTACCTCCTCACCCCGCCCCCTCTCTGTTGGAGTCCCTCAAGACTCTGTCCTAATACCCCTACTCTTCTCAATCTATACCCTTGGCCTGGGGCAGCTCATAAAATCCCATGGCTTCCAGTACCATCTGTACGCTGATGACACCCAGATCTACCTCTCCGGCCCAGATGTCACCTCTCTGCTGTCCAGAATCCAAGCATGTCTAGCAGCCATATCCTTCTTCTTCTCCTCCCGCTTCCTCAAGCGGGACAAAACTGAACTCATCATCTTTCCCCCATCTCGCATATCTTTCCCACCTGATCTTTCTATCACAATAAATGACGTCACTCCTGTACCGACAATCCGCTGACTCAGAGTAACCCTTAACTCTGCCCTGTCCTTCAAACCCCACATCCAAGCTCTTGCCACCTCCTGTCGCCTCCAGCTCAAAAATATTTCCAGAATCCGTCCTTTCCTCAACCCTCAATCTACTAAACTGCTTGTGCATGCCCTCATCATCTCCCACCTCGACTACTGCAACATCTTCCTCTGTGGCATACCTGCTAACACTCTCGCACCCCTACAGTCCATCCTTAACTCCGCTGCGCGACTGGTCCATCTCTCGCCTCGTTACTCCTCTGCTACCCCCCTTTGCAAATCTTGTCACTGGCTCCCAATTGCCCAGCGTATCCAGTTCAAGCTACTAACACTGACCTACAAAGCCATCCATAACCTCTCTCCTCCATACATCTCTGAACTAATCTCCCAATACATTCCATTATGTAATCTCCGGTCCTCCCAAGACCTCCTTCTCTCCTCCACACTTATTCGTTCCTCTCCCAATTTCCTCCAAGATTTGTCCTGAATATCCCCCATCCTCTGGAATTCTGTGCCTCAACACGACTGATTATCCGCCACACTAGGATCCTTCAGATGGAGCCTGAAAACCCATCTCTTAAAACAAGCTTACAGCCTGCCATGACCTTACTTGCTGCCACCTCAACAACACCGGAGCTACTGCAACCCCCCCAACCTACTGTCTTCTTCCCCACCATCCTGTAGAATGTAAGCCTGCAAGGGCAGGGTCCTCTTCTCTCCATACCAGTTTATCATTGTTAGTTTGTTTACTGTAAGTGATATCTGTATTTGGTATGTAACCCCTTCTTATGTATAGCACCATTGAATCAATGGTGCTATATACCGTAAATAAATAATAATAATAATAATAACAACATATAAAAACATTTAAAACATGTACTTGGAGATGGTCTTACAAATATCAACTAAGAAAGGAGTGGTTATGTTTACATTAATCCTAAGAATAAAAATATATTTAAAAAATGGTTCCAAAATACAGCAACTTATATATTGTAAGGCTATGTGCCCACGATGCAGAAATGCTCCGGATTTTTCCTGAGCGTTTCTGCATCTCCCCTTGCAGAAAAAATGCATGCGGATTGTACATGCAGATTGTACATGCGGATTGTACATGCGGATTGTACATGCGGATTGTACATGCGTTTTTCCTGCCAGGGACAAGCGGATGTGAAGCGTTCTTCACATGCATTTCCGCATGCGGGTTGTCAAGCTCTTTCCAAGCGATTTTAGCATCACTTGGAAAGTGCTTGTCAACTTGGTCACACCTTATAAATCCATGCAAAAGGCATGGATTTATATAGTGTGACCCCAAAGAAATGTTAAAAATAAAAAAATAAATCTTGCTTCACCGTCCTGGCTGTCGGCAGATCGCAGTACACTGAAGGACCTGCCGACGTCAGCATCGCGTGACCCGTCACATGACTATGACGTCAGCGCAGGTCCTTCAGTCCATCGCGAGCTGCCGGCAAGTGAAGACAAGGAGAGCAGGGGCCGTCAGAAGGTAAATATAACATTTATTTTTTATTTTATTCTTTTTTTCACAGGTTCTATGGTACCCAGGTCCGGAGGAGAGTCTCCTCTCTTCCACACCAGGTACCATCCGCACATTGGAACGCATGGAATGCGCATCTACATATACAGTGATGTGGAATCCATGCGTTCCAATGCAAGTGAATGGCGGCAAAAACGCAGCACTTCCGCATAATAATTGGTAGTGCTGCGTTTTTTTCCGCAATGATAATCCGCAGCGGAAATTTCCGCAGCATGTGCACAGCACATGCGGATTATCATTGGGGAACATGGCAGGCTTTCAACCATGTGTTTTTTAAGCGTTTCTGCAGCGTTTTTGCCGCTGCGGAAACGCTTAAAAAACGCATCGTGGGCACACAGCCTTACAGGTAGAAAAGGATAAACAAAATTATATTAGAATAGGGGAAGGATGAATTCCCTAAAAATGGTGAATGTTCCTAATATATAGATTTTATACAACAATAATACAATGTTACCACTAACAGAGGTAGATATGTAGGGAAAAAAGTGGTTTGTGCATAAAATAGTTGCTTTATCAGGGGGCAGATATGTTATCTGCGTGTTGGGTGCAAAAAACATCTGAGGTGATGTGGTTTGTTTGATCCATGTTTACCGTTTCTTATCTTTTACTCCTGTGTGGTCTCTGATGTAGACACATCAGGACTGGCTCACCCATTGTATGCTTATGAGGGAGAAACAGTAGTGATGAATATGTAATTTATTTACTTGCTACTGTGCAACTGTGCAAAAATGGCTAATGAGGTATCATGGTAATTAGCTTCTCTCCACCTTGTATTTGAAGCTCTTATAAGGGTACCGTCTCACATAACGACGCACCAGCGATCCCGACAACGATGTGACCTGGCCGGTATTGCTAGTGCGTCGCTAAGTGATCGCTGGTGAGCTGTCAAACAGGCAGGCTCACCAGCGATCAGGGGAGCCGCGACATCGTGGAAAGAATCTTTCCACGATGTCCTGCTCCTGGTTACCAGCCTGCTGCTGAAGCAGGATCAGGCTGGTAACCATGATAAACAGCAGGTTACTAGGGGCACACGCGCACTTAGGAACCAGCTGTTTATCATGGTTACCACTCTGCTACGGTGAGCGGGAGGTTACCACTCACCGTAGCAGGCTCGTAACCATGATAAACAGCGGGTTACTAAGTGCGCGTGTGCCCCTAATAACCCGCTGTTTATCATGGTTACCAGCCTGATCGCTGGTCCCACACAGTGATGTGTGTTGACCAGCGGGAGGGCAAGGACCAAAAAATGGTCCAGGACACTTTGCAGCGATCAGCGACCTCACAGCAGGGGCCTGATCGCTGCAAAGTGTCACACATAGCGAGATCGCTGGTGAGGTCGCTGCTGCGTCACCAAAACAGTGACTCAGCAGCGATCTCGCTATGTGAGACGGGGGCTTAAGACTTCCTTATCAAGGTGCTCTCCATTTTCAAGATTAGATAGAGAGGACTAATCATGTCCATCACTTGTCTGGAAGGAAAGATTTCTGAGGTGGTGTCTTATTGTAGTGTGACTTCATGTATGTTTTACACTTTGTCCCCAGATCTGTGTGAGGATGAGGACCTCCGCTCTTTGCTCCTAGAGCTGAAGCACAAGCACGACCTCATAATGAAATCTCAGCAGAAAAACAAGTCTTCTCTGAGCCGCAGGAGCTCCAGCACTGGAAGTCATGGGTCAGTAAGAAAGTGGTGCTTGGTTATTACATTGAGGCTATGTCCCCACGTAGCAGATTTGACGCAGAGCGTTTTTGCCTCTCTGTGGCAGAAAAAAAACGCATGCAGATTTACATGCGTTTTCTCAGCGTTTTTACATGCGTTTTTGAGCATCACTTGGAAACGTGCTTGACAAGATGGTCACACAATATAAATCCATGTAACCGCCATGGATTTATGTTGTGTGACTAACTTAGATGCTTTAAATGCTGCATCTATAGTAAAAAAAAAAAAAAAAGAATTAAAAAGTTAAAAATAAAAAAAACCTGTATACTCACCTCTTCGGTCTCTTCCCGGCCACGTCCTCTCTCTTCGGCGTCCCGCGGTGTACTGGCAGGACCTTCGGTGACGTCATTTAGTCAGCTGATGGTCACGCGACCATCACCTGACCGCTGACGTCAGTGGTCATGTGACCATCAGCTGACTAAATGATGTCACTGCAGGTCCTGCAAGTACACCGCGGGACGCCAAGGAGAGAGGACACCACCGGGAGCAGACCGGAGAGGTGAGTATACTGTTTTTTTACTTTTTTATTTCTTTTTTTCACCGTGTGGTAGCCGGGATGAAGAGGAGTTGTAGTCTCCTCTTCATCCTGGATACCACACGCACCGCGATTACGCTGCAAATTCGTGGCCATTGAATTTAATTGTAACGCAGCAAATCCACATATACCTGCGGGTTTGCTGCGCTTCAATGTTCCTCAATGGCCGTGAATTTGCAGCGTAATCGCGGTAGAAATGGTCATGCTGCGTTTTGCAACACAATGCGAATTCGGCACGCTAATTAGCGCATCATGTGCACAGCACATCCGAATTCACATTGCTTTGCATGGCAGACGGTTTTACAAGCGTTTTCGCGGCCGTAAAAACGCCGCAAAACGCTACAAAAACGCAACGAAGCACACTTCACCAATTGCCCTGCTGCCTACCGGCTTTCATGAACTCTACCCTCGAATACAAACCTTCCTTCATTTCTAACTCTCACTCAGCCCACCAGAGATATAATCACTCCCAGTCCCATCATGACCGCCATATGCTGTGTTCAACAAAAAAATGCTACTTTTGCTATTCCTCACCAAAGGGCAAATAAATAATTGCCCCTGATACCTGAACAGTCTTTCACCTGCATAATCAAATATTTAGTCAGTCATATCTACTTTTACTGCTATCGACTACCTTGGAGAATCATAGAATCATAGAATCATAGAATGGTAGAGTTGGAAGGGACCTCCTGGGTCATCTGGTCCAACCCCCTGCTCAAAGCAGGATTCACTAAATCATCTCAGACAGATGTCTGTCCAGCCTCTATTTGAAGACGTCCATTGAAGGGGAACTCACCACCTCTCGTGGCAGCCTGTTCCACTCATTAATCACCCTAACTGTCAAAAAGTTTTTTCTAATATCTAATCTGTGTCTCCTCCCATTTAGTTTCATCCCATTGCTTCTAGTCTTTCCTTGTGCAAATGAGAATAAAGATGATCCTTCTACAATGTGACAGCCCTTGACATATTTGTAGACAGCTATTAAGTCTCCTCTCAGTCTTCTTTTTTGCAAGCTAAACATTCCCAAATCCTGCAACCGTTCCTCATAGGACATGGTTTGCAGACCAGTCACCATTCTGGTCGCTCTTCTCTGAACTTGCTCCAGTTTGTCTATGTCTTTTTTAAAATGTGGTGCCCAAAACTGTACACAGTATTCCAGATGAGGTCTGACCAAAGAGGAGTAAAGACCGATAATGACTTCACGTGATCTAGACTGTATGCTTCTGTTAATACATCCCAGAATTG
The DNA here is from genome assembly GCF_046119375.1 of Phyllobates terribilis. Classification (NCBI taxonomy): domain Eukaryota; kingdom Metazoa; phylum Chordata; class Amphibia; order Anura; family Dendrobatidae; genus Phyllobates; species Phyllobates terribilis. The sequence goes on along the minus strand of NW_027362765.1, from coordinate 216,854,206 downwards.
TATTTGCCTTTTTTGCTGCTGCATCACACTGTTGACTCATGTTCAGTCTATGATCTATTAGTATACCTAAGTCTTTTTCACATGTACTGTTGCTTAGCTCTATTCCTCCCATTCTGTATATGCTTTTTTCATTTTTATTGCCCAGATGTAGTACTTTGCATTTTTCCCTGTTAAAAACCATTCTGTTGGTTGCTGCCCACTGCTCCAGTTTATTTAGGTCTTTTTGAATCCTCTCTCTCTCTTCTCTAGTATTAGCTATCCCTCCTAGCTTTGTGTCATCAGCAAATTTAATCAGTTTACCCTCAATTCCTTCATCTAAATCATTGATAAAGATGTTGAACAATACAGGTCCCAGGACGGAGCCCTGTGGTACCCCACTTGAGACATTCATCCAGCTGGATGTGAAGCCATTTACAACCACCCTTTGAGTCCGATCACTAAGCCAGTTATGAATCCACCTAACAGTTGCCTGGTCCATTGCATACTTGGTCATTTTTTCAATAAGGATGGTGTGAGATACTTTGTCAAATGCTTTGCTGAAGTCAAGATATACTATATCTACAGCATTTCCCTGATCCACCCAGTCAGTGATTCTGTCATAGAAGGAAATTAAGTTAGTCTGACATGACTTGTTAGTTACAAACCCATGCTGACTCTGGTTAATCACTTCATTCTTATCCATGTACTTACATACATGTTGTTTAATAATTTGTTCAAAGATCTTTCCTGGTATAGAAGTCAGACTCACCGGCCTATAGTTCCCTGGGTCCACCTTCTTCCCCTTTTTGAAGATAGGAACAACATTTGCTCTTCTCCAGTCTTCTGGGACTTCTCCTGTTCTCCAAGAATTTTCAAAGATTAGGGAGAGTGGTTCTAAAATTTCTTCTACGATCTCCTTCAGTACTCTGGGGTGTAATTCATCTGGACTGAACTGAGGGATCAGGTGACAAAATACAGGTGTGACAGGGGTGGAGATAGATGCTAGTCCGATTCTTGCACCTTTCAGAGACCTTTATGGTATATCCTGTGGATATGTCATAGATGGCTAAGTTGGGAATAACCATTTAAGTTATATGCTTATGCAAGGAGGAATAAAGTTCATTTCTTCCCAGTAGTCTGGCCTTCAGTGTGGCGGCTGCACAGCTTTAGAACACTATTAACCTGCAGATTGACCCCAATATCTGCAGGTTAATAGTGTTTTTTGACATGACAGGTTCCCTTTAAGTACTATGTTATGCTAACAGAAACTTCATAAGACTCTTTTCTTCAGCACAATACTATGGGAAGCGAAGGTTCGAATTTATGCTTTCATTATTATTATTCATTATGCAAGGAAGCAATATCTCATAGGTGAAGGTCCGACTCTTAAAAGCTCGATTCAATCTTCTAATTATTTTCAACCCAAAAGTCCCTTTCACATGTGTTCCTGCAGTGCGTTCAGGGGTTTCCCCTGAATCTCCCTTTTATGTCATAGTAGTCTATGACCCTTAAGGGGGTCGGTATGAAGCTCGTTTTTAAGGGGATACAGGTGGGACCTCCAAATGCATTGCAAAGAGACAGTGTGATCAAGGTCTTAAGGTGAGCACATTGCATCTTGCTGTGTGCATCCTAAACTCCACCCGCCATGATGCCCAATTGCATGGATGTGAAACAAATGGTGGGCCATTGGGTATCATAGTAGCTGAAGATTGGGATGTATGCAGCAAGATGCAGTGAGTGGGATCACCCTACGATTATGTTACTATAATTAACTGAGCAGACTGTTGTTTCATATGCCAGTCTTAATCTAAACTATGTCTTGGTAAATGGTGCCAAATTTATATATGGTGCAACATTTTGGTGGAATATTAATTCACAGGATCATCATCTTTTGGGTTACACAGGCAAATCAATTTTCACTTTATAGTACAAAGTAAATCCTAGGATGTCAGGTAACAAACTAAACTCCTCAGCTCTTAATGGCTGTTAAGGTGAAAGGCCTACTGCCTGCTACTTTTAAAAAACACACATTTGACCAGAACTTTTGACGATGGCCCTTGTAGGCTGGCAATGCCTGTGTTCCTGAAGTTGGGAGCAAGATGTGACCTGCTCATGCCTCATTTAAAGATGCCTCATAATTGGTCAGTAATGACCCAAACTCCGGACTGTCCTGAAGATGATGAAGAGTCTTCTCTTCTGAGTACCTGCGCTGGTACTGTGCTTGCATTGCATACCATAGTGAGACACATCTAGCCCCAGCAAAAATACTTCCACTGTATGAAAACAAGCAAGTATGTCTATCCACTGCTGATCAGCTGTCATCACTGGAAAAGTGGCAGTATATACCAAACTTTGACTTCCACAAAAGGCATGGGAGCCTTGGGTCTGCAAGAATGGGAGGGAGCAGCTCCTGGATCTATCATGTATATGTGGTTCCTGTCCTTATGAGACAGGGGTTAAGGTAAGACAAACCCTTCAAAGACGTTATGAGGTCCTACTTGATACTTAGATGGCTGAAAAATCTATCCATTCAGTCTATGCATTTTGCAAATACCACAACCAAACATAATGCACATTTCATTGCAGCAGTCTAATCATCTTTTTAACTTTCAGGAAGGTAGTGCGACGTGCCAGCTTGTCAGAGAGAACAAATATGTACAGACGGGAGTATGAGAAGGAGGCTGTGGTGTGGCAGTGTCTCGTCTCTGCAGGGGATGCCGAGGTGACTCAAGATGAAGAAGAAGGCAGTCCTGACATGCAAAGGGTAAATACGGAGTCTGAAAACCTTAGATTATATGATTTGTTTCTTCCAGTTGCCAGAAGGGGTGGAATATACAACAAAACTGTGTACAATAGTTGCAATTTGTGAGGTTGTCCAGGACTTACATATTGATGACCTAAAATATCTGGTCAGTGGGGGTCCAACACTTTGTACTCCATCTGATCAGCTGTTTGCAGTTCTCCTGATGACTGGAAGTAAACAGTGTGTGGATCCGGACACTACTGCTCCATACCCTGCTTAGTGGCTGTTCCTGCAGCTCAGCCACCTCTTTCATTTTCAATTAGATAAATAGTAGCAAATAGTAGTCACCCAAACAGTCGCATAATTTGTTTTTGGCAACTAACTGAAGAACATACTGTACTGTCAAGGAAACACTGGGAGATCACGCATTCTACTGCCTCCAATCGTCAGGACAGTTCCGCAATTGACTGACGAGTGATGGACAAGGCCAAGGCTGCTTCCACTATTAGGCCGGTTATTGGGGAATTCACAGCGAGTGTCTAATATATACACATCCGATTCCAAAGCATGGAATATATAGTTATATATACCATGGTATGGTCACTGCCCTTTCCACAATAATAAAAGGAAGTAGCCACCACCAATCATTTATACAGGCCGATTGGACACCCGTTACAGGCAGGTAGCATATGGCTTCAGGGGTGCAGTTTATAGAGCAAGAGGAACGAAGCTATTACATTTTTATATATTTAATTCAAAAAAGTAGGCAGTGCTTATAAAAATATACAAAGGTGTTACAAAATGGACAAAACAATATAGTATAAAAATGACATAAAATAAAAAGAATAAACAGAAGAAATTAACTAAATCTAATGTTGCACGGCAGGCTCTGTCTCTTGTGTGTGTACCAGCCTCAGTGCGCACATGCTGTGACCTGTGGCTCCCGGCGTGTGCAAATGCGCATGCGCCCCATAAACTTAGCGCTTGCCAGGAGCAGCATTCAAATGTCATGGGTGGCGCCAGCACTGACTGAATGCTGCGCCCGCCCATGACTGAATCTGAGAACCACACCCCTATGACTGAATACCAGCAGGTAGATAAAGTATATAAAATGTTATAACATCATTATACTACCACCGATTTTCATGAAAACAGCCTGTTAGTGATGCACATTGCATCACTAACAAACCAATGGGGGCAGTGATGATAGTAACTAGGACGTGACAGGTTCCCTTTAATACAGTATGACACCATCATGTTCACATGGAGCTTTTTGGAGCTCCAAAATATTTCTAAAAAATGCGTGGAAAACTTTTCTTATTAATTTCTATGGGAAATCCATTTTGCAGTTCATATTTTTTAGCTTTTTTACTCTTGAAAAAGTTGCCTAGCGGAAAAAAAGAAAGTTCATGACACTTCTTTGAAGCAGATCCTGAAGGAAACCTCATCAAACTGGACACAAAATCAAAAGGCTGCAAAGAATGCTACAGGATAAAAAAAAACTCTTCCAAAATTATTCAAAACCTTTTCAAAATTGCTTCAGGAAATGCTTCAGGAAAGGAAAAACTCCAAAAACTCTTCAAGACTGGAGCATTTATTGAAGTGGTTTCCACTTGAACAACTTGTGTGTTTTTACCCCTAAAAATACTCATAGTCTACAGTTAAAATGCGTTCAACTCTGCAAAACTCTCTTTACAGTCTTTTGGTGAACTTATGTAACCCCTCAAATGAATAGATAAAGTAGTTGTTCCCTTTCTTCTGAAAATTCTGAAATATCATACACTGACGTGTACTTGCATAGGAATCTCATTGCGTGCTGCAGAACGTACGTAGATGCCCCCCACTGCCCAAGAGTACAGTGTATAAATGGACTGCCCTATCCATAGCTCCCAAGATTACAGTGGTCTCATGATTACCCACATGAACACTTCCAAATTTGTGTCCTCTACTGCTCAGGTGATGAAAGCATTCAGCACAGGCGCAGATACAGCAGATTCTGTTGCCTGTCTTTGCACTTCTGCTGAATATTTAAACCACTTGTACAGTAGAGAATACAGGCAGGCAAGCAGTCATGGCTTGGTCATCTTGGAAGATATGGTCTACATATTTACCTTCTGGCAGTGGGAGGCTTCTTCTTGAGTGTTGTGGTAAGTATTGTTCCGGTTTAGGGTTTCAAATATTATTACTTGTAAATGTATGGCATTTCTGAAGTTTCAGCAGAAAGCATCCCTTTCTAAGAAATAGGCAATTACTAGACCTGCAATGTCTTGCTTGCTCGTGAACTTAATAGTCAGTTGAGTATTTAGTAGAGATGACCAAATCGATGAAAAAGCCCGGTCATTTCAGTATTCCAAGGCAGCCGGACGGGAGCACTGCAAACCACCTCCTATCTGCCGGCATCCCCAGCACCTCTTCTAATTAGTAGGTCCGGCGTGACATCATGCCGCAACAGTCATGTCACTCTACATCTACAAATCAGGAAAATCATCTGGAATTCCGACAGGTAGAAGATGGTTCATATCGCTCCCATCCGTCGGCCATGAACTACTTAATTGTCCGGGGGACCAGGGTTCGGCGAATTGATTCTCTCATCTCTAAAATTAGAATCTAGACTTAGAATTATACATATTGTGTTACAGAACCAAGAAAGTAGCACAAAATAAGCTAGAAAAATTCTAAACATTTGTTTAGATGTTCAAAAAATATATAAAATATATAACCTCCATCTGCTGTATAGCAACATGGAAAAAACAAAAGGATATCATATACTGTAGCAAGCAGAGCAATATGCTGTAAATTGGACAGCTATGCCAGTAAAGTAACAGAGGAAAATCTAAAATTACATGATGAAAAATGGGGGACCATGTCGATGTAGACAACATATATACAACATAATTTTAGAAAATGGCTTGTTTTATTTACAGAAAAAGAGGTGTGTTAGAATTAGATAGGAATATATCAGATCCAGACCTGCACTACACTGTGTGCAGAATTATTAGGCAAATGAGTATTTTGATCACATGATACTTTATATACATGTTGTCCTACTCCAAGCTGCATAGGCTTGAGAGCCAACTACCAATTAAGTAAATCTGGTGATGTGCATCTCTGTAATGAGGAGGGGTGTTGACTAATGACATCAACACCCTGTATAAGGTGTGCTTAATTATTAGGCAACTTCCTTTCCTTTGGCAAAATGGGTCAGAAGAGAGATTTGACGGGCTCTGAAAAGTCCAAAATTGTGAGATGTCTTGCAGAGGGATGCAGCAGTCTTGAAATTTCCAAACTTTTGAAGCGTGACCACCGAACAATCAAGCGTTTCATGGCAAATAGCCAACAGGGTCGCAAGAAATGTGTTGGCCAAAAAAGGCGCAAAATAACTGCCCATGAATTGAGGAAAATCAAGTGTGAAGCTGCCAAGATGCCATTCGCCACCAGTTTTGCCATATTTCAGAGCTGCAACGCTACTGGAGTATCAAAAAGCACAAGGTGTGCGATGCTCAGGGACATGGCCAAGGTAAGGAAGGCTGAAAAACGACCACCTTTGAACAAGAAACATAAGATAAACCGTCAAGAATGGGCAAAGAAATATCTTAAGACTGATCTTTCAAAGGTTTTATGGACTGATGAAATGAGAGTGACTCTTGATGGGCCAGATGGATGGACCAGAGGCTGGATCAGTAAAGGGCAGAGCTCCACTCCGACTCAGACGCCAGCAAGCTGGAGGTGGGGTACTGGTATGGGCTGGTATAATCAAAGATGAACTTGTGGGACCTTTTCGGGTTGAGGATGGAGTGAAGCTCAACTCCCAGACCTACTGCCAGTTTCTGGAAGACAACTTCTTCAAGCAGTGGTACAGGAAGAAGTCGGTATCGTTCAAGAGAAACATGATTTTCATGCAGGACAATGCTCCATCACATGCATCCAACTACTCCACAGCGTGGCTGGCCAGTAAAGGTCTAAAAGAAGAAAAAATAATGACATGGCCCCCTTGTTCACCTGATCTGAACCCCATAGAGAACCTGTGGTCCATCATAAAATGTGAGATCTACAGGGAGGGAAAACAGTACACCTCTCGGAACAGTGTCTGGGAGGCTGTGGCGGCTGCTGCACGCAATGTTGATTGAAAACAGATCAAGCAACTGACAGAATCTATTGATGGAAGGCTGTTGAGTGTCATCATAAAGAAAGGTGGCTATATTGATCACTAATTTTTTGGGTTTTTGTTTTTGCATGTCAGAAATGTTTATTTCTAAATTTTTTGCACTGACATTGGTTTACCTGCTGAAAAACAAGTGAGATGGGATTATATTTGGTTTTTATTAAGTTACCTAATAATTCTGCACAGTAATAGTTACCTGCACAAACAGATATCCTCCTAAGATAGCCAAATCTAAAAAAAAAACTACTCCAACTTCCAAAAATATTAAGCTTGGATATTTAAGAGTCTTTTGGGTTGACTGAGAACATAGTTGTTGATCAATAATAAAAATAATCCTCTAAAATACAACTTGCCTAATAATTCTGCACACAGTGTATATGGCACCTTCCTGTATAATAAAAGGGTGTAGCTATAGGAGGAGCAGACATAGTAGTCTCCCCATGCCCTGGTGCCAGTGGGAGCCCGAATCAACTGCCATATACGAACACATAAGTATTATAAATAGCCCATCGGTTTAAAGCATTATCATCATCATTTAGTTTCAGAAGCACTCCGCTCCCCAGCATCCCGGCTTTGATTTCCGGGAGGCACTGCACTCCTGATTGATTGACAGTTTGGGCCAGTGGCATTATTGCAGTGCTGGCCCATACTGTGCGGTCTTCGAGGTGGCTGGTTTGCCTCTTCAGCAAAAGAGGAGTGCAAGATCACTGAAGCTGGCAGGATCGAACAATGAATAACAAAGAGCTTGTAAGCGCAGCACTCCTTGCCTAGGAGATCAGACACTGTTGATAGACTGCAGTGGTGGTGCGTAACTTAGGCAACGAGCAGTAAGCAATAAAATTAAAAATGACTCTGTTCTTGAGAACAAGGAGGATTTTTTAATGAGAAATTCATTGAAATTCTAAATTTGCTCATTTATACAAGTATTTTGCTATTCTACCCATTAATTAACATTAATTAAGAATATGGATGTTAATCGTCTTTGAAGCAAAACCCTGAGGTGTGACTGATATGAAGACAAACGTAATATTGATGACATCAGCATAAGTCAATAATTTCTCATATTTATCCTTTTTACAGCACGATTCTATGGATCTGAACACAGTCCTGTCATCTCCAGAAATCTTTCCAGAAACCCCATATCGGAATGGGTACTGCTCTCCACTACCTCCTTTCTATTGTTCCCAAACTATTACCGATTCATCAATACCCACACCACTAACCAATGGTAACAGCAATCACTCTTTGTCCTCATATTCACAAAGTCCTATGTGGAGTGGAGTCCTGGACCAGGCACCTCTTACTCTTTCTGAGCTAAAAAGACAGAGGATGGCAGCCAAGCAGGGGCGATACCTAGCCCGGAGTACTAGTGAATTGCTTGGATCTGGAAGTATAGATTACTCCAGTGACCCTGGGACCCCACCATGGTGCTCTAATGGGACCACTGTATACTACACACCAACCAGTGGAGACCCTCCAATTTTACGGCTCAAGTCTCCAGCTGAGGATGAAGAACAAGAGGCAGGCAGAATATTGCGTTGTTGTCGGTTGTCATAACTGCAGGTATTACAGTATCCAAACAGGATTGTATCTGTGTTATAGGCAGAGCATGGGTCGCGTGTATACATTCAGATCTATGTACATATATATGTAAAAATACCTGAACTGTACATATGTTTGGTTACATGTATGTGTACACAGAATTATGTAGATCTGTATATAGAGAATATTATAGACATGTACATAGATGGAGTCATTCCTACCTGCAGGGAGTCTATAGACATACACATATATAGTAAAGTGCTTACATAGACTCAACTACAATTGTTTTCTACTCCCTAAAATCAAAACTTAATATACCATAAATCCTTAATTCTTATCCATTAGGATTTTAAAAACTTTGTCTTCTTTTTCATTTTTTAATGTTATTTATTACTATTTCTGGGATAGATATGTGATAACCAATATGGCCGACAATACAATTTCTACAAGAGTCTGTGAGGGCCTGCCTGCTGTGACTGAATGTAGTAGCAGCGGTGACTCTTCATGCCTTGTTGGCTCCATTAGGCTTTTCCGATAAGGTCTAGCCAACCGAGGTCATAGTGGGCCTCATTTATTAAAACTGTCTTTTTGTCCAATCAGGGCAAAGCTTTCATTTCTTAAACTGCTTTAGTAATATGAAAGCTGTTTAGTTATTGGTTGTTATGGGCAAAGACATTTTTTTCTTTTAGACAGCTTGATAAATGTGCCCGAGTGTTGCCACCACTTCGTTGTAGTAAAAAGTGGAGATCAGAACAGTCGCACTCCCACCAGTCAGACATATATGCTATATAGAAGCAAAATGCCTTCGATGTCTGTACTGGGACAACCTCTCTAATTCTTCATCATACATACTTACTAACATTTAGAATGCCAAATATGGGACATACACACCCAAAACAAACTTTGGGTTGTGGTTTTGCTAACCTTCGCCCTTTCAGCAGTCTGCTTTGCCGGATTGTCCTGGCAAAATCTTGAATGTTGGCACGTATGGATCATATGTAAATGTTTTGTACAAATGAAAGAATATTTATAGAGCTACATAATTCTGTACATGCGCAGTGGTGTATATAGAACGTTGTATATAAAAAATGAAATTCTGTATTTGAATATTGATATACGCAGAAAGCATTGTGGACTGTAAAGCTTTAGATGTGCGATTCAAAATGGCAGTGCCAGTGACTATCTGATCCTGATGATCATGTAAATATGTGGCTACAGGGTCCTACTGTACACGTATCTGACGCATCAGCCGGGGATGTGATCACGAACAGTAGCGGCTTCTAACCTGTGGTTCTCCAGCTGTTGCAAAACTACAGTTGCCAGAAAGGTGTGCTGGGAGTTTTAGTTCTGTAATATCTGGGAGACCTCTGATGTATGGAGTGCAGCATGTCTCAGGAATGAGCTTTGTATTGGACAACAACCACACGGACTCTCATACAATTTGTACTCTGAGAATAAAACATTTTAAAATTCAATTTAATAAATCCTGCATCATTTGCTTTTGTAATAAAGTTGGTTTTAACAAGGAATCCTTGTGTGTCTTTCTCAAAATCTAAAGTGTAAATCAACAACATGTCATCGGCACTTTATTTTACCTAGAAAGATGTTTTATATACAGTAGGTATTAGGATGAGCAACAAGTAAAAGAATGAAGCCATACAAGACATAATGGGTAAATTACATGATCTAACAGACTCAACATTTAAATGGAATCGGTCAGCAGGTTTTTGCCTGATTCCAGGGATGTAACACTTATTAGGCCGTCTGTTGTAGTTTCAATACAATCACTGTTTTATCAGCAGAAGATTATCACTGCCTGACTAGTTCTCATGGGTAGACAAGTAAGGCTTATCTGTGTAACCCCGCCCCCACCACTGATTGGCAGCTTGTTAGCAATTCACAGTGTACACAAGAAGCTGCTAATCAGGGGTGTGGGCTGGGTATTCAGAGCTCACTATTCTGACCACTGATACATTTACAACAGAGAAAGGGAGGTTTCTATCAAAACTCCATCTAGCAGTCCCGTAAGTGATACATCCCTGGAATCAGGCTATCTGCCACTACATCATTCTACTCTCAGATAATACAGCAAAAAAAGTCAACAAACCCCTTTCACATGGAAAAAAAATATTTATACATGTTGATGGTTACCTTAGTTAATAAAATTTCACTTTAAAGTTGCAAGTTACAGACTGCTGTCATTCATTTTCAGACATACTGATATGTACAGTACAGACCAAAAGTTTGGACACACCTTCTCATTTAAAGATTTTTCTGTATTTTCATGACTATGAAAATTGTACATTCACACTGAAGGCATCAAAACTATGAATTAACACATGTGGAATTATATACTTAGCAAAAAAGTGTGAAACAACTGAAAATATGTCTTACATTCTAGGTTCTTCAAAGTAGCCACCTTTTGCTTTGATGACTGCTTTGCACACTCTTGGCATTCTCTTGATGAGCTTCAAGAGGTAGTCACAGGAAATGGTCTTCCAACAATCTTGAAGGAGTTCCCAGACATGCTTAACACTTGTTGGCCCTTTTGCCTTCACTCTGCGGTCCACCTCACTCCAAACCATCTCGATTGGGTTCAGGTCTGGTGACTGTGGAGGCCAGGTCATCTGGCGTAGCACCCCATCACTCTCCCTCTTGGTCAAATAGCCCTTACACAGCCTGGAGGTGTGTTTAGGGTCATTGTCCTGTTGAAAAATAAATCATGGTCCAACTAAACACAAACCGGATGGAATAGCATGCCGCTGCAAGATGCTGTGGTAGCCATGCTGGTTCAGTATGCCTTCAATTTTGAATAAATCCACAACAGTGTCACCAGCAAAGCACCCCCACACCATCACACCTCCTCCTCCATGCTTCACGGTGGGAACCAGGCATGTAGAGTCTATCCGTTCACCTTTTCTGCGTCGCACAAAGACATGGTGGTTGGAACCAAAGATCTCAAATTTGGACTCATCAGACCAAAGCACAGATTTCCACTGGTCTAATGTCCATTCCTTGTGATCTTTAGCCCAAACAAGTCTCTTCTGCTTGTTGCCTGTCCTTAGCAGTGGTTTCCTAGCAGCTATTTTACCATGAAGGCCTACTACACAAAGTCTTCTCTTAACAGTTCTTGTAGAGATGTGTCTGCTGCTAGAACTCTGTGTGGCATTGGCCTGGTCTCTAATCTGAGCTGCTGTTAACCTGCGATTTCTGAGGCTGGTGACTCGGATAAACTTATCCTCAGAAGCAGAGGTGACTCTTGGTCTTCATTTCCTTGGACGGTCCTCATGTGAGCCAGTTTCTTTGTAGCGCTTGATGGTTTTTGCAACTGCACTTGGGGACACTTTCAAAGTTTTCCCAATTTTTCGCACTGACTGACCTTCATTTCTTAAAGTAATGATGGCCACTCGTTTTTCTTTACTTAGCTGCTTTTTTCTTGCCATAATACAAATTCTAACAGTCTATTCAGTAGGACTATCAGCTGTGTATCCACCAGACTTCTGCACAACACAACTGATGGTCCCAACCCCATTTATAAGGCAAGAAATCCCACTTACTAAACCTGACAGGGCACACCTGTGAAGTGAAAACCATTTCCGGTGACTACCTCTTGAAGCTCATCAAGAGAATGCCAAGAGTGTGCAAAGCAGTCATCAAAGCAAAAGGTGGCTACTTTGAAAAACCTAGAATATAAGACATATTTTCAGTTGTTTCACACATTTTTTGTTAAGTATATAATTCCACATGTGTTAATTCATAGTTTTGATGCCTTCAGTGTGAATGTACAATTTTCATAGTCATGAAAATACAGAAAAATCTTTCAATGAGGAGGTGTGTCCAAACTTTTGGTCTGTACTGTAATTTGCATCTTGTTCCAAGCTTCAGATTTTTCTCCTGTGGGAGTGTCCCTCCAAGTAATATAGGTTGGATATGAGCTCTGTGTATCCAGGATGCTGCTGTCTTCATTTGCTCTAGTATACCTTACACTACACATGCTTTTCTGCACCAGCACAGCTCCAGTACTTTGCATATTTCCTCTTCATGTGCTTTTCTCCTTGTCTATGTACTGTTTTCCCTGACACACATCCTTCATGCTCTACTGCAGATCAATGTACAACTTCCTCCCTCCCCTGCCCTCCTGCTATCCCTAATATTCAGCGAAGGGATGGTGAGAACAGAGAGCCTTCAGAATTAGGAGCAGGAACAGATGGATTTGTAACATGTTTGAAAAGAATTTAGCATTCATACGGTACTCTTCAGAGACCTGGATCTCAGGATCAGAGGTGTCCCAGCAGTAGAACCCCCAGCGATTGGAACGTTTATCGCAAGGATAGCGAATAACGTTCATACTTGAGTCAACCCCTTTAAACAGGTTGTCCTGGATTTATTTTTATTTCCCCATAGGATTGCAAACATATAAAATAATAAACTTACCAATACTGACCCTCCCTAAGGGCCCAATCCCACCCATCCTTCAGCAGGACAGAAGTGGTACATTGCACATTACCATTTCTCCTGTCCTGTATATATATATATATATATATATATATATATATATATATATATATATATATATACAGAATAGTACAGATACTGTGAATTACACCCAGTGCACAGACCAGAAGGTACTGTGCAGTATATATATTACATACTGTGTGTACATCACATAAGATACACCGAGCCTGCTGTATATATATGTCATAGAATACACTGAGACTGCTGTATATACATCACATAGGATACACTGCAACCGTTGCATACTTCATATAGGATACACTAAGACTCTGCTGCATATACATCACATAAGATACACTGAATATATATAAAAAAGATACACCAAGACTGCTGTATATACATCATATAGGAGATGACACTGAGACTGCTCTATACATCATATAGGATAAATTGACACTCTGCTGTATGTACATCACATAGGCTACACTAAGACTGCTGTATATACCTCAGATAGGAGACACTTATACGCTGTATACATTCCATAGGATACACCAAGACTGTGCTGTGTATACATCACATATCATACACCAAGACTACTGTATACATCACATAGAATACAATGGGACTGCTGTATATACATCACACACAATACACTGATACTTCTGCTTACATCAGATAGGATACACTGAGACTGCTGTATTCATACAGAAGATATACTGAAACAGAAGACACTGAGACAGCTAAATATACATCACACAGGATACACTGAGAATGCTGTATATAAATTACATTGGATACACTGAGACTGCTGTATATATCACATAGGATACACTGAGACTGCTGTATATAGATCACATAAGATATTCCGATGCTGCTGAATACATCACATAGGATAGACTGAGACTCTGCTGTATTTACATCCTATAGTATACACTGGGACTCTGCTGCATATGTAGCGCCCCGAGGGTTCGGTTGCTACAGGGGTATTGCACCTCGACCAGAGGTGTGATATTCCACTCCCAGGTAAGGATGGAGTGTGGACCAGGGCTCAGTTAGCTGCATACATACACATACACACTCCCCATTTCCGGGGGACAGCTCGACGGTGCTCTCATATAATTGCAGGCACAACTGACCATGTCCCTGGCTGGAGTGGGGAGGGGGGAGAGAACCCAGTGATGTAGGAGCAGAAGGGGATGGTTTCTGGAGCATAGGAAGGAGCTCATTGGGTGCTGGTCACCTGGGCTCACACAGAGAAGCAGATAAAAGGTGGGAGCCATCTTTAGTCAGTGCGGAGAAGTAGTCAGCCAGAGAGAGCTGACAGGGAGCTGAGGCTCAGCCTGAGCTCAGCTCCACGAGGCAGGCCTAGAGAAGAGGCCGGGGCCAGACAGGAGAAGTGAAGGAGCAGGAAGGAAAGAGGAGAGACAGAGGAGTAGAAAGGCTCCAGAAACAAGGAGGCAGAAGGGACCCTAAGAGAGAGCAGAACGTACAGTAACCGTTGCAGACCCGCGTGATATCGGGTGAAGGGTCAGGTCGTGGAAGGGTACCGGATTCCCAAGTTGGTGGAGGTAAATTATCCCTCTGCCAAAAACCGGAGGTCGTGATCATCTATTGGTGTGACCCCCCGCCAAACCTGCTAGGAAGGCAACATATAGGATAGTGGGAAACGGGGGCCAACGTTTGCCCGCAAAGATCCGCGGCAGCTGGACAGAAGTTTGGTCACCGGTGGGGCACGAGAGGCCAGAGAAAGGACAGAAGGGGGTCCTGTGCCATACTCCTGAATTGCCTGGGGGTTGACCGAGCCCCTCACCTGGTGGACGCAGAAGTGACATGGATAACAACTGTGAGTAAAAACCCTGGACTGCATCATTGGACTCTGTGTTATTTATGCTGCGCCTGCACCATCACCCCCAGCATCCTATTACACTGCCCTGAGGCTATACTCTTCCCGTGGGGAGTTGTCCTATCCCTCTGCTGCACACCAACACCAGCCTCAGCGGTCTGCCTTGCAGCGGCGGTCATCCCTGACCGCAATCCATGGGTGGCGTAGTCGGACATTTCATAGCTCTAAAAATAGACTGCCATAGCATTTGGTCTGTCCACCCTGAGCCACGGGATCGGGTTGCCACTACTACCCCCATTATTGCACTGAAGCCGGGTTCCGAGTGCCCCACGGCCCAGGGGGTGAGTCAGCTTTGGCATAGTCGGCAGGATTATGACCAACCCGCCACAAACGGGTATTGCGTGCCTGAAAAGAGACTGTTTCACTGTATTAAAAATGGCGCCCGCCCCAGAAGAACGGACGCCATAATGTGCGCGCCAAAAGACAACAGGAAGCCGCCTGCCATCCTGGGCCAGGTCCCAGAATGGCGCCAAAGAAGGAGCCCACCCCCAACAGTCATGAGTGCGGCTGTAGAGATGTCCATCAAGGTGGGGGGGCTGCCCCTGAGAGTGATTGTCAGCAGATTGCCCCAGGACCACCCCCAACAGGGGCGGAAAGAGAAGAAAACCGAGGGGCAGGGTGTGGTTTGGATCAGTCTCACCAGACCGCACCCGGAGATGGAGAGGAGCGTCAACTCCAGCACCCTGGCAAGCGGCCTGCTGCAGGCCGAGGCGGCCCCGTACAGCCTCACGGAGCTGATGGCTCAGCTCCCCGCAGAAGATCCTGAGTTCCTGCGGACTGCGCTGGAGGAGCTGGACCGGAGGATGGTCCGAGCGCAGAGGTACGTCGTCGCTGGGTGGAGAGAGGAAATGGCCCGGCGAGTCGCGGCCCGGCAGCAAGAGAAACTGCCAGCACCCGACAGCGCGCCTGCCCCCGAGGACGGAGAGAGGAGACCGGAGGCCGAGGACGACGCTGCAGAAGAGGCAAGTAAGGCAGACGCCCCTGCCCTGGGTCCTGACACCGTAGCCTTACCCCAGGATCCCGCCGTGGAGCCAGAAGTCCTGGGAGCCGCTGCAGCTTCCACGCGCCCGCTGCAAACACCTGGGCCGCAAGCCGCAAAGACCGCCGCTGAACCACGCCCCCCGTCATGCCCTCTGACCCCGGGCGCAGTAGGAAGCGGCCCGCTCCAGGCCCGGTCGTAAGGCCTGACCACCCCAGGTGCCTCCCAACCGTGTGCGCCCCCGGTCTCGAAACCACCACCCCTGGGCGCGGACCTGTATGCCCAACTGTCTGGTCCGCATGGAGAGCCCATTCCTGTACCAGAGGGATGGGTGCACCCCAATCTCCGGAAAAGCCTGCCCGCGGAGGCCGGAGCTCCTCTGCTTCCACTCCCGCCTGACCCACGGCCTGTTGAAGTTCCCCAGCTCCCGGTCGAGGAGGTCCAATATGAATGGGACCCGACAGGTGAGGACCTCATGGGGTTCTCGCAGGAGACGTGGGTGGCCGCAGCCCGCAGGCAGGAGTTCTGTCACCGCCAGGTGGCGCAGTTCGAGCGAGAGAGGCGGACACGGCGACAGAGGCAGGAACAGCTGCAGGCCCGGAGCAGAAGATGCACGTCCGGCGATACCCCCAGGCTGCGCGAGGTCCCAGAATCATCGGGACCGTAGTCAAGTTCCAGCAGGAGCAGGGATGGGGTTTCATCCGAGACTCGACCACAGACATGGATGTGTTCGTTACCCGGAGAAATGTAGAGAGCCACCTGCCAGAAGGCCACCCGGAACGGGATCTGTTCCCGGGAGACTTGGTGTCTTACACCTGACACCGAGGCCTAAAGGGATGGTATGCCCTTCATGTCCAGAGGATAAGAGAGGAGCAGCAACCGAACCAGAACCCGAGTATCAAGAGGACCCGGACGGGTCTGAAGATCAGTATGAGGAGGAGGAGAGAGCATCCGGAGGATACCGCTACTAGTGAGTGGCAGGATACCTGTGTACATAGTTGCCCGTCAGGGTAAAAGGAACTGTTTGTCTGATGCAAAGTTGATCCTGATTGAACTGTTACCTGGCTGAGGACTGAGAGCAGCCATCCCTCTTCCCCACCTGGCTGAGGACTGAGAGCAACAATTCCCCTTTTCCAACCGGCCGAGGACTGGGAGCGGCCAATCCCTGTAAATAGTTGCGCTTCCTAAAGCGCCCCCTACTGGTTTTATAAAAGTACAGCAACGTCTACCTCTGGACAAAGTGTCCCACATGTTTGAAAGCTTGCTGAAGTTTTGCACTTATTGAAAAAATGGACACCTGGTCGCAAGCTGCACAGTGGCCAGTGAAGAAGAGAATCTACTAAAGGAATGTTTTACCTGAAAAGTTTATATGCTGCTAAAAGAGTTTTATGGTGTTTTATATGTGTGAAGAAAGTCTTATAATACTTGTTGAAAGAGAAAAATGTGCCTCGCATAAAGGGATGAGTTAAATGGTTATAGTCTTATATGCGAATGCATTCTAAAAAGTTTTGCATGTCTTGTAAATCAAATCTTTTTGCTCTTTTCCAGCCCGAGGATGTGCTGTGGTTTACCAGGGGGGAATGTAGCACCCCGAGGGTTCGGTTGCTACAGGGGTATTGCACCTCAACCAGAGGTGTGATATTCCACTCCCAGGTAAGGATGGAGTGTGGACCAGGGCTCAGTTAGCTGCATACATACACATACACACTCCCCATTTCCGGGGGGACAGCTCGACGGTGCTCCCATATAATTGCAGGCACAACTGACCATGTCCCTGGCTGGAGTGGGGAAGGGGGAGAGAACCCAGTGATGTAGGAGCAGAAGGGGACGGTTTCTGGAGCATAGGAAGGAGCTCATTGGGTGCTGCACTATCTGATTATTCTGTTCTTTATATTTCAATAATGTTGATATGAATCATGATATTTATGCACTGTCACTTTATTTATACGGAAAGTATAATCTTGATTGATAATTGATTTCATTGCACTGTCACTTTATACATATGCCTCTTTGCACCTTTTGATTACTCATCCTCTCATTCACACTCACATCATCATAGGTGCATTTTATTATTTATTATGTTTTATTATTATTTTATATTATGATATTCCGCACATTCTTCTTGTTTTTTCACCTGTTTATTTTTTCCCTGCACCTTGTTACTTATCTTTCCTTGTTTACATGACATCAATATTTGTTCCTTTTCCTTTTATTTATTTGTAACATAAATATTAATGGTTCATTATCTTATTAATTTTTTCCATATATTTACATTAAATGGCAGACATTACATTTATATCACATTTATTCAGCACCCTCATGTGTTAGATACCTCTTTCCTATTGTGATTTCACACTACCATAATCGCTGCTTTGACCTTGTGGGTTGTGCGCATGCGCGGGCTGCCGTAATGCTAAGTCCTGCATACCGTGGTCTGTGAGTGCGGCTCACGCCTCGCTTCCGCTTGGTAGGTGGAACGAACGCGTCATCCAGCACGTGACCGCTGGTCTGAGGACTTTTTATAAGCAGCGGCTTCTACTTGCTCATGCACCGTTTGCTCCATTCAGGTCGTGTCATTTAATCTCTCCCTCCCCTCACTTTTTGATTGGTCCGTGGTGCTATTTAAATGCACACGCCCCCCACCTTGACACGCCTCCCGAAGAAGCTAGGCAAAACGTGCGCGTCGGGGCAGGAAGCAGGAGCCTCCACGGTGGTGCGGGTCACACGATATAGGTGAATATAAGTTATTCAGAGCTTTATTCTTCATTTTGATCTATTATTACAATAACAAAAAGGGCTATAGCCGGTATTGCTCGCTGCTAGTTTAAAGTCCCTGTCAGAGTTACTACTTTAGGCAAAGCTGTGTCTAACAGATGCAATTACTTATGATGAAATGCTGTGCTGGATTCATGTGCTTTAATGCACCACAGTACTATTATCATCTTTTGTATTATCTTATATATCACTAGCGGTGCCTAACTCTGACATGTTGGACAACAATTCGGCATAGGGTACACTTTGGCTGTTAGTATTATATGTTGTCAACCGTATCATGCTAGAGTTATCATGATGAAATGTTGTGTTGAATTATTTATGTACCTTTGATACACTAAAAGCACTTTAACTATTTCTATCGCTAATTTATATGTTGTCAATTATGCTCAACCTTGATATATGAAATAATATCTCAGCATGAAATTTATGGTGGCTGACAATTGAAGTTTATCCTGCTTGTAATAATCTTTATATATTCACCTTTATGCCCCTGGAATACGCAAAAAAAGGCTTCATGTTGTCTTCCTTTATATTTTAATAGTGTTTTATCATGTTCAAAATAAAATATTTATTTTAATACACCTTTTCAGTTACTTCCATTTTGTTACTTGGTGACTATCGTCCACCGTGTAAAAGTTTTATGAAAGAAATGTAGTTGAGTGCTGTGGCCCACCCGGAATCTCTCTGGCTGTGCAGATGGCCAGTCCGGGCTTATATGCTACTATACAATGATAGAAACCAATGAACAAACTGCATAAGGTACCAATGTTGCCTCATTTGTCACCCTTCTTTAAAGGGAACCTGTCACATGAAAAATGCTATTAACCTGCAGATATGAGGTTAATCTGCAGGTTAATAGCGTTCTGAAGCTGCCCACACTTTGAGTCCCACTGCCAGGAGGAAAGTAACTCTATTCTTTCCAGTAGTGTTCGTCATTCAGTCATAGAGATGGGTTCAGTCACAGCTCTGTGTATAGAGAGCGGCGGCTGTAACCGCGCGTCCGACACTGACTGACAGCAGGTTGAAAATTAGGGTTGGCTGTCAGTCACTGCTGGGGAAATAAAGTTAATTCCGCTCTACGTGCTGGTGCCGGGCAGGTTCAGAACGCTATTAACCTCCAGATTAACCCCATATCTGCAGGTTAATGACGTTCTTTCATATTACAGGTTCCCTATAACCCTCCCTTTTAACTGTCCCCATTTTTCATTTATGTTGTCCATTCCAAAACAAAGTTCTGTGCTGTCGCAGCAACAGCGGTTAGTAATAGACTTCTACAAATCACTATTAGTCTCAACTCCCACCCCTAAATAAGGGCCACTATTCGGCGAATGTAATTTTTTGCAGGCATCAAAGGAACAAAAGACAATAAATGAATGAGAATAAAGCATTTGAGAATGAATGAGAATAAAGAACTTATCCATGTGAAATGACCGAGTGCTGTCCGATCATTATCAAATAGCACTCAGAACCATGGTGTATAATAAATGTATTCACCCATCCATTAAAATCATGGATCCAAGAATGAGATCCCTGTGACTCAGATCAGGTTGTATTCTGATCTGATTTTGCAGATCAAAATCGGCCAGTTATAGGAAGTTTCGCCCCCAGCAGTTCGACCCCAGCAATTTGCCCCCAGCAGTTCACCCCGATCTGTTCGCCCACAGGTACATTTCGCCCCTATCATTTCGCCCCCAGGAAGATTCGCCCCCGCACATTTCACCCCCGCACGTTTCATCCCCGGACGGGGGCGAACTGGGGGTGAGATGTGCGGGGGCAAAACATCCTGGGGGCCAAATGCTGGGGAAAAAATGTGCGGGGGCGAAAAGTACCCGGGGGCGAATTGCTGGGGGCGAACTGCTGGGGGCGAAACATCCAATTCCCATCTTTCATGGCTTACACCATATTTATTATGGGCCCGATTCCTCATTGCTTTTTCAACAGTTTTTTTGGTGTCAATAACTCTTAATCAGCGACATTTGATTTGTAATAAATTCTTCAAAGGATTTGTGCCGTTGTTAAAGTTGTCTTTTGTTGATTAGTTAATTTTCAGATGTTTATCTCAATGTGGCTTTTCCAATTGTTTTAGACTGATTCATCTAATGTAATTTTTTAAAGCGTCACAACATTTTTGCTCAAATGTACTCCAGTCTTCCCACTCGAGTGACTTTTTGGAATCTAAGAAATTTGGTGCAAATTTCGAGGAAGATGTGAGTTTTTACTCTAAAAAGTTAAGGATAAAAATAAAGACCTTTAGTTTGCACAAAATTCATGAATCAGGTGTGACATTTCGAAGAGTTTGGTGCAAAAAAAGTCAATGAATACCACAAGACAATAAAAGAAAAGTGACTAAAAAAACGCAAATGATGAATTGGGCACTATATGTTTTACAGACTTTCGGCACATTTTAAGACTGTAGTGTAGGTTTGCATTGTATAGGAATTAACATTGATAAAAATACTTCATTATATTTAATATAATGACTACTGGCAACCATATTATTAATGTTGCAGAAGAATATCCTACCTTCTAGTAGGGAGCAGAAAACGTGTTATTGTATAAGGACGTGCATGTTTTACATCTGTACAGCCTATAAACTAATCTTGATGAAGGGTATACAAGTTATATATAGATTTACAATTTAAACTTAGTAGCAACCAATTTAAGAATTCCTTCCAAGTTCCTTTAATTTAGTAGGACAGTCACAACTTGCAACTCTTGTCCTAAAATGGTATTGCCAGCTTATTAAACCTGAGACATTATTAGTTTTACCGAATGCAGCCAGCAGAGGGCAGAAACTCTCTTTTATAGCCACATTCTCTACACAATCCAGGAGAATATAAAAGATACCTATAATTTAAAAAAAAACTTTTTAACACATCAAATATCTTGATTGTGTAGCATCGGCATCTCTGCCCTCTGCCAGGCAAAGACGCCGTCCTTCCTACCTTCCTGCTCCTGGCGCGACGTCCTCCAGCGCTCCTCTCCCCGCTGCTGCCGGCGCGCGTTCCTTCCCCGGCACTGTGCTTAGGGCGCGCGCGTGCTCCCCCTCTCTTAAAGGGACTGCGTGCGCCGTCCTAAGGAGTCCCCGGCCAATAGTCGGAGGACCTACCATATATAAGGCACCTCCTCCAAAATGGAGGTGCCCGAGCAAAGTTGTTGCACAGAATACTTACCTCTACTTCAGCCCTCAGGTCCCGTTGCCAGCCTGACTACCAGTCCTGTCTGCCAGCTTGTCTACTCTCCAGCCCGACAGTCTGCCTCCGGTCATCCACCAGTCTGTCTATGGGCAAGTCCACCTGCGTACCAGAAAGCATCTGCCAGTTACCTGCCTGCTACCTGTCGTGTCTGCTAAACCCGCTCACCTGGGAGCGCACGTCTGCTACCCGCCTGTTACCTGCTAGCCTACCTGGAGGCTCTGCCGTCACATGCCGTGACCACCTGCCTGCCAGCCTAGAGACTACAGCCTGCTTGCCGTCACTTGCCGTGACCATCTAATAGCCTACCTGGAGGCTCCCGCTGTCACTTGTCGTGACCACCTACCTGCTTGCCAAGAGACTTCGTCCGTCACGTACCGTGATCTCCCGTCAGCTAACCCAGAGACTCCCGCCTGCCTGTTGTGTCCTTCCGCTATACCGGTCAGTCCCAGCTGTCTGACCCGTGGGAGCCACCTGCTCTCTTACAAGGTCGTCCCCAGAGTAGCACCTGGTCCCTCTGCTCGGTCCCTCCCTGGTTACGGTGTCGTTAGCCGCCGTTCGACCAGGGTCAGTCCGGGTTGATACTTAGTTACGCCCCTCTGGGTCCCTCCTTGCTCCGCGGCACAGAGGTTCCACCACCCGGACCCGTAACAGATCGTAGTGGTTCCACGTGCTCAGCTAAAACAAAGGGGCAAAATTGCGGAGACTGAGGTCACAAAAGTTGCGTGACATAACAATTTTACATGATGCCCGGAAGAGCCAGTCCCAACATCATAGGAACGCTGTGTAATTGAGAAGGTGTTGTCTGAGTAGTGGACAACCCCTTAAAGATACAGATACCTCCACAAGTCAAAACTTTGATCTCAGTATGACATGACAAAAGTTTCTTAAAGTGACACACTGGGTAATGTAGTAGGTATTATACTGTCATGGCTGAAAGTGTTGGCACCCTTGAAATTGTTTCAGAAAATAAAGTATTTCTCCCAGAAAATTTTTGCAATTACACATGGTTTGTTATACATATGTTTATTTCCTTTGTGTGCACTGGAACAACGCAAAAAACAGACAAAAAAAAAAGTCAAATTGGACATCATTTCACATAAAACCCCAAAAAGAGGCCAAACAAAATTGTGGGCACCTTTCCAAAACTGTGGGTAAACAACAGTATTTCAAGCATGTGATGCTCGTTCAAACTCACCTGTGGCAAGTAGCAAGTGTGGGCAAAAAGAAAATCACACCTGAAACCAGATAAAAAGGGGAGAAGTTGACTAAATCTTTGCAGGAAGGGGGACAGTATTAAAAAAGAGATGAGAATGGGGTGACATTATTAAGCAAAGGGACCAGGGTGGCAGACATTATGGCAGGATGGTGGCCAAGATGGGGGACATTATTAAAGGGGTTGTTTGGCCTTAGTGTATAAGTGTGCAGTCACTCTACGTGACTGCAGACTTGTGAATCCTCACATCACGTGCTGCACCAGGAGCAGGTAGTCATGTGACCGCAAGAATGTGATTTGTATACTTACGGTCACGTTCCGACTAGACTTGTCCAGCCTCGCAAAATACCTTTGGATTGAGCGAGGCCGTGCCCATCTAGCGGTCACACGCCCGATGCCGGCGAATCCTCACAGCGTGCAGTGCGATGTGAGGATTCACAAGCCTGCAGCCACATAGATTGACTGCAGACTTGTACTCCAAGGCCAGGCGAACGAAAGGGGCATCACAGTTATGTTGTGGGCACAGTAGATGTGCAGGAGCCACCTGTATTTTAACGTTGACACTCCATTATAATGAGGATAACGTCTAATAGGTAATTGCATATAGTTGTCGTGTGGGCCCCCATTCCACCTATGGATCCTAGACATCGCAATCCGACACTAGGACGATTATGAAAGGCATTTTCTTAGATAAGAGGGGCAGCTGGACCCTTATGAAAGGGCTGAAGTAACATGACTGACGACAGGTTCCCTTTAAATTTTGTGCTCCTTATAGATACCTGTGCTTAAAGAGCATGATAAAGTGCTATATTTATGAAGCTGCTAATCCTATAGCTGACACATGCCATTAAGCATTAGGAATCCAAGACTCGACCTAAAACAAGAAATGAAAATGTCATAAAAGTTTTAAATCATGATGAATAAGAAACCACACAATACACAAAGGCTCATCTGGGGCATGTTTAAAATTGTCCCAAATTTCCTGAAGGCGGCAGATGTGAGCATGTGTCAAGAAAATATTGGAAACAAAGTCACAGAAGCTTATGGAATCTCCCGCAAGCAATACCAGATGCTCTCACTGGAGAAAAGTGTGAAAAAAGTACCAAAAGTAAAGAAGGATGAGTCTACTGTCATAGAATCGCACTATAGAATCATGTTTTCTGAGCAGAGGATAGTTGCTGAGCGCAGCACATGTTTATGAGATTGTGGGGAATATAGAAAAGCTGATGTTAGGAATTGGTTTGAAGATGAAGCAAGAAATAACATTTAAAAGGGTTATTTCATCTTATTAAATTAGTAAGATTGCAAAATGCTTGGAAAAACAATTTACCTTCTCAAGAACAGAGGGATTTTTAATTCTATAGTTTACAGCACATTGCCAAGGTTACTGGCTACCCCTGAGGCGGTCGGTTTCCTAGATGATGAGTGCGCGCTTGCAAGCTGTTTGCTATATATTTTTGTTTATATAAGAGCCTTTTAGGGTTAAAGCAGCTCTTCTGGAAACAAAAGAGACACACAGCACCACATCCCATTCAATGAACTGATTAGTGGATTGCTGGCTATAAGACCCCCATCGATCCAATATATATGGTTATCAATATCCCAGAAAGTCCTCTAACACTTTTCTAATTTTTTAAAAGCTAGTACTGTGGGAGAAGTGACAGAGAGCAGGGCATAGAATAGTGCAGTAAATGAGACAAGTGACGTGTGAAGCAGAACTATCAATATGGGAACGGGAGAAACAGTTGTGGTAGTAAATATTAGAGCAGTTCAAAGATAAGGAGCGCAAACATTTTATTGTCCCGTAATTGAGGTCTCGTCCAGGGTTGTGATGCCCCAAATGGTCTGAAGAGCACATTCCTTAATTTAAGTAAAAATACATAAATCTATGCGACACATTCAATCCTGCTCTGAATGCGTCAAAGGTCATCATAAGTTTGTACTCCCACACTATTCTGTCTCTCTGGGATGTGAAGTTACCTTTCATGGACTTGAAATTACAGGTATTGAAACATAACTTCATATCCCAGGGAGACAGAAGAGTCTATGAGTACAAACTTATGATGACCTTTACATTCAGAGCAGGAATGAATGTGTTGCATGGATTTATGTCTTTTTGCATTAATTAAGAAATGTGTTCCTCAGACCATTTGGTGGCATCACAAGCCTGGACCAGACCTCAATCAGGGGACAATAAAACTTTCACACTCCTTATCTATTAACTGCTCCAATATTTACTGTTACAACTGTTTCCCCCTTCCCATATTGATAGTTGTCTTATTTACTGCACTATTCTATGTCCTGAATGTATATAAATATGTGACTCTCCAGATTTTGTGTTATCCTCTTGAAGAGACCTGAGTAGTCATGAAAGCTTGCATTTTGTTACCATATTTTCAGCTAGCTATTAAAAGTTATCAACCACTGAGGACTCTCAAATTGTAATATTTTTCAACACACCTAATAAGACAAGTGGTTTTGTCAAATTCAACACAAAACTACACTTTTAATGACTACTACAGTGTCAGAATTATGCATCACTTTCAGCACAAGCATCTTTAGTGCTTGCTAGAGCTCCTTTGGCTGTTATGACCTGCTATAAACCTGCTCCAAAGCCAGAGTCCAGCTTCTGGCAGCGTTTCTTAATTTAGCCCATTCCTCATGGGCAAAGGCCTCCAGTTGACTAATATTCTTGTATTGATAGAAAGTGATCCAAAAAATTAAGGGAAGAGATCATCTGCACAAAGAAAAGGATACAAAAATGCAGAATAGGCATTAAATGTTACTAGAGATACAGACTGAAGCAGAGTTCTCAAGTTAAAAGAACACTAGCTGCACTACCTGGACAAGAAAGTAAGAGGAAGCTATCTATGGCTGCCACCAGATTGCAGAGGATGCAGGTTGGCTGTAATAGACCTACAGCAAAATTTGGTGGGAGTAGGTACTGAGGTTTCAGTTCACACAGTATACTAAACATTGAAGATCTCCATGGCCGAACTCCAAGGTGTACACACTTCTTCAGGAGCACAAGAAAAGTTAGCTTCAATATTTTCAGAACCATATACAGTAAATAAGACAGAGAAGCTTTGAGATTTTGTTCTGTGGAGTGATAAATCAGATCTTGAACTTATTGGCTATAATGAGCAGCATGTCTGGATGGAAAGAATGAAGCAGGTACTGAAAAGAACACCCTGCTCAGAGTGAATATTAGTGGTGCTCCTGTGATGTCTACAGTGAAGCATGCCGGTGACTTAGTGATGCCTATAGTGAAAAATGGCAGTGGCTTGGTGATGTCTACAATGAAGCATGGCTGTGGCTCAGTGATGCCTACAGTGAAGCATAGCAGTGGCTTGGTGATGTCTACAATGAAGCATGGCGGTGGCTCTATGATGCCTACAGTGAAGTATGGTGGTGGCTCAGAGATGCCTCGAGTAAAGCCTGGTGGTGGCTTGGTGATGCTACAGTGAAAAATGGCAGTGGCTTGTTGATGCCTACAGAGAAGCATGGCAGTGGCTTGGTAATGCATACAATGATGCATGGCAGTGTTTCTGTAATGCCTACATTCAAGCAAGGCAAAGGCTCGGTGATACCTACAGTGAAGCATGGTGGTGGCTCGGTGATTCCTATAGTGAAGCATGGTGGTAGCTCAGTGATGCCTACAATTAAGCATGGGGTGGCTTGGTGAGGCCTACACTGAGGCATGGGGGTGGCTCGGTGATGCCTATAGTGGAGCATGGTAGTGGCTCTGTGATGCCTACAGTGAAGCATGGTGGTAACTTGGTGAAGCTTACACTGAGGCATGGTGGTGGCTCAGTGATGAATATAGTGCAGCATGTGGGTGGCACAGGGGTGCCTACACTGAGGCATGGTGGTGGCTTGATTATGCTACCAGGGCTGCTTTGTTTTGCTTGGAACTGAAAACTTGCAGTGTGTGAAGGGCAAAATGGAATTCAATTAAATATCATGAAATTCTAGGAGAAAACCTCATGCCTTCTGTGAGGAAGCTGAAGATTGAGTGTCTTTGAATCTTCTAACAGGACAATGATCCCAAGCATGGATAATAGTCCACCAAGTCTAGGTTTTAGAAGAGCTCCTGAAAAATTCTGGATGGGCCATCACACTTGCCTGACTAGAACGCCATAAAAATCTTTGGAGGGATTTAAAGAAGGAAATTGCAGCACAAACCAAAAAATATAAGTGAACTGGAGGCCTCTGTCCATGAGCAATGGGGTAAGATTCCTCATGAGTGCTGCTGAATGCCTCCAGAAGCTGGTGTCTGGTTGTGCATCACGTTTGCAGCTGGTCATAACGCCAGAGCATTTCAGAGAAAAATATACCTGACTATAATCGTGCTGCCAGGCTCTGATTTGTGTTGCCTGCAGTTTGGTCACCATGAATCGGTTAACAAGTTCCCTTTGATGGCCTTTCAGGAAGATCTCCACTTTAAATAGGGCATGCTGTGGATTTTAACTATTTACTAAATGTATTCTAGGTGTAAATTATTTGCAGCAGATTAGCAAATAAAGTCATCATACCATCAGTAAATAGTGCTGCCATACATTGGATGGATAATGCCGCCAATGAGTGACAGAATAATACCACTATAATCTGACATACCTGTAATCTAATAATAACATTACACGGTGGCGACTAAATAATGCGTGCATAACCTCTATTACCGCCATACTATCAATAAAGAAGGGTACCTTGATATCAAATAAGCAGTGGAGGGCGGGTCCGGGATGCAGAGGGGCCGCTTTCGCGGCAGCTTTGCAGGCCCGCTAGTCCGCCTGCTTCTTCCTATGTTTGACCTTGTCTGCTAAACACATCACGCAGGGTTTCCTGCAATGCCACCTTCCCACCAGAGAGAAGCTGAATGAGAGACAAACCAGGGGAAGGTGAGCGAGGAGTGTTGCTTCCTCATGTAAAAATACCCCTAATATGTCTGTCTGTGTGAATATATTATTGTGTATATCTATGCATGTCTGTGTATGTTTATGTGACTGTTTATATGTGGCGTTTTTTATATGTCTTCCAATATGTATATGTTGTATGTGTATATATCTGTGTATGTGTCTTTGTATAAGACTGTGTATATTTTTGTATATGTGAGTGTCTGTATATGTCTGTGCGTGTGTGCATGTATGCGTACATGTCTGCGTATGCGTGCATGTCTGTGTGCATGCCTACGTGTGTGTACATGTCTGCGTGCATATCTGCATATCGTGTGTGTGCATGTTTGCATACTGTGAACATGTCTGCTTGTGTGTGCATGTCTGCGTATGTGTGCATGTTTGCGTGTGTGTGCATGTCTGCGTTCTGTGTGTGTGCATGTCTGCGTCTGTCTGCATACCGTTTGTTTGTGTTTGCATCTGTGTGCATGTTTGCATACTGTATCCATGTCTGCATGTGTGTGTGTGTGTGTGTGCATGTCTGCATGTTAGCGTACCATATATGTTGTGAGACAGTAAGGGGAATCGTACGCGAGGGCCGTTATGTATCCCCCAGAATGTGTTTAGAAGCATACTGAACCGCTGGAGTGCATTGTAATCACAGCCACGGCTGTGGTTATCATGCAAAATAAAAGTAAGTGTGGACTGGGTCAAGTTATTTGACCAAGTCAGTTTAAGAAAACCTGTCTGTTACGGATCCGGGTGATGGAACCTCTGTGCTGCGGTGCAAGGAGGGACCAGAGGGGCGTAACTACAGTAGGTATCAACTCGGACTGACCAAGGTCGCACGGTGGCTCAATCGACTCCATGAACCAGGGAAGGACCGAGCAGAGGGACCAGGTTCTACTCTGGGCCTGTCCTTGTGTGAGAGCAGGTGACTCCTACGGGTCAGAAGGCAGGGACTGACCGCTACAGCAGACGAGCACGGCAGGCAGGCTGACGGGTGATCCGGGTAGACGGACTGGCAGACACTACGGGTAACTGGCAGGAGCCTCCAGGTAGGCAGGCTGCTAGGCACGGCAGGTAACAAGCAGGAGCCTCCAGGTAGGCTGGCTGGTAGGCACGGCAGGTAACTGGTACGTTCTCTGGCAGGCTAGCCTGGCCCATAGACAGACTGGCGGGTTTGGACCGTAGGCAGACCGTTGGGCTGGAGAGTGTACTCGGCTGGCGAAGACAGGTAGCAGGTAAAGGCTCCAGATAAGCGGACTGGCCAAGCCCATAGACAGACTGGCGGGCTGGGCTGTGAGCAGACTGTCGGGCTGGACTGGTAGTCAGGCTGGCGGACTGGACTGGTAGTCAGGCTGGGAGACTGGACTGGTAGTCAGGCAGGCAGACTGGACTAGTAGTCAGGCTGGCGGACTGGACTGGTAGTCAGGCTAGCAGCGGGACCTGAGGGCTGAAGCAGAGTAAGTACACAGAGCTACAACCTTGCACAGGCACCTCCAGTTTAGAGGAGGTGCCTTTAATATGAGAAGTCCTCCGGCCATTGGCCGGGGACTCCTTAGGACGGCGCGCGCGGCCCCTTGAAGAGGGAGGGAGCACGTACGCCCTAAGCACAGTGCCCGGGAAGCTGCGTGCGCCGGCAGCACCTGGAGAGCCGGAAGACGCCGGGCCAGGAGCGCGGCGGTAAGGGGGACGGCGTCTCTGCCTATCAGGAGGCAGAGACGCCGATGCTACACTGTCTTAGGCTTTTATTTTTGGAAAGATCTGTAGACTGGTAGTGGGACGGATCTCTCCCTCCAATCCGGGTCTTACAAGTGGCTCATGGCCACGGTTTTCATTTAAATCTACAGTTAAGGTTTGAGTGTGTCAGTTTTTGTTTAGATTCCACATGTAGCAGAGCTGAAGGTGCTGTGGACGTCTGCCTGGCTGTGTGAAGCCAACACGTGTGTGAAGCGGCGTGCTCAAACACAATAGCACCCAAGAACCTTACGGGGGTGCAAGTGCCGGTGGCACTGGACTTTATTTACGTGTTCCTGGCTGCGATCCGGAGGTGAGCAATTTTCATGTGTGCAGTATTTGGAAAATAAAGGATATTTGATTTAATTTGCCTGGGTCACTGTCTCACTAAGTTCACTGGCAGAAACGGCGCTGCCTTAAATTGTGCAGGTCTGCGCACCGTGTGTGAGAGTGCATGTGTGTACATGTCTGTGTGTCTTTGTACTGTATGTGTGCATGTCTGAGTATATGTGTACATTTCTGCATACTGTTTGCGTATGTGTATTTGGAATTGTATGTCTTTTTATAAGATCATGTATGTAATAGTATATTGTAGTGTGTAAAAACATTCATATGTTTGTGGCACATTTACTAAATCTGTAAGTGCTCATTCCCATCTGTTTTAGGGAATTTCATTTGTCTTTTCAATTTAGGAACAGACAAGTGAAATTACCCCTTTGCGCACTTTGACGTAACTATATGACCATAGGGATGTGCTTTTATGGAGTGGGTTCAGGAGCTGAGCCAGTTCCATACCGAGCAGATGCCAGCTGTGATGCTGTGTGTGGCTTCTGCCTCTAACAGCAGTGATCAGAGCTCCTTTCAGTGACCGTATGACAAAAAGCGAGTGGCAGGGATAATAAAACTTAATTTTCTCCCTGTTGCCAATTCTTCTCCAGTAAGCCGGCTAACCAGGCTTTAAACACTATTTACCTGCAGATTAACCCATTAACCCTATATCTGCAGAGAAATAGCATTTCTCAAGGAGACAGGTTTTCTTTAAAGAGGTGTCCAGTACACATAGGATTTCACTGACTCCTAACATTCTGCAACGTACCATTATGATTCGGCTGTTTTCACACTCTCTGTGCTCGTCACATTATACCTCCATATGCAGTTTTCCTACTTACAATCACCTGCTTCCTTTTCTGTTTGTCTCATTGTTTCAATTGAGAAAAGCAGAAGAGAAAGAGGTTGGCACATGATTGTAAGCCAGCAAACTTCATATGGAGCATTGATGTGATGAGCGTGGAGTGTGAAAACAGCCGAATCCTAACAGGATCCTAAAACAAAATCAAACCAAACAGGAAAATTAGCAATGATTCCTGGGCGCAGCCACAGAATAAAGACTTCACTCTGTGGCAGTGCCTGGGAATCACTACTCCTTTTCCTCTTTTCCTTCATTCTTAAAAGTACAGAGTTGTGCCGGGTAATGACCCAGGCAGGTGAGCATATACAATTCCTTTATTGCTGTGTTGTATACTGGGGGCAACACACTTGGAGGGTATTTTCCCTTTTTCTTTTCTCTAAAACAAAATCAGAAAATATTTTTATATAATGTATTATCGCTAAGTATGTATCCACTGCTCACTCTCGTTCGTTCCAATTAAGTTAGTTTTAAACTGGGAGTGGCTACTCATGGCAGTTGGTGGGTCTCTTGCTCTTGGCAGCCATTTTATAGCCAGAATTGATGTGAGACGGAAAACATTTACTGGGCTACCAAAGTCATCAATTTATGACCAGCAGCAACTGACGTCAGAGGCTTCAAAGAAAGCGACAGTATTGTGCCATCAAATATTAGTTTTGTATCCGGTTTTCAATAAACCAAGTCTTGAATTGTACCCATGCTGTGGTTCTAAATTCAAGTCTACAGACGCTGAGGCTGCGCTGGTCCTGTCTGCTCCGCATTTTGGATAGGGAGGTAAGGAAAAGAAAATCTCACAGCAGCTTAACTATCAGCTGCACCTCCAATCGCCTTATGTGGAGACAGAACACTCAGTATATAACTTTTGGATAGTGTTCAGTTTTTGCCAACACAACTTGCTGTTTGATGAATTAGGCAAAACTATGAGAATAACTAGCAATTTCCAATCCACAGACTTTTTATCCCGACATTGTGTTCTGTTCATATATCTCTGTAATAAGCTTGTGTGATGCTAGTCACTGATCACAGTTGAGCCGAGAGGCTGGGTAGTCAAGAGGTCCGAGGTCAAAAGCCAAGAGAGTACAATATATCATAGATAGAGGGGTGAGACGAAGGCATGGTCAGGAAACAGTCCGAGGTCAATATTCCAAGAAGGTAGCGTATCACGACAAAATGGCTAGGCAAATGGATGGTCAAGACAAATCCTAGGTCAAGCAGCAAAGATCAGAATTAACAGACGAGGAGAACAGAGCAAGCACACACCTCATGAGTAGAGATGAGTGAACCCGAACTGTATAGTTCGGGGTTCGTACCAGAAACCTAGTGTCTGGTGCTCAAATCCAATGGGTACTCTGAAAACAGGCTCTGGGGGGGCTCTCTGAAAACTGGCTCTATAGGAGGACTGTGAAAGCTGGCTCTGTGGAGGTACTCTGAAAACTGGCTCTGTAGGGGTACTCTGAAAACTGGCTCGGTGGGGGTACTCTGAAAACTGGCTCTGTGGGAGTATTCTGAAAACAGCCTCTGTGGGGGTACTATGAAAACAGCCTTACTGGGAGCACTCTGAAAACAGCCTCTGTGGGGGCACTCTGCACCAAACTCTGTGGGGGGTACTCTGAAAACAGCCTCTGTGGGGGTACTCTGCACCAGGCTCTGTGGGGCACTCTGAAAGCAGGCTCTGTGGGGCACTCTGAAAGCAGGCTCTGTGGGGGTACTCTGAAAACAGGCTCTGTGGGGGTACTCTGAAAACAGCCTCTGTGGGGCACTCTGAAAACAGGCTCTGTGGGGGCACTCTGAAAACAGGCTCTGTGCTGGTACTCTGAAAACTGGCTCTGTGGGGGTACTCTGAAAACAGCCTCTGTTGGAGAACTCTGCACCAGGCTCTGTGGGGGTACTCTGAAAACAGGCTCTGTAGGGGCACTCTGAAAACAGGCTCTGTGGGGTCACTCTGAAAACAGACTCTGTAGGGGCACTCTGCATACAGGCAGTGTGATACTCTGCTGGGCACTCTCTCTCTCTGTATACAGGCCGTTTAATACGCCGCACTTTTTTGTGGTGCAAAGAATGGGGAGAGCGTCAAATACGGGAAGTGAACGTGGTGCTGGTGGTGGTGGTGGTGTAGCTGCTGCAGAGAGAGGACGTGGTTGATCTGTGCCTGCTACGAGCCCAAATAAAACACCTATCTGTGGTGCACGCAGGCGACAGGACATTCTGTTTAATTTCATAGGCCCAAGTACTGCTGGACGAATGGTGAGGCCAGAACAAGTAGAGGCGGCTTTAGATTGGATGGCTGAGAGTGCCTCCAGTTCCTTTGCTTTGTCTTCCACCCGGTCCCCTGCTAAAAGTGCAGAGTTTGCACCTGCGGCCCATGGGCATCTGTGTTCCACCTCACACTCTTGCAAATCAGGCAAGCAGTCTGAACCCCAAGTCATTCAGCAGTCAGTTCTGCTTTTGATTACTCTGATGGTTGTGGTTCCGTGGGCCATCCACCTGGCCCTACCCCTGAGGTGGAAGAGTTTGAGTGCACTGATGCCCAATTACTTGTTCTGTTTGAGGATGGGTACAAGGGAGCGCTAGGGCACATGGTCAGTGGGCCACCGCAGCACATCTCTGATGATTATGTCAAAACACAGGTGCTGACTGCTGCAGCTTTCTTCAGTGTGCAGGCCGGCAAGGAGGGCAGGGGTGAGAACTGGGTGAAAGGTGATGAAGGGGATGATGAGGTACTAGACCCCACATGTAGTCAAGGCCATCCGAGTGATGTGTGCAGTTCAGAGGAAGAGGTGGTGGTCACACTGCCCCAGCTGCACAGCAAAAGAGGGAGCAGGGTGCAAAAGCACAGCGGCCGGCCCCTAGCCAGGACATCAGCTGCTACTGCCCACCGCGCCGATGAACTGAGCACTCCAAAGCCAGCTCCTAGGAGCTCCCTGGCGTGGCATTTCTTCAGCCAATGTGCTAACGACAAGGCACAGGTGGTTCGCACTCTGTGCCGTCAGAGCATGTTCTTAAACTGAGCACCACCTGCATAACGAGTCATCTGAATGCAAAACACAAGCTGCAGTGGAGTACACACCTGAAAAAAACAGGAAAGATCTGAGGCTCCTCCTGCTCCCTCTTTTGCTCTGGTCTTTGCCTCTTACTCCCACTCCCAAGCCACAGGGCCACCTGGCTCCCTGCAAAGAGAGGATGATACAGCACCACCACCATCAGTGTCACCGAGCATCTGCACACTGTCCCATGTAAGCATTCTCCTGTCCATCTCCCAAACACTGGAGAGAAAGAGCAAGTACTCCCCTACCCACCCACAAGCCCTGGTCTTGAATGGCAGCATTTCAAAAAATCCTGGCCTTTGAAATTCGGGCTGATAGAGACAGACACTTTTAAAAACTTATGGTGGTGGCTGTGTTATGTTCTGCTACCAAAGCTAAGGAAAGAGAGGAGATCTGTCCCTACTATGAGACTCAGCTGAATCCCTACGATGTAACAGGGAACCTGATCCTGCGATCAGACCTGCTAAAGTCCTAATCTAGTCTGTACGAAGACCTATAGATGTGGGGAGGGAATCCCTACAAGTACTAAGGACTGGGAGGAATATGGGACACCTCCTAACAGAAATAGTAGCAGACAGACGAACAAACAAAATAGATAGAACATAGAGGTCCGTAGACCAAGCAAACTAACAGAGTTAGATACAGAGCACAGGCTAGCTAGAAAGTAGATATACAATGAAGTCCAGCAAAGCCAGAAGGGCGGAGCAG
Organism: Phyllobates terribilis; assembly: GCF_046119375.1. NCBI lineage: Eukaryota > Metazoa > Chordata > Amphibia > Anura > Dendrobatidae > Phyllobates > Phyllobates terribilis. Next base: position 216,819,688 of record NW_027362765.1, on the reverse strand, counting down.
GACTAAATAGGCCAACAAGGTCATATGACCAGCAAAGGAAAAAAAACCTAACAGCAAGGTTCTAACAGTACCCCCCCTTCTAAGAGGATCCTCCGGATCCCCTAGGACCAGGCTTATCAGGAAATCTCCTGTGAAACGCTCTGATAAGTCTGGACGCGGAAACATCATCTGACCTCACCCAAGAGTTATCCTCGGGTCCGAAACCTTTCCAGGCCACAAGATACTGCAAACTACCTCTATACCGTCTAGAGTCAAGGATGCGAGAAATTTCATATTCCCCGTCCTCCACCACCGGAGGAACAGAGGCAGAGGCGTCACCATCCGACACAACAGCTTTTTTTAACAGAGAGACATGAAAGACCGGATTAATTCTCCAGGAGGTAGGAACCTCCAACCTAACAGCAGATTGGTTGACAACCTGAAGCACCTTAAAGGGCCCTACAAACTTGGGACCCAATTTCTTAGAAGGAATCCTCAACCGCAGATTCCTAGAGGACAACCAAACCATGTCACCAACAGCGAACAAAACCTCCTGTCGTTTCCTATCAAAGTAGTCTTTAGATTTTCTGTTGGCCTCCTGAAGATTACCACGCACATCCGTCCAAACTCTTTCCAAATCACCGGAAAAATTCTCCTCCTCAGGCACGGCAGATCCCAACTTGGAGAGCGACCCAAACGACGGATGTCTCCCAGAACAACAAAAAAAAGGCGAACAACCAGCAGAAGAAGATGTATGATTGTTCAGAGCAAATTCGGCAAGTGGCAGAAACTCAGACCACCCCTCTTGATTGTCTGCCACAAAACAACGCAAGAACTGCTCAACATCCTGGTTTTTCCTTTCTGTCTGGCCATTAGATTCAGGATGATATCCGGACGAAAACGACAAATGAATTCCCAACCTGTCACAAAAGGCACGCCAAAAACGAGCCACGAACTGAGGACCCCTATCAGAAACAATGTCAGTAGGAACGCCATGAAGTCTGACAATTTCCTTGACAAAGGCCTTAGCGAGAGTTTTAGCGCAGGGCAGTTTGACGAAGGGAACCAAGTGGCAAGAGGAAGCTGAAGATTGAGTGTCTTTGAATCTTCTAACAGGACAATGATCCCAAGCATGGATAATAGTCCACCAAGTCTAGGTTTTAGAAGAGCTCCTGAAAAATTCTGGATGGGCCATCACACTTGCCTGACTAGAACGCCATAAAAATCTTTGGAGGGATTTAAAGAAGGAAATTGCAGCACAAACCAAAAAATATAAGTGAACTGGAGGCCTCTGTCCATGAGCAATGGGGTAAGATTCCTCATGAGTGCTGCTGAATGCCTCCAGAAGCTGGTGTCTGGTTGTGCATCACGTTTGCAGCTGGTCATAACGCCAGAGCATTTCAGAGAAAAATATACCTGACTATAATCGTGCTGCCAGGCTCTGATTTGTGTTGCCTGCAGTTTGGTCACCATGAATCGGTTAACAAGTTCCCTTTGATGGCCTTTCAGGAAGATCTCCACTTTAAATAGGGCATGCTGTGGATTTTAACTATTTACTAAATGTATTCTAGGTGTAAATTATTTGCAGCAGATTAGCAAATAAAGTCATCATACCATCAGTAAATAGTGCTGCCATACATTGGATGGATAATGCCGCCAATGAGTGACAGAATAATACCACTATAATCTGACATACCTGTAATCTAATAATAACATTACACGGTGGCGACTAAATAATGCGTGCATAACCTCTATTACCGCCATACTATCAATAAAGAAGGGTACCTTGATATCAAATAAGCAGTGGAGGGCGGGTCCGGGATGCAGAGGGGCCGCTTTCGCGGCAGCTTTGCAGGCCCGCTAGTCCGCCTGCTTCTTCCTATGTTTGACCTTGTCTGCTAAACACATCACGCAGGGTTTCCTGCAATGCCACCTTCCCACCAGAGAGAAGCTGAATGAGAGACAAACCAGGGGAAGGTGAGCGAGGAGTGTTGCTTCCTCATGTAAAAATACCCCTAATATGTCTGTCTGTGTGAATATATTATTGTGTATATCTATGCATGTCTGTGTATGTTTATGTGACTGTTTATATGTGGCGTTTTTTATATGTCTTCCAATATGTATATGTTGTATGTGTATATATCTGTGTATGTGTCTTTGTATAAGACTGTGTATATTTTTGTATATGTGAGTGTCTGTATATGTCTGTGCGTGTGTGCATGTATGCGTACATGTCTGCGTATGCGTGCATGTCTGTGTGCATGCCTACGTGTGTGTACATGTCTGCGTGCATATCTGCATATCGTGTGTGTGCATGTTTGCATACTGTGAACATGTCTGCTTGTGTGTGCATGTCTGCGTATGTGTGCATGTTTGCGTGTGTGTGCATGTCTGCGTTCTGTGTGTGTGCATGTCTGCGTCTGTCTGCATACCGTTTGTTTGTGTTTGCATCTGTGTGCATGTTTGCATACTGTATCCATGTCTGCATGTGTGTGTGTGTGTGTGTGCATGTCTGCATGTTAGCGTACCATATATGTTGTGAGACAGTAAGGGGAATCGTACGCGAGGGCCGTTATGTATCCCCCAGAATGTGTTTAGAAGCATACTGAACCGCTGGAGTGCATTGTAATCACAGCCACGGCTGTGGTTATCATGCAAAATAAAAGTAAGTGTGGACTGGGTCAAGTTATTTGACCAAGTCAGTTTAAGAAAACCTGTCTGTTACGGATCCGGGTGATGGAACCTCTGTGCTGCGGTGCAAGGAGGGACCAGAGGGGCGTAACTACAGTAGGTATCAACTCGGACTGACCAAGGTCGCACGGTGGCTCAATCGACTCCATGAACCAGGGAAGGACCGAGCAGAGGGACCAGGTTCTACTCTGGGCCTGTCCTTGTGTGAGAGCAGGTGACTCCTACGGGTCAGAAGGCAGGGACTGACCGCTACAGCAGACGAGCACGGCAGGCAGGCTGACGGGTGATCCGGGTAGACGGACTGGCAGACACTACGGGTAACTGGCAGGAGCCTCCAGGTAGGCAGGCTGCTAGGCACGGCAGGTAACAAGCAGGAGCCTCCAGGTAGGCTGGCTGGTAGGCACGGCAGGTAACTGGTACGTTCTCTGGCAGGCTAGCCTGGCCCATAGACAGACTGGCGGGTTTGGACCGTAGGCAGACCGTTGGGCTGGAGAGTGTACTCGGCTGGCGAAGACAGGTAGCAGGTAAAGGCTCCAGATAAGCGGACTGGCCAAGCCCATAGACAGACTGGCGGGCTGGGCTGTGAGCAGACTGTCGGGCTGGACTGGTAGTCAGGCTGGCGGACTGGACTGGTAGTCAGGCTGGGAGACTGGACTGGTAGTCAGGCAGGCAGACTGGACTAGTAGTCAGGCTGGCGGACTGGACTGGTAGTCAGGCTAGCAGCGGGACCTGAGGGCTGAAGCAGAGTAAGTACACAGAGCTACAACCTTGCACAGGCACCTCCAGTTTAGAGGAGGTGCCTTTAATATGAGAAGTCCTCCGGCCATTGGCCGGGGACTCCTTAGGACGGCGCGCGCGGCCCCTTGAAGAGGGAGGGAGCACGTACGCCCTAAGCACAGTGCCCGGGAAGCTGCGTGCGCCGGCAGCACCTGGAGAGCCGGAAGACGCCGGGCCAGGAGCGCGGCGGTAAGGGGGACGGCGTCTCTGCCTATCAGGAGGCAGAGACGCCGATGCTACACTGTCTTAGGCTTTTATTTTTGGAAAGATCTGTAGACTGGTAGTGGGACGGATCTCTCCCTCCAATCCGGGTCTTACAAGTGGCTCATGGCCACGGTTTTCATTTAAATCTACAGTTAAGGTTTGAGTGTGTCAGTTTTTGTTTAGATTGCACATGTAGCAGAGCTGAAGGTGCTGTGGACGTCTGCCTGGCTGTGTGAAGCCAACACGTGTGTGAAGCGGCGTGCTCAAACACAATAGCACCCAAGAACCTTACGGGGGTGCAAGTGCCGGTGGCACTGGACTTTATTTACGTGTTCCTGGCTGCGATCCGGAGGTGAGCAATTTTCATGTGTGCAGTATTTGGAAAATAAAGGATATTTGATTTAATTTGCCTGGGTCACTGTCTCACTAAGTTCACTGGCAGAAACGGCGCTGCCTTAAATTGTGCAGGTCTGCGCACCGTGTGTGAGAGTGCATGTGTGTACATGTCTGTGTGTCTTTGTACTGTATGTGTGCATGTCTGAGTATATGTGTACATTTCTGCATACTGTTTGCGTATGTGTATTTGGAATTGTATGTCTTTTTATAAGATCATGTATGTAATAGTATATTGTAGTGTGTAAAAACATTCATATGTTTGTGGCACATTTACTAAATCTGTAAGTGCTCATTCCCATCTGTTTTAGGGAATTTCATTTGTCTTTTCAATTTAGGAACAGACAAGTGAAATTACCCCTTTGCGCACTTTGACGTAACTATATGACCATAGGGATGTGCTTTTATGGAGTGGGTTCAGGAGCTGAGCCAGTTCCATACCGAGCAGATGCCAGCTGTGATGCTGTGTGTGGCTTCTGCCTCTAACAGCAGTGATCAGAGCTCCTTTCAGTGACCGTATGACAAAAAGCGAGTGGCAGGGATAATAAAACTTAATTTTCTCCCTGTTGCCAATTCTTCTCCAGTAAGCCGGCTAACCAGGCTTTAAACACTATTTACCTGCAGATTAACCCATTAACCCTATATCTGCAGAGAAATAGCATTTCTCAAGGAGACAGGTTTTCTTTAAAGAGGTGTCCAGTACACATAGGATTTCACTGACTCCTAACATTCTGCAACGTACCATTATGATTCGGCTGTTTTCACACTCTCTGTGCTCGTCACATTATACCTCCATATGCAGTTTTCCTACTTACAATCACCTGCTTCCTTTTCTGTTTGTCTCATTGTTTCAATTGAGAAAAGCAGAAGAGAAAGAGGTTGGCACATGATTGTAAGCCAGCAAACTTCATATGGAGCATTGATGTGATGAGCGTGGAGTGTGAAAACAGCCGAATCCTAACAGGATCCTAAAACAAAATCAAACCAAACAGGAAAATTAGCAATGATTCCTGGGCGCAGCCACAGAATAAAGACTTCACTCTGTGGCAGTGCCTGGGAATCACTACTCCTTTTCCTCTTTTCCTTCATTCTTAAAAGTACAGAGTTGTGCCGGGTAATGACCCAGGCAGGTGAGCATATACAATTCCTTTATTGCTGTGTTGTATACTGGGGGCAACACACTTGGAGGGTATTTTCCCTTTTTCTTTTCTCTAAAACAAAATCAGAAAATATTTTTATATAATGTATTATCGCTAAGTATGTATCCACTGCTCACTCTCGTTCGTTCCAATTAAGTTAGTTTTAAACTGGGAGTGGCTACTCATGGCAGTTGGTGGGTCTCTTGCTCTTGGCAGCCATTTTATAGCCAGAATTGATGTGAGACGGAAAACATTTACTGGGCTACCAAAGTCATCAATTTATGACCAGCAGCAACTGACGTCAGAGGCTTCAAAGAAAGCGACAGTATTGTGCCATCAAATATTAGTTTTGTATCCGGTTTTCAATAAACCAAGTCTTGAATTGTACCCATGCTGTGGTTCTAAATTCAAGTCTACAGACGCTGAGGCTGCGCTGGTCCTGTCTGCTCCGCATTTTGGATAGGGAGGTAAGGAAAAGAAAATCTCACAGCAGCTTAACTATCAGCTGCACCTCCAATCGCCTTATGTGGAGACAGAACACTCAGTATATAACTTTTGGATAGTGTTCAGTTTTTGCCAACACAACTTGCTGTTTGATGAATTAGGCAAAACTATGAGAATAACTAGCAATTTCCAATCCACAGACTTTTTATCCCGACATTGTGTTCTGTTCATATATCTCTGTAATAAGCTTGTGTGATGCTAGTCACTGATCACAGTTGAGCCGAGAGGCTGGGTAGTCAAGAGGTCCGAGGTCAAAAGCCAAGAGAGTACAATATATCATAGATAGAGGGGTGAGACGAAGGCATGGTCAGGAAACAGTCCGAGGTCAATATTCCAAGAAGGTAGCGTATCACGACAAAATGGCTAGGCAAATGGATGGTCAAGACAAATCCTAGGTCAAGCAGCAAAGATCAGAATTAACAGACGAGGAGAACAGAGCAAGCACACACCTCATGAGTAGAGATGAGTGAACCCGAACTGTATAGTTCGGGGTTCGTACCAGAAACCTAGTGTCTGGTGCTCAAATCCAATGGGTACTCTGAAAACAGGCTCTGGGGGGGCTCTCTGAAAACTGGCTCTATAGGAGGACTGTGAAAGCTGGCTCTGTGGAGGTACTCTGAAAACTGGCTCTGTAGGGGTACTCTGAAAACTGGCTCGGTGGGGGTACTCTGAAAACTGGCTCTGTGGGAGTATTCTGAAAACAGCCTCTGTGGGGGTACTATGAAAACAGCCTTACTGGGAGCACTCTGAAAACAGCCTCTGTGGGGGCACTCTGCACCAAACTCTGTGGGGGGTACTCTGAAAACAGCCTCTGTGGGGGTACTCTGCACCAGGCTCTGTGGGGCACTCTGAAAGCAGGCTCTGTGGGGCACTCTGAAAGCAGGCTCTGTGGGGGTACTCTGAAAACAGGCTCTGTGGGGGTACTCTGAAAACAGCCTCTGTGGGGCACTCTGAAAACAGGCTCTGTGGGGGCACTCTGAAAACAGGCTCTGTGCTGGTACTCTGAAAACTGGCTCTGTGGGGGTACTCTGAAAACAGCCTCTGTTGGAGAACTCTGCACCAGGCTCTGTGGGGGTACTCTGAAAACAGGCTCTGTAGGGGCACTCTGAAAACAGGCTCTGTGGGGTCACTCTGAAAACAGACTCTGTAGGGGCACTCTGCATACAGGCAGTGTGATACTCTGCTGGGCACTCTCTCTCTCTGTATACAGGCCGTTTAATACGCCGCACTTTTTTGTGGTGCAAAGAATGGGGAGAGCGTCAAATACGGGAAGTGAACGTGGTGCTGGTGGTGGTGGTGGTGTAGCTGCTGCAGAGAGAGGACGTGGTTGATCTGTGCCTGCTACGAGCCCAAATAAAACACCTATCTGTGGTGCACGCAGGCGACAGGACATTCTGTTTAATTTCATAGGCCCAAGTACTGCTGGACGAATGGTGAGGCCAGAACAAGTAGAGGCGGCTTTAGATTGGATGGCTGAGAGTGCCTCCAGTTCCTTTGCTTTGTCTTCCACCCGGTCCCCTGCTAAAAGTGCAGAGTTTGCACCTGCGGCCCATGGGCATCTGTGTTCCACCTCACACTCTTGCAAATCAGGCAAGCAGTCTGAACCCCAAGTCATTCAGCAGTCAGTTCTGCTTTTGATTACTCTGATGGTTGTGGTTCCGTGGGCCATCCACCTGGCCCTACCCCTGAGGTGGAAGAGTTTGAGTGCACTGATGCCCAATTACTTGTTCTGTTTGAGGATGGGTACAAGGGAGCGCTAGGGCACATGGTCAGTGGGCCACCGCAGCACATCTCTGATGATTATGTCAAAACACAGGTGCTGACTGCTGCAGCTTTCTTCAGTGTGCAGGCCGGCAAGGAGGGCAGGGGTGAGAACTGGGTGAAAGGTGATGAAGGGGATGATGAGGTACTAGACCCCACATGTAGTCAAGGCCATCCGAGTGATGTGTGCAGTTCAGAGGAAGAGGTGGTGGTCACACTGCCCCAGCTGCACAGCAAAAGAGGGAGCAGGGTGCAAAAGCACAGCGGCCGGCCCCTAGCCAGGACATCAGCTGCTACTGCCCACCGCGCCGATGAACTGAGCACTCCAAAGCCAGCTCCTAGGAGCTCCCTGGCGTGGCATTTCTTCAGCCAATGTGCTAACGACAAGGCACAGGTGGTTCGCACTCTGTGCCGTCAGAGCATGTTCTTAAACTGAGCACCACCTGCATAACGAGTCATCTGAATGCAAAACACAAGCTGCAGTGGAGTACACACCTGAAAAAAACAGGAAAGATCTGAGGCTCCTCCTGCTCCCTCTTTTGCTCTGGTCTTTGCCTCTTACTCCCACTCCCAAGCCACAGGGCCACCTGGCTCCCTGCAAAGAGAGGATGATACAGCACCACCACCATCAGTGTCACCGAGCATCTGCACACTGTCCCATGTAAGCATTCTCCTGTCCATCTCCCAAACACTGGAGAGAAAGAGCAAGTACTCCCCTACCCACCCACAAGCCCTGGTCTTGAATGGCAGCATTTCAAAAAATCCTGGCCTTTGAAATTCGGGCTGATAGAGACAGACACTTTTAAAAACTTATGGTGGTGGCTGTGTTATGTTCTGCTACCAAAGCTAAGGAAAGAGAGGAGATCTGTCCCTACTATGAGACTCAGCTGAATCCCTACGATGTAACAGGGAACCTGATCCTGCGATCAGACCTGCTAAAGTCCTAATCTAGTCTGTACGAAGACCTATAGATGTGGGGAGGGAATCCCTACAAGTACTAAGGACTGGGAGGAATATGGGACACCTCCTAACAGAAATAGTAGCAGACAGACGAACAAACAAAATAGATAGAACATAGAGGTCCGTAGACCAAGCAAACTAACAGAGTTAGATACAGAGCACAGGCTAGCTAGAAAGTAGATATACAATGAAGTCCAGCAAAGCCAGAAGGGCGGAGCAGGACTAAATAGGCCAACAAGGTCATATGACCAGCAAAGGAAAAAAAACCTAACAGCAAGGTTCTAACAGTACCCCCCCTTCTAAGAGGATCCTCCGGATCCCCTAGGACCAGGCTTATCAGGAAATCTCCTGTGAAACGCTCTGATAAGTCTGGACGCGGAAACATCATCTGACCTCACCCAAGAGTTATCCTCGGGTCCGAAACCTTTCCAGGCCACAAGATACTGCAAACTACCTCTATACCGTCTAGAGTCAAGGATGCGAGAAATTTCATATTCCCCGTCCTCCACCACCGGAGGAACAGAGGCAGAGGCGTCACCATCCGACACAACAGCTTTTTTTAACAGAGAGACATGAAAGACCGGATTAATTCTCCAGGAGGTAGGAACCTCCAACCTAACAGCAGATTGGTTGACAACCTGAAGCACCTTAAAGGGCCCTACAAACTTGGGACCCAATTTCTTAGAAGGAATCCTCAACCGCAGATTCCTAGAGGACAACCAAACCATGTCACCAACAGCGAACAAAACCTCCTGTCGTTTCCTATCAAAGTAGTCTTTAGATTTTCTGTTGGCCTCCTGAAGATTACCACGCACATCCGTCCAAACTCTTTCCAAATCACCGGAAAAATTCTCCTCCTCAGGCACGGCAGATCCCAACTTGGAGAGCGACCCAAACGACGGATGTCTCCCAGAACAACAAAAAAAAGGCGAACAACCAGCAGAAGAAGATGTATGATTGTTCAGAGCAAATTCGGCAAGTGGCAGAAACTCAGACCACCCCTCTTGATTGTCTGCCACAAAACAACGCAAGAACTGCTCAACATCCTGGTTTTTCCTTTCTGTCTGGCCATTAGATTCAGGATGATATCCGGACGAAAACGACAAATGAATTCCCAACCTGTCACAAAAGGCACGCCAAAAACGAGCCACGAACTGAGGACCCCTATCAGAAACAATGTCAGTAGGAACGCCATGAAGTCTGACAATTTCCTTGACAAAGGCCTTAGCGAGAGTTTTAGCGCAGGGCAGTTTGACGAAGGGAACCAAGTGACACATCTTGCTAAAGCGGTCCACGACCACCCAGATGACAGTAAAACCCTCAGAGGGGGGAAGGTCAGTTATAAAGTCCATAGCCAAATGTGTCCAAGGAGCACTGGGGACCTCCAAAGGACAAAGCAACCCCGCAGCAGGAGTATGTGAGGACTTAGATCTAGCACATATAGTACATTGGCGCACCCACTTAATGACTTCCTTCTGCCATCCAGGCCACCAAAAACTGCGACCCACCAGTCTCTTGGTCTCAGAGATTCCGGGATGACCTGCCAACTGAGATTCGTGACACTCAACAAACAAATCTCTCCTAAAGGTCTCAGGCACAAACAACCTCCCATGAGGAGTGTTAGATGGGGCATTCTCCTGTGCTTTAAGAATCTCATCTTCCAAAACGGAGTCTAAAGCAGCTATCACAACACCTTCTTGTAAAATGTTTTCCTCTTTCTCAGCACCGACTATGGGAGAAAAACTGCGAGACAAGGCATCCGCCTTAACATTCTTAGTACCAGGGATGTAAGTAACGGAGAAATTAAACCGCGAGAAAAACAGTGCCCACCTAGCCTGACGGGCATTCAGGCGCTTGGCAGCATCAAGATATATCAGATTTTTATGATCCGTAAGAACCTGAACGGGAAATTCCGCACCTTCCAAGAAGTGGCGCCAGTGTTCAAATGCGAGTTTAATAGCCAATAATTCCCGATTACCAATATCGTAATTCAATTCAGTCTCCGAAAATTTTTTTGAAAAAAAGGCACAGGGATGTAATCCATCCCCGTTATCCTGAGACAATACTGCGCCAACCCCCACAGAGGAAGCATCAACCTCAACCAAAAACGGCCTAGTAACATCAGGCTGCATAAGGATGGGAGCAGAGGTGAACCTCTCCTTGAGATACACAAAAGCTTCAATGGCCTCAGAAGACCACTGAACCGCATCAGCACCTTTCCTGGTGAGATCAGTCAGAGGTTTGACAATACTAGAAAAATTTTTTATGAACTTTCTATAGTAATTGGCGAAACCCAAAAACCTCTGTATCGATTTCAAACCAATAGGCCTAGGCCATTCCTGCACAGCCTGAACCTTAACCGGATCCATCTCAAAACCTTTGCTGGAGATAATGTAGCCCAAAAAACTAATTCTCTGTACAGCGAACTCACATTTCTCCAGCTTAGCAAAAAGCGAATTGTCCATTAATAACTGTAATACCTCACGCACGCTCCGCCAATGAGACTCCAGATCTGGCGAATAAATCAAAATGTCATCCAAATACACAACCACATTTTTACCGATCAAAGGTCTAAGGATGTCATTTATCAGATTCTGAAAAAATGCAGGAGCATTAGTGAGACCAAAAGGCATAACCAGATTCTCAAAATGACCCACAGGAGTGTTAAAAGCAGTCTTCCATTCATCACCCTCCTTCATGCGCAACAGATTGTATGCCCCCTTAAGGTCAATTTTAGAGAACCACTTGGCCCCCAATAACTGGTTAAACAGATCAGGAATCAATGGCAGTGGGTAAGGATTGCGTACCGTAATTTTGTTAATCTCACGAAAATCCAGACAAGGACGTAAACCGCCGTCCTTTTTTTTTACAAAAAAAAATCCAACCGCCACAGGAGACTTAGAGGGCCTAATGTGACCGGCGGCCAAGCTTGTCTGTATGTATTCCTCCAAAGCCTTCCTCTCAGGAATAGTAAGGTTAAATAAACGACTCTTAGGAAGAGTCGCTCCAGGGACAAATTCAATAGAACAATCATAGTCTCTATGGGGAGGCAAAACCTGCGATTCCTTCTCAGAAAAAACTCTCCAAAAATCCTGAATAGGAACAGGCAATTCTCCCCTATCCAAAGCTGCAATACGCCCGTTACAACACTTGTCATAACATTTATGGCTCCAGGATTTAATTTCACTGGTAGACCAATCCAGTACAGGATTGTGAAATTTTAACCAGGGCAAACCCAATATTACTGGAGAAGGCAAGTTATTCAACACTACCAAATCCAATTTCTCATGGTGAACACCATTAATAGTGAGAGGAAATTCACTGACCTTGAGAGTAATATTCTTCAAAGGGGAGCCATCCACAGAAACCACAGCAATGGGGGATGACAAAGGTTCAGGTTTTAAATTGAGTTTTTCCACGAATCCCCCATCAATTACATTCAGTGTAGACCCGCAATCAACAAACACCCGAAATTCCATTAATTTTTCCTGAGCAATCGTGGAAGCAGCTAAAAATATACCCTTGGAATTTAAACAGGCAATACGGGCGTGACTGACCATTTTTTTTTCTTTCTTCATACGAAGCTCACAGCCTTTAATCAAATGACCAGATTTTCCGCAGTAGAAACACAAGCCTTGCGAAAAACGACGGTCTTTTTCTTGAGAGCGAGGTGCCACCGATCCAATCTCCATCGGTTCACCACTGTTAGTACACACATTATCATAACCAGAAACTGACATAGCAGAGGATTTGCTCTCATTAACCCTAGCACGCAGTCTTCTATCCACCCGTATAGCTAATTGCATAGCCTGTTGCAAATCTTCAGGTGTAGGATAAGCAATTAGCAGGTCTTTAACCCTTTCACTGAGCCCAGCAAGAAATAGACTTTTCAGAGCAGAATCGTTCCACCCTGTTTGAGTGGACCAACGACGAAAATGTGTACAATATTTTTCCACATTACCCGATCCTTGTTTTAGACGTCTCAACTCAGTCTCAGCTGATGCGACACGGTCAGGATCATCATATAATAGTCCCAAAGCAGAAAAAAAACTATCCACTGATCTGAAGCATGAATCACTAGGTTGCAAAGAAAAGGCCCACTCCTGAGGCTCTTTGCGCAAAAGTGACATTATGAACCCTACGCGCTGGGATTCATCCCCAGAGGACTTAGGTCTCAAACGAAAATACAATAAGCAAGCATTTTTAAATGAAAAAAATTCTCGGTGTTCACCAAAAAACAAATCCGGCAAACATACCTTAGGCTCCAAGAAATGTGCTCCAGGACAGTTACTCACGTGCTGACGGAGCTCGGCCACCTCCAGAGAGAGTCCCTGCAGGCGATGAGCCAAATCCTGAACCGACACCATGATGGAACAGAAAAATCTTTCCTTAGAGAATTTGCTGGCTGGACTTACTGTTATGTTCTGCTACCAAAGCTAAGGAAAGAGAGGAGATCTGTCCCTACTATGAGACTCAGCTGAATCCCTACGATGTAACAGGGAACCTGATCCTGCGATCAGACCTGCTAAAGTCCTAATCTAGTCTGTACGAAGACCTATAGATGTGGGGAGGGAATCCCTACAAGTACTAAGGACTGGGAGGAATATGGGACACCTCCTAACAGAAATAGTAGCAGACAGACGAACAAACAAAATAGATAGAACATAGAGGTCCGTAGACCAAGCAAACTAACAGAGTTAGATACAGAGCACAGGCTAGCTAGAAAGTAGATATACAATGAAGTCCAGCAAAGCCAGAAGGGCGGAGCAGGACTAAATAGGCCAACAAGGTCATGTGACCAGCAAAGGAAAAAAAACCTAACAGCAAGGTTCTAACAGGCTGCTACACAGTACATGGTTCCCAGCAGCCAGTACTTTTCTAGGCAGGCCATCCCTGCCCTACACGAACATTTTGAGGACAAAATCAGGTGTGTACTGCACAACGCCATCAGTGGCAAGGTCCACATAACCCGCGATATATGGACCAGTAGGTAGGGACGTTGTATCTCCCTAACTGCTCACTGAGAAAATGTAGTGGCGGCTGGGTGTGAGGTGGAAAGCGTTTTGGCTCATGCTCTAACACTACGGAGGATTGCTGGATGTTTCTCTGTACATGTTGCCTCCTCCTACTCCGCTTCCTCCACCGCCTACTCATATGGTCAGCGTAACATCTGCATGACCAATTTCAGCACAGCCAGGGGTAAACGGTAGCAGGCTGTTCTGAAACTCATCTGTTTGGGGGGAAAATCCCACACCACGCAGGAGCGGTGGACGGGGATCAAACAACAGACCAATGAGTGGTTGGTGCCGCTGAACCTCAAACCCAGCCTGGTGGTGTGCGATAACAGGCAAAATCTCATAGCAGCTCTGGGCCTAGCTGGTTTGACTCACATCCCTTGCCTGGCGCATGTGCAGATTTTGGTGGTGCAGAGCTTCCTGAAAAATTACTTAGAGATGTCAGAGCTGCTGCAGAAAGTGCTGGCCGTGTGTGCTTTCGGCGTTCTCACCCTGCTGCTACTCGCCTGTATGAGCTGCAGCGTCAGTCCTGCCTTCCTGGGCACCACATCATATGCAGTGCACCAACAAGGTGGAACTCCACCTTTCATATGCTGGAGAGGCTGTGCGAGCAGCAGCAGTTGACAGTGGAGTTTCAGCTGCAGTATGTACAAGTGAGTTGCTCTTCCGGAATAACACCACTTCACAACCAACAAGTGGGCCTCAATGTGGGACGTGTGTGCCGTGTTGCGCTGCTTTGAGTACTCGATGAACATGGCCAGCGCTGAGGACGATATCATCAATGTAAGGCCACGTCCCCACTATCAGTATTTGGTCAGACAAAACCAGGAGTGGGTGATGAATGCAGAATTGGTGACTTGTTTCTATTATACCTTTTCTCTGATTGTTCCTCACCTGGTTTTAGCTCCCACTCCTGAGAAAAAATACTGACCGAATACTGACCAAATACTGATAGTGGGGCCATGCCCTTACTATCCCACTTCTATGCATCCTTGAAAAAACGCTTCAGGCGATGATGGATGAGGTGGTGGGACAGGGGGAGGAGGAAAAGGGACCATTCACACCATTATCAGGCCAGTCGTCCAGACATGGCTCGGAGTTTGGGTTACTATACAAAGAGCGGCCAGGTACACAACTGTCCAGCCAGGGGACAGTTTTGGAGGAAAAGGAGGAACGGTGTTCACAGCAGGGTGGCATTCAAAGAAGCTCACGGGAATCACTGGAGCGTGGCTGGGGAATACAGAGGATACAGTGCATACACCTTCCACTGAGGACCGCTTGTCGTTGCCTCTGGGCAGCCTGGCACACATGAGCAAATACATGCTGCGGTGCCTGCGCAATGATCGCCGAGTTGCCCGAATTACCAGTGCTAATTACTGGGTGACCATCCTGCTGGATCCTCACTACAAGGACAACATGCCATCCTTACTTCCATTACTGGAGCAAGATCGGAAAATACTGGAATACAAGCACATCTGGTAGATGCACTACTGATGGCATTCCCACTTGACAGCAGGGACTCAGTGTAAACACAAGGCAGAGGAGGAGGAGGAAGTCGGAAACGCAGCTGGGGCACCGGCACCACCTCGGAAAGGAGGGTTAGCCTGGCCGAAATATGGAAAACCTTCAGGAAGCAGCGTTTCAACAACATGGTGTAAGAGTATGTGTCGTCATGTCTCCACGTGCTGAGTGATAGGTCTGCTCCATATAACTTCCGGGTCTCCAAATTGGACACATGGTCTGAGTTTGCCCTTTACCCCTTGGAGGTGCTGACCTGCCCTGCAGCAAGTGTACTGTTGGAACGTGTGTTTAGCACAGCAGGGGGTGTGATCGCAGACAGGCGGATCCGCCTGTCCACAACCAACATGGGCAAGCTCACATTCATTAAAATGAACAAGACATGGATCCCACAGGACTTGTTTGTACATTTGGCTGAACAGATAAGCATACCAGCTGCACCCAGCCATTGTTATACTCCATCATACTTTGTTTATTCTATTTGCCATTCCCAATGTTTAGGTGCCTCCCCAAATGAAAAGAAAACAAAGAAAACAAAAAAAACCACAAAAACAGTGTTGGCTAACTCCTCCTCCGCCTCTTCCACCTACACCGCCACGTCCACCTCCACCTTCTCCTCAACCCCCTCCTCCACTTGGACCTGGTTAAAGATTATTATTAATTTTTTTTATTCTATGTTATCTTAAGTCATTTTCCTATCCACATTGGTTTGCAGAGCAATTGTCCTGCTCTTACCCCCGTTTTACTTCCTTTTAGAGCCCCCTAGCTCTTACTACGACCATTTTACAGCACCAAAATTCGGGTCCCCTTTGACTTCCATGGGGTTCGGGTTCAAGTTCGGGTAGAGATCTGGTACCCGTGCAGAGCTTTGGACTGCAGTTCGGTTGAACTCAAACATCCATGGGTCCGCTCATCTCTACTCATGAGCAAAACTACAATTGGCAGCAATCAAAGGCAGAGAGCTGGTTAGATAGCCAGATAATCACTCTGGACAAGAGACACATGGATGAAGCACACACTGGTTCTGATTGAACGGCTAAAATGTCACTCCAGATACTGACAGCTCATCACGCCCCAGCATCCGATTGGGTGGCTAAACTGTCCATTACAATGCTGACAGCTCAGCACGCCCCATTCCTAGATTGGACGTCAGAACTATCATTCACTACGTCCAGACACTCAAATAGGAGGAATCGTGACAGGTTGGTTTTGCTCCTGTATCTATGCAGTAAGCTCAGTTCTGGTACTGTATTTATGTAGTAAACTTGGTGTGTTCCTGTATCTATATAGTAAGCTCAGTTCTATTCCCATATCTATGCAGTAAGCTTGGCTGCAGCGCCGCTATGGGGCACCCGCCCGTCATAGTAAGTTCAACTGTATCGGCATCCAGGATGTTAAAAGCAATGATGAAAGAGGTGACGCTCCCTCTCCCATCATTCTTCCTCAGAGTCTAACGTCTCAGCGCAGTGGGCGCTATGACATTACTTTATGGCGATTCCACCTGCGGCTGTTAGTGGCACATGACAGCTGATCAGATTAGCTGTCATGTCCCCAGAAAGGTGAGGGCTCATAGCCGGAGCCCTCATGGAGTGCAGGGATAACAACTTGGACGTACTCATATGTCCAAGGTGGTAAAGGGGTTAATGCACAGGCCAGAGATAAGCAGGCTAAAGATGGGTCACCGCAACTTGTAGGCCAATGCTTTGTGATTGGTCGCTAGGCCAAAATTTGCCAGCCATCCCCTGATAATAGGGCACATGGACAGTGTTACATGCACGCCCCTAGGTTCAGATAGGAGCGAGACGGGTTACATGAATTCTTTGGAATCCTGGGTGTAGGATTGGCGTCTCTGCCCCCTGCCAGGCAGAGATGCCGTCCCTCTCACCTCCCCGCTCCCCGCGCGGCGTCCTCCTGCGCTCCTCTTCCTGCTGCTGCCGGCGCGCGCAGCTTCCCGGGCACTATGCTTA
The DNA here is from genome assembly GCF_046119375.1 of Phyllobates terribilis. Lineage (NCBI taxonomy): Eukaryota > Metazoa > Chordata > Amphibia > Anura > Dendrobatidae > Phyllobates > Phyllobates terribilis. The sequence continues at coordinate 216,802,780 of NW_027362765.1, read as the reverse complement.
GGGTGCGAGCGCGCGCTCTCTCTCTCTTAAAGGGGCCGCGTGCCCCGTTCTAAGGTGTCCCCGGCCAATAGCCGAGGGTCCTCCCATATATTAGGCACCTCCTCCAATATGGAGGTGCCCGAGCAAAAGATGATGCACAGCATACTTACTTCTGCTTCAGCCCTCAGGTCCAGTTGCCAGCCTGACTACTGTTCCATATATAATGAACAAATAAAGTAGCACACTGTAACACTGAGTATATAGATATGAAATATGAAATATGAATAGCTTAACTGCTGTAGAAAATAGAAATAAATGAAAAAAAAATTTGAAATTTTTTTTAGCGCATGTAAATATGAAGTATGGAAAATGAATAGCATTACTGCTGTAAATAAATGAGAAATCTTAGCGCATAAATTGGCCAATTCATGTGTACCTGACAGCCGCGGTAAGGCGTTTCTCGATGTCAGGACCTATCAATGTGAATACCTCTCTAAGAGACCTCCGTCTGCTTATGTGTGGGAAAGACAGATCCTGATGCATTTAAAACCACCTGCGGCATGGGGGTGGGGGTGGAGTGCTCAGTCAACGCTAAATCTAGTAACAAAGAAAATGACGGCACTTCCACTACAAAAACTAGGTGTGAACAGGTGCTTACTAAGAGCAGCTACCTCCATATATAATGAACAAATAAAGTAGCACACTGTAACACTGAGTATATAGATATGAAATATGAAATATGAATAGCTTAACTGCTGTAGAAAATAGAAATAAATGAAAAAAATTTTGAAAATTTTTTTAGCACATGTAAATATGAAGTATGGAAAATGAATAGCATTACTGCTGTAAATAAATGAGAAATCTTAGCGCATAAATTGGCCAATTCATGTGTACCTGACAGCCGCGGTAAGGCGTTTCTCGATGTCAGGACCTATCAATGTGAATACCTCTCTAAGAGACCTTACCGCGGCTGTCAGGTACACATGAATTGGCCAATTTATGCGCTAAGATTTCTCATTTATTTACAGCAGTAATGCTATTCATTTTCCATACTTCATATTTACATGCGCTAAAAAATTTTCAAAACTTTTTTTCATTTATTTCTATTTTCTACAGCAGTTAAGCTATTCATATTTCATATTTCATATCTATATACTCAGTGTTACAGTGTGCTACTTTATTTGTTCATTATATATGGAGATAGCTGCTCTTAGTAAGCACCTGTTCACACCTAGTTTTTGTAGTGGAAGTGCCGTCATTTTCTTTGTTACTAGATTTAGCGTTGACTGAGCACTCCACCCCCACCCCCATGCCGCAGGTGGTTTTAAATGCATCAGGATCTGTCTTTCCCACACATAAGCAGACGGAGGTCTCTTAGAGAGGTATTCACATTGATAGGTCCTGACATCGAGAAACGCCTTACCGCGGCTGTCAGGTACACATGAATTGGCCAATTTATGCGCTAAGATTTCTCATTTATTTACAGCAGTAATGCTATTCATTTTCCATACTTCATATTTACATGCGCTAAAAAAATTTTCAAAATTTTTTTTCATTTATTTCTATTTTCTACAGCAGTTAAGCTATTCATATTTCATATCTATATACTCAGTGTTACAGTGTGCTACTTTATTTGTTCATTATGTATGGAGGTAGCTGCTCTTAGTAAGCACCTGTTCACACCTAGTTTTTGTAGTGGAAGTGCCGTCATTTTCTTTGTTACTAGATTTAGCGTTGACTGAGCACTCCACCCCCACCCCCATGCCGCAGGTGGTTTTAAATGCATCAGGATCTGTCTTTCCCACACATAAGCAGACGGAGGTCTCTTAGAGAGGTATTCACATTGATAGGTCCTGACATTGAGAAACGCCTTACCGCGGCTGTCAGGTACACATGAATTGGCCAATTTATGCGCTAAGATTTCTCATTTATTTACAGCAGTAATGCTATTCATTTTCCATACTTCATATTTACATGCGCTAAAAAAAATTTCAAAATTTTTTTTCATTTATTTCTATTTTCTACAGCAGTTAAGCTATTCATATTTCATATTTCATATCTATATACTCAGTGTTACAGTGTGCTACTTTATTTGTTCATTATATATGGAGGTAGCTGCTCTTAGTAAGCACCTGTTCACACCTAGTTTTTGTAGTGGAAGTGCCGTCATTTTCTTTGTTACTAGATTTAGCATTGACTGAGCACTCCACCCCCACCCCCATGCCGCAGGTGGTTTTAAATGCATCAGGATCTGTCTTTCCCACACATAAGCAGACGGAGATCTCTTAGAGAGGTATTCACATTGATAGGTCCTGACATCGAGAAACGCCTTACCGCGGCTGTCAGGTACACATGAATTGGCCAATTTATGCGCTAAGATTTCTCATTTATTTACAGCAGTAATGCTATTCATTTTCCATACTTCATATTTACATGCGCTAAAAAAATTTTCAAAATTTTTTTTCATTTATTTCTATTTTCTACAGCAGTTAAGCTATTCATATTTCATATTTCATATCTATATACTCAGTGTTACAGTGTGCTACTTTATTTGTTCATTATATATGGAGGTAGCTGCTCTTAGTAAGCACCTGTTCACACCTAGTTTTTGTAGTGGAAGTGCCGTCATTTTCTTTGTGACTACTGTTCCAGTCCGCCAGTCTGACTACTCTCCAGCCCGACAGTCTGCCTTCCGTTCAACCCGCCAGTCTTTCTATGGGCAAGTCTGCCTGCTTACCAGGAAGCACCTGCCAGTTACTTGCCTGCTACCTGCCGTGCCTGCTAGCCCGCTCACCTGGGAGCACTCGCCTGTTTCCTGTTACCTGCTAGCCTACCTGGAGGCTCTGCCGTCACTTGCCGTGATCACCCGCCTGCTAACCTAGAGACTTCAGCCTGCTTGGCCGTCACTTTCCGTAGCCTACCTGGAGGCTCCTGCTGTCACTCGCCGTGACTACCTGTCTGTTAACCTAGAGACTTCAACCTGCTCTGCCGTCACGTGCCGTGACCACCTGTCAACTATCCAGAGACTTCTGCCTGCTTGTTGTGTCCATCCGCTATACCGGTCAGTCCCAGTGCGCTGACCCGTGGGAGCCACCTGCTTTCTTACAAGGTCGTCCCCAGAGTAGCACCTGGTCCCTCTGCTCGGTCCCTCCCTGGTCACGGAGTCGTTAGCCGCCGTACGACCAGGGTCAGTCTGAGTTGATACTTAGTTACGCCCCTCTGGGTCCGTCCTTGCTCCGCGGCACAGAGGTTCCACCACCCGGATCCGTAACAGTTTGCTCGGGCCATGGAACCCGGTGACACCCAAGCTCCCTCGCTCTCTGACCTATACCCGGAGGTGTCCCATCAGAGATCCCAACAAGAAACCATCCTGAACTTCCTGCGGAGTGTCAACTCCCGCCTGGACACACTGCCTGTCCCTCCTGCGTCCACCTCGAGTCGTACTACTCCCGCTCTGGCAGCGCTGCTGCCCACCAATACCATGGCATCCAGCCCCGGTCCCCGGCTTTCTGCACCTCCTCGTTTTGGTGGCGACCCCGCCTTAGCTCGAGGTTTCATAAACCAGTGCACCCTGCACTTTGAACTTTTGGCACATCAGTTCATCTCCGACCGGGCCAAAGTGGCATTCATCATGTCCCATCTCACTGGGGAAGCACTGGCATGGCTAAATCCCCTGTGGGAGAGAGGGGACCCCCTGGTATCCGACCTGTCGTCTTTCCTCGTTGCTTTCCGGAAAGTCTTCGATGAACCAGGGCGAAAAACCTCTTCAGCCTCCTCTCTGCTACGTCTCTGCCAAGGGAGTCTCACCGTGGGCCAATATGCCATACGGTTCCGTACCCTCGCTTCTGAGCTTGCCTGGGATAACGAGGCTCTGGTGTCCGTCTTCTGGGAGGGTCTTTCCGGTCGGATTAAGGATGAGCTAGCCGGTCGGGACATTCCTACCACACTGGATGACCTGGTGTCACTCGCTACCCCGATTGACATCCGGTTCCAAGAACGCACCAAGGAGACCACTCGGGAGAGAAAGTTCCCCCGCCTTGCTCCTACTTTCCAGAGACCTGCCTCTCAACCAGTCACTCCCCGGGTGCACTCGCCCGAACCCATGCAGATCGACCAGACCAAGATGGTCAAATCTCGCCAAGAGTCACGTCGAGCCGAGGGGAGCTGTTTCTATTGTGGCAGTAAAGAGCACATGATCCGTTCCTGCCCAGAGAGGCTGGGAAACTTCAGTGTCTAGGACAGCTCAGAGAGGTCATCCTAGGCAAAAGTAAGCCCACTCCATCCCTGACTTTGTCTGTCTCCATCTCCTGGGTAGAGATCCGTCTCTTTGAAATTGCTCATCTGGATTCTGGAGCTGCTGGAAACCTCATTTCCCAGTCCCTGGTAGAGAGATACCGAATTCCCACCAAACCTCTGGCTGAACCATTGTCCGTCGCCTCCGTGGATGGAAGACTCCTTCCGGTGACCATCCTGCTAGTCACTGAGTCCCTAACCCTGCAGGTGGGAATGCTGCACTCGGAGAAAATCTCCTTCCATGTGTTGTCCGGACTCTCTCACTCCCTATTGCTAGGTCTACCCTGGCTCCAGACACATGAACCCGTGCTGAACTGGCAATCCGGTGAAGTACTCCGGTGGGGGCAGGACTGCCATAGGACCTGTCTGATTCCGGTTCGCCCGACTCGTCCACCACCTATCCCAGCTAATTTACCCGGTCTACCGGCTCCTTACTGGTCCTACGCAGATGTCTTCGGTAAAAAGGAAGCAGAGACACTGCCACCTCACAGGCCATATGATTGCCCGATCGACCTGGTACTTGGCACCACTCCACCCCGTGGGCGTATTTACCCGTTGTCGGCGGCCGAAACCCGGGCCATGTATGAGTACATCGAGGAGAATCTGGCTAGGGAATTCATCCGGAAATCTACCTCCCCGGCTGGAGCCGGATTCTTCTTTGTCAAGAAGAAGGATGGTTCGCTACGCCCCTGTATTGATTATAGAGGACTCAATCAGATCACGGTAAAGAACAAATATCCCCTGCCGCTCATTTCCGAGTTGTTTGATCGCCTTAAGGGTGCCAAGATCTTCTCCAAGCTGGATCTACGTGGAGCGTATAACCTGGTCCGAATCCGTCAAGGAGATGAGTGGAAGACGGCATTCAATACCCGGGACGGTCACTATGAATATCGTGTGATGCCCTTCGGTCTCTGCAATGCTCCCGCTGTCTTCCAAGAATTGGTCAATGACATCTTCCGTGATCTTCTTTACTCCTGCGTGGTGGTATATCTGGACGATATCTTGGTCTTCTCTCCGGATCTTCCCACACACCGGAGGGATGTTCGTCAGGTCCTGCTTAGGCTCAGGCAGAACCACCTCTATGCTAAATATGAGAAGTGCCTCTTCGAGCAGACCTCTCTTCCATTCCTGGGCTACGTTATCTCCCAGACAGGCTTACGAATGGATCCCGAGAAACTCTCTGCTGTCCTAAAGTGGCCCCGTCCGGAGGGGTTGAAGGTGATTCAGCGGTTCCTGGGCTTTGCCAACTACTATCGTCTCTTCATCCCGCACTTCTCTTCCCGGACTGCTCCCATATCTGCGCTCACCCGTAAGGGAGCAAATCCTAAGGTATGGTCGCCCGAAGCTGAGGAGGCCTTCCTCTCCTTAAAGCAAGCCTTCTCCTCTGCCCCGGTACTGCACCGTCCGGACTGCAACAAACAATTCTACCTGGAGGTTGATGCTTCCTCCACCGGAGCCGGAGCTGTGCTCACCCAAAAGTCTTCATCCGGGAGAATGGTAACTTGCGGTTTCTTCTCCAAACTCTTCTCCTCGTCTGAGCGCAATTACTCCATTGGAGACTGAGAATTGTTAGCCGTTAAATTGGCGCTGGAGGAGTGGCACTACCTGCTTTAGGGGGCTCTATACCCGGAGATCATCTATACGGATCACAAAAATCTGGCATATCTCCAAAATGCCCAAAGACTCAATCCTCGTCAGGCCCGGTGGTCTTTGTTCTTCGCCCGCTTCGACTTCGTCCTACGTTTCCGCCCGGCGGACAAGAATGTCAAAGCTGACGCCTTGTCCCCATCCTTCCTGTCCTCCGATCAAGAGGAGGAGCCTATGCACATCATCGACCCCTCCAAGGTGATGAAGGTGGCCCACTTGGATCTGACTCGTCTTCCACCCGGTAAGATGTTTGTAGCAGTACTGGATCGTGAGAAGGTTCTTCGCTGGGGTCATTCATCTAAACAAGCCGACCATGCTGGCCAAAAGAAGACCTTCCTGCTCATCACCCGGCATTACTGGTGGCCTACCCTGCGCAAGGATGTGGTAGACTTCGTCTCAGCCTGTTCGTCCTGTGCCCGCAACAAAGTTCCCAGACATCTACCAACCGGTCATCTCCTTCCTCTTCCCGTACCCGATGCCTAGTGGCAACACATTGCTATGGACTTTATTACAGATCTCCCTGTCTCTGCCGGTTGTACAGTCATTTGGGTGGTCGCCGACCGCTTTTCTAAAATGGCTCACTTCATCCCTCTGCCTTGTCTCCCGTTTGCATCAGTGCTAGCTAAGGACTTCTTCCTTCACATCTTCCGTCTCCATGGCCTACCCCCCCACATCGTGTCGGATCGAGGGGTTCAGTTCACCTCACGTTTCTGGCGAGCTACGTGTAAGCTGCTGGATGTCACCCTGGATTTCTCCTCCGCTTATCATCCACAGTCCAACGGTCAAGTGGAGCGGATCAACCAGATCCTTACCAGCTACCTCCGGCACTTTGTTAACGCTCACCATACTGATTGGGTGGATCTCCTGCCATGGGCAGAATTCTCCTACAACAACCATGAGAGCGAATCATCTTCCAAGTCTCCGTTCTTTATAGTCTATGGTCAACATCCCCGGATTCCGTTTCCCGTCTCCGCTTCTGTGGACAACTCTGCCGCGGAGTCTCTGGTCAGCGAATTTTCCACCATTTGGGAGAGTACTAGGTCCGCACTTCTTCAGTCCTCCGAGCGGATGAAGAGACATGCTGACAAGAGACGTCTGGATCCGCCTCAATTCCGTCCGGGAGACAAGGTTTGGCTCTCCTCCAAACATGTTCGGCTCAAAATACCCTCCTACAAGTTGGGTCCTCGGTTCATCGGTCCATTTGAAGTCCTTAAACAAATCAATCCACTGGCCTACAAGTTAAAACTCCCAGCCACCTTACGGATTCCCAACTCCTTCCACGTATCTCTCCTCAAACCGGTTGTCTTTAATTCTTTTTCCAACAATCCAGGTCCTTCCCCTGCTCCGGTTTCTGCTCAGGACGTTTTTGAGGTAGAGAATATTCTGGCTACCAAAAGGGTAAGAGGAAAAACCTTTTTTCTGGTGGATTGGAAGGGGTTTGGCCCAGAGGAGAGAACTTGGGAACCCAGGGAGAACATCCATGCCCCGCTTCTCCTTGGAAAATTTCTTTCTGGCCTAAAAAAGAGGGGAAGTAAAGGGGGGGGTACTGTAGCATTGGCGTCTCTGCCCCCTGCCAGGCAGAGACGCCGTCCCTCTCACCTCCCTGCGCGGCGTCCTCCTGCGCTCCTCTTCCTGCTACTGCCGGCGCGCGCAGCTTCCCGGGCACTGTGCTTAGGGCGCGCGCGCTCCCTCTCTCTTAAAGGGGCCGCGCACGCCGTCCTAAGGAGTCCCCGGCCAATAGCCGAGGGTCCTCCCATATATTAGGCACCTCCTCCAATATGGATGTGCCCGAGCAAAAAGTTGACGCACAGCATACTTACCTCTGCTTCAGCCCTCAGGTCCAGTTGCCAGCCTGACTACTGTTTCAGTCCACCAGTCTGACTACTCTCCAGCCCGACAGTCTGCCTTCCGTTCAACCCGCCAGTCTGTCTATGGGCAAGTCTGCCTGCTTACCAGGGAGCACCTGCCTGCTACCTGCCGTGCCTGCTAGCCCGCTCACCTGGGAGCACTCGCCTGTTTCCTGCCTGTTACCTGCTAGCCTACCTGGAGGCTCTGCCGTCACTTGCCGTGACCACCCGCCTGCTAACCTAGAGACTTCAGCCTGCTTGGCCGTCACTTGCCGTAGCCTACCTGCAGGCTCCTGCTGTCACTCGCCGTGACTACCTGTCTGTTAACCTAGAGACTTCAACCTGCTCTGCCGTCACGTGCCGTGACCACCTGTCAACTATCCAGAGACTTCTGCCTGCTTGTTGTGTCCATCCGCTATACCGGTCAGTCCCAGTCTGCTGACCCGTGGGAGCCACCTGCTCTCTTACAAGGTCGTCCCCAGAGTAGCACCTGGTCCCTCTGCTCGGTCCCTCCCTGGTCACGGAGTCGTTAGCCGCCGTACGACCAGGGTCGGTCTGAGTTGATACTTATTTACACCCCTCTGGGTCCGTTCTTGCACCGCGGCACAGAGGTTCCACCACCCGGATCCGTAACACTGGGGGAACCGTTACTCAGGGTGACCATAGACCATGTGCTGCAGCTTCTCTCAGGCACACAGGGGTATTGACCCTCAAGCACAGACACGTAGGTTGTTTCACTTGCTGACCAGACACACTTGACAAGAGTCCTCATAAACGGTAGAACAGTAGCATTTAATAAGAAGCCGCACAGCCAGTGCAAGTTAAGTCTTATGAGCAACAGGCTCCAGTGACAAACAGTACTGTTTCCTTAGCAGCACAGCAGTTCACAGTCTTCCCAGTAGTACAGGACAGCACAGTTCTACTGCAAAGGCACATTAATGAACACAGTATTCTTTACAGCACAGTGAGATGGAGGAGGGGGGAGGGTCTGCTGAGGGAGATGATCCCTGTGACACCATTTCTTCCAGTTCTTATCTTTCTGCCTGACAATACTCTGCACTGTTACTTAAGGAACTCTACCTGACCTGTGTTTAGCTTCACTCCTGACTTGAATCCTTTTCACTTGCAGGGGCGCTTCTGTGAGATACAAAGCACACAACCGCAGGCAACAGTTAGCTGCCATGAATGCAAAAATGGATGAGCTGGGGGAGAAAGAAGAGCGAGAGCTGGTTGAAGACGTACAAAAAGCTCCAGCTGAAGAGATGCTGATTGTTTGAATTGTGTCGTTTATTTCTTAAAGGCATCCTACAAAAAAAAGGTCGTAAGATTAGGTTGTTATCAATGTTTATGGACGTTATACCAATTTCACAATGCCAATTTGTTTATAAAGGTATCCAACTTTCCCCAGTGTCTCAGAATTGGTCAGATTGACCAATTAAGACGAATGTTGAGGACGACATTCAAAAAGGAGGGAAGAGTGTGATTTGCAGAAGTAGTACTGTTGCTTTAAAAGCATTCAGCAACTATTAGAAGTAACACAAGCACATGAGACAGGAAGTGTTGTGCTCCAGAAGCATCCAGCAACTATAGGGGTTAACACAGTCACAGGAGAAGGGGAGTGCTTTAGCAGAGCCCCAGGGGGGTTGTGGGGAAGTTGTTTACTCTCTGGCTGGAGCTGAAGAGAAAGGTGGTGTGTGTGTTCTGTATCTCACAGAAGCGCCCCTGCAAGTGAAAAGGATTCAAGTCAGGAGTGAAGCTAAGCACAGGTCAGATAGAGTTCCTGAACTAACAGTGCAGAGTATTGTCAGGCAGGAAGATAAGAACTCGGAGAAATGGTGTCACAAGGATCATCTCCCTCAGCAAACCCTCCCCCCTCCTCTATCTCACTGTGCTGTAAAGAATGCTGTGTTCATTAATGTGCCTTTGCATTAGAACTGTGCTGTCCTGTACTCCGCTCCTCCCGCTGCTATAGACTTTTGCAGTGACTCATAACTTGTGCAGAGAAAATGTAATCATGTGATGTCATAGACTTCATGGAAAACAGAAGAATTAGCTAAGTAGAAAGACAAAATGAGCAATTGTAAGCAGGGCTATGGAGTTGGGAAGCCAAACATTCGACTCCAACTCCTCAATTTCCATGACTCCGCGATTCTCCGACTCCCTCATACAAGGCTTATGTTTAAGTGATAAATTTACTGTAGCACAGATTCATCTCAGCTAAAAGTCTAGACCCTTAGATGAGGGTTAGGACATTTCATAACTTTCCCAAATTCTTATGAAAAAATATTCCCCACAAACTGCATTGAACTACTGTACCCAATTTATTATATATTTTAGGAGTCGGAGTTGGTCCATTTTATACTGACTCCGACTCCTCCAAAATGGGCTCCGACCCCACAGCCCTGATGTAAGTACACAGTGCTATATAATATGATGACTGCAATATAGTAAGAGGATAAAAAGTTTGATCAGAATGCTTCGTTAAAGGGAATCTGTCAGGTGATTTTTGTGCAGTATACTAATAGTATCCAGAAATAGGGTATGTAACTTTTATTTCTCTATGTGGCCCCCTTGTGTTGTTGCAAGTTGCAGGCAATTTTTAGTTTTCAGAGGTAATGACGTCACATAGTTGAAATCCTAGTTTTCTTTCGTCATCAGTAAGGGGCATGGTTAGCCACACTTGCTTGTAATAGGCTCAGTCCTGTTCACACCAGTGACTCTTTTTGCTTGTCCGTTCTCCCACACTCTATGTGGCTTCCCATGTGAATCAGGTCGGTATAACGAGGTAGCACCGCGCTGCCCACGTCCTCAGTCAGCACAGTGCTGAGTGACAGCGCGATCACGGATGTGGGCGTGTTCTTCTTGTAAATTTACTGCGTAGGGGCGTGGTTTACTACTTTCTGTGGGCGGAACAGTTTCTAGGCTTCTCATTGGTCATGGGTGTGGTTTTCTTAGCCAATCGGCCGCCTCCCCGGGCTTGTTTGGATTTAAATGCCCTATAAATACTATCCGCTCTATGGGACGCTCAGTAGCTGGCTGTTCCGGCAGACGCGGCTATGAATCTGTCGCAGTGTCTGGATGATTTGCCCCTGGGCTCCCGCTGGCCCGCCACCCCACCGGACCTGTACAGTGAGACCCAGCGCCTGGCACTGGAGGAGCTCCTGTCCGGGGGTCCGGAGGCGCTGCGGCTGTTCCTGCAGAGGGAGAAGGTGCCGGGGTTCCTGTCCGAGCCGGAGGTCGGGGAGATCCTGAGCTCCGCCGCCGCTGTCCAGTGCGGGGAGGACGAGGTGTCGGTGTCCACCTCCAGGGACTGCTCGTCGGTCACTTATTTCCCTGAGATCTCGGATGTGGAGCCCCCGCTGCTGGAGCTCGGGTGGCCGGCATTCAGCGCCGGCTCGTACCGGGGAGTCACACGGGTGGACGTGCACTTCCAGCCCGGCTTCGGGGACACCATCTACAGCTGCAAAGAAGCGGCCAGATCTCTCATCAAGGCCGCCAGGGAGGTGGGTGAACGTGGTGGGCAGTGAGGATGGCACCGGGGGGACATGTGAAGAGCAGACATAGCCGAGTGCCTGGGGTGGTGGGAGAGTAGCCCCCAATAAGCGTGCGACGACTAGTGCAGGGGGGGGGGGGGGGGGGGAATAGTGCAGAAGTAGCACCACTGGACCTCTAATACCTGGGGGGGGATAGTGCAGAAGTAGCACCACTGGACCTCTAATACCTGGGGGGGGGATAGTGCAGAAGTAGCACCACTGGACCTCTAATACCTGGGGGGGGATAGTGCAGAAGTAGCACCACTGGACCTCTAATACCTGGGGGGGGGGGGGGATAGTACAGAAGTAGCACCACTGGACCTCTAGTACCTGGGGGGGGGGGGATAGTGCAGAAGTAGCACCACTGGACCTCTAATACCTGGGGGGGGGATAGTGCAGAAGTAGCACCACTGGATCTCTAATACCTGGGGGGGGGGGTAGTGCAGAAGTAGCACCACTGGATCTCTAATACCTGGGGGGGGGGGATAGTGCAGAAGTAGCACCACTGGATCTCTAATACCTGGGGGGGGGGATAGTGCAGAAGTAGCACCACTGGATCTCTAATACCTGGGGGGGGGATAGTGCAGAAGTAGCACCACTGGATCTCTAATACCTGGGGGGGGGATAGTGCAGAAGTAGCACCACTGGATCTCTAATACCTGGGGGGGGGATAGTGCAGAAGTAGCACCACTGGATCTCTAATACCTGGGGGGGGGATAGTGCAGAAGTAGCACCACTGGATCTCTAATACCTGGGGGGGGGATAGTGCAAAGGTAGCACCACTGGATCTCTAATACCTGGGGGGGGGATAGTGCAGAAGTAGCACCACTGGATCTCTAATACCTGGGGGGGGGATAGTGCAGAAGTAGCACCACTGGATCTCTAATACCTGGGGGGGGGATAGTGCAGAAGTAGCACCACTGGATCTCTAATACCTGGGGGGGGATAGTGCAGAAGTAGCACCACTGGATCTCTAATACCTGGGGGGGGATAGTGCAGAAGTAGCACCACTGGATCTCTAATACCTGGGGGGGGATAGTGCAGAAGTAGCACCACTGGATCTCTAATACCTGGGGGGGGATAGTGCAGAAGTAGCACCACTGGACCTCTAATACCTGGGATGGGGGATAGTGCAGAAGTAGTACCACTGGACCTCTAATACCATTGGCCAACAGTCTAATGTATATGGGGTTCATGGGCAACTTATTTTTTTTTTTCGGGGGGGGGGGGGGGCGGAATATTGAACCGGCATGTCTGATTTTGGACTGCCAATCGTAGACTCATAGGTTGGGAACAATGGTTTGCCTTCTATCTGCCATGGTGGGAATAGTTTCAGCAGTGATTCCCTTCATGTGTTGTATTGTCTGATGGTAGACCTAATGGGGAACACTGTTATGAATTGCTAGCATTGCTCTCCATCCTATGGTGATACTGATCTTCATTAACACTTTAGGGCAGGGTTCCCCAACTCCAGTCCTCATGGCCCACCAACAGGCCATGCTGTCAGGATTTTCTCAGCATCGCATAGATAATTCCATCACCTGCACAGGCAATAATTCCACCGCCTGTGTAATACTAAGGAAATCCTGAAAACATGACCTGTTGGTGGGCCTTGAGGACTGGAGTTGGGGAACACTGCTTTAGGGTGCAGTGCCATGGTATAATGAGGCTCATCCTCCCATCACCACCATGGCCTGACTCCCTATCATGAGATTTATAACGCTCCGTACATCTATCAGATCTGAGAACGGCGTGTTATGGCTCTTATACCATGTACGCTGCTTCAATAAAACTTTCCAGATCATAATTCCTAACAGTCATATCTTGCAGTAACTTGGTAACCTGGGCTTTGTGGGAAGGCTTCAATAGAAGTAGTAACTGCTTTGATATGGTGTCAATATTGGCTTTAGTCACTGAGCCAGTAATTCTCACCACACATTACTTTTATGGAAGGAGATCCCTAATGTCTATAAACCGTCCTCTCTCCCACCCTATATCTGATGAGGATACGTTCCAGATCAGTCAGGAGGGACTTTTGTATCACATCATGGTTATCAATGGAACTATTAGAAAGTGTTTAATCCTGAATGGGTTAATAGTAAAAAAAAAAAATATATATATATATATATATATATATATTTTTTTTATTTAAAGTGTAATCTAAGAAAATACCAATGAGATGCTGATTCAATGCCTATTTAAGACCATTTTAACAAGGCATTAACTGAATTACAAGGTTGGAGCGTTATTTTGGGCCTTGACATATATTCTGATGACTGGGTACTCTGAACAGCTTTGAAGGAGGCTTGCTATGACTCCTGTCATAAAGTCAGATCTGATTAGTAAATTGGTGTCTTTCTAACTCCTTGAAAAGCTGCTTAAGAATGGTTTTCAGTAATGAAGATGAGTGCCCGTATGTAGATGGACCGCATAGCGTCACTTGGTTCAAAGTAGTCCAGTTAGTTCATGGATCACTATGGACACAAGGACAGGGGACAACACCCATCACCGTCATGGCAGCTCTGCCGTGACGTCTATAAAGATGTTTTTGTGTGAATGTGTTTTTGGACACTTTTCTTTGGCTCCCGAACTTAGAACCATTTGACTTGCAGATGGCGCCATCCTAAATACCATGCTACTAACTTTAAGGCTATGTGCCCACGATGCAGAAATGCTCCGGATTTTTCCTGAGCGTTTCTGCATCTCCCTGGCAGAAAAAACGCATGCGGATTGTACATGCGGATTGTACATGCGTTTTTCCTGCCAGGGACAAGCGGATGTGAAGCGTTCTTCACTTGCATTTCCGCATGCGGGTTGACAAGCGCTTTCCAAGCGATTTTAGCATCACTTGGAAAGTGCTTGACAACTTGGTCACACTATATAAATCCATGCAACCGGCATGGATTTATATACTGTGACCAAAAGAATGGTAAAAAATGAATATATACTTACCTTCCGATGGCCCCCCGGAGTCTTGCTTCACCATCCCGGCAGATCGCGGTACACTGAAGGACCTGTTGGCGTCGCGTGACCCGTCACGTGACTATGAGTGTCAGCGCAGGTCCTCCAGTCCACCGCGATCTGCCGGCAAGGGAGGACGAGCGCATCGGGGGCCGCCAGAAGGTAAGTATATATTTATTTATTTTTATTTTTTTACAGTTTCTATGGTACCCTGGTCCGGAGGAGAGTCTCCTCTAGACCCAGGTACCATCCGCACATTGAACGCATGTATTCCGCATGTGCTTATCTAGTGAAGCGGAATACATGCGTTCTAATGCAAGTCAATGGCGGCAAAAATGCAGCTCTTCGCAAAATAATTGGTAGTGCTGCGTTTTTTTTCCGCAATGATAAAATTTCCACAGCATGTGCATAGCACATGCGGATTATCATTGCGGAACATGGCAGGCTTTCTACCATGCGTTTCTGCAGCATTTTTGTCGCTGCGGAAATGCTTAAAAAACGCATCATGGGCACACAGCCTTAGAATCCATAAGAAAGTTTTGTGTTGTGCAAACTAAACTAAATTGTATCTGAGACTTCCCCATACACATTTGTCCAAACCCAGTGGGACCAGTTACCCATCTGTGTATGTTGCCCTCTTTCCATTGAGAGAGAGATATGTATAATTTTTTTTCTTGTTATTCTAGAACATAAGCAGCCGCCAGACCACTTATGTTTCACGAGAGCACTTGGTGGAGCCAAATACACATGTGTATATGGAAGCCAGAAGAAGTAGTTGTTGGCTGGTTGTACATTCTGCCAACAGCTATCAAATATATATGTGCTCCTTTAGTGACCAAATCTCTTAAGGTTTCCCTTCTGAAAACATTATAGCATATCCATAGGATATTTCACAAATGCATAGGGAATGCAGGTTCCATGAATGGGACCTGTTTCTGTCTTGAGAATATGGGGCCCTGACACGCGCCTTAGTCAGAATTTCAAATCACTTGTATGGAAATTCCTAGTACCTCTCCATTGACACTGGCGTGTGGTAAATGTAGGTTCCATTGGTAGGATCCAAATCTACTATAAATTTTTGGAATTTTCATTGGATACGGCATATATGTGCAAGAAGGGAATACTCCCCTTTAATTTTCAATATGTTGGGCATTATGTCCCTAGAAATGGATCATACATATCCACTATTTGAGGTCATTACCCTCCACCAATCAACCTATACATTAAGAAAATGATTGTCAACAGTGGCCACCTTCTCTATAACTTATGGAAATGCTTTAGGCTGTTGTTTTAAATACCTGTCCTGTTAACTCAATATCAACTACATGGTTTACGTAGCATCAGCATTAGTGGAGCCCTTGGGGGTTTGCTGATTCAGCTGGGAACTTTATTTTCTACAAGTCCTCAATTTATCCTGTGTCTTAACTTGCTTGCTCCTAAAAAACGATAACCGCCCCAACCCCTCCACCTTGCAAAATTGTTCAGTGAGGAATCATTCTTGTATGTGACACATTCCTTCTGCTCACCTGTCCCCTTGAATATGTTGCCTAAATATGGCTACTTGGACGAATACATGATGCTTACATCTCAAAGGAAATCGCATTGATAAACCATTAAATAATCTTTTGATAGCGACAACATATTCTGTAGCATCTCACAACTGTGAGGGTACGTGTATACACTACACAGCAACCGTTTATTCAACCAATAAGAATGGCCCTTTTCACAAGAGCTTACATTCTGGGCTACAAAAAGGCTGGATATGGCTGGCCAGTCACCACCCTGCCAGTGCTTGTGTAGGCACAAATATGGAGTGTCAGGTTTATAGTTCGGATGAAGGGATTAGGTGAATATAGAGGAATTAGGTTAATTTCCAACAATTTCCCTTTCGGCAAGGCTTATTATATTTTCTAATCTAATTATCTGGTGTAGGGCAATCCAGTGAACTGGCGTAGCATGGGAAGAGTCTTTATTGTTGGTGTCCGTTCTTTGCTAGAATGCCACTTGTAGGGAACTGGATAGAGTTGGTGTTGAATTGTTGAGCTCTTTGTGCGTTAGAATTACAATGTACACTTCTTATTCTAAAGTGAATTTACCACCAGTGCAGTGAATGGCGCAGGGTTCAGGCATTGGGGTACCAATTAGACAGAACTATGAACCTAGCTCCTACCTTTTGGAGAGGGGTGAACTTTTTGAGAAGGCAAAACTTTTCTTGTGTGGATTAATGATGGTTCTGACTATTCAAGAGATAGATTTTGTGAGATGCAAGTGATACGAGCGTGCATATCTACGGTGATGGGTGATGCTGCCTGGGCGTTATGGTGGCGTCACACACTGAAATATGATTTGAGTGGTTTAGTAGACTATGGAAAACACAAGTTCAGTTGTTGAAGGCTCCAGTTTCAGATTGAGAGGACATAATCTTAAAGGGGTTTCCTGGGCTAAAATGAAAAGTCTGCAGTTACTCTGTGTGACTGCAGACTTTTGAATCCTCCCAGCGCACACCCTTGTATTGAGCGGGGCTGCGCCCACTAGACGGGTTCTGCCTGGGGAGTATGTATATCGTATACATGACCGCTGTTCCCGGGGCAGAGACCAGTGAATCCTCGCAGCACACAGTGCGTGTACTGGTGGGATTCAAAAGCCTGCAGTCACACACAGTTCAGTCTTAGTGGAAGGTGAGTTTTCTCTGCTCCTTTCACTTGGTGTTGGTGCTGTGTAGCCACCATAGTTGCTGTAGTTTTGAGCTTGTGGGGTGGTGTGGCCTGGGGTCAAGGGGACTCAGTCTTGCAGCATGGGGCTGTGAGGCACCAGGCCGCCTGCCCTGATGGTGGTTGGTGCACGGCAATGCTCCTTTTAAGGCTATAAAATGTTAGAACCCACTGAGAGATTTGCTGTGAAGTGGCAGTGGGCTTCATACAGACTGATCAGAATATTAAACTAAGAACAACCTCTTTAAGCTGGCCATACAAATTAGATGGCTATCTTCCAACCACTCATGTGTTCTCTGAGAAAGCCACCAATTGACATGTCGGCCGCCAGCTTATCTTGGCAGTCCTAAATCGGATGTGCACGATTGACCACTCTTTTCGATTCAGTCGGCTGGTGCCCAAATACCCATTAGACAGTTGGCCATACCCATCGACTTTTGGCAGGTTCATTCAGCTGACTTCTGTTTTCTCAGATCTAATTAAAACCGCTTTAGACTGTTTTTATTAGATCTGGATCCTAACAGCCCTATAAATTGTAGGGTTTCAGCCAAGGAGAGCAATCATTAGGTTAGGGTCCCAGCAATGAGGTACGCCTTGTTGTTGGCCGTTCGGCTGTCATGATTTGGCCAATTTATGCGCTAAGTACTTTTATTTTCTACAGCAGTAATGCAGTTCCAATTTGCTAAATTCATTGCTTGCATATTAAAGCATTTCAGAGTTCAGCTATTTTTTCTTCTTAGCTTTATTGACTTGGTTGTCTTAGCTTGCACCTGTCCACACTTGTTGGATGTGCCAGTCAGTCCTTTTTTTGTATTTGAAGTAAGTTAGAATGACCTAGTACCCACAAAGTTTATCAATTAGGGATTTGTTGTGAAATAATAAAAGGCAGCCTTTTTGACAAAAAATCAAACATACCCTAAGTTATTCCTCAAGCAATGTTTCAGCTGTATTGGCCATTTAAGGTGCTTGAAACATTACATGGAAAGTATTTTTTTTTAAAAGAACTAGTGGCTCAGGTTCTGGAGGAATTGCACAAATAATGTATTTTAGTCTGTTCTCACCACTATTGTTTATGTTGTGAAATAATTGACTAGAATATGAAATTGTCATGTATTTGAGTCCACAGGTGATTGCAGTGGTCATGGATTCCTTTACCGATATCGACATCTTCCGTGATATTCATGAAGTTTGCCGAAAACGCAGAGTTCCAGTCTACATCTTGCTGGATGAAGCTCAGCTGCCACACTTTCTTACTATGTGCATGAACCTTGGAGTTTCCATAGAAAGTGAACAGGTATAGTCACAAGATTACCTTATCCTACCCCTTTATTATATATTCGTGGTTCTATCTAAAGCTTGTTAATATCTACTCTATCTTTTCAGCTTATGAGGGTCCGAACATTAACCGGTAATAACTATTACACCAGGTCTGGGGCCAAGATTGTTGGAAAGGCTCGTGAGAAGTTTCTGCTTGTGGATGGGTTGAAGGTTGCTACTGGAAGTTATAGGTGCGTTATTGACACAGTATAAAGATTAAATTATAATGGTCGAGCTTGGGTTGTATAGTGGTATGTTATAGATACTGAAATTCATGTGATCTTACATGGTTTCTTTTATGTCTTCATAGCTTCACTTGGATGGATGGGAAGCTCAACAGCAGTAATATGCTCACACTAACTGGACAAGTGGTAGAGAAATTCGACCTCCAGTTTAGGATCCTTTATGCTCAGTCTAAACCAATTAGTACAAAGCTTATTTCCAGCATCCGAAATCAACCAAAATCTATGGCCAAGATGTCATGTAACCTAGTAGCTCAGAGAAATCCATTATTGAGCAGTCTTCTTCATTTAGAGATGGCAAAGGTCTCTAGCACTCCAAAGAGAATTATTACTGAATCTAAACCAATATGGGATAAAAACTGTGATTCATCTATGAAAGCCAGTGCTTTTGATGGTGATTTGATGCAGAATTGTGAAATAATTTCTGGCCTAAAAGAGACTCAGAGTGTAGCCACTCAGACTGAGCCATGTGTTGGTTTGAGGACGGTGGAAGTAGTGAATGCAACTACTCAAACAAATGTCTCTACCTCAACGTCTGGAACACAAACTGCTGTTCTGGTGAGGGTAGCATCTACCCAAACCATGGTACTCTCAAGGTCTACAACTACACAAACAGCAAGTGCCTCAGGGTCTTCAGCTGGTTCTACTCAAACCACTTCCAACTCTTCAACATCAAGGTTATCATCCTCTTCTTTCACATCCTCATCCTCCTCATCTTCTGCATCCAGCACTGGTTCCAGTACTTCAGGTCGCTCCTCCGACATCACAGGCAGTAACCTAAATCTTTCAGAATATCCAATGCGTGATTCTTTCCAGAAACTTACAAAAGAGCGTCAATATCATTATACTTCTATAAGGTCTAAACTGGACCACATGGTGTCCATACTTTCGAGGAGAAGCCGCTTGGCCAACACATTCATGACCTGTGACCCTACTGGTTATGGCTTACGAAGAAGTGTTATGCACAATAGTATGTTTAACCTCCGTGATGGTGTACGCTTTACTCACAATATATGAGACCAGTGGGACACTTTACTATGAGGCGTATACCTCTTTCCACTATGGGTGGAAAATGAATGAGTAGGATGTTTTGATTGCTTCTTGGACTGATGTTCCTTGTGCTCACTACTTAAGTATCTGCTGTACAATTAGCACTTTAGGTCTATGCAACTACACTGCTCAAAAAAATAAAGGGAACACTCAAATAACACAGGCTGATCCAACTTTGATATAATGTCCTTAAAACAAGTCAAAATGAGGCTCAGTATTGTGTGTGGCCTCCATGTGCCTGGATGACCTCCCTACAACGCCTGGGCATGCTCCTGAGGAGGTTGCGGATGGTCTCTTGTTTGATCTCCTCCCAGACCTGGACCAAAGCATCCGTCAACTCCTGAACAGTCTGTGGTGCCACGTGACGTTGGTGGATGGAGCGACACATGATGTCTCAGATGTGCTCAATTGGATTCAGGTCTGGGGAACGGGCGGGCCAGTCCAGAACTTCAATGCCTTCATCTTGCAGGAACTGCTGACACACTCCAGCCACATGAGGTCTGGCATTGTCCTGCATTAGGAGGAACCCAGGGCCAACCGCACCAGCATATGGTCTCAAAGGGGTCTGAGGATCTCATCTTGGTACCTAATGGCAGTCAGGCTACCTCTGGCGAGCACATGGAGGGCTGTGCGGCCCTCCAAAGAAATGCCACCCCACACCATTACTGATCCACTGCCAAACCGGTCATGCTGAAGGATGTAGCAGGCAGCAGTTCGCTCTCTACGACGTCTCCAGACTCTGTCACGTCTGTCACATGTGCTCAGTGTGAACCTGCTTTCATCTGTGAAGAGCACAGGGCGCCAGTGGCGACTTTGCCAATCCTGGTGTTCTGTGGCAAATGCCAAGCGTCCTGCACGGCGTTGGGCTGTGAGCACAACCCCCATCTGTGGAGGTCGGGCCCTCATACCACCCTCATGGAGTTGGTTTCTAACCGTTTGTGCAGACACATGCACATTTGTGGCCTGCTGGAGGTCATTTTGCAGGGCTCTGGCAGTGCTCCTCCTGTTTCTCCTTGCACAAAGGCGGAGGTAGCGGTCCTGCTGCTGGGTTGTTGCCCTCCTACGGCTCCCTCCACGTCTCCTAGTGTACTGGCCTGTCTCCTGGTAGAGCCTCTGGACACTATGCTGACAGACACAGCAAACCTTCTTGCCACAGCTCGCATTGATGTGCCATCCTGGATGAGCTGCACTACCTGAGCAACTTCTGTGGGTTGTAGAGTCCGTCTCATGCTACCACGAGTGTAAAAGCACAACCAACATTCAAAAGTGACCAAAACATCAGCGAGAAAGCATTGATACTGAGATGTGGTCCCCACCTGCAGAACCACTCCTTTATTGAGGGTGTCTTGATAATTTCCAATAATTTCCATCTATTGTCTATTCCATTTGCACAACAGCATGTGAAATTGATCGTCAATCAGTGTTGCTTCCTAAGTGGACAGTTTAATTTCACAGAAGTTTGATTTACTTGGAGTTATATTCTGTTGTTTAAGTGTTCCCTTTATTTTTTTGAGCAGTGTACTTTAACGAAACTAAAACTGAGTACAAGTACTTAGACATGTAACACTAATGCCTCTCTTGCCTGTGTTCCTTCCGTAATGTTCACCATTGTTGTTACTAAAGATCTTCTGATATTTACACCTGCGTGTAGATAGATTTATATTTTTATAAAGCATAGGAAGAAAAGATATTTAAAGTATGTGCCGTTGTTGCCTACAGCCATGGATGGCTGATAGTTGGCCTCCCAGAAAAGTAGATACTGCTAACCATGACACTCAATCTCCCGAGGCACAATGTGGAGCAGGTTTGGACTTTTCACAATTACAGAATGCATTTTATCTTTTTCACCTGCTTTTACCACTTCTTGGAAACGGCTTCGCACCTGTCATAAGTCTTTTGTAACATACGTTAAAAACATACATATCTATTTTCCTGAGTCTACTGAGAAATTATCGCTTCTTGTTCTGAGTTATGCAAAGCCATGATCTTTCAATAGTTACACAAGGGAGCTACGTGTTACAGAAATCTGATACTTCCCAAGGAAGTTTGTGAGAGCCATCCACCTCTATGAGAGGGGTCATTTATTAAAGTAAGTGTTGTGTTGGTGGTAGAGCACTTATATATGGAAGCTTGCAGTACATATAAAATACTAAATATTTAGCAACAATAACCCCCCCCCCCCAAAAAAAAAGGACTACTTTTCAGTTTAAAAAATGTAAATATTCCTAGCACTGCAATATTTTACAAAGATGCTTCATTGGAAAACAATTGTATTTTTAATGAACTGTATATTTCTGGTAAAAAAAAAAAAAAAACTGCCATGGACTTCATCATAAAATTTCTTTCTCTGCATATGATCTTGTTTCCAGCACCAAGTATAAAGCCAAAACACAGTAATCCTGACAGCTGAGCATGTCCACCTCTACAACCCTTTGTTTTGTAACTCCTAAGCATATTTTTCATTTCTAAAAAGGCTTTTGAACTACGTTTTTCTCTCAGAAATTGACCCCAATCTGTAGCCAACAAAGGTATATTAGCTAGAACATTTACTATAGAGAGTGGGGAATGCCCACTGAACGCAAAGCTTGCAGCTTCACAAAATCTTATCAGAGAAAACAGATTTTAAAACTAAAAGAATTGGCAATGGAACTTGAAATTCTGCAATTCCATGAATATCCATCTAAAATATTGTTATTCCTTTACAAAGGTGCACCTTATTTATTTTTTTTTTTTAATAGATGTTAAGAGCTGACCTACTTAAACACTGTAGAAGTCAATACTTACACTCCAGTAATGATTCTGGACAGATGAGGTTTGTGAAAGTTTTATGTGCAGATATAAACCTGTTGAATAACTATGTTTACTGTGGCGATTATCTTTATAATGCACTTTGTTCTTTAAGTCTATCCTTTGTACTTTTTATTGAGCTTGATTTGGATGCCTGTTTTTATAACTATGGGTAGAGGGTGGAGGATTGCGTTGAATTTTTAAAAACTATGTCTGAAATGTTGGTAGTGGGAATATGAGTATAATATTATGCATGCACTTTGGTGATGGTACTTGCTGCACTGTCATGCGTGTTGGTATGACTGGAATTTTTTTTTAAGCTGTAAACTACGAGAATAATAAAACTAAATATTTTGTGTCAGTCATCTGTTGTGTGTATGGAAAATTGGTAAGATATGGTAGCAATATCTATCTGAATACTTGATAAAAGTACAAATATCTTTCTACACATTTTTATAATGCAGAAGCTGGTCACAGGTCAGACTTACGTATCCACCAAACTGGAAATCCAAGGACTTCTAGAAGATGTTAGTCTAATAAAGTCCACATTTACTGCCGAGCACCTCAATATAGCTTCCTGAGACAGGTTAAATAGGCATTCATTGTTATTCTTGGTAAGATCTACCGATGATGATGCACCTTGGCAGATGAAAAATATTGGTTTCTCCTCTATGGCTTCCTCCTCTACCAACGCTTCCCCTTTTATGTAAAGGAACTCTATATTTTATGTAACGTAAGTAAAGGAACCCATATCTAAATTGGCTGAACCTATCAATATTGGTGGGATCGGCTGACAGTCCATACACACGGACCTCCCAAGGATCACTTTGAATTTTAACTTTTCTTTTTTCTTTTTCTAAGAGATAAGCTACTGCCATAATCGTTTGACAGTGTCTTTTTCTGCTCTTCCCTTTGAAAATACATAACGCTCGCCCGAGCAGAACATTATTGTAGATGGGAGAAATATTTGACAGCTGAATAAGTGCACAGCCATCAGCTTTTCTACAGTATATGTATGGCCACCTTGAGGCCACATTCACACATACAGTACAGACCAAAAGTTTTGGACACACCTTCTCATTTAAAGATTTTTCGGTATTTTCATGACTATGAAAATTGTACATTCACACTGAAGGCATTAAAACTATGAATTAACTCATGTGGAATTACATACTTAGTCACCGGAAATGGTCTTCCAACAATCTTGAAGGAGTTCCCAGAGATGCTTAGCACTTGTTGGCCCTTTTGCCTTCACTCTGCGGTCCAGCTCACCCCAAACCATCTCGATTGGGTTCAGGTCTGGTGACTGTGGAGGCCAGGTCATCTGGTGTAGCACCCCATCACTATCCTTCTTGGTCAAATAGCCCTTACACAGCCTGGAGGTGTGTTTAGGGTCATTGTCCTGTTGAAAAATAAATGATGGTCCAACTAAACGTAAACCGGATGGAATAGCATGCCGCTGCAAGATGCAGTGGTAGCCATGCTGGTTCAGTATGCCTTCAATTTTGAATAAATCCCCAACAGTGTCACCAGCAAAGCACCCTCACACCTCCTCCTCCATGCTTCACGGAGGGAACCAGGCATGTAGAGTCCATCCGTTCACCTTTGCTGCGTCGCACAAAGACACGGTGGTTGGACTCATCAGACTAAAGCACAGATTTCCACTGGTCTAATGTCCATTCCTTGTGTTCTTTAGCCCAAACAAGTCTTTTCTGCTTGTTGCTTGTCCTTAGCAGTGGTTTCCTAGCAGCATGTGGTGGGCACGCTGTCGGAATTCAGAAGTCTGCAGTCCCATAGAGTGAAGAATTTTATAAGAATTTATGCTGAGGCTGGTGACTCGGATAAACTTATCCTCAGAAGCAGAGGTGACTTAGCTGCTTTTTTCTTGCCATAATACAAATTCTAAGTAAAGAAAAACGAGTGGCAATCATTACTGTAAGAAATGAAGGTCAGTCAGTCCGAAAAATTGGGCAAACTTTGAAAGTGTCCCCAAGTGCAGTTGCAAAAACCATCAAGCGCTACAAAGAAACTGGCTCACATGAGGACAGCCCCAGGAAAGGAAGACCAAGAGTCACCTCTGCTTCTGAGGAGAAGTTTATCCGAGTCACCAGCCTCAGAAATCGCAGGTTAACAGCAGCTCAGATTAGAGACCAGGTCAATGCCACACAGAGTTCTAGCAGCAGACACATCTCTTCAACAACTGTTAAGAGGAGACTTTGTGCAGCAGGCCTTCATGGTAAAATAGCTGCTAGGAAACCACTGCTAAGGACAGGCAACAAGCAGAAGAGACAAGTTTGGGCTAAAGAACACAAGGAATGGACATTAGACCAGTGGAAATCTGTGCTTTGGTCTGATGAGTTCAAATTTGAGATCTTTGGTTCCAACCACCGTGTCTTTGTGCGACGCAGAAAAGGTGAACGGATGGACTCTACATGCCTGGTTCCCACCGTGAAGCATGGAAGAGGAGGTGTGATGGTGTGGGGGTGCTTTGCTGGTGACACTGTTGGGGATTTATTCAAAATTGAAGGCATACTGAACCAGCATGCCTACCACAGCATCTTGCAGCGGCATGCTATTCCATCCGGTTTGCGTTTAGTTGGACCATCATTTATTTTTCAACAGGACAATGACCCCAAACACACCTCCAGGCTGTGTAAGGGCTATTTGACCAAGAAGGAGAGTGATGGGGTGCTACGCCAGATGACCTGGCCTCCACAGTCACCAGACCTGAACCGAATCGAGATGGCTTGTGGTGAGCTGGAAAGCAGAGTGAAGGCAAAAGGGCCAACAAGTGCTAAGCATCTCTGGGAACTCCTTCAAGATTGTTGGAAGACCATTTCCGGTGACTACCTCTTGAAGCTCATCAAGAGAATGCCAAGAGTGTGCAAAGCAGTCATCCGGCTGTCAAGTTCCAGTCAGGAAACCCGTGGCTGATGTGTACTCGGACCATGACGCATGTGTGTCACCCAGGGGGATATAGGGGACTCGGTACCCAGGCCTTTTACCTTGCTTAGGATGTCATGGCAGTCGGTTTCCGGGCCCGTATTCTGGGGTCTCTCTAGAAAAAGGGGATTTTTAGTGTATGGTTTGTTTCGTGATGCCACCTGTGGCTTCTGGTAATAGATACCAGCGCTGCTTCAGACCTCTGGGGCGGTTGGTAGGGCAGCTGAGGTGGAACGGCTCCCCACATGTGGAGCGGGCCCCAGGGCAGTGTAGTATAGATGATGGTGATGCTGGGGCTTGTGGTGCAGGAGAGATGGCGCAGTGGAAATAACTGACGGAGGCAGTGGAGTGCAGTCATCCGAGTTTACTCACAGTTCTCTTCAAGTTCCTCAGGTACACTGTACAGGTGTCAGCCTCCCGCATCGCACTGCGTCTACCAGATAAGGGGTCCAGCACTTTCTCAAGTATATCAGGAGCGATTGACGGAACCCCACTTTCTTTATGTTCCTTACTAGACCGACTTCTCGTGCCGGGTCTTCTCCCTCCTGCCCTGCGCTTTCCCAGACACAGTCCCGATCAGGTGCTCTGAAGTCCCTCTGGGCAACCTGGAGTTCCCGGACCTACTTGATGCCCTTCACGGTGACTAGGGTGAGACTGTGGCAACAGCACCATGGAAGTGCAGAAGCCTCCGGTTTTCCAGCCGAGACCTGGAGTAACACGGCTGGTCCAGGGACCGGTTCCCTTCTTGCGGCCTGATCCCTCTGACACCTGGCAGATTCGGGGCATACGGGTGCCGTCCTGCACTCACCTTACCCCCTGGGATCCCTTCTGTCGACGGAGCCTTCCACCTCTGCTCCCCTCCTGGGCCTCTATTACTAAGCCCCTTATGGAGCAGAGCTCCTAAAGAGCCTCTGCTCCCCTCCTCTCCTTGCTCACTCTCTGTCCTCTGCACTACTCCTCTCTGCCACCCTAAGATGGCTTCCCTTTATATACCTCCTATTATGGTGCTCCCCTAGTCTACATCCTCCACCTTCACCCACTACTGGTTCCCCCTCTCTTTGGTTCCCCCCACTCCAGCCAGGGACAGAGCTCAGCAGAAACACAGTGCATCTTGCCCTTCCAGCCGGCCTGGAGCGGTGTAGTGTTCAATGCGGGTGTTGGGATTTCGGGCAGCACTCCCTCCTTACCTTGAGAGAAGGAGGTGCAGTACCTCTGTGGCGACTGAACCCTCAGGGGCGCTACACGTGGATGTGTGAATGTAGCGTTAGCCATGGGGGAAAGAGCCCTAAGAGACGAGAAATGTGCAAACATGTAAGGCTTTGTTCACATGTCCCGTAGTGATCAGTTAGAATGGATCCAGCAGCAATCCATTATCAAAAAAGTTGTGCAGACAACTTTTTAGTCCGTTTTTAAACTGATCTCTGCTGGATCTGATTTTTTTTTAACATTGAAGTCTATGGAAAACAGATCCGTTAATCAGTCCTCTGTTTTTCTTTCATTTGTAATGGATCTGTATTTTGCTTACTGGAACCAGTAAGCAAAAAAAGGATTTGTTACAAATGAAAGAAAAACGGATGGCTGATTAACGGATCTGTTTTCCATAGACTTCAATGTTAAGATAACGGATCCAGCAGAGATCCGTTATTTAAAAATGGACTAAGAAGTTGTGTCTGCACAACTTTTTTGTTAACGGATTGCTGCTGGATCCTTTCTAACTGATCACTACTGGACATGTGAACATAGCCTTAGAAGTACAAATAACCTAAGATGATTCAGGATGACATAAGCCAATTGTTCATTGCAGCCAATTACATTTTAATATTGATATATTTGGAAATGAAAGCTGTGACCTGTTAAATGGAAATACTTAATTGGTCAAAAATCGGATATAATCTTGGTTCAAGAGAGAGAAAACATTCTTAAAGGGAACCTGTCATGTGATTTGTAGCATCTACACTGCCCCCATTGCGTTGTTAGTGATGCAATGTGCATCACTAACACGCTATTTTCATTCAAATCGGCGCTATAATCTTTGTAAAAAGCACTTTATATGGTTATATCATACCTGCTCGTTTAGTCATAGGGTTGTGCTTCATGGCGTTCAGTCTGTCCTGTCGCTGCCCACGCCATTTGAATTCTGTTTGTGGGTTTGCGCCGATGTCGGCGTTTAAAACCCGCTCTTGTGAATTGCCGATCTGTGAGCCGAGATGATCGGCTCCCTGCGCGTGCACAGTGACGCTGTGTGTAGTTCCACAGCTTCACTAACTGTGCGTACGTGTTGGCACCGTTTCAATTTTTTGTGATTTGCTTATTGCTGTAGTCGTACTCAGGGCTGTGGAGTCGGTGCCCATTTTGGTTGAGTCGGAGTTGGTATAAAATGGACAGACTCCAACTCCTAAAATATATAATAAATTGGGTACAGTAATTCAATGCAGTTTGTGGGGAATATTTTTTCATAAGAATTTGGGAAAGTTATGAAATGTCCTATTCCTGATCTAAGGGTCTAGACTTTTAGCGGAGATGAATCTGTGCTACAGTAAATTTATCACTTAAACATGAGCCATGTATGAGGGAGTCAGTGTCATGCACATTGAGCAGTCGCAGGTTTGGCTTACAGACTCCACAGCCCTGGTCGTACTTTGTGATTACAATATGACCCTATTTACCTGCATTACAGTGTGATGTAACAGCGGCATAGACACTGCTCACCCTATTCGGGTCCTCATATGTTACTTGCTGTCTCTGCAGAATTCTCTACTCTGGATGAGAAGCGTAGACATTACACTCTCAATTGCCATTTTCTAGTCAATCCACAATGATGAGAGCCAGAGATACAGACTGTTGCAGTTGAGCATAATTCTATGTGCACACTGAGTTCTTTTTTAAGTGGATCGGTTCCAAAAATTTGAGAAAATGTACTCGACAAACGCTTGAAAGACCCTTCCTATTTCATTCTGTTGTAAAAACCCTTTTGCTGTTAATACATCCTGTGAGTGTCTTCTCTTCAGGTTTTCAAAAAAAAATGCCTAGTAAAGCAAAGATAGTGCATGTCACTTCCTTGAAGCATCTCCTGATGGAAAACGCTCCAAACTATGCAGTGTCCAATGAAAAGGCTTCAAAAACTCTTCAAAAAAGCTTGGAAAACCTCAAAATCACTGCAGGAAACAAAAAACTCCCAAAAGAAGCATTTTCTCGTAGTTTTTAACCGCCTCAAAAAATCTCTGTGCACAGACACTTTCACACACAGTGTTTTCTTCTATGCTCAGTGGCCTCATCAGGGCTTATGTCCAAACACCACACTAAACAGGATTTGTGGGTGTTCGCTGATGGGGCCATTGACTATTAGGCCACATTTACACATTCAGTAGTTGGTCAGTTTTTTACCTTAGTATGTGTAAGCCAAAACCAGGAGTGGAGCAATCAAAGGAAAAGTACACTGCTCAAAAAAAATAAAGGGAACATTTAAACAACAGAATATAGCTCCAAGTAAATCAAACTTCTGTGAAATCAAACTGTCCACTTAGGAAGCAACACTGATTGACAATCAATTTCACATGCTGTTGTGCAAATGGAATAGACAATAGATGGAAATTATTGGCAATTATCAAGACACCCTCAATAAAGGAGTGGTTCTGCAGGTGGGGATCACAGACCACATCTCAGTATCAATGCTTTCTGGCTGATGTTTTGGTCACTTTTGAATGTTGGTTGTGCTTTTACACTCGTGGTAGCATGAGATGGACTCTACAACCCACAGAAGTTGCTCAGGTAGTGCAGCTCATCCAGGATGGCACATCAATGCCAACTGTGGCAAGAAGGTTTGCTGTGTCTGTCAGCGTAGTGTCCAGAGGCTGGAGGCACTACCAGGAGACAGGCCAGTACACCAGGAGACGTGGAGGGGGCCGTAGGAGGGCAACAACCCAGCAGCAGGACCGCTACCTCCGCCTTTGTGCAAGGAGGAACAGGAGGAGCACTGCCAGAGCCCTGCAAAATGACCTCCAGCAGGCCACAAATGTGCATGTGTCTGCACAAATGGTTAGAAACCGACTCCATGAGGGTGGTATGAGGGCCCGACGTCCACAGATGGGGGTTGCACTCACAGCCCAACACTGTGCAGGACGCTTGCCATTTGCCACAGAACACCAGGATTGGCAAAGTTGCCACTGGCGCCCTGTGCTCTTCACAGATGAAAGCATGTTCACACTGAGCACGTGACAGAGTCTGGAGATGCCGTGGAGAGCAATCTGCTGCCTAGAACATCCTTCAGCATGACTGGTTTGGCAGTGGGTCAGTAATGGTGTGGGGTGGCATTTCTTTGGAAGGCCACACAGCCCTCCGTGTGCTCACCAGAGGTAGCCTGACTGCCATTAGGTACCGGGATGAGAGCCTCAGACCCCTTGTGAGACCATATGCTGGTGCGGCTGGCTCTGGGTTCCTCCTAATGCAGGACAATGCCAGACCTCATGTGGCTGGAGTGTGTCAGCAGTTCCTGCAAGATGAAGGCATTGAAGCTATGGACTGGCCCGTCCATTCCCCAGACCTGAATCCGATTGAGCACATCTGGGACATCATGTCTCGCTCCATCCACCAACGTCACGTTGCACCACAGACTGTCCAGGAGTTGGCGGATGCTTTAGTCCAGGTCTGGGAGGAGATCCCACAGGAGACCATCCGCAACCTCATCAGGAGCATGCCCAGGCGTTGTAGGGAGGTCATACAGGCACGTGGAGGCCACACACTGAGCCTCATTTTGACTTGTTTTAAGGACATTACGTCAAAGTTGGATCAGACTGTAGTGTGCTTTTCCACTTTCATTTTGGGGGTGACTCCAAATCCAGACCTCCATTTGTTAATAAATTTGATTTCCATTGATTTTTGTGTGATTTTGTTGTCAGCACATTCAACTTTGTACAGAACAAAGTATTCAATGAGAATATTTCATTCATTCAGATCTAGGATGTGTTATTTGAGTGTTCCCTTTATTTTTTTGAGCAGTGTATAATAGAAACACGTCACCACTTCTGTATTATCACCCACTCCTGGTTTTGGCTTACACATACTGAGGTAAAATACTGACCAAATACTCAACGTGTGAACATGGCCTACTGGTGCAGACGGAGTCACTGTGTGCTCTGTTGTGCATCATTTTGGGCCATATATGGCTATTGGACTCGGACAGCATTGAATCTCTGGAACTTTGACGAACCATTTGTATATCACTGAAAAAAACAAAATACATGTGTTTTAGATGATCAGAAATATATGAATGCTGGCAATGCAAATTATATTTTCAGGCTGTCCTTTATTAGGCTAAGACTGCACAGCGATTTTGAATGGGACAAAGGTTGCGTAGCTCTAAGCTGGTACATTGCACTGTAATGTGAGTATATGGTCGCAATGTGACCTGAATAGTAAGGTGATCCGAGACAAGCAAGTCACAAACAATCCATGTGGTTCTGACTTTTTGCAACTTTGCCTATCACAGCACCCTGCAGATCCCTCTTTTAACCCCTTCAGGACCGGGCCATTTTTTATTATCTCCCCTTCTTCTAAGTGACATAACATTTGTTATTTTCCCATCAACATAGCTCTGCAAGGGCTTGTTTTTTTGTGGTACAAGTTATGTTTTTGAATATTACAATTCAGTTTACTATACAATGTACTGAATAACAGGAGAAAAAATCCAAGTGGGGTGAAATGATAAAGAAAACAAAATTTTCATCATTGATTTTTGTTTTTCAGGCGTTCATTTTTGTAGTAAAAATGGCATAATCCTTCAAGTCACTTATGTGTGTATTTTTTTTTGTATTATTATTACTTTAGTGGTTAAAAAACGCAAGACTTTATAAGCAAAAAAATAACTTTGTTTGTGTCACCACTTTTTGAGACCTATAACTTTTATTGTTACATCAATAGACCTATCTTAGGCCTTGTTTCTTGAGTGACAAGCTGTATTATCATTGTTACAATTTCCAAATGTTCTCATTATTTTTTCTTATATTTATTTTTAGAGGTGCAATGACTAAAAAAATGGCAATTTTTTATATTTTCATAGTATGGACTTTTATGGACTCAATGAAACCAAATTCTTTTTTTTTTTTTAGTTTTTGAATTCGGAAAAGAGGGGTGTTATCAACTTATATTTTTATAATTTTTTAAAATGGAGACCAGTTTGTCATCAGAGAATTTGTCTTCTACCTCCCCCCACCCACCCAACTTGAACCTGCGAAAGATCTATCGCTTGGACAATATACTGCAATACTACAGTCGTGGCCAAAAGTTTTGACACAAATTTTGATTTTCACAAAGTTTTGCATCTGTTTGTATAGAGCCAATTTGCATTAACGTTAGATTGTTGTGTAGAGGGATCAGAAGAATTGCAAAAAAATTGCAAAGTCATTCCTTGACATAAAAGTTAACTTAATCTCCAAAAAAACCCATTTACTGAATTTCAGCCCCGCCATAAAATGTCCTGCTTACCTCAGTTCAGTGATCTTCTCTTTAGCTCAAAATAAAGTGTTAACAAGGACAAGGCAGCATCTCATGAACTCAAAACTGCAAGCACAAATTAAACCAGAACCACATGACGGATTTCTTCAACCCAGGTATCATTTTAATCAGTGAAACTGCGCCAACCTGACAATGCCTGTAGTTTATTTAGCACAATCCTGGTAACAGGTTTCCTTTAACATCCTACAAGAGTAACTTCTAGGAGCAATTTGTTGAAGATTTTTTAAGAATGATGGGCACCATGTCTTAAGGCTTAAATGAGAACTAAGTGGCTCAGTGAACAGAACACTGAAATAGCCAGGAAACTCCCCAATCCCATCGAGAAATTGTGATAGACCCCAAGCACTGATTAGTTAAGAATGAGTTGTCATCAGTCAGGATTTGGCGCAAAAGCTGATATCCAGCATGCCAGGATAAATTGCAGAATCTTTAAAACTAAGGGTCTACTATAAATGTTGAGTCTTTCCATAAATTTGATTTATTTGTGACTAAAAGTGTAAAAATTGACGAAATGCTTATAACTGTACTTCAGTAGCCATATAAACATCTTACTAAAAGATCTAAAAACACTGAAGCTGCAAACTTTGTGAAAACCAACATTTCTGTCAGCCTCAAAAATTTTGGCCATGACTATACAGTATTACAGTATGTAGTAAATTGACAATCTCCTATGAAGCTCAGTGACGGCTTGACCACCATCTGTTATGACAACACAATGGCACTCCATAATCATGTTGCAAGGGATGATGTGGTGATTGTCGTGGTACATGCGCACATTCACAACCCAACCTTGTAATGGCAGCTGTAATTGAAGGACAGTGACATCTAAGTGGTTAACCGGCAGCATTTGAAGCAAGCTATATATTTATTATGTTTTTGTTGCTTTTTATACCCTTTGTGAAAATGGGGTGTGGTCTTCCTGAAAATGGGCATGGTTTACCTAAAAAGGGGACGGGATATAACATGACAAGCCACATAAAAAATGAGTCACATTTTTGGTCTAAATTTGTAACACAAAGTAAACCAATAAATAGGAGGTGTAAAGAAAAATTATCTGGTTAGATAGGCAAAATGAGCAATTGTAAGTAACCAGTGCTATATAATCTGATGATTGCAATGTATTAAAGGGAATCTGTCAGCAGGTTTTTGCTATGTAATCTGAAGACAGCAGGAGATAGAGGCTGAAACACAGAATTCAGGGTTGTGTCACTTGTCAAAATCTGTTCTGGTGTTTACTAACTGTGAATGATTTATCATTAAGAGATTAACATTGCTGGACTACATTAGTCTGGTGGCAAAACCACCTCTTCCTGTGATACGCACCTCACTGTCTATGGACATTGTATATACAGAGCCTGGTGTGGGCGGGGCTAGCTTTCTCAGCTCTGCTTCATTCCAAATCTAAAAGCTCTGATTGTGTCAGAACGGCTGCACTAAGTGATACATCATTGGAGTCAGGGTCTCTTTGCCTACATTATGCTGCTTTCAGATGAAGTAGCAAAATCCTGCTGGCAGATTCCCTTTAAGAGGATAAAAATTTTGATGGGAGTGCTTCTTTAACAAATTTCAGCTGTATTGATCCCAAACATCATATCCATCAAACTTTTCCAACGCTTTTTAAACAAGATCAGTTCTTAGTCATTGCTATATGATAAAGATGACGTTTTGTAACTGCGGCGGCCTGAGTGCTGGATAAAGTCTAAATTTTCAGAATTAGAGTATTGATAAATATGTCTCATTGTGATAAGCCTGGTGTTTGAGACCCAAAGTGGAGCCTTTCTATTGAGAGGATAGTTGAGAATCTACCAAAAATTAACAGATAATTTTGCTAGGAGAAGCCACAGCAGTTGCAAAGTAGCAAGTGAGAACTCCTGCTTGTTAAAGACTCTCCCCTTTCACTCACAGAGTAAATCCCCTCTATGACATTCTTATGCATAAGTTGGGCATATGTACAGGGATTGTCTACTTGAGACCCCTGTAAGACCAGATTGAGACCGATCACAATGTCCGAACTGACTGCGGGCTTCCTGACTCAAACCTACAGCCACACAAATGCCCATGATGCTGTAATTTGGGGTCAGGAGACCTGCAGTCAATACGTGCAGTGTGGTGCATATACAGACTGAAACCAGCCTACGGCCACATTCACACGTTGAGTATTTGGTCAGGTTTTTACCTCAGTATTTGTAAGCCAAAACCAGGAGTGGAAAAGTATAATAGAAACGTCACCACTTCTGTATTTATCACCCGCTCCTGGTTTTGGCTTACACATACTGAGGTAAAATACTGACCAAATACTCAATGTGTGAACGTGGCCTAAAGCTTACAAAATTAAAGGAAATCTGTCTGGATGATTCTACTACTAAAACAAGTTATATAGTTGTAGAGGTCCTAGAACACCTGTTTTGTAGTAATTGTCACCCCCCAAAATACTTCCAGGATAATTTGCATGTGGCTTTAAAGCTTGATTTCTCAGCGTTGACACATCAGATTACTACAGAACAGATATCATTTTTATTGTTTTACTAGGACCTATACAGCCATATAATTAATATTAGTGGTAAAACTGATCTGGCTCACTTTAACCATATACAAAGGCCTGAGATACTACTCAGTGGCGCATGTAAAAGAGTTATTTACTGATATGATTGCAATGACTGCTTCATAGGGTCTGTAACACACGAGCCCTAGTGTGATCTACGGGTGCATCTCAGTAAATTAGAATATCATCAAAAAGTTAATTTATTTCAGTTCTTCAATACAAAAAGTGAAACTCATATATTATAGAGAGTCATTACAAACAGAGTGATCTATTTCAAGTGTTTATTTCTGTTAATGTTGATGATTATGGCTTGCAGCCAATGAAGACACGAAAGTCATTATCTCAGTAAATTAGAATACTTTATAATAGCTTGAAAAATGTTTTTAAAATCCGAAATGTTGGCCTAGTGAAGTGTATGTTCAGTAAATGCAGCGTGGCACGGAGACGATCAGCCTGTGGCCCAGGTTGCTTTGATAGCAGCCTTCAGCTCGTCTGCATTGTTGGGTCTGGTGTCTCTCATCTTCCTCTTGACAATACCCCATAGATTCTCTATGGGGTTAAGGTCAGGAGAGTTTGCTGCCAATCACGCGCAGTGATACTGTTGTTTTTACACCAGGTATTGGTACTTTTGGCAGTGTGGACAGGTGCCAAGTCCTGCTGGAGAATGAAGTTTCCATCTCCAAAAAGCTTGTCGGCAGAGGGAAGCATGAAGTGCTCTAAAATTTCCTGGTAGACGGCTGCGCTGACTTTGGTCTTGATAAAACATAGTGGACCTACACCAGCAGATGACATGGCTCCCCAAACCATCACTGATTGTGGAAACTTCACACTAGACCTCAAGCAGCTTGGATTGTGGCCTCTCCACTCTTCCTCCAGACTCTGGGACCTTGATTTCCAAATGAAACTTGGAACTCTGGGACCTTGTGGATTGTGTCAATGACTGCCTTCTGGACATCTGTCAAGTCAGCAGTATTCCCCATGATTGTGGAGCCTACTGAAACAGGCTAAGGGACCTTTTTAAACATGTAGGAAGCCTTTGCAGGTGTTTTTTGCTAATTATTTTTATTTACTGAGATAATGATTCTTGTGTTTTCATTGGCTGTAATCCATAATCATCAACATTAACAGAAATAAACACTTGAAATAGATCACTCTATTTGTAATGACTCTATATAATATATGAGTTTCACTTTTTGTATTGAAGAATTGAAATAAATTAACTTTTTGATGATATTCTAATTTAGTGAGATTCACCTGTATATTTGGTGCAATTGAACCATGGAGGGGTGTGGGGGACTCCAGGTGTTGCAGACTTTGTGAAATCAGCCTCAGGCCAAGTTCACACCACCATTTAAAAATAGTTTTTAAAAATTGTTTCATCCAGAAAACTTGAATGATTTTTTTTCTCACTTGTCACCTATATGTATTTTTTTTTACAGCAGCAGCTATTAATCATTTAAAGGACCATTTACAGTTTCCTATGTCAAAGCAATGTATCTGTAAAAATCTGGTGTCCTACTGTGGTTTTGATTTTGCACACCCATAGACTTGAATAGGTGAGTCTCATCTGATTTACAGAAGAAACTAGTGCATGCAATGCAAGCTTTTTCACACGCAGATTTGGTCAGAGAAAAAAATTGCTTATCTACACTGCCCCATTGAATAAGATTGGTCCGAGTGGTGTCCATTGTTTTACAAACAGCACACGGTCCGATAATATGATCTCGTGAACGAGCCATTATCTGAGTCAACACAGATCAATGTAAATACCCTGGCTTGGTGCATATGTGGCGCCCCTGTGGGTCCAGTTGCCACAGAGGTACTGCATCTCACCCAGAGGTGTGGTACCCCACTCTCAGGTAAGGACGGAGTACGAAGTACGGGAGCAGAGGGAAAGGCTCCAGAGACAGAAAGGATCTCAGGGGCACGGTGAGTGCAGGAAGCCACCCGTTCGCCCGAATTCACACTGACGCGGAGGGATCAGGCCGCAGTAGGGGACCAGCCCCAGACTAGTGGAGAACAACCAGGCTCAGCTAGCCAACCGGTGGCTGCAGCATTTTCAAGGTGTTGCAACCAACATCCACAATTACATCGCTGAAAAGGTAACCACATAGGGTCCAGGCGATTGCAAGTCGCCCGACAAGGCCCGTGGTCACTGGCTTGGGATACTGATTGTGAGTCGCAGGGTAGGAGGGTGAGAGCCTGTGGAGCTCTGCCTGTGATGAGCTGAACCAACTCTGCTGCGTCACCATCAGCTCCATTGGATCTCTACCACAGTGGCGGCCTCATATAGCCGCATACCACAGGTGGTGTCACGAACATTATCTCTAAAAACTATATTCCTATTTTACTTTTCCTTTAATTGACCGCCCGGGGCCACGGACTGGGTCACTGCCACCGTGACATCCCCAGCACCGACCGGCCCGGCTACCGAGTACCCCACGGCCCAGGAGGCGCGTCACATAACTTATATTTTAGTCATTCAGCTGCAATCACGTTTTAGATTCTGCCTGATATAATCTTGAGTTATTCTATATGAGGACCCTACAGGCGCATGTATAAGTCACTCGCCACAGTCATCTCCTAAGTATGCAATACAAGCTATCTATGTGGGTGGAAAATCAACTGTAGCGGACATTTTTGGGGACATCATCTTGCAAAATCTGGCAATCATTCATGTTTATGTTCTTATCTTCAAACAGGAGAAGCTGTTTAATATGTAATTGATCTTGACTTTCTGATGTCTCGATGACAAGTCTTGTCTCGTTGGCCATTGTTACTGAAGACGTCTATTAAAATGTCTTTTCATCTTATTCCTTGCTCTTGGTCTCTAATGCTCTTCATCTAAATAAATAATGATATAAACAAATGTAAAGAAAGATGCCTTCAAGACATATGGGAGTAAAGTGCCTTCCGACCCTGTGCTATGATTAAATTGCAACACAGCCCACCTGTATGCACATCTCAGTTCAGAAAGAGGCCCATTTTGCCAGGCCTGTCGTTAAATAATATAGGCTTTGTAGTAACACAGTATACGTAGTGTCTTGCCCAGGGGGATATAAGGGACTCGGTACCCGGGCCTTTTACCTTGTTTAGGATGTCACGGCAGTCGGCTCCCGGGCCCGTACTCTGGGGTCTCTCTTGAAAAAGGGGTTTTAGTGTACAGTTTGTCTCGTGACGCCACCTGTGGTTCCCGGTAACGGTTACCGGCGTTGCTGCAGACTTCCGGGGGTGATGGGATGGCAGCTGGGATGTTTGTGCTCCCCACAGGCGGAGCGGGCCCCCCCGGGGCAGTGTAGGTGCAGATGGTGATGCTGGGCGTTGTAGTGCAGAAGAGATGGCGCAGCAGGAGTAACTGACAGAGACAGGAGATTCACTTCAGTACCTTTACTGGTCCAGATGTCAGGTACGGTCCTGGGTACTCGGTAGGAAGGGTGCACTTCAGGACTCTCTCCAGTGAGCGGGTATAAGGCCTCCTGGTCCGTTTCTCCCTCTCTCTAAGTTCCTGGCCAGCCTGCAACTGGGCCTAGCTTCTGTGTTGTGTTGTTCTCTCACCTGTCGCTTGGTAGTAGGACCTTTCTCTGGAAACCACTATCCCTGGACGCTGGGGCCTTCGTGGTTCCTAGTCCTTTTACGGGTTTAGCTTCAGGTTGACCAGGGATCTGTAATCCTCCTGGTATGCCGGTACTCCCTACTGAGTGTAGAGGACCCTGTAGGCGCGGACCCGGTGTCCGGTTTGTATTCTGGGGTGAGCCTGTGATGCTCCTCTGCCCCCTCAACTCCTTTCTCCTCTCCTCTTTGCCTCCGGCCACACTCGGGGCCCTCAGAACAGCAGCAGACGTACTGCATTTTCACTCCTTCTGACTGCTGGCGATATCTCTCCAAAGCCTGGCCCTCCTCAGCCCATCCCCACAGTCACTTCTGCCTCCTATCCACGATCTGTCAAAAACTCCCAACCTTTCAAACCTTATACCCATACGCCCATCCCCAGCTCCCCCGGTCCCAC
This sequence comes from Phyllobates terribilis, assembly GCF_046119375.1. NCBI lineage: Eukaryota > Metazoa > Chordata > Amphibia > Anura > Dendrobatidae > Phyllobates > Phyllobates terribilis. Next base: position 216,764,412 of record NW_027362765.1, on the reverse strand, counting down.
TAACAGGATCTCTATGGAACGCTCGCTCCGTGTGCAACAAACTTTCCTACATCCATGATCTTTTCATCACTAACAAACTCTCCTTTCTTGGCATGACAGAAACCTGGCACACCCCCTCTGACACAGCCTCCACAGCTGCACTTTTGTATGGTGGATTTCATGGCAAGCATGGTGGAGTAGGTTTTCTCCTGTCAGATAACTGCTCCTTCACCCAAATCCCACTGCCACCCTCCATTACTCTCCCCTCTTTTGAGGTGCACTCAAAACCTCCAACTGGCCGTCATTTACCGCCCCCCAGGAACAGCCACCATTTTTGACCACTTCACCACGTGGCTACTTCATTTCCTTTCCGCTGACATCCCCACTATCATCATGGGTGACTTCAACATCCCCATTGACACTTCCCACTCATCTGTCTCCAAGCTTCTATCCACTTCCTCCTTCAGCCTTGCGCAATGGTCTTCTGCCCCCACTGACAAAGATGGCCACACACTGGACCTCATCTTCACCCGCTTCTGTTCCCTATCTAACCTCTCTAGCTCACCTCTCCCTCTTTCTGACCACAACCTACTCACATTCTCTTCCCTCTCCTCTCCAGGTCCACAATCCCCACTCCACAAACTTGCACACCCTCACAGAAATCTCAAACACCTTGACCTACACTCACTCTCTGAATCCCTTCTCCCTCTCACAGGCATAAGTTCATTACACAAAGCAGATGCTGCTGCCACTTTATGTAACACCACAACAGATGCAGCTCTCAATTTGGTCGCCCCCCTCACACATACCACAGCTCGCCCATTCAACAGGCAACTCTGGCACACCAACCTGACTAAAGAACTGCAAAGGGCCACCAGGGTTGCTGAGTGGAAATGGAAAAGGTCCCACTCCAACGAGCATTTCATCGCATTCAAACAGTCCCTTACTACTTTCAAGTCCACACTTCCTGCAGCAAAACAAACCTACTTCTCATCTCTCATATCCTCCCTGTCTCACAACCCTAAACAGCTATTCAACACTTTCAATTCTCTCCTCCATCCCCCAGCGCCTCCTCCCTCTCCTCTCATCTCAGCCAAAGACTTTGCCTCATTCTTCAAGCAGAAGATTGACACCATCAGATAAAGCTTTTGCCTAAAGTCCCCACAGCCGCTCCTCATATCTACTCAACCCTCCTCCTCCAAAACCAGCTTCTCCACCATTACGGATGATCAACTTTCCTTACTCTACAAATCACACCTCAGCACCTGCGAACTTGACCCAATTCCGTCCCACCTCATCCCTAACCTCACCACAGTCTTCATCCCAACCCTAACCCACCTTTTCAACCTGTCACTAAAAACTGGTGTCTTCCCCTCATGCTTCAAACATGCCTCGATCACACCCATCCTCTCTGTCTAGCTATCACCCAAGATAACTTCTCCCTTACGCCTCAAAACTACTGGAACAACACATCCATTCTGAACTGTCCTCCCACCTCTCCTCCTGCTCCCTCTTTGACTGCTTACAATCTGGCTTCTGACCGCATCTGGCTCAGTTCTAGGACCCCTGCTCTTCTCTATCTACACCTTCGGCCTGGGACAGCTCATAGAGTCCCATAGCTTTCAATATCACCTCTATGCTGATGACACACAGATCTACCTCTCTGAACCCAATCTCTCCTCCCTACTAACCAGAATCCCACAATGTCTGCCTGCTATTTAATCCTTCTTCTCTGACAGATTTCTAAAACTCAACATGGATAAAACTGAATTCATCATTTTTCCACCGTCTCACTCAACCCCCTACAACTGACCTATCCATCAAAGTCAATGGCTGCCCACTCTCGACAGTCCCGCAAGCTCGCTGCCTCGGGGTAACCCTGGACTCTAATCTGTCCTTCAAACCACATATCCAAGCCCTTTCCATCTCCTGCCAACTCCAACTCAAAAATATCTCCCGGATCCGCACATTTCTCAACCACGAATCTGCAAAAACACTAGTGCACGCGCTCATCATCTCCCGCCTCAACTACTGCAACCTCCTGCTCTGTGGCCTCCCTTCTAACACTCTCGCACTCCTCCAATCTATCCTAAATTCTGCTGCCTGACTAATCCACCTGTTCCCCCGCTATTCCCCGGCCTCTACTCTCTGTCAATCCCTTCACTGGCTCCCCATTGCCCAGAGACTCCAGTTCAAAACCCTAACCATGGCATACAAAGCCATCCACAACCTGTCTCCTCCAAATATCTGTGACCTAGTCTCCTGGTACTTACCTACACGCAACCGCCGATCCTCACAAGATCGCCTTCTGTACTCCCCTCTTATCTCCTCTTCCCACAATCGTATACAAGATTTCTCCCGTGCATCCCCCCTACTCTGGAACTCTCTACCCCAAAGCATCAGACTCTCGCCTACTGTGAAAACCTTCAAAAGGAACCTGAAGACCCACCTCTTCTGACAAGCCTACAATCTGCAGCAACCCTCGTTCCACCATACCGCTGCACGACCAGCTCTACCGTCACCTACTGTATCGTCACCCATCCCCTGTAGATTGTGAGCACTCGTGGGCAGGGTCCTTGTTCCTCCTGTACCAGTCGTCGACTTATATTATTAAAAATTTACTGTAATTGTTTGTGCTATGTATATCCCTTTCACATGTAAAGCGTCATGGAATCAATGGCGCTATAATAATAATATATATATTCAACATGATGTTCTGCAACAGCTGAGGTGTATTAACAAGTTCTGCAGCAGCTGAGGTGTTTAACGAGGATCTGCAGCAGCTGTGTATTATGAGGTTCTGCAGCAGCTAAAGTGTATTATGAGGTTCTGCAGCAGCTGAAGTGCATTATGAGAATCTGCATCAGCTGAGGTGAATTATGAGGATCTGCAGCAACTTAGGTGAATTATGAGGATCTGCAGCAGCTGAAGTGTATTATGAGGTTCTGCAGCAGCTGAGGTGTGTATTATGATGTTCTGCAGCAGCTGAAGTGTATTATGAGAATCTGCATCAGCTGAGGTGAATTATGAGGATCTGCAGCAACTTAGGTGAATTATGAGGATCTGCAGCAGCTGAAGTGTATTATGAAGTTCTGCAGCAGCTGACGTGTACGATGAGGTTCTGCAGCAGCTGAGGAGTGTATTATGATGTTCTGCAGTAGCTGAGATGTATTTTGATGAGGTTCTGCAGCAGCTGAGGTGTATATTATGATGTTCTGCAGCAACTGAGGTGTGTATTATGAGGTTCTGCAGCAAATGAGGTTTATTATTTTCATGCTGTACCTCACTGTAGCAGGCAGCTTCTACAAACTATTGGGAGCTCTGGGAGATGTTAGTTCTGTAGTCTGTAAAATAGTGAGTGCAGCTCTGGAGTATAATACAGGATGTAACTCAGAATCAGTACAGGATAAATAATGTAGTTATATATATATATATATATATATATATATATATATATATATACACAGTGACTCCACCAGCAGACTAGTGAGTGCAGCTCTGGAGTGTCATCCTTGTATATATATCCCCCATCCTGTTATATATTTATATCCCCCATCCTAGTATATATGTCCCTTTTCCTGGGCTCCATTCTGTTAATATGCCCTGTATCCTGGTATATATATCCCCTATCCTGGTATATATGTCCCTTATCCTGGTATATATATCCCCATCGTGGTATATGTCCCCCATCCTGGTATATATGTCCCTTATCCTGGTATATATATATCCCCCATCCTGGTATATATATCCCTTATCCTGGTATATGTCCTCCATCCTGGTATATATGTCATTTATCCTGGTATATATATCCCCTATCCTGGTATATATGTCCCTTATCCTGGCATATATGTCCCTTATCCTGGTATATATATCCCCCATCCTGGTATTTATGTCCCTTATCCTGGTAAATATATCCTCTATCCTGGTATATGTCCCCCATCCTGGTATATATATCCCTTATCCTGGTATATATGTCCCCCATCCTGGTATATATATCCCGCATCCTGGTATATATGTCCCTTATCCTGGCATATATGTCCCCCATCCTGGTATATACAGGTGCATCTCACTAAATTAGAATCATCAAAAAGTTAATTTATTTCAGTTCTTCAATACAAAAAGTGAAACTCATATATTATATAGAGTCATTACAAACAGAGTGATCTATTTCAAGTGTTTATTTCTGTTGATGATTATGGCTCACACCCAATGAAAACACAAAAGTCATTATCTCAGTAAATTAAAATAATTAACAAAAAACACCTGCAAAGGCTTCCTAAGCATTTAAAAAGGCCCCTTAGTCTGTTTCAGTAGGCTCCACAATCATGGGGAAGACTGCTGACTTGACAGATGTCCAGAAGGCAGTCATTGACACACTCCACAAGGTCCCAGAGTTCCAATTTTCATTTGGAAATCAAGGTCCCAGAGTCTGGAGGAAGAGTGGAGAGGCCACAATCCAAGCTGCTTGAGGTCTAGTGTGAAGTTTCCACAATCAGTGATGGTTTGGGGAGCCATGTCATCTGCTGGTGTAGGTCCACTATGTTTTATCAAGACCAAAGTCAGCGCAGCCGTCTACCAGGAAATTTTAGAGCACTTCATGCTTCCCTCTGCCGACAAGCTTTTTGGAGATGGAAATTTCATTGTCCAGCAGGACTTGGCACCTGTCCACACTGCCAAAAGTACCAATACCTGGTTTACAAACAACAGTATCACTGTGCTTGATTGGCCAGCAAACTCGCCTGACCTTAACCCCATAGAGAATCTATGGGGTATTGTCAAGAGGAAGATGAGAGACACCAGACCCAACAATGCAGACGAGCTGAAGGCTGCTATCAAAGCAACCTGGGCTTCCATAACACCTCAGCAGTGCCACAGGCTGATCGCCTCCATGCCACATCGCATTGAGGCAGAAATTGATGCAAAAGGAGCCCCGACCAAGTATTGAGTGCATTTACTGAGCATACATTTCAGTAGGCCAACATTTCAGATTTTAAAAACATTTTTCAAGCTGTTCTTCTAAAGTATTCTAATTTACTGAGATAATTACTTTTGTGTTTTCATTGGCTGTAAGCCATAATCATCAACATTAACAGAAATAAACACTTGAAATAGATCACTCTGTTTGTAATTACTCTATATATGAGTTTCACTTTTTGTATTGAAAAACTGAAATAAATTAACTTTTTGATGTCATTCTAATTTATTTATTTATTTTACTCACTTTATATAGCGCCATTAATTCCACAGCGCATCACAGACAATATTGGTACTGTCCCCATCGGGGCTCACAATCTAAATTAGTGAGATGCACCAGTATATCCCCCATCCTGGTATATATGTCCCCCATCCTGGTATATATATCTCCCATCCTGGTATATACATCCCCCATCCTGGTATATACACTGCTCAAAAAAATAAAGGGAACACTCAAATAACACATCCTAGATCTGAATGAATGAAATATTCTCATTGAATACTTTGTTCTGTACAAAGTTGACTGTGCTGACAACAAAATCACACAAAAATCATTAATGGAAATCAAATTTATTAACCAATGGAGGCCTGGATTTGGAGTCACCCCCAAAATTAAAGTGGAAAAGCACACTACAGGCTGATCCAACTTTGATGTAATGTCCTTAAAACAAGTCAAAATGAGGCTCAGTATTGTGTGTGGCCTCCACGTGCCTGTATGACCTACCTACAACATCTGGGCATGCTCCTGATGAGGTTGTGGATGGTCTCCTGTGGGATCTCCTCCCAGACCTGGACTAAAGCATCCGCCAACTCCTGGACAGTCTTTGGAGCAACGTGACGTTGGTGGATGGAGCGAGACATGATGTCCCAGATGTGCTCAATCGGATTCAGGTCTGGGGAACGGGCAGGCCAGTCCATAACTTCAATGCCTTCATCTTGCAGGAACTACTGACACACTCCAGCCACATGAATTCTGGCATTGTCCTGCATTAGGAGGAACCCAGGGCCAACCGCACCAGCACATGGTCTCAAAGGGGTCTGAGGATCTCATCTCGGTACCTAATGGCAGTCAGGCTACCTCTGCCGAGCACATGGAGGGCTGTGCGGCCCTCCAAAGAAATGCCACCCCACACCATTACTGACCCACTGCCAAACCGGTCATGCTGAAGGATGTTGCAGGCAGCAGATCGCTCTCCACGGCGTCTCCAGACTCTGTCACGTCTGTCATATGTGCTCGGTGTGAACCTGCTTTCATCTGTGAAGAGCACAGGGCGCCAGTGGCGACTTTGCCAATCCTGGTGTTCTGTGGCAAATGCCAAGCGTCCTGCACGGTGTTGGGCTGTGAGCACAACCCCCATCTATGGACGTCGGGCCCTAATACCACCCTCATGGAGTCGGTTTCTAACCGTTTGTGCAGACACATGCACATTTGTGGCCTGCTGGAGGTCATTTTGCAGGGCTCTGGCAGTGCTCCTCCTTGCACAAAAGCGGAGGTAGCGGTCCTGCTGCTGGGTTGTTGCCCTCCTACGGACCCCTCCACGTCTCCTGGTGTACTGGCTTGTCTCCTGGTAGTGCCTCCAGCCTCTGGACACTACGCTAACAGACACAGCAAACCTTCTTACCACAGCTCGCATTGATGTGCTATCCTGGATGAGCTGCACTACCTGAGCAACTTCTGTGGGTTGTAGAGTCCGTCTCATGCTACCACGAGTGTGAAAGCACAACCAACACTCAAAAGTGACCAAAACATCAGCCAGAAAGCATTGGTACTGAGATGTGGTCTGTGGTCCCCACCTGCAGAACCACTCCTTTATTGAGGGTGTCTTGATAATTGCCAATAATTTCCATCTACTGTCTATTCCATTTGCACAACAGCATGTGAAATTGATTGTCAATCAGTGTTGCTTCCTAAGTGGACAGTTTGATTTCACAGAAGCTTGATTCACTTGGAGTTATATTCTGTTGTTTAAGTGTTCCCTTTGTTTTTTTGAGCAGTGTATATCCCCCCTCCTGGTATATGTCCCCCATCCTGGTATATATAACCCTCATCCTGGTATATATATCCCCCATACTGGTATGTATGTCCCTTATCCTGGTATATATATCCCCTATCCTGGTATATATGTCCCCCATCCTGGTATATATGTCCCTTATCCTGGTATATATGTCCCTTATCCTGGTATATATATCCCCTATCCTGGTATATATGTCCCTTATCCTGGTATATATGTCCCTTATCCTGGTATATATATCCCCCATCCTGGTATATATGTCCCTTATCCTGGTATATGTCCCCCATTCTGCTGCTGTTCTTTAAGGCATAAAGAGACTAAACAATTATACTCATCTCCCCTCCGCTCGGCGTCCTTTTCTGGAGCCGGCAGCTAACTTCAGCGTGCAAGTGATGGGACCACATGACGTCACTACCATACGCCCCCAGTTACATGCACGCCAATGTCAGCTGCCGTCCTCTGATTGTCGACGGGTCCCTACGCTGCGATACACTTCAGCTGGATGTGCGTCTGAGGGGCTATTCACTGGTGTTGGTGGTCCCCTCCCAGACAGGCTGGTCGGGATCTCTGTAATCTCTACGCCCCTGGGTTTCACCTGTTTTTCCTTTGTGCCTTGTTTTATTTTATGTGTGTTCATCTATTTTTTTTTATCTTCACCACTGTGGCCATTGTGTGGGGTTTCGAGATGTTTTTGGTGTATTCCTCAATTGCAGCTTTTTAAAAAGTTGCACGTTTTTTGCACAAAATGAGCCATTTTGATTTTGGGCAAGATTCGCTGATTTTTGAAGTGGTGCAAAAAGTAGCAACGAGAACAAAGGAGACGAAAAACAGAAAATGACTTAAAAAACCCCCAATCCATCCCAATACGTTACTCTCACAGCATTATACGGCTGTCACGTTATGGGGCATCTGTGGAGGGCATGCTACCCCTTATCTCTGGTGATCCACTCCCCCCCACTATCTCCAGTCTGCACCCCTCCCCCTTCCATCAGCCTGTGCTCCCCACCTCCTCCTGTCTCTTCTCTCCCCTGTCATTCCACCGGTCTCTGCCATTTTCCCTCCTACGTGCATTGCTCCTCCCATACATCGCCGGCACCCCCATACACACAGACACTCTGGGACCCCCATGTCTCGCACACTGTCTGGCCTGTTACTAGGTTACTGCATTTGCGATCTGTCCAAAAAGCCGGAAGGAAACCATGGCGACCATCAATCAAGCCCGTCTAGTGACTCTGCGCATGCTCACTTTCTGAGACGTGCTCTTGGCGAGCCCAAAACAAAAATGGCGGCGCCCGTGGGACCGGTGCGCTTCTGGAAGCCGGGTAAGAGGGGTGTACGGGAAATGGGGCGCTTGCGGGGGCTGCAGTGCTGTGTCGTTGTCTTAGAATCAATCGGAGACGTGTGCTCAGCGGAACGCAGCTTTTAAAGCTCCAAAGCAGAAAACGGTGGCCCGAGAGGTTCAGCGCGAAATGGGAGTAGTATGTGTAGGCCCTGTGTATCATCACTGCAGTACAGCTGTTACCTATAGCAACCAATCAGCATCCTGCTTTCATTTATCCAGTTTAGTTTACAGTATGAAATAAATGATCTGATTGGTTGCTGTAGCCCACGGCTTCTGTGTGCTCTACACTAGTAGTGTAAAGTAGGCCCCAAGTATTTTGTACAGGTTCCTCACAAGCATTGAGTTACAGCCTGTATAGCCGGAGCTGCATTCACAATTCTGTCCTCTTCAGAAAGAGCCAGGATAGGACACTGTTCCATACATAGGGCTTAGTTCATCACTTGAAATTTGTTTTTATTGTTTGTGTTGTGGTATTAGTTGACATTTTTTGTCCCAAATTCATCAAAATGGCGCATTCAGTTAATGAATTTTGTGCTAAATAAAAAATATATTTTTTGTGTGTATTTAACCTGTTTTGTGACTTTTAGCACAAAAAGGCGTGTGCTTTTCTAATATGTTCCCAAAAATGATACCAACATTACAGGCGGACATATAATCGCTCCAGAGGAAGGGGACTGGAGGACATTGGTGACAAAACCTGCCACTTTTCAGTCCTAAATGATGAATCACCCTGGAAACACTTAGCCTGCCACAATGGCACGTATAAGGAAACCACATAAAAAAAAGTCTTTAAAAAGGGTGCGAGTGGGAATCCGAATAAGGCGCAAAACTCAATAATGAATCCGGCTCTTACACTTCAGATGACAGGCACTGAAATGTATGGAAAATGTGGCCATAGGAAATCCGCGAACAGGGGTCAGTGTTCTTCCTATACATAAGGGGGGCCGAGAGGCAAGACCCAGTAATGTCAGCCATTTCTAGCATTATTAGTGAGGGTCCAATCTCTGGGGTCCCCATGGGCCAGCATAACAGACTTATATCGCTACAGTGAGCTGCGCTTCGACCATACATGTCCACTGTGGCAAGTTTTACTGCTCTGCCCCATTGCCACCCTAAGGAAAGATAACCATTTCGTGTTCCAGTGGCCATTGTTATGAGTAGAGATGAGCGAACTTGAACTTAAAAGTTCGAGGTTCATACAGGACAGTTAGTGTCCAGTGCTAGATTCCGAACACAGACTTCTTCCGAAGTCCGGGGTAAGAAGAGAGAGAATTTTCCAGCTCAAAAGTTCAGGTCACCATTGCTTTCAGTTGGGTTCAGGTTCTGGTACCCGAACTGAACTTTGGAATAAAGGTTGGGTACCAGAACTTCCAAGGGTCCGCTCATCCCTAGTTAGGAGATCATCAACAGGCCTAAAAGTTGCAGCCATTGTACTAGCGGTCCTACTCACACTTGGATGTCCCGGATCATTCTACTTGTATCCTGCCCTGTCCACGGTGCTGACATGGCGCTGCCTACATCCCAGCCTGCCCCATTCAGGTCCATGTTTATGGCTGGTGACCTACAATCTTATGAGCACTATAGAAAATGTTTAATTTCTTGGTAATAGGCATAACCAACCAGCGTCAGTAAGATACATCAAGGCTGCAGGGGACATATAGTATTACGTGCTGGCCTCTCAGTTGAATGACTGGCTGTGTAATGGACTGTTCATGCTGTGTTTTGCAGTGTCCATTAGACAGGTAACAACGTCTACCTCTGACAGATGCCACCAGCATAGACTGGCATGTCGCCCATAGGGTTGGTTGTAAACAGAAATGATTGGATGCCTTTTTATGGAATAGTACAGTCTACTGCAGTATTGCATATTGCAAAATAATATATTTACTGATATACATATATATATATATATATATATATATATATATATATATATATATATACACAGTACAGACCAAAAGTTTGGACACACCTTCTCATTTAAAGATTTTTCTGTATTTTCATGACTATGAAAATTGTACATTCACACTGAAGGCATCAAAACTATGAATTAACACATGTGGAATTATATACTTAACAAAAAAGTGTGAAACAACTGAAAATATGTCTTATATTCTAGGTTCTTCAAAGTAGCCACCTTTTGCTTTGATGACTGCTTTGCACACTCTTGGAATTCTCTTGATGAGCTTCAAGAGGTAGTCACCGGAAATGGTCTTCCAACAATCTTGAAGGCGTTCCCAGAGATGCTTAGCACTTGTTGGCCCTTTTGCCTTCACTCTGCGGTCAAGCTCACCCCAAACCATCTCGATTGGGTTCAGGTCTGGTGACTGTGGAGTCCAGGTCATCTGGCGTAGCACCCCATCACTCTCCTTCTTGGTCAAATAGCCCTTACACAGCCTGGAGGTGTGTTTGGGGTCATTGTCCTGTTGAAAAATAAATGATGGTCCAACTAAACGCAAACCGGATGGAATAGCATGCCGCTGCAAGATGCTGTGGTAGCCATGCTGGTTCAGTATGCCTTCAATTTTGAATAAATCCCCAACAGTGTCACCAGCAAAGCACCCCCACACCATCACACCTCCTCCTCCATGCTTCACGGTGGGAACCAGGCATGTAGAGTCCATCCGTTCACCTTTTCTGCGTCGCACAAAGACACGGTGGTTGGAACCAAAGATCTGAAATTTGGACTCATCAGACCAAAGCACAGATTTTCACTGGTCTAATGTCCATTCCTTGTGTTCTTTAGCCCAAACAAGTCTCTTCTGCTTGTTGCCTGTCCTTAGCAGTGGTTTTCTAGCAGCTATTTTACCATGAAGGCCTGCTGCACAAAGTCTCCTCTTAGCAGTTGTTGTAGAGATGTGTCTGCTGCTAGAACTCTGTGTGGCATTGACCTGGTCTCTAATCTGAGCTGCTGTTAACCTGCGATTTCTGAGGCTGGTGACTCGGATAAACTTATGCTCAGAAGCAGAGGTGACTC